>NC_090655.1:108089809-109289809 GCF_040937935.1 Hyperolius riggenbachi
GCATACAACACGACTTTTTTATTACATAGACTTCCCAGTGCTATAAAGTTTTCAGTTATCAGAAATGATTCCATTTAGTCACAAGTAGAATAGATCAGATTTACTGTACGACCACATGGTCAGTTTTCAGTTGCCTAACTGAAAGGACAACTGTCAGGAGGCCGCCATGTTTTTTTTTTCCTTTTGTGCAATACCAGTTGCCTGCCTGTCCTGCTGATCCTCTGCCTCTAATACTTTTAGCCATAGACCCTGTACAAGCATGCAGCAGATCAGGTGTTTCCGACATCAATGTCGGAACTGACAAAATTAGCTGTATGCTTGTTTCTGGTGTTATTCAGACACTACTGCATCCAAATAGATCAGCAGGGCTGCCAGGCAACTGGTATTGATTAAGGGGGAATAAATATGGCAGCCTCTATATACCTCTCACTACAGTTGTCCTTTAAGAACTCATATCTCCTTTACATGGGTACCAGATGCAACCGTGCAACAACTTCATCTTTCATTTCCCTGTTGGCTGACAGGAGGGCGGGGCTAGGCCTGCATCTAAAGGTACATACACACGTCTGATTTTTCCAAACGACTAGTCATTTGGACGTCAAATCGGGCGTGTGTACAAACGATCGTTCGGCTGATAAGGCTGATTTTGACGGATCCGACCTGATTTGACCTCCAAACGACCGGTCCGAACCACCAGTTGTTTGGAAAAATCAGATGTGTGTATGTACCTTTATAGGACTTGAATGCTGCAAAATTAGGCAATACTGCTATCGTACTGAACTGTGTGGACCACTAAACTGATAAGGTTTTCGGAGGTGTACACAGGGAGCTGAAGGTAGTAGTTTCTCTTGCCAAGTAAAAGTTGGGGTCCCTTTCAGATCTTGGCCCCCCTGCAGTCACAGGGGCTGCTCTCCTGTAATGACACCCCTCGTGGCAGCATTGCTCACTTACTGTTCCTGTTTTTAACCTCAATTTTTACCTCAATTCATATACCTTAGCAATGGCCACTGAGACAATAGCTGCAAGCTACATTAAACTAAAGTTGCAAGTAATAATCATTTTCTTTAGGTTTGCAAGGTGTTATAGCTTAGGTCACGTTGTTGCCACCATCTGTGTCCCCATTGGGGAAATTCCCTCTAACTTTCTGTTCCTAGGACCTCCATGGCTTTAAAATGGTCTTATAATGACTTGGAAATGGAGGATGCCATGTTTGTTTCCCCTTAAAGTGTCTAAGTCACCCACCTGAAACAAGTATGTGACCAGTGTTTTCAGGCCTTAGTCTAAACACCTGATTTGTGTACTTGTCAGATGCTAAAAGTATTGGAGACAGGAGATCAGCAGGGCAGCCGGGCAGTGTTGCTTTCGAATTTTCGCGATTTTGAGAAAATACTTGCAAAAATACATTGTATTTTTGCAGAATGTTCAAAGAAAAAAAAACACAAAAATTGTATTCTTTTTATGAAAATTAATGCAAAAAGAATTTTTTCACTCATCACTGCAGCCAGGTAGATGGTATTTATAAAAGGAAAAAATATAGCAAGCTCTACATCCCTCTCACAGTGGGATTACTTTAATCTAAACCCTGGTGACAGGACGTAAGTAACCAACATAAAAACGGGCCACTTCCTCTCTGGCCTACCACAACCTGTCCCTCCTTGCCGTAATTTGCGCTCCGGCTATTGCCGGCTCACAACTTACACACTGAGCGCTAGTATAGCCCCAATTAATATTGCTATCTATGGCAGAGCCCAAATTACCGTCTTCGAGGAGGATTGTTTTATTCTGAGCAAAGGTGGGGTTTCACTTTAAGAGTTTTAAATTCTGTTTAATTCGACTGGGGATTCCCAAAAATGCATGTAACTTTTTGGCCTGGCTGTACCTGAAAGACGTTTTTCAATTTGTAATTATTCAGGTTGGAGTGAGTATATGATGTGTCCCACAATGCATCACTGCTGAATATGTAAACCTTCCCTTTGATGTCTCTGAAAGCTAAACACACCTCCAAAACAGCTGGAATGCAATGATGTGTCAGTTTGTTAATATTACAGAGCCAAACTAATCCACAATGCATACACACTGTTTCAGACTGGTTGGTCCTTATCTGTGCATGGCATGGATAAATGTGGCTCTATGGGGTAGGACTTGTAGTGTTTGAAACACCCACAGTTACAGAGTACCCAGCAAGCTCATGGTGAACCAGAACTCTTAGGTGTGTGTAAGGGCTAAAAAGGACCAAAAAGTCCTCTTACTAAAATGTTATGCAAAACAGAACTGTGCCTTCTTAAAACAGAAACTTGGGGATATATGTAGCAGTTACACGTATCTGTTCTTTAGACATAAGAAAAAAGTAATAAATTGCATTATAAGTGGCTTTATGTGGCTTGCGGTGCTGCACCTGTAAGTCTATCCTTACTGAACACCACAGGTCTTACATATGCTGCTCCCTCATGTCTGCATATCCAGTGACAGAGGAGTCAGGACAAAGATACATTGAGAGATTGAAAGTTTCCTTGATGCTCTGGTTACACTTTGACACTCAATACAGTTACCGGCCCCATGAGGCCTCCAGTCTGCCGTCCAGCGTTGATCTTATAGAGTGCTCCTATGGAACATTCCTTTCCAGGTTCTATAAGATGTAGGGAAAATTGCTTAATGTTGAGTCTTTACTGTGCATGCAAAGTCTACAGAGAAAATAGTAGATTGCTTTGCTAAACATACATTTATGACACATAATATCATTGATAAAATCAATGAATAAGGGGATATAAAATACATCATTTGTTCAGTTAGTACCCGTGGCTGTGGGGAAACTAGGAATCCCTATGGCAATCGATAAGGGAAGAAGAACAGCGCTGGGCACCAAAACATATGCTTCCGGGACTAATTTACAAAGTTGCACACAGAGTAACAAGCATAGAGCTTGATTCACTAAGCGGCGCTAAGCCAGTTAGTGAGCCATAAGACATAAGTGTGCCTTATTGGTGCCTTAGCGGAGTTAAAGGGCCTTATCAGAGTTAAGGGGCCTTATTGGTGCCTTAGTAGAGTTAAGGGGCCTTATCAGAGTTAAGGGGCCTTATCAGAGTAGCATAGCGAGCGCTACAAACACATGCCTGCTAATTGGCAATAACAAGAGCTCCACTCATCCTACCCTGAGCCCCTACGGGTCCAATCACTTTACAGGACATTATCCCCACACTTTGATTGGCCCAATAGGCTGCCTGTCACTTGACATGCACAAACAACCTCAAGAATCAGAATTCACTTTGGTTCCTGCTCCTATTCACTGCAGAAGTGGTATTTCCTCTATAATACTTCTTATTGATACTTTCTGTTGCATTATATTCTTGGGGGATACGCTGTATAGGTTCGCACTGGCACTTTTTGTCTATATTGGCCATCTCTTTGCACTAGCACTTTCATTGGTATGCTTCACTCTAAATACTTTTTCACATTTTTGGCATTTTTTATGGTGTTATCTCCCTTACACCAGCACCATGTGATATATATGAATATTAACAATATTGCACAGATCTATGCATATTTTTTCTGCATTTCTATTGTATGCTTCACAGAAAATATTTTTATATTTTTTTCTGTTTTTGCAATCTGTTCTTGAGAGATCGCACATTTTATAGTTATATTATATGTATACTGTTTATGCCATTAGTATTACTAGACATTTGGCATAGTTTATTAATCTGCATAATAGGAACTATAGAGGCTTGCCTATTTATGATTAGTCTGTATACAGACTTATGGATTTCATGCGACCATGCCTTATTTTTAACATTGTTTCTAATCATGCACATTCGAAACAATAAAGAGTTTCTGAACAATGAAGCAGTGATTCATTTTGATTTCGTCAATTAGGATTTCAGAGTGGGAATTCTGATTCTTGAGGCTGTTTGTGAATGTCAAGTGACAGGCAGCCTATTGGGCAAATCAAAGTGTGGGGATAATGTCCTTTAACCCTCCTGGCGGTTTGTCAAAATCCGCCAGGGGGCAGCAAATACGTTTTTAAATTTTTTTTTTTTTCATGTAGCGAGACGAGGTCTCGCTACATGATAGCCGCTGCTCAGCGGCATCCCCCCAGCCCCTCCGATCGCCGCCGGCGATCGGAGATCAGGAAATCCCGTTCAAAGAACGGGATCTCCTGGAGGGCTTCCCCCGTCACCATGGCGACGGGGCGGGATGACGTCACCGACGTCATCGACGTTGTGACGTCAAAGGGGACTCCGATCCACCCCACGGCGCTGCCTGGCACTGATTGGCCAGGCAGCGCACGGGGTCTGGGGGGGGGGGGCGGCTGCGGCGACGCGTATAGCGGCGGATCGGCGGGTAGCGGCGGCGATCGGGCACTGCACGCAGCTAGCAAAGTGCTAGCTGCGTGCAGCAAAAAAAAAATTATCGGCCCAGCAGGGCCTGAGCGGTGCCTCCCGGCGGCATAGCCCGTGCTCAGCACGGGCTTACCGCCAGGGAGGTTAATGTGACTGGACCCGCTTAGCGCCGGTTAGTGAATCAAGGCCATAAGGGAATCAGATGGCCTAACAGCCGTTTTGCAGGATAGTCCGCTTCCTCAGAGACCAAAGGGGGTCCTACAGTCTTATTGATTGGAATCTACTCTGGTGGAGCACATTATGGTACCAGGTGCAGGTTGCGGTGCAATTAGCCAGCATTGAGTGCCAGACACTTCCTAATCTCCTTTATTTAGGAATCCCTATGGCAAAAGATTATGTTATTGTCCTTTCAGCCCTCCATAGTCCTTAATGTCCCTCAGTGTCCTCCCAGTCCCCTCCATTGAGATGTGCTAATCCCCAGTAAACAATGGCACTTGGACTAATCCGGAGGTGCACCTCCTTGACCGTGCTTCCGTGGCCAGGAGCATTTTGTGCATGCGCCGTTCATCAAGGCTCATAACTGTGCATGCACAGAATGCTCTTTGCCACAGGGGCATTATCAAGGTGGCAGGATGCAAGGTCAGCGCATGCACCATAGTGCACGTCCCAGCTGCCTCACAGAGTTTAATGAGGCTGACTGGCAAAACTGAGGGGACAGTAGAACACGGAGGGACCATAAAGATTACAGGGGGCTTGAAGAAATGTTATAGCTGCGTAGCAATCCCTGCAATCAAAGATCCACAGGTTCTAATAATCTAGTCATACCCAGGGACATAATTTAAACGGTTTTATAACCGGGACAAATGGTCAAATAAATTTCATGGGTTTTAATTACAGTAGCATGCATTAAAAACTATAAAGGCCGAAAACTGGAAAATAATTCCACCTGAAAACAATTGGTCCCAGAGCCTTCCGTCATGCTGCTTCTCCATTATGGAACTCCTTACCTCAGCAGATCAGGACAGCTCCATCTCTGGAGGTGTTTAAATCCAGACTGAAAACCCACCTGTTCAGTTTGACATTTGCAGAAATATAATTTTTGTTGTTACATAGTTACATAGTTATTTGGGTTGAAAAAAGACATATGTCCATACGTCCATAAAGTTGTGTGAATGCTTCATCCTACTACCAGCTACTGAATATGCAATAGAGCCTAAGTGCTTTGAGTCCTATGGGGAAAAGCGCTATAGAAATGTTGTTGTTATTGCTGTTATTGATTAGAAGTCTAGGTAAGTAATAGACAACTTTTTTTTACCCTGCCTCCGGTGTCATTTACTATATGAGACAAAGGAAAAGTATATTACAGCAACCAGTCAGCATAAGTGTTGAACTTGCTATTCTAACCTGCAATCCTCAATACAGCTCCAGCAGTGATGTTATTTAGTGACTTTTTACCCATGCTTTGGCTTTGAGAAGCTATCTGGAGTGGAGGTGGTTTCCATGGTAGGGAAATATGGCTACATGACCTCCTACCCTAGGAGTAATATCCTCCAATTAGGTGGGTGCTTGGGGTAGAATGATGAAGGCAAGGAGTGAAGTTGGGCAGGGAGTGAAAAAAAATGTGGAGTTGGTCTTTAAATGCAAATCAGCTCCAGGCACAAAATTATTTTCTAGGTCTGTAGAGGTATTATGTAGCAATTTTTTTTTAAATCTATGTATAAACTCCTTGATTATCTGCTGCCCTTGATTATCCTGGTCCCCTGGACACCCCATTCATGTGAAAAACCGCTCGTTCTGCCACTTTAGTGTGGCCTCCCGGGACCAGGGAATCTCCGGCGGCCAATTTGTTGACATCACTATGGGCCGAATATTATTTTTAGAAGCCAGTTTTCACTTTGCTAGCCACTGTGTCAATGCTGTGTTTGCAAAAAATTCTTGGTTCTGAAGCCAATTTTTGCATCGCCAGAATGGAAAGCGGTACTCAAAACAGTTTAATTTCCGATTTTCGTGATTTTACTCAGAACGGACGAATTCTGATGCAAAAATTGAAACTGTTCTGATTCCTAGAGCTCATTCCTTTATAATACAAACTGTATAATCCATAGTTACTTTTAGTGAAAAGTGTATATAAAAATGTTTAATAATTTCAAAGCTATAGACTGCTACAGAAAGGGCCTGAGCGCAGTTGTGTCCGCTGTTGTCTGTTTTTAAGCATCTGTAACATTGATGTTCTTTTGAAAGTAGACACAACTGCGTTCTGGCCCTAATAGACACATTTTTATTTTCCCAGAAATTTGAAAAGTGGGCTCATCCTTTCCATACCTCAGGTCTCCTTAATAGTTCTTTATGGAGATTGGTGGTTCACTGGCCAATAGGAAAACTGACTTTATTTTTCATTATATGATCAGTTTCTTGAGACCAAGGTTATAAGAGGTGTGAGCCCAATTCTACAAAACATTTTTTAGTTTTGTATAGGGCAAAAATAAATGAATAAAAACGTTGGGTTCGTTTTGCTACTATTTTAACGAGAACCTGAGATAAGAAACATATGGAGGCTGACATACAGTATTTATTGCCTTTCAAACAATGCACATTGCCTAGCTGTCCTGCTTATCCACTGCATCTAATAGACCATGAATAAGAATGCAGTTCAGATGTCTCTGATTAACCACTTGAGGACCAGAGTTTTATACTCCCCTAGTGAACAGGCCATTTTTTTTACAATTCGGCACTTCACAACTTTAATGGTTTATTGCTTGGTCACCCAAAATTAATTGTACCCCCTTTTCTTCTCACAAATAGAGCTTTCTTTTAGGCTGGTTTCACAGTGGGACGTTACAGGCGCACGTTAAAGCAGCCTGTAACGCAACCCACCGCACAGTAATGAAAAATCAATGGGGCTGTTCACAGTGCGGACGTTGCGTTACATTGTAACGCTGCGTCACAAGGCAACGTACTGCATGCAGTACTTTAGACGCGGCTGAGCCGCGTTAGACTGCTTGCACATGCTCAGTAATGTTGGGGAGGAGCGGAGAGCGGCCAGGCACATGGCTAATTAATATGCACTGCACGTTATGACGTGCAGTGTTTACTTCCTGGAGCAGCCGCTCTGTGCGGCGATTTGCCGGCGGGACCACGTGATGCCGCATGCGCACAAGAGTGCGCATCACGGCATCACTGACGCCAGAGTGAGCTGCACAACGCGGCTCACTCTGACGTCCAGATCCAGCACCACCAGGCGTTGAGTTAGGGGGACGTTATGCGACCTTAACGCCCCCTCTAACGCAACGTCCTGGTGTGAAATTAGCCTTAGTGGTATTTGATTGCTGCTGCAATTTTTTTAATTAATAAAAAAAAACTCAATTTTGAAAAAAAAATTAAAAATGTAACCCCTTCCCCCCTAAATTGGCCCTAGACTAAGATACATACACTACACTACACTTACATAGACATATGGCTATGGCAGGGGTTAGATTGTGAGCCCCTCTGAGGGACGGTTAGTGACAAGACAATTCTCTGTGCAACGCTGTGTGAGATGTCAGCGCTATATAAGATAAAGATAAACAGCCTGCCAGCGCCGATCGCTGGCTGGCAGGCTGATCGCTGGTGTCCCCCGTGCACAGTGACGGGAGAGCGTGCTCATGCGAGCTCCCATCAAATCTCACTCCTTGTGAGATTACACCATAATGCGGTGCGGATGAGCAACAGAGCCTCTCTGCCGCTGTCAATGTGCATTAGGCGGTCGGTAAAAGGTTAAAAATCTGACTGTAATAGCTGCATGCTCGTTTCAGGAGTGTGATTCAGAAGTAGACACTACTGACCAGAAAGATGAACAAAATTACCAGGCAACTAGTATTGTTTAAAAGGAAATAAATATGGCAGCCTCCATTTGTCTCTCAACTTTTAACTTCCATGTAGGGAACTCTCCCTCACCTCTGTCTCAACAAGAAGTGTCTACAATCATTTCTCCAGCAAAGACAGCAGCCAATCATTTTCCAAAACAATCCTTCAGTTCCAGTCCTCTGGACCATCAGAGCTGATAGTGACATCATGGAGATCCCATGGACAGAAAGTGAGGAAAATGTTCAGAATGGGGACAACAATGGCAGTAAAACCTCAAAAGAGTTTATAACCCCCTTTCACAGTATCCAAAGTTGATTTCTATTTTGTAGATTGCTAAAAAAGCAACTTAAAAGTCTAATCTCTAGACTGCTCAGGTTGTGCCTTTTAAATCTCAGAATCAGAATCAGAATCTTTATTTTCGCCAAGCACGACTGGGTCGTGCCCGGAATTGGTTTTGGCACGTACAGGATGCAAGTAGTATAGGGCACACAGAATACATCAGAAGAATCAACAACACTATATCACACATTTACATACAGAGAAAGCAGGATAGGGCACACAGAAAACATCAGAAGGATCAACAACACTATATCACACATTACATACAGAGAAAGCATACAATCGAAAAAAACGCGCAATTCTTCTATAATTACAAAATCACGTTATAGTGGGGAGTGCGTGGAGAGAGTTCAGTGAGTTCACAGCTGAGGGGAAGAAGCTGTTTCTGTGTCTGGTGGTCCTGGCGTAGATGGACCGATACCTCCGGCCCAAAGGGAGCTGGCTGAATAACCGGTTTCCTGGGTGTGAGGGGTCATTTGCAATCCTCAAAGCTCTGGAGCGCAGCCTTGAGTGGTAGAGGAGGTCCAGAGCAGGTAGCGGTTTACCAATGATTCTCTCTGCTGATCTGATGACTCTCTGTAATTTGTGTCTGTCGCTAGCGGAGGAGCTGGCATACCAGACTAGGATGGAAGAGCAGAGGACAGATTCAATCGTAGCGGAGTAGAAGTTGGTCAGAAGTTTTGGGGACATACCGAACTTCTTCAGTTGGCGGAGAAAGAATAACCTCTGCTGGGCTTTCCTCTGGGTGGTGGAGGTGTTTGCCTTCCTTTTTAGGTCGTTGGAGATGATTGTGCCCAGAAGTCGTACACAGGGAACTCTTTCAACTTCTTTGTCATCAATACGGATTGGAGGAGGGGGGTTGGCGTGCTTCCTAAAATCAACAATCATCTCAACAGTCTTTGCCGTGTTTAGGACCAGCCCGTTCTCCCTGCACCAGTGGCAGATGCTCTCAACCTGGTGGCGGTACGCTTCCTCATCATTTTTGGTGATGAGGCCGACGATGGTGGTGTCGTCAGCAAATTTGATCACTTTGACGGAGTCCGCTGTGGATCTGCAGGCGTTCGTATACAGGGAGAACAGGAATGGCGACAGGACACACCCTTGAGGTGCTCCTGTATTTGTAATCCGAGGTTGAGAGGAGATGGTGCCTAGCTTAACGGCCTGGGATCTGTTGGTGAGGAAGTCCATGATCCACAGGCGCAGAGTGGGGTGGACCCCGAGTGTGGCAAGGTTCTCCTGAAGTATTTTGGGGCTGATGGTATTGAACGCTGAGCTGAAGTCCAGAAGGAGGATCCTGGCGTACGTGCCGGGTTTGTCCAGGTGTTAATGGATAAGCTCCAGGCAGATAGTGATGGCGTCGTCGGTGGACCTGTTTGCTCTGTATGCGAACTGGTGCTGATCCAGCAGGGCCTCAGTGGCGAGCTTGAGGAGGGGGAGCACCATACTTTCAAGAACCTTCATGATGTCTGATGTAAGTGCCACGGGCCTGAAGTTGTTAAGGTCGGCGACACCCTGCTTTTTGAGGACAGGGATGATGGTGGACCTCTTAAAGCAAGCGGGGACTTTACCGCTCCGAAGGGACTTGTTGAAGATAGAGGAAAGAATAGGGGCGAGCTGTCGAGCGCCGGTTTTCAGGCAGGCTGGTGACACACCGTCCGGGCCAGAGGCTTTCCTGACATTTAGCCTTAACAAGTGTTGCAGAACATCAGCCTCGTTCACCGGTGGAGGGGGCGAGTTTGTTCTCGGGGTCTCAGAGGCAGGGAGGGGTGGAGGTCCTCGTGGCTCTGGGGGAGTCTGGTTCTCAAATCTACAGTAAAATTCGCTGAGATTCTCGGCGAGCACAGCGCTCGGTGTTGCATGCTGCGGGGGGGGGGGGGGGGGGGCTTATAGTTAGTGGCGGCCTTGAGCCCTTTCCACACAGCTCGTGAGTCGTTAGAGGAGAGGTTCTGTTCCAGTTTATCTGCATAGCTCTTCTTGGCAGCTTTCAGTTCTCTGTTCAGGTCATTCCTTGCCCTTCTGTATTCATCACGGTTGCCTAACTTGTGCGCGTCCTCCTTGCTTCTGCGCAGTTTCCGTAGTTTTTTTGAGAACCACGGTTTGTCGTTAGGGTAGAGTTTAAAGGTTTTCGTTGGAATACAGTGATTCTCACAAAAGTTAATGTATGAGGTAACATTTTCTGCCCATTCGTCCAAGTTTGGCGATTCCAGGGTCTGCCAGTCTGTGCAGTCGAAGCAGGCCTGAAGTTGTAGCTTAGCTTCGCTTGACCACACTTTGGAGGATTTAAGGACCGGTTTCGAAGTCTCCAGGCGTCTCCTGTAGGTTGGTAACAGGTGTATGAGGCAGTGGTCCGATGAACCTAGTGCTGCCCAAGGGGTGGCTTTGTATGCCCCCTTCAAGACCGTGTAGCAGTGGTCCAGTGTGTTGGCATTCCTGGTGGGGCAGGTGACATGCTGATGAAATCGGGGTAGCTCCTGGCGGAAGTTGGCCTTGTTGAAATCACCCATGACGATGAACAGTGAGTCAGGGAGGGCCGTCTCCCACTGCGTGACAGTGTCGCTGAGTTCGCACAGGGCATTTTTTACCTCAGCATCAGGTGGGATATACACACCAACGAGAACAAAGGAGGAGAACTCCCTGGGTGAGTATGCCGGCCTGCAATTTACCAGAAGGAGCTCCAGCTCTGGTGTGCATTTTTTGGCAAGTACGGAGGAGTTGGAGCACCAAGCAGAGCTAATGTAAAAACAGATGCCTCCCCCTTTCTTTTTCCCCGAGAGGGTGCTGTCACGGTCTGCCCGGATAAGGCTGAAGCCTGGGAGATGTAGTGCGCTATCAGGGATGTTGTCATGGAGCCATGTTTCCGTAAAGCAAAGAATTGGGGTGTTGTTGCCAAGTTCACGCTTGTCACCGAGGAGTCTCAGTTCGTCCAACTTGTTTGGGAGGGAGCGGACATTTGCGAGGAGGGCTGCCGGGATGGCTGACCGCAGGCCTTTCTTCTTCAGTCTCACCCGAGCGCCTGCTCTGCAGCCTCTGTGCCGCCGGCTTGCGCGGGGTTCTGGCTCGGGGGCAGTGATTTCCTGGACGTGGCTCCATACGGAGTTGGGCAGGAATCTGTCCTCAGGATGTAGGGCTGCAGCATGTTCCCATGTGAGGAGCTGTGCCCTAGAGTAGGTGGTACGTGGGGGGTGCCTCGTGGGATGCATGCCGGCTCAGTGGGAGTCTACAAAGTAGCAGTACAATACCGTGTCTAGCAGCGAAAACATACATGCCTAGAATTGCGACAGTCATTGTACTATCAGTCATTGTACTATCCTGTAACATACTTGGTTGCTAGGTGATTTCAGAATATTGTTTCCACTTGACTTGTGCGAAAAGATCACTTAGAATAGCAGAATATTGATTTACTGTGTACTTAACAGGTGATTCCAGAGCTCTACCCTCTCCTTCTCAAAGTGTTTAATGGTCTCCGATCACCTGCACGGCAAAAATCTTGGGGATCCCGTCATATTCTCAGCGTTCCTTCTCCTCTTGGTGAACTGCCAAGACTAAATTCAGATTTTTCATCACTCAGCAAAGCTTCTCGAACTAATAACAATGAAATAATAAGTAGGGAACCTCGGCAGATTTTTCCAGAATGTTGTGGCTCTAATATAAACCAACTGGAGATATCAAAGACTGGCAACTTTTTTTAAGGAGGTGCCCATTTAGTTCAGTTTATTTTACAATATGTCTCGTGTACTTGGGCTGGTTTCATTGACATCATCGACATGGTTCACCTAGAGAGCTCTTGCCTTGGGATAGACGTTTCCTTTCCAGCTTTTCAGTTCTTGTTGGTTATAGTGCTACAATTTCATCTGCACAGCACAGCACTGCCTGCTTAAAGTAAAAAACATTCTCATGTCAACACTTCCATCACAAGCCCCCCAAAACAAGGTATTTAAACCTTTTTTTCAGAACAGTGGGAAGAGTAATGCAAATAATTTCTTTATGCCAAGTGGCCAGTTGTCAAAGTTAAAATTACTGGTATATTGCCCAGGCACTTCCTTAAAGGAGCACTGTAACAAGAGGAATGCGGAGGCTGCCTTATTTTTTTTTCTTTTAAACAATACCAGTTGCCTTGCCATCCTGCTGATCCTCTGCCTCTAATACTTTTAGTCATAGACCCTGAACAAGCATGCAGCAGATCAGGTGTTTCTGACATTATTGTCAGATCTGACAAGATCAGCTGCATGCTTGTCTTTGGTGTTATTCAGACACTACTGCAGCCAAATAGATCAGCAAGGCTGGCAGGCAACTGGTATTGTTTAAAAGGAAATAAATATCACAGCCACCATATTCTTCCCACTATAGTTGTCCTTTAAAGGGTAACCGACCCAAAAGGTAAAGTAAATCTTTACTTACCTGGGGCTTCTTCCAGTCCCTTGCAATCTATGTGGCCCCTAACTGCCATTCTACTGTACTGGAGGGCAGTGGAACTACAGCAAAGGGACCACAGAGACTGCAAGGGGCTGGAAGAGGCAAGACAAGACAAATAACATTTATATCGCGCTTTTCTCCTGGCAGACTCAAAGCGCCTCAAGGACGCGCTCTGTAGTCAGTAGCAGTGTTAGGGAGACTTGCCTAAGGTCTCCTACTGAATAGGTGCTGGCTTACTGAACAGGCAGTGCCGAGATTCAAACCCTGGTCTCCTGTGTCAGAGGCAGAGCCCTTAACCATTACACCATCCAGCCTACTTACACCATCCAGACCCAGGTAAGTAAAGATTAACTTGTACCTTTCAGCTCAGTTATCCTTTAATGTTCACTAGTTTTTTGTCCATCCAGATATACAGTATATCTCACTGGACATAGGTGTCGAACTCCAGGCCTGGAAGGCCAGATCCATACCTGTGTTTAGGATGGATTGAGAAAGAGAAGAATGAGTTCTACGTGATGAACCACACCTTTCCTGATTCTGAACCATTAATTTGAGCTGTGTCAAAAATGCGAGAGGACCTCAGCCCTCGAAGAACCAGTTTGACATCCCTGGTGTAGGATGAGTTAAGGTGGCCATACACTGGTCGATTTGCCATCAGATTCGACCAACAGATAGATCCCTCTCTGATCGAATCTGATCAGAGAGGGATCGTATGGCTACCTTTATAGCAAACAGATTGTGAACCGATTTCACCCTGAAACCGTTCACAATCTGTTGTGGTGGTGCTGCTGCCCCCGCCCGCCCGCATACATTACCTGCTCCGCCGGCGCGACTCCAGTCCCCCGGTCACCGCTGCTCTGTCTGCGCTCTGGTCTCCAGGTCCGGCATGCCTCACTTCTTCTAGCCCGGCAGGAAGTTTAAACAGTAGAGGGCGCTCTACTGTTTAAACTTCCTGCCGGGCTAGAAGAAGTGAGGCATGCCGGACCTGGAGACCAGAGCGCAGACAGAGCAGCGGTGACCAGGAGACTGGAGTTGCGCCGGCGGAGCAGGTAATGTATGCGGGCTCTATTGCGTCGGTCGTCGGGCACTCGAACGCCGCTAGCGATGCGCTCTTTACCCGTGAGCGATCGACGGTTATTTTCCGCACAGCGCGATCGACGGGATTGGACGAAATGGATCGAAATTCGGCGTGTAGCGTGAACGATTGGCAGCAGATTCGATCCCAGTGATCGAATATGCTGTCGAAACGGGCGCAAATCATGCCAGTGTATGGCCTGCTTTATCATCCATCCTTAGTGTAGGGACCCAAAAAGAGATTGTCCTTGTTGTGCCTCCGTGGCTAGCTTTCATCTCTATTGATATGTAAAAGCAAGGAAAGAGAAGGCTAGAAAGGCTCAAGTTACAGAGGTGAGGAAAAAAGAATGGGGAGAGGCTAAGATCACAGAGGTGAGGAGAAAAGAATGGGGAGACTATACAGTATATGGTGGAAGGTGCAGCAGAACACAACTGATAGAGGTGAGGAAAAAATGAGGTACTAAATATGGGGTATAAAGGTTTGCCAGTCATGGGGGTTTTGAGGGGGAGTAATTATTAATGTAATAATGATGGAGGAGGCAGTAGAGCTAAATAACCTCTAGTCACAAGTATGAGGGTAAAATAAGGGATACTGACTATGATAAAGAGAGCTGTAGAGAAACAGGTTACATTGGTATGTTGGATAAAAAAAGGAGATTACTGTGGGGTATGATGCACAAGACCACAAGTCACATGGGTGGAAGAGGAGATACTAATTATGGGTGAAGGGTTTTGCCAGTAGCATTCGGAGCAAGTGAAGTTACAGCATGCTCACGGCCACAGAAGTGTGATTGGGGGCGGGCGTGAGGCGGAGACCACACATACACGGTAGTCTTTCACTAGGACAAGTCATGGACTTTACAGGGCTGACAGGGACATAGCAGATGGGACTGGGATAACATTAACGGAGCTGACAGACTACAGGGGGCTGGAGGAAGCCCCAGGTAGGAAAAAATCCTTTTTCTCCCCAATCATCTCAGGTACACTTTAACATTAAATTACAAAAAGTCTTGTGAAGTACTGAAATAGGCTTGCAGTAATTTACAGTAACTTTTCCCTTTAAATCAAACCTAAAATAACATACATCCCAACTTTTTGAGATAAGAAAAAGGGACACTTAAGCCACTCCCCTGCCACACCCCTTATTATGCCCCCAGCACACCCCTAGTCACACACATACCATTTTTTAAAGTTTCTTTTCACCAGATTTCAAAAGAAAAATATGTTGTTTTATAATTCAACCACACCAGTCCTTTCTATCCTGGTTCATTTTCCTTTATATAATTTGCCCAAAACAGCAGGCTGTAGCTGCCAGTAGCACCTATGTCTTTAAAAAAAAAATTCACTAAATTCAGTGTTTTATTGCGAATTGCGCAGGTCAAAGACTTTTTCATTTTCCTTCATACTATCATTTGAAAATAAGAAATAAAGGATGGGAATAAAGTTCAGAGTCATTTAAATACATTTTCAGTACATAAAATACTCATATTACCATATCTCTGTTCAAGAGTCCCAAAAGAGGTACAAATGAGAAAGAAAGAGGGCCACAGGGATTGGGTTTCCAAAGAGGGACAGTCCCTCCAAAAGAGGGACAATTGGGAGCTGTGTAATGCTGGGGATACACGGTACGTTTCTGTACCGTGTATCGACCAGCTGATCCGGCCAGCTGATAATATTCAGCTGGCCCGATCATGCCGCTCGACCCGCGCACGCTCGAGCAGTAATCGATCTGCGCGCACGCGCGGACGAGCGGGGATGCGCCGGCAACGAGCCGCTGGCTCGATCCGGCGCATAAAACGAGCCGTGTATGCCTGGCATTACAGTCACAAAAAGAATATAAAAGGGCAGTTTCCTCAACTGCCAAACTTTCACAAAAACAATTAAAAAAATAATAACATTGACTCAAACCATTTTTTTATTGCAATTAAATGTTCTTTTTCTGTGAACGGAGCAGCCAGTACATCCTTCTCCTTTATGAGACAAATAAGTGCTCTGGTTACTTGAAATAGCCGTGTAGCTGTCTTTCTCCTGTGAAGTTCCCCCGGCGGCACCAGCCCTCTGATCAAGCCTTAGTATTCAGCGAAACGGCCTTATGAAGATTGACAGTGTCTGCGTGTTCAGTGCAGCCTGTGCTGGAAAATATGCAGACGGCACTGGTAATATTAGAAGGGAGTGAAGCAGAACAAAATGGTGATTTCCAGGTTCTGGAATACCACAATCCATTCATAAACATTTGCAGACAAAATTAAAAACAACATATGTAACTCAATTATAGAGAGGGGCTGGGAGGAAAGCGGGAATCAGAAAACAGAGTTTTAGAACCGCTTCTATCTGCTGCAGTTGTGGGTTTTATTTTTGTGGTTTTCTTCATGTGTGAATTTTTATTTTATTATTTAATTGGAAAACTGGGCTATTCCAGATAGTAAACAATGAAGTTTTTTTCTTTTGGAAGGTTGCAGTGCAAAATGGAAAGAAGATCTGTGATTGATTGGCACGGTCAGATCACTTTTTCTTTTACTTTGTTGCTTTTAATGTTTTACTTTTACACATGCTTTGGACAGGGCCGTGCAGAGGGTCTTTAAGTGGGGGGTGCTCAAATTTTAAAAAAGGGGCCTGGCAATGCCTTCCCCCACATACACCCCCCCCCCCCCCACACACACACACACACACACATTTATAACAGTATCAGGCAGACTTTGTGTCTCCTTCCAACCAACTCTTTTGGTGCTACCACCCTCAAATCAGCAGTGATAGGTGCCCACTTTTAGTTGGTTAGAGTGGGCACAGTGGAGCCCACAGTGGAGGCACAGACTCACCTTTCATTACTGGGACCTCTGTCCCTCTTGATCAGCATCCAATCCTCTTTTCAGGCAAATAAGTGGTTACCAATATGCAGTGGTTGCTAAGCATTAGTAGATGCAAAACTGCAGTAAGTGCCAAGGTGCAGTGGGTGCCCAGATGCAGTAGATGGTAAGACACAAAGGTTCAATTTGTGCTCAGTTGCAGTGGGTGCCAAGATACCAAAGTAAAGTTTGTGTCAAGCTGCTTTGGGTACCAAGGTCCAGTTTATATTGGGTGTTTATTTGCAGTGGGTGCTATGCAGTATTGGGTGCTGAATGAGTAGCAGATGGTGATAAACAATAGTAGGTGCCATGTGATTGCTAATTGGTACAGGGATCCATGTGAGTAGGGAGTGCCATGTGTGCAGGGCCGGGCCGAGGCATAGGCTGGAGAGGCTCCAGCCTCAGGGCGCAGTGTAGGAGGGGGCGCAGAATTCATTCAGCTGTCATTCCTAATTGTGTTTGAAGCAGAAAGAAATAAGAAAAGGGGATACATGGCAGTGACTGCAAGCCAGATAACTAGATATTAAGGTGTTGGGGAGGTTGTGGGCCCTGTGACGTCTCTTAGTCTAATAGCAATCAGTGTTTGATGGCTGGGGTGGCAGGGATGGAGGGGCGCACTTTGGTGTCTCAGCCTTGCGTGCTGGAGGACCTTGTCCCGGCTCTGCATGTGTGGTCTGGTTGTGTGCCATGGGAGAGTACTGAGTCTCATACGGGTTCAGACCAAGGATGGGTACTGGGTGCTATTTGGGTGCTGGCCGTGGACTGGTACTAGGCTTTGGAACTTGGTGACGTGTGAGTAGGGTTTTGATTATGGGGGTAGGTGGGTCTTAGGTGCAAATACTGAGTGCCAAGTGGGTACTGGGAGTGAGTACATTGTGACATATGGGTGATGGATGCTGGCTAGTGGGGTATTAGTTGTCATGTGGGTGCTAAAGGCAGATGCTGGGTGCCATGTGGGTTCTGGGTGCTGGCCCAGGGCGACATGTGTATTCTGGCTGTATGGGCGTGTATCAACCATCACGTAGGTGTTGATTGCAGGTACTCAGTCCCTTGTGAGTTCTGGGTGCAAGTACTGGATGTCATATGTGAGTGTTTGGTGTGGGTGCTGGGCACCAAGTGGAGGCTTAGTGCAACTGGAACTACTGCAGATGAAACATGTGGGTGTGGGGTGCAGGTACTGGGTATCACATAGGTGCAAATACTTGGTGCCATGCCTGCACTGGGTGCTAGCTATGGGTGGGCATTAGGTGTCATGTGGGTTCTGAGTGCAGGTACTTTGGGTGCTAGTACTAGTTATGTGAGTGCAGATAGTGGGTGCCATGTGAAGGCGGTGTGCAGGTGTGAGTAGTGAGTGCCATGTTGGGGCTGGGTGCAAGTACTGTGCCATGTGGGTGCCAGCTATAGGGTGAAGGGGTGCAGGTACTGGGTGTCATGTGGCTGTTTGATGCAAGTACTAAGTGCCATATTGAGGCCGGATGTGAGTATTGGATGCAGGGTGCTTGGTGCAAGTACTGGGTGCTTGCTATAGTGTGGGTTACTGGTTGAGTGTAATGTGGGTGCTGAATATTGGTGGGATTGATGTGGGTGCAGGGGGTGGGAGATCACTGTGGGTACTGCTATGAATAGCATAGTTGCTGCTAGGGGAGGTCGAGGTCAGTGTGGCTGATGGGGGAAGGGTAGGTCACTGTGGGGAGAAGTAACTGTGGGTGCTGTGGAAGGTAGAGGCCAGTATGGGTGCTGGAGAGAAGGGAGGTCGCTGTGGGTCCTTTGGGGGAGATCACTGTGGGTCTCGGGAGGTAGAGGTCAGTATGGGTGCAGGGGGTGGGAGGTCACTATGGGTGCTGCTATGAATGGCATAGTTGCTGCTAAGGGAGGTAGAGGTCAGTGTGGGTGCTGGGTGAAGGGTAGGCCACTATGGGTGCTGTGGAAGGAAAAGATCAGTATGGGTGCTGGAGGAAGGGTAGGTCACTATGGGTGCTGGGAGAAGTCAGTGTGGTTACTGGAGGAGGGAGTGGATGCTGGATGTTGGGAGAGGCCACTGTGGGCGCTGGCAATGGGAGAGGTCACTGTAGGTGCTGCTTTTGGGATGGGAGGTCCCTGTGGGTGCTGCAGGGGACAGGAGGGTAGCCACTGGGGGAGGTAAAAATCACTGTGGGTGCTGGGGGAGGGATAGGTCAGTGTGGGTGCTGGGGTAGACAGGATCACTGCTAGAGCTGGGGAGGGAGAGGCCACTGTGGGTACTAGGTGGAGGGAGAGGTCACTGTGGGTGATGGGGGAGGGAGGGGTCACTGTGGGTGCTAGGTGGAGGGAGAGGTCACTGTGGGTGCTAGATGGAGGGAAAGGTCACTGTGGGTGCAAGGTGAAGGGAGATGTCACTGTGGGTACTGGGTAGGGAGAGGTCAGCATGGGTCCGAGAGGTCACTGTGAGTGCTAGGGGAGGGAGTGGTCACTGGGTACTAGGTGGAGGGAGAGGTCACTATGGGTGCTGGGGGAGGTAGAGGTCAGTATGGGTCCTAGGTGGAGGGAGAGGTCACTGTGAGTGCTAGGGGAGGGAGTGGTCACTGGGTACTAGGTGGAGGGAGAGGTCACTATGGGTGCTGGGGGAGATAGAGGTCAGTATGGGTCCTGGATGGAGGGAGAGGTCAGTATGCCACACGAGGAATCCTGTCTGGGCCTCTTCACTTAAAAGTGTCCCAGGCGGGGAGGAGCTTCCCGCGGGTGGGCGGGGCTTATCTAGGTTGGGGGCGGAGCTTATTTTGAGCAGCGAGAGGGGCCTTTTTTGAAGATTTTAAAAAGGGGGGTGCCTGGGCACCCAGAGCACCCCCCTGTGCACGTGCCTGCTTGTTACACATATCCGTATGAGAAATACACACTGCTTATTACTTATCACTGTGAGCCTATTCCTACTAGCATACAGTAGGTGCTTTGCAGAGCACATTGCACATCACAAGTCTTGTGAATGCTGCCCTGTCTGTGGGAAGAGACAGCGTGCCTCAGTGAGCACTGCTCTGCACAGTAATTGGTGTGAGCAAGTCCTGGAGAATACATATCCTCTGTGGTTGATTTATCAAGATAAGTGGGAACAAAAGTGAAATCGCTGCCACAACAATCAGTCAGGTTTCAGATGGCAAATGAGACACAAATTCCCATTGGTAGTTCTAGACACCTGAACAACGTAACAGTTCTCTGTGTTTCTGTCCTGATAAATAAGCCCCACAGTACTAAATGTATGGCCATCCTGAACACAGGAAAGTGCTTCACTTACTGTTCTTTAGAGCAGGGCTTTTCAATGTTTTCACTCATTGTACCATTTTTATCACTTGAAAAATGTGAAATACCACCAGTGTGCCGGCACAATAGATCTGGCCCGATCAGCCTCGGCTGTTTCCAGAGGAGCCCGAGCGGAGAGCCGCGCATACACTCACACCAACAAGGAGATCTTCGAGGGGTTACAGCGCTGGATCCCCTCTACTGAGGAGAAAGGAGGAAGCCTCTTTAGGATCAAGAGGCTTCCTCCTCCCCGGGCACTTTTTCTTACAGGTACACTTTAAGAAAAGGGGGGGGGGGGGTATATAGGGAATAGCAGGAGGCATTGGTGGGGAGACAGAGGAGTGAGTGAGGGGTAGTCAAACTTTGTGGAGGCAGGACGGGACCAGGACAAGCGGCAGGTGGGCAATTAAGTAGCAGGCAAACTTGGAATGTACCACCTGGCTAACAGCAAATGACCACTGGTGGTACGCGCACCACAGGTTGAAAAGCCCTGGTCTAGAGCAGGGTTCAGGGGTGTAACTACATGCCCCCCCTCCCCCAGCAAAACTTTGAAGAGGCCCTTTAATGTTCACAACCCTTCCTTTGCTTTTTCTCGGTGGCCCTCACAGCCTGGGGGCCCATCTTACAAGGTTAGTAGAAGACGTGTGGCCATCAGGATCTTCACACCCATAACATGTGTACATTCCCTTTTTCTATTTGTTTGTTTTCAATGCAAGGGTTCATAACCCAGTGCTAGAAATCACAGTTTCTCTGCAGTTAAGTTGTAGGCATGCTCAATTATTATTATTTTTTTTATTGATGTAGTGCTAACACCTTCCGTAGCGGTGTACATAGTACAAAACAAATATTGGGGAACATATTTACTCGAGAAGTTCAAGATACAAATACATACATAGTTATTGTGTGGGTTGAGATATCACTAAAATTGGTACATGTTCATATGGCAAATTACAGCAAGATAAGAAACAATAGGAGGAGGTCTTTGCCTTTTCGAGCTTACAATTTCGGGGATGGTAGGGTGGAAACAATAGGGAAGGAGACTCAGGGGTTAATGGATGAGGCAGTTAATCTCCAATGCTACCTATAGCAACTTATAGGCTTGTCTGAAAAAGTGTGTTTTGAGTGTTTCCCTTAACAATTGCTACTGAAATGTTAAGGTGTGCACACATACTATTTTTATTGAATAGCCAATATTACCACTTCCATGTAGTATGAGGGCTTACGTAAACAGTCAGTTCGTAGTATTCAAAATCTCTTGGCCCTCATTCTACATGGAAGTGGCAAAATTGGCCAGTCATTGGCCAATTAAAATTGGGTGTTTGTACCCAAGAGTGACCTTAGAGTGTCAATGATATGCACTTGGACTACATATACATGTTCCTGAGCTAAAGCTAAGAAACTTGAACTGTTCAATAAGAGGGGAAGAGGGATGAGGAGGCTTCTTGTTGGCAGGGTCAGAGTCATTTACAGATATGCTGTGCTGGATTGCTAAATGACACTTGCACACATACAAAATTCTCAGTTGAGACCTCACATAATTAGCTTTATGGCTGGATTTTTTCTAATGTGTGTACAAGCCTTAAAGTATAACAGAACCAAGAGAAAAAAAAAGTCAATTTTGACTTACCTGGGGCTTCTTCCAGTCCCCCGTAGTCTTTGAGCCCCTCAGTGTCCTTTGTGCCCACTCTGTTGTGCTGCTGTCACCCTTAAGTAAAGTGTCTAACAGGTCTATGTTGTGCACTATGGTGCATGTGCTGTCCTGGTCACACGCCTCCTTGACCCGACAATAGCCAAGAGTGTTTGTAACAAGACTTGTAATAGCATTAGCACGGAATGCTCCTGGCTATGGGAAAACAATCAAGGAGGTGTGCAGCCAAGACAGTGCATGTGCTGTAGCGTGCAACACAGCCGGGTTGGAAACTTTAATTAGGGGTGACAGCAGCCAGCACAACAGAGGGAACCTGGAGGACACTGAGAGACATCTAAGGCTATGGAGGGCTGGAAGAAGTCCGAAGTAAGTAAAAATCGACTTCTTTTGATTGTTAAGGTGTGCTTTAATTCTCCCTGATAAATAAGTAAAGGACACAAAACTTGTATGTGACTGTACAAACACTCCTGACAGAAAATGGATAAAAAAAAATTCAGTAAGTCATCATTACACTATGTGGTAACTTAAAGTTCAGCAGTGGGGGCCAATGATACAGTGAAGATTTTTAATCTTTAAAACACAAGAAAGAATATTGGGACCCAAGAAAGTCCTATTAAAGTGACCCTGAACAGACCTAAAAAATGCAATACTGAACTTACCTGGTGCTTCTTCCAGCCCCCGTAGGTCCCTCGGGGTCCTCTGGTGCCCTTTGTTCTCCCATTGGCGACTCCGTTAGCTGTGTGACTTGACTGGGAGTTCATTCTTTCCAGAAACGCGACGGGCACGTGATTGAGCCAGAAGTGCGGATGTACCGCGCACACGCAGTTATGCACGACTCTCGGCCAAGTTGTGCAGCTAATGGAGCCACCAGCGGAAGAACGGAAGGGACCCAGAGGACTCTGAGGGACCTGGCAGGCTAGGGGGGGCTGGAGGAAGCCCCAGGTAAGTTCAGTATGGCATTTTTTAGATCTGTTCAGGGTCACTAAGGATTATTTCTGTAGATATAATTGTTAAGCTTATCAGTCTGTTTACACTTTAAGCTCACTTAGACAATGATGCTGTATGAATTTTACCAGAGATTATCATTAGACGCATAATAAGATGTGACAGAAGGTATAAAAACAAAAAAACACCTAATGTTATAAGCAGTTAGCTTGCACTTTGCAAATGAGACATTATCTAATCAGTCACAGCTGAGGTAAACAAAACCTGTGACGTTAAAGTAATAATAATAATAATCCCAATGCCAGTTGCCTGCAGTTGTGTTGATCTTCTGGCATATGTAGTGTCTGGGTCATTACCTGATCTGCATATGCTTGTTCAGGGTCTGTGGCTGAAAGTATTAGAGACATTTGGAGGACTGCCAGGCAACTGGTATTGTTTAAAAGGAAATAAATATGGCAGCCTCCATATCCCTCTCACCTCGGGTTCCCTTTAAAAAAAGGAAAAAGTCATTTTTTATAGAGGGAGGCTTTTGTATCCTTCAGAGACTTTCCATGGCCTCCTCCAAACCACCACTTCTCGGCGGGACCCTCTAAAAGTCCATGGCTGCACTCCTGCGGCTCGGGTCCTGTGAACAAGTGTGTCCGCACTGCGCAGGCACAAGCTGTCTCTAAAAGTTTGCGCCTGCACTCCCGTCTGTGAAAGAGCATGGCCACACTGTGCAGGGCCATGACAGCTTGTGCAGTAGCATGGAGCCGCTTGTGCTAGGCGGAAAAAGCTGAACCTGATTGGCTCTATGCTACAGTGCAGACACAAGCTGTCTTGTGCTTGCACAATGCATTGGCGGCCCATCGACAAGCCCTTGTTGAGGACGTTCGGGGTGTCCTAGTGCTGAATTATCCAGAGGCTTTCCTCTACTGAGGTAAGTATCTATTTGAGACAAATTTTTTTTCCTGCAGGTACATTGGCTATTGTGTTCTAAACATGTGCACACTCAAGATAGGAGGCAAGACCCGCTTTGAGTACAGTGGACACTCTAACAAAAATCTGTTAGGGATTTCTATCTACGATGATCATTGAAAAAAGAACAGACTGTCTCTTGAGACAACCAGAAAATTTTTCCTATTGGAATCCAAACTGGAAAAAAATCAAAACAAAAACAGACAGACTTCACATTCAACACTTCAAATAACTACACAAATGTTCCTTAGCAATAGCAAAACTTTATTTGAAATAACTTCTTTTAACATAAATGTCTGCAAATACCTCTATCTCCTTCCCTCGATCTTTGCCATTATGTGTCACTAGTCAAGCTCTCCACTTTGGTCTGGACTGCCAGGAAAATTCTAGCACAGTCTGTGACCCTGGCAGTCTGGAACATGCCCACCCCCTCTCCCCAAATAAGACACTGCGTCATTACATCTGCATATACAAGTGGGAAAAGTAGAGGAGCTCAGCTGCCGTCGTTTGACTGTTTTACTGGCATGAAGCAGAGCTATTTAGTATTATATTTATCTATAGAACATGCTATAAATTAAATGTTAGGGATGAGGGAGGCAGTATAGGTTTTCCCCCTATGACAGACACAGACACAGAATATTTATGTTGCACTTTTCCCCTGGCAGAGTCAAAGCTCCAATGGAATTTAGATTGTACCCGTGGTGATATGTGAAATGATGAGATAAACATGTATGTGTGGTAAAAAAACATATTAATAACCAGGCTCTTTTACTTGTTTTATTTTGCTGCCTGAAAGAGTTAATTTCTAGGCATGGAAATGACAGCTTCTGTCTTGTTGGTACCTTGTCGGGAATATAGTAAACATCCCTGATAAGCAAATTATACCCATACATTTTTTCCTGGTAGAATACATCTTCTAAGGACAGGGAGAAATAAAATACATGAACTATTGACCTTCTTCTGACTCTGGGACACTTAATAGGGTGCCACTGATTAGAGACAGTAAGACATTCAACCTACTTTGTAAATGTTTAAATATAAAATACCGGTAAAACCATGAGATATCTAAAAAGTCATTTTTAGGAGTAGGAGGATACATATTCCACTAGGGTGCAATCTATAAGCAGCATCTGTGCTAGGGAGTCTTGCCCAAGGACTACTCACAGAATAGGTGCAAGTCTCCTGTGTTATGCTGGGCATACATGGTGCGTTTCTGCGGCTGAATCGAGCTATTAGATGGCTCGATTGATAATTTCCGACGTGTCCGATCATCCGTTGTATCGATTCCGCGCTCGATACTGCGGGCAGGACAATGGGAAAAACGAGCAGAAGATAAGAGAAGCGCCCACGGGGACGAGCGGGAATAGATCCAGGCGCGCGCGGGGATGAGCGGGGACGTGCGGGAGTCGATCCGGCGGCATAATCGAGCCGCAGAAACACACCATGTATGTCCAGCATTAGAGGCAGAACTCTTAACCAGTACACTATACAGCCATAGCTATAATAGGACCTATTATAGCTGCAGGTTATTCTCTCTAGCTCTGCGAATACATGAGATGCATCAAAAAAATGTCAGAGCATCTACATAACCTGCTATCCTACTCTAATCGATGAGAATTCGGAGCAACATAGGTTAACCCAATGTCTGGGGTTCATATAACAGACTAGACATGCAAAATATTGCTGCTATGTTTACTTGTCATTGTCACCAGCTGGCCAACATGGTAATGAGACGCCCTGACAGGGTCTCACAGCTAACAGTGTTTAGAGATTGCAATCTATATATATATAAAATCGTGTGTGTGTGCGTCCGTGCATCCGTGCGTGTGTGTGTGGCCTTCACTTGAAACTGCCTTGACCGATTTCAATGAAACTCGGTATACAGATCCCTTACTACCTGTTATGTTCTGGGGTCTGCACACCTGAGTAGAATCACAAACAGCCAACCAGATTTCACACATTCATGTCAATGGCAAAATGTAAAAGGCTGCTATTCTCACAGCAATAAAGCTAGAGTCTCCAAACTTGGTCACTTGGTGACTGTGGTGAAAAACTTCGAATACGGATTGAAAGCTGGCAGGGGGAGCATAAGCTTTCATATTCACACAGTGGTGGTTATCATAGTCTTCTAAAAGGATTTTACATTTGTTTTAAAAAGATATGTGCGTACTAATATTTTGTATCACCCTTGAAATATCCATGCAATCTTATTGGAAATATTTTTGTAGAGAATCAAGAAGTAATATTTAATTTTCCCAGTTTAAAGCAAACTAGCAGTAAAAAAAAAAGTTAGATACTTACCAAAGACTATGGAAGCCTCTGGACCCCTTTGCCACTGCCCGGAACCCTCTTTTAGTTTACAGCCACACACCTGTTCTGGCATGAACACATCTGTACTGCACCTGCGTGAGAACAGTTGTGCCTATGCAAGTAGAATGGAGTCGCTCATGGACGAGTGGCTTTGGCTTACTGCGCAGGTGCGGCCATACTAGTGCAGGTGCAGTACTACACATGGCAGGGAGCAAGGCCTAGAGGACATATCTGACATGCTCTAGTCTGATATGTTCAGAGGATGCATGGATGACTAAAATGGGGTTGAGGAGGAGATGGGATAGTCCAGAGACTTCCCACTACTTAGGTATGTATCTACCTTAGGCCAGCTTAGGCTCACTTTAAGTCAAAGCTTGCTATGTATGGTTTCTTTCTTCTTCTTTTTCCAGCAAAGGTGAATAGATAAATAACCCATTACTCCATATTTGATGGAGCCATGCCATAGAAATGTATTTTGGAGAAGTCAGTCATGTGACCTAGACATGCTTCCAGCAAAAAAGGAGCTTTCATCAAAGTAGGTGTTTCCAGGTAGTGAACAGCTCTCACTCTCTAGATCTTCCCTGAACAATTAACTCTTTGTGGCCAGCACTATACCTTAGCAGAGTTTAATCATTATAAAACACTGCTGCAGCTGCAGTGCTGGTCACAAACTCAACATTTTTCAATGGGCAGAGTCAGGTGATTTGTGTTCACATGAAGATAGTTGACTGCTGCCTCCTCATAGTTTATTTCAGACTATATTATGATGTAAATGATGATGGGATGGGGGAGAAGTCTGGGCTGCTGCCTACCCAGGAATATTGCGCTGCCATCTCAACAAGAAATGGAGCTAGAGGAGCCAGCCAGCCAGCCAGCCAGGTGTTTCATATATGCTTAAGACCTGGTTCACACTGCAACTGATCAAACACTGATTGTTTCGTTTTTATTTGGCATCATTTTTTGATCTGTGACCCTGTGCTCCACTAGAATGCTGTGAATGCAAAGGATCTGTCTAAAAATCGCCCCCTCCCCAAACTTGTGGTCAAACAGTTTGGTGGAACCGGGTGAAGAAATCCGTTCCAGCAGAGCAAAGTTAACAGATCCTTTTGATTAACATAGGATCCATTTTCCTCCGTTAGGATCAGTTCCATTGCAGTCCGCCAATAAAAAAGTACATATGTGCAATGCTGGAAAACTTGTGCAGTGCTAAAAATGTGCATTGCTAAAAATGTGTGTTTTTATGTGTGTGTGTTTACTTGAAAGTGTCCCTGTAAGAAATACGATATTGCTGAAAATATTGCATCAACAATGGGATATTAATAAAGACAATAATACCGATTTCTCGTAAGTTCTAGGTGGTCGTTTGGCAAAGAAATACACATCAACAACAGTATAAATAAAGTTTATATTGCAAGTGGTATTTGCGATACAGGTACAGATACTGATGAACTACAGAAAACAACATGTACAGAGCAATCCAACATTATAAACACATAAAGCTTAGAAACCAATGCCCACAATGTATACATTAATACATAACATTAGTGCAGCTTCCCAATATATCCTAAAATACAGCCCACAATGCGCAGATACAGCTTACCTAGCCATGGTTTCCCGCTCACAGCCTCACCAGCCCATTCCAGCAAAAGACCCCCTCACAGCACATGGTCAAAGACAATATACCCCTTGACTCCACCCCCTCACCATACAGCACTTCCCTTAATGAAGCTCAGTGTGATTGGCTGAAAGGATGCAGATTTGAACTTTATCTCCGCCTTCGGTCAGTTAAGCAGGAAGTGACGTCCTTTGTCTGAAACATGTGCTCTAAGAATGGATTTTCAAACCGTCCATTTCTTACAATCCCCCACTTGAAGGTGATCGAAATTTATGAGAGAACCTTCACCAAAATGTAACAGTCCATAGATCCATGAATGGGATTAGATTGGATTCCAATGTCCATATAAAGAGTCCATCAATGTAAGTTTCCCACAAAAACAGTCCATAAAGTTCTCCTTTTATGCAAATATTTTCCAAATTGCAGATTTAAAAGTTCATAATGACTCCAGTGTGGATGCATTCAGTCTCTTGCACAGTCCCAGAAGTTATCAAGACGTCTGCAGATAGCACATCCGGCTCAGGGTTCCAGCACACTGGATTCTTGGATAACCTACATTTGCGCAAAACAACACATTTCACAGAATCACAAGTCCTACCCCATTATTTACTTTAAGCAGCTTTGATAGGACTTCTGATTGAAAATGACAATGATATATCAAGACACTGCATGGGACCCATCGAATTTTCCAAAGTTACCATTTTGGAGACTAGCACATGCTCTGTCCACTACTACTCCAAGATCAGGCCATGCCTAGAATGCACACATCTGCAATTATCTGCCCAGCTCACAGTCTCTGCTCTCTGATCGCTTACCACTCTGGGTGGTCACACTCCAGCTCTGTGTGGCTTCTGCTGCCGAGTACCTCTCCCAGCTCACTCTGGTTCACAGTGGTTTTGCGCGGTTCCTGAGATTTGGACTTAGACATCCATGGCAAGTTACACCTGCCTCTCCACTTACTCAGCCCGCACTGGCAGTACCACGTCACTCTGGCAGCACTCAAGCATGCCACTTACCAAGCCAGGATGGACTCATGATGCTCCCACACTCAGTTTGTGCAGCACATGGCACCTCACATGCCACAGATGCTGGGAAATTAGCCAAAGAGCTCCACACTCCGTGGTTCTGAAACAGACGGGTTAGCAGACAAAGCACAGCAATGGAACCTCATTATGATTTCATAGCTTCAAAAGCATATGCGTGAACTATATTACCCACTAAGTACAATAGTACTGCAAACTGATTTCAATCACTAGGGTCACCCATGTCCTTGTACATCAGCATCACCTTCAATTGTGACTCTGTAAAAATTGCAACACATAGAAAATATTATAAAAACATAACCGACTTTGATATCTGGACTGTAACACTCTAAATGCAATGTTTTTCAACACTCTGGAAAACGATCTCTGTAAAAGGTAGACATAACAGTTAAATCCCAACACATAGTTATACAATTCTGTGGACCTTTGACTGCATTTACTAAAATTCTCAAGGGTTAAGATACTTATAATGAGAGCACAGGGGGCTTTCAACTTCTGCAAAATCTGACCAACAATTCTGGCTAAATCTTGGCTGAGATATGGTCTGCATATTGTACCTGTACATTCAATTATTTGGGCATTTACATTAACAATAGGAACAATTTAAATTGTGTTTTCTGTAACAAAACATCTGTACTAGAGCAAACATCCCCCACTTGACTATCTATAAAACCCCCAACCCAGTAAAAGGATTGAAAGCAAAAACTGTTGCTGTGTGCTTTGCACTTCTCAAGTATATGCAAAGTACCTGAAACAAAGCTCATAACCAGAAACAAAAACTCCAGATTGAACAAGGCCTTACCATTTGTTCATTAACATAATTGACCTTACATTACAAATTTTAAGGCATTTTAAATCTGGTTTTCCCGAAATAAATTGTTGCCTTTGTAAAACGCTATATTCAAAAACATTTCAATGGCCCGCAACTTTGTGCATGGATCCTTACAAGAGGTGAGAAAACAAAAATACAATCTCACCTGCCATGCCTTCAGGCCATTCACAAAACCCTCTACTATAGTAAAGTAACAAAGGCAACCCATTCACATTTACATAGCTACAGTCAGCACCTGAAACTACAACAGTAATTTAGAATTTAACTTTTCTGACTGTAGATTAAATGATCCATTAAATAAAGAGGCTTATTCCCAACTCTAAAAATATGCTAGGATCCTCTTTATACATAAACGCATACATAGACAGACAAACAACAAAACACAGCCAGGATCTTCTTTTGTTCCTCGGTTTCCTACAAAATAGAAACTGAAAAACCATTATTAACATTTGACAAAGTTCCTCCTAGGAAGACTGTGTTCTGGAATGTCCCTCATTGTTCTACATTCCAGTATCTCCTGCTTTATCTCACTAACCTCCTGAGCAAATTTCCCTCGAAGCCAACTTACCTCAGCTTGTAATTGCTCAGTCTGTGATCTGAGAAGTTTGTAAGGAACCCAGGCTCTATCCTGGCTCCTCTGCCCGTTCCCCCACCTAGGAGAGTACACCTCCGTTTCTCTCCTCCTGGTAAGGAATTTGTTATCTAGGAAATAATTCTGTCTGTCTCTCCCAAGTGATGGACAAAACTGTTTTATGTGGCCCTGCTCCCCACATTGGAAGCAACGCCGGGTCTCATGCCTTCTCTGGGGCTTATTCACTATATGTACAGCGCTGTCCCTTACGGGCTGCACAGCAAACACCTTATTGAGATTTCTCTTGTGCTGCACTGACGATTTGAAAGGGTTCCTTTTCAAATCATCTCTTGGACTCTCTAAAGTCCTGTTCCCCTGAATGGGCCTTTCCAGAGAATGCGCCTCCTGCTTACTCTCTGGCAACTCAATAACTGAACAACCACTGCATTCAGAACTACTATAACCAGCATCACTTTCACTTGGACACTGATTAACTGCTTCACTACTGGAGGACACAGACAATGTTTCCAACTTGCATTGTGCATCCTTCAACTGCTCAGTCAGACCTGCATTCTGACAAAGCAATCTTTTATTTTCCACAACAATTTGTTGCTGGGTAATGGAAACCACATTGGCCTCTTCAGCAGCAATTGTTAAAATGGAGACTGCACTTTGTAAGTCTTTTACATTGTCCTTCAGCCTCTGAACCTCATGTTCTAGGTTTGATTTTTGTTCAACAACACCTCTGTATCGCTCTGCTATCCACTGTGCTGCAAAAATAAGCATAGCTTTGGCCTCCTTTTTCTTCAACTTCTTATTATTGATCAAATCATACACATACATCTGGGCATGCTTCCACGGATCTACAGAGCTCTGCAATATATTCACAATACTTTCCTGGTTTTTCAATTTAGTCAGTTGCACAGAGGTCTCCATTTTGTTTACCCCTAAACAACAAAATGGACACTCTATTCAATGCAAACACTTTGATCTCTGCACACAACAATAGGCAGAGTTTACACTGAAACTCACTTGGCTACCTCACAAGTCACAACATGGCTGCTTACACAGTTTCTCCCAAAGTCTGCAGTATAACCTCAACATCAAACCTAAATCACAAATCCAACATGCAACATTATACAGTTATTAATATGCTTTCCCGCCAAATCATAACACACCTCCTACCTGCCGCTCACCATTTATGTAAGAAATACGATATTGCTGAAAATATTGCATCAACAATGGGATATTAATAAAGACAATAATACCGATTTCTCGTAAGTTCTAGGTGGTCGTTTGGCAAAGAAATACACATCAACAACAGTATAAATAAAGTTTATATTGCAAGTGGTATTTGCGATACAGGTACAGATACTGATGAACTACAGAAAACAACATTACAGAGCAATCCAACATTATAAACACATAAAGCTTAGAAACCAATGCCCACAATGTATACATTAATACATAACATTAGTGCAGCTTCCCAATATATCCTAAAATACAGCCCACAATGCGCAGATACAGCTTACCTAGCCATGGTTTCCCGCTCACAGCCTCACCAGCCCATTCCAGCAAAAGACCCCCTCACAGCACATGGTCAAAGACAATATACCCCTTGACTCCACCCCCTCACCATACAGCACTTCCCTTAATGAAGCTCAGTGTGATTGGCTGAAAGGATGCAGATTTGAACTTTATCTCCGCCTTCGGTCAGTTAAGCAGGAAGTGACGTCCTTTGTCTGAAACATGTGCTCTAAGAATGGATTTTCAAACCGTCCATTTCTTACATCCCTACCTCTCCCTCTAGATTGTAAGCCTTCGGGCAGGGTCCTCCTCCTACTTGTGTCTCCTACCTGATCATGCACCTCCATTACCGTACACCCATCCTATGGATCAGGGGTGCCGCGAGGCACCAAGCAGACCACGCGGCCGCTTGGGGCCTCAAGGTCTTAGGGGCCTCGGCGGCTCGTGACGTCGGCGTGACGTCACTGTTTTCCTGCAGCCCCGCGGGGCTGGCAGAGCAGAGCAGGGCTACGGGTAGATGGCCGCCGCCGAAGCCCTGCTCTGGAGACTATTTATGTCTCCAGTACAGGGCTTCGGGTGGCCATCTTCCCGTAGCCCTGCATTCAATCAGCGCGGGAGAGAGCTCCGTGGGAACTGCGCGCCTGAGGAGCCGGCCAGGAGAGGAGACAGGGAGAGAAGACTTCTGCCAGTGACAGCCTGCCAGGTGAGTAAATTCTTTTCTTTTTGCAGCTCTAATTGCGTTTATCTGCTGAAAATGTGCCCTAATTGCGTTTGATTTCTGCTGAAAATGTGCCCTAATTGCGTTTGATATCTGCTGAAAATGTGCCCTAATTGCGTTTGATATCTGCTGAAAATGTGCCCTAATTGCGTTTGATTTCTGCTGAAAATGTGCCCTAATTGTGTTTGATATCTGCTGAAAATGTGCCCTAATTGCGTTTGATTTCTGCTGAACTGTGCCCTAATTGCATTTGACTTGTGCTGAAAATGTGCCCTAATTGCGTTTGATATCTGCTGAAAATGTGCCCTAATTGCGTTTGATATCTGCTGAAAATGTGCCCAAATTGCGTTTGATTTCTGCTGAAAATGTGCCCTAATTGCGTTTGATTTCTGATGAAAATGTGCCCTAATTGCGTTTGATATCTGCTGAAAATGTGCCCAAATTGCGTTTGATTTCTGCTGAAAATGTGCCCTAACTGCGTTTGATTTCTGCTGAACTGTGGCCTAATTGCGTTTGATTTCTGCTGAAAATGTGCCCTAATTGCGTTTGATATCTGCTGAAAATGTGCTCTAATTGCGTTTGATTTCTTCTGAACTGTGCCCTAATTGCGTTTGATTTCTGCTGAAAATGTGCCCTAATTGCGTTTGATATCTGCTGAAAATGTGCCCTAATTGCGTTTGATTTCTGCTGAAAATGTGCCCTAATTGCATTTGATATCTGCTGAAAATGTGCCCTAATTGCGTTTGATTTCTGCTGAACTGTGCCCTAATTGCGTTTGATTTCTGCTGAAAATGTGCCCTAATTGCGTTTGATATCTGCTGAAAATGTGCCCTAATTGCGTTTGATATCTGCTGAAAATGTGCCCAAATTGCGTTTGATTTCTGCTGAAAATGTGCCCTAATTGCGTTTGATTTCTGCTGAACTGTACTCTAATTGCGTTTGATATCTGCTGAAAATGTGCCCAAATTGCGTTTGATTTCTGCTGAAAATGTGCCCTAACTGCGTTTGATTTCTGCTGAACTGTGGCCTAATTGCGTTTGATTTCTGCTGAAAATGTGCCCTAATTGCGTTTGATATCTGCTGGAAACGTGCCCTAATTGCGTTTGATTTCTGCTGAACTGTGCCCTAATTGCGTTTGATTTCTGCTGAAAATGTGCCCTAATTGCGTTTGATATCTGCTGAAAATGTGCCCTAATTGCGTTTGATTTCTGCTGAAAATGTGCCCTAATTGCGTTTGATATCTGCTGAAAATGTGCCCAAATTGCGTTTGATTTCTGCTGAAAATGTGCCCTAACTGCGTTTGATTTCTGCTGAACTGTGGCCTAATTGCGTTTGATTTCTGCTGAAAATGTGCCCTAATTGCGTTTGATATCTGCTGAAAACGTGCCCTAATTGCGTTTGATTTCTGCTGAACTGTGCCCTAATTGCGTTTGATTTCTGCTGAAAATGTGCCCTAATTGCGTTTGATTTCTGCTGAAAATGTGCCCTAATTGCATTTGATATCTGCTGAAAATGTGCCCTAATTGCGTTTGATTTCTGCTGAACTGTGCCCTAATTGCGTTTGATTTCTGCTGAAAATGTTCCCTAATTGCGTTTGATATCTGCTGAAAATGTGCCCTAATTGTGTTTGATTTCTGCTGAAAATGTGCCCTAATTGCGTTTGATATCTGCTGAAAATGTGCCCAAATTGCGTTTGATTTCTGCTGAAAATGTGCCCTAATTGCGTTTGATTTCTGCTGAACTGTACCCTAATTGCGTTTGATATCTGCTGAAAATGTGCCCAAATTGCATTTGATTTCTGCTGAAAATGTGCCCTTATTGCGTTTGATTTCTGCTGAACTGTGCCCTAATTGCGTTTGATTTCTGCTGAAAATGTGCCCTAATTGCGTTTGATATCTGCTGAAAATGTGCCCAAATTGCGTTTGATTTCTGCTGAAAATGTGCCCTAATTGCGTTTCATTTCTGCTGAACTGTGCCCTAATTGCGTTTCATTTCTGCTGAACTGTGCCCTAATTGCATTTGATTTCTGCAGAAAATGTGCCCTAATTGCGTTTGATTTCTGCTGAAAATGTACCCTAATTGCGTTTGATTTCTGCTGAAAATGTGCCCAAATTGCGTTTGATTTCTGCTGAAATGTGGCCCTGATTGTGTTTGATTTCTGCTGAAAATGTGCCATAATTGCGTTTGATTTCTGCTGAAAATGTGCCCAAATTGCGTTTGATTTCTGCTGAAATGTGGCCCAAATTGCATTTGATTTTTGCTGAAATGTGGCCCAAATTGCGCTCGATTTCTGCTGAAATGTGGCCCAAATTCTGTTTGTTTTCTGTTGAAATGTTGCACAAATTGCGTTTGTTTTCTGCTGAAATGTTGCACAAATTGCGTTTTTATTTTCTGGTGTCTGGGGTAACTGTTGCTGCATTTATTATTTAATGGTCATAGTTGGCTATATTTGCTGTGCTACGGTTAAGCTCCGCCCATACAATATCATGGCCAAACCCAATTTTCGGCGCGACCTCAATCACCCCCACATCCATTTTTCCCCGCAAACAGCCCCGCCCCAATCCGCCCTCCAGCTCCACCCACATGTCATGGCCATGCCCACTTATGCGGGATAGCCACACCCATTTTCGCTGCGGCGCGCAGGATAGGGCCACTACCTACAGTCCGCTTGGGGCCACAAAAACCTTAGCTGCACCCCTGATATGGATCTGTGTGAACTCTTCAGTGAAATCTACTTGTCTAATCTCCATGCTCCCATCCAGTGACTGACTAAGCATTTCCTGTACTCATACTGTGCTGCGTGATCCGGTTTGCATGTATTCCTGTATTGTCTTATTGTTGTATGTCACCCCTAAATATTGTCTGTAACCTTAACTAATGTCCAGTGCTGCGTTATATGTTTGCGCTTTATAAATACAATAAAAAATAAATAAAGTGTTGACAACATATTTACATTTCTTGTTCTTGGGCTTTAAGAAGCAGAATGCTGTAGTACCACAGTGGACCAAAATAATGACACAAATACATTCAAAGGAAACAAAATCTGTTTGATCTAATAATAAAGCAAAGAAAAGTGCGTGCACAGAAGGTCTGCTGTAAGGGAAGCTGCAATGACCAGTGTCAGCTTACTTCAAACCAGCACCCAAAGGTATAAGGGCCACATACAGTAGCTAATTGCTTGACTTTTGTTGGGCAAAATACAGGAGTGGAAATGTATGAAGTCTAGTTGTTAGAGTCAGTGAAAGTCCAACTGCTGGTAATCTAGCACAGCATTTCCCATTGTTTACAAAGTGCATTATTATCATCTTACAATAAAAGGTATTTGCAGGTTATCACTTGGCTTATAGGTGTGCTATAAAGGTAGCATTTCTGTATACATGCCTAGCTTTCAAGGGTAACAATAAATGAGTCACATTGCTTAGTCCACTGAAGTGATGCATTACTTTTCTTCCATTTATAGCAATTGCCTTCTATTTCTAGGAAGGCAACACTGTACTTTCCAGTGATTATTCAGTACAGAGCTTTTAGGCCTCATTCACACTGGGGCGATTCGCACTTTGTTGATCACTGGTGATCAGCAAAGCTTGAATGACACAGTGGAATGAAGAGAAGTGATGCTTGCTTATGTTCAAGTAATTTATCGGTAAAGGGAGTGGAACACATTAATGCAGAGCTTACAGCAGGCATTCTAAGTTCATGGTCTATTATAATATGTTTAGCATTTGGTGCTGCCCACAATCTGTTGTGCCCCTCCCACATCCATATCTAAGCTTTCTTTGGTGCATAGAGGTGATCCAACTTTAGATGCTGCAGATTGGCATTGATTGTATGCTGTATTGATTATACAGTCTACCAGCACACCTAGATGCTTTTATGACATGGATTCATCCAGTTTAGCATCCGTCTTCTCTCCAAATTCTATACACTGTTTTTAGTCCTTACCTTACCTTACACTTAAAGAGGAACTTCATCGTAAACAAATATACTGTCATTAAATTACATTAGTTATGTTAATTAAAATAGATAGGTAATATAATCTCTTACACACCCTGGGTAAGAACAACATCAGAAACCCCATCATGCATTGCACAGCATCAGGGGGAAAATGCCCGGGCAGTTTTCTTTGATGGGGTGGAGCTTAGCTTTTGTTCAGCTAAAAATTAGGCTTTGGTAAGAAAAACAAAGTTCTGATGCTGTGAAACTGTTAAAGAAACACCAAGCCTTTTCAGTGCTGCTAAGTAGATTTTTAGTCTGGAGGTTCACATTCAACATTTTTCCCTTATCTGCAAACACAGAGGAAGCAGATTTAAACTCAATATAACTTATAAGCACATTAAATAGTAAAGGTCCGAAAGCTGAACCTTGTGGCACACAACTTTCAGCACAGAACCAGAGTACACGGCCTGTCATCCAGTTTTCTGTTCTATATATTGCATTTTGTAAACAAACAAACTGTCAGGGTTCTTGAGAACCGTTGGGTTCTGTTGATCCCGTCACTGGTATCAAGGAGCGAGCAGCCCCAGGGCGTGGGGTCTAAGCTAGCACGGGTCTTCACAAGAGCACCCCACAAGGGATGATGGGCCGTCACCCCTAGTGGGTGGTGGACAACTTTGCTGCCTAGTGCTAGCCAGGTCACGACCCCCAGGACTACCACACCAGTGAGGGGAAGAACAGAGGGCACCTGACAGGATAGGAGGGGTCTCGAGCAGAGTAGACCGTTGAGCAACCAGACCAGGACCAGCTAGTCGCGACTGGCTGGACAGGAAGGCCTAACCTATTGGGATCCCAGGAAGGATACAGACAGGGGGAGTTCCCAGGAGGAGAATGAACATGCAGGATAAACCAGGGGCAGGTATGACTGGAGGGGTTCCCGGGAGGGGAACGGACAACTGGAGGAATCCAAGGAAGGGAGCTTGCTGTAGTGGCTCCCAGGAGGGAAGCGGGAAGGCTGGAGGAATCCCCAGGATGCTGCAGATGACTGGAGAGTTCCCAGAGGGAAACAGGCAGGCAGTAAGAATCCCCAGGATGCTGTGGTGCCTGGAGGAAGTTCCCGGAGGGGAACTGGCAGGATGGAGTTCAGCGGACAGGAAAGTGAGGCTGGGAGACAGACAGGTGACTGCAGGGAACCAGAGATAGATGATGGTGACTGGCAGGTAAGTGACTGCAGGGAAATTGACAGGAAACCAGGGAAAGGCACAGGGAGGCAGGCTGGGAAGTACTGGAATCACAGGCTGAGTGGAGACTGATGGGCCGGAATACAAGGTGAGGCAAAATACAGGCTCAGGCTGACAGGCAGGCAAGAAACAAAAGGGAATGCCAACGGGGATTAACCAAAGGGGAATCCTGGAGGGGATCCTGGTCGAGAAAGAACAACTTGGAAGGGGGGAACGGCGGCAGAACACCATGGCTGTGACCAGGGATGAGACAGCATCCAAACAGCGAGAGTGCAGGGCTTAAATACCCTGCCTCTCAATTAGGGAAGGGCACAGTACCACCTTCTGCTACTGCATAAGAAGTGATGCGCGCTCGCCTAGCAACAGAGGACGCCTGACCCGGAAGCATGTTGGGTCGGCATCCTCTGCCATGCGGGAGGAAGAAGACTGAAGAGCTGTGTGGGATTCAGCGGCTGGAGGGTAACGAGCGATCGTTACCTTCCGCTGTCCTTGCAGGAGTTAGCGTGGGCAGCTAGGCGAGGTAAGTAATGAGCTATCGTTATAATAATAATAATGGCAGTATTTGTATAGCGCCTTTCTCCTGTTGGACTCAAAGCGCTTGCGAGGCAGCCACTAGAGCGCACTCAATAGGCAGTAGCAGTGTTAGGGAGTCTTGCCCAATGAACTCCTTACTGAATTACTTACAAACTTTATGTAATACATTAGACGCCTGTAAGGAAAGTCCCAATATTAGTTTTAGACATACTGTGCACCCATAAAACAGCATAATGAATAGCTGCATTGCATGTGGGTATGATGACATTTGGTATTTTCTGCATAGATTGAATATGCAGTATCTTTTCAGTGTCAAGTTCTGATAATAACAAAACTACTAAAGGATAAATTAAAACATTCCACTAATGAATTCCACCTTTCTGCAGAAAGCCTGCTTATTATTACTATTTATTTTATGTATAATGCAGTCAACATATAATGCATGTGATTGATCTATGTTTCTTGGTAACTATTCTGTGGAGTTCGAAGTGTGTTGACTTTTAGGATCTCCACTCACTCTTATTGGGTGGTTTTGCTTGTCAATCTCACAGTTGGATCTGTCGGACTGAATCAGCAATTGATTGATTAATATGTTGTCATATGAGCTGATCCTGTAACATGTAGACATAGGCTGGTAGAAGTGATTGATGGTTGTGGTGGAGATCAGAGCAGCCGGCTTGAAATACACCTCTGCATTTCAACCATAGATGTAAACTCTTTCTAAAAGTGCCTAGGAATTCTCACCATTTTTATTCCATCATTTCTGGGTCATGCTAAGTAAGCAAATAAAATAGGCTATGGCCATAAAGGGCAGATCCTACAAATTTTATGGGCAATTTAAAGTTTTTTTCGTGTTTTTTCATGTTTATTGTGTTTATTTGTTGCATTTAACACTAAGAGATACAAATGTATTTATTTCTAATGATAAAGATATGAAATTGTAAACATACAAAATATTACAAATGAATATTAGTGTTTTCGTTGCTACAACTGCACCCCCACCTGGTATGGTTTAGACAGCAGGAGAGTTTTTACTGTTGCAGAAAGCAAGTTTGTAAAGGCCCATACCCAGTTAGTGATTTTCTGAACGATTTTGCACGACAAACGTTTTTTGCATGATACTGTGCAACATCATTTAATGAAAATGTATTAAACAATGTTTAACTACCTGCGGACCGATGTAGTTGAAATCTACGGTGGGCAGGGGGCGCTGTGGTTCTGACCGGACGTAAACTCTACGTCCCATTCACCGCGCACCCCCGCCTGTCCTCGCAGCTGTCGCCGCTCGATCTCCGCTGCAATGTGCTGCCCTGCCTCTATGACGGCAGAGCACTGTGAGCCGGGCAGGAGCAGTTTTCATTGGCTCCTGGCCCTGTCATTCATGTAAGACGTTCCCATTGGCTTACATAGAGTGACAGGGTCAGGAGCCAATGAAAGCGGCTCCTGACAGGCGCACAGCGCTCTGCCGTCATAGCGACGGCAGAGAGAGCAGCCTGCGGCGGGGACAGAGCGACGTGACCGGCGGAAGCGGCGGATTTTAGCGGCGATTCGTCGGGAAGCGGCGGTTTACAGGACCAGCACCCACTGGTCCTCAAGGGGACAGAGGGTGCTGGTCCCGAAGTGGTTAATGACGCGCACCACCCACAGCGGTTGTTTGTTTTTGAATGTTCAATTAAGTCGTTGAGTTCCAATCCTCATTGACTTGCATGGGTAAACTCTGCAACTGACGCTTGCAGATTTTGGCAGATGGATCTGGGAAATGATCGTTCGTCCGCGGAGATCCCCAATCCATCTGGTTGCATCTGCCGGTGGGTATGTAGCTTAAGGCTGTGCGAACATGACAGGATCTCTCTGATCAACTTCCAGGCAGGTCATTAATTGGATGGGAATGCAATATGATAGTATACACCGGTACAATGGGTCTAGTGTCTGATTTGTGTCCCATGCTGTTCCTATTGGATGGGTGCACAGGGGAAGTTGGCAGTCAGGGCCACACTTTTCTTTAGGGAGAGGTGTAACGATCGGTGTCAGCACGCAGAGAGGTACAGACTAACCAGCAAGCTCATGGTGACCCAGAACTCATTGGAGTGTGTAAGGGACTACAATGGTCCTAAAAGCCCCCTTACTAAGATGTTAAGAAAAACAAAAATTTTCTTTCCTAAAACAGAAAGAATTTGCGATAATTCAGGTTGGAGTGAGCTCGAGATGTCTCCCAGAGCACCACTGCTGAATATATGCAAATTAACCATTGTACCCTTAGAAGCTAAACACACCTCCAGAACCGCTGGAATGCAATGATGTGTCAGCTTGTTAAATTGTACAGAGCCATAATAATCCAACATGCATACAGACTGTTTCGGATTGTTTGATCCTCATCAGTGCATGGCATGGATTAATTTGGCTCTATGGAGTAGGGCTTGTAAATCGAGAGGCACAGACTAACCAGCAAGCTCATGGTGACCCAGAACTCATTGGAGTGTGTAAGGGACTACAATGGTCCTAAAAGCCCCCTTACTAAGATGTTAAGAAAAACAAAAATTTGCTTTCCTAAAACAGAAAGAATTTGCGATAATTCAGGTTGGAGTGAGCTCGAGATGTCTCCCAGAGCACCACTGCTGAATATATGCAAATTAACCATTGTACCCTTAGAAGCTAAACACACCTCCAGAACCGCTGGAATGCAATGATGTGTCAGCTTGTTAAATTGTACAGAGCCATAATAATCCAACATGCATACAGACTGTTTCGGATTGTTTGATCCTCATCAGTGCATGGCATGGATTAATTTGGCTCTATGGAGTAGGACTTGTAAACCGAGAGGTACAGACTAACCAGCAAGCTCATGGTGACCCAGAACTCATTGGAGTGTGTAAGGGACTACAATGGTCCTAAAAGCCCCCTTACTAAGATGTTAAGAAAAACAAAAATTTGCTTTCCTAAAACAGAAAGAATTTGCGATAATTCAGGTTGGAGTGAGCTCGGGATGTCTCCCAGAGCACCACTGCTGAATATATGCAAATTAACCATTGTACCCTTAGAAGCTAAACACACCTCCAGAACCGCTGGAATGCAATGATGTGTCAGCTTGTTAAATTGTACAGAGCCATAATAATCCAACATGCATACAGACTGTTTCGGATTGTTTGATCCTCATCAGTGCATGGCATGGATTAATTTGGCTCTATGCACGCAGAGAGAATCTGATTATTGGTGATCTGCAGTATCACCAAGTATACAGATATATATACCTGATTATTGATGATCTGCAGAATCACTGATAATACAGATATATTACTAACCTCTGCACACCTATGTATACAAGAGTGTTTGGTGTAACAGTAATACTTTGAGAAACACACTTGATGAGCAGGTGAACTTTGTCAGTATAGGCAATACTGCTTTTAGAGAGTACAGGAACCTTCCAGCAACCTGAGACTCTCCAAGGGGTGGAGTCAGGCTGGAGGTAGGAAGGACCAGAGAGTGAGTGACACCTGAAGGTGTATGTCTCTATCTGATTCGGAGACTATCTCTTAAAGGGAGAGATAGCTCTCGAGGTCGGGCAAGCCAGGTCGGCAACACACAGACAGACAAAGTACAAAGACAGAGGGCTGATTCGGTATCCAAGGCAAGCAGGGTTTGGCAACGGAATATCAGATGTGCAAGGTACCGAATCAGAGATCAGAGGAGTAGTCAGGAAAGTAATAAGTCATAACAGATATCAAACAATGCCTAGTCTGGGTGTGAGGTCCGTGGTTTCTACACCCTGGAACTAGTCTGATGTATAACAAGTTCCCTAGTCTGGGTGTGAGGTCCGTGGTCTCTACACCCTGGAACTAGTCTGATGAATAACAGAATGATAACACAAGTTCCCTAGTCTTGGGTGTGAGGTCCGTGGTCTCTACACCCTGGAACTAGTCTGAAGTATAACACAATAATAATACAGTAGTAATCTGGCTCAGAGTGAATTCCCAGGTCCTCCTGGTTCAAACACACTGTTGGATCCGACTAAGGTCTGAGTGCTTCCACGTAGTGATCGCAACGGCAGACCACCAGCAACTGACAAGCAAGCTGTATATATAGTTGCAGGACTCTGCCGCCCCGCCCAAGCCACTCAGCCAATCAGGAGTCCAGCAGGAATCAGCTGATCGTCCTGATCAGCTGATACATCTCTTGCTGGTATAAAAGTCCTGACTTCTAGCGCGCGCGTAGCTCTCCATCCAGGTGCACTAGAGATCCCAGCCGACCCGGACATGTGTTGCTACGCGGACAAACCACCGCACTGGACGCGGAATCAGCCGCCTTGCTGTCAGTACACGCGGCGGCTTTTCCGCGTTCTCCCACAGTACCAGATGCACACTGCTGCGTGCAAACCGCCGCGCTGGATGCGGAATCAGCCGCCTTGCTGTCAGTACACGCGGCGGCTTTTCCGCGTTTCCTTACAAGAGGACTATGAAAAAATCGTAATGCGATCTTGCAGTACAAAACTTTGTTCAATTTTATTGACACTTATGCAAAAAGGTACAAAACTAGAGCATAAAAACTTTTTGAAAATCCGTGATATCAATCTTCTTATGCAACATTAAAGTGCATCCAAACAGGAGATTTACATGAGACTGATAATAACAATAATCTGGCTTGACGTGACGTGGTACAGAGGTTAGTAGTGAAGGCAAGGACACATGTTTGTTTTGGGCTAAACCATGCCCTTCATCAGGCCATTCTATATACTTACACAATTCGGGCACGTTTCACAGATAGCAGCACAGTGTTTTTTGTTCCCTGGCCAGTGGAGTTGTGTGGTGTGCATCTGGTTGGATCAGATACCCCATAGCCTATCTGTGTTATGCTGGTTATTCTGGTTTCAATTGCCAACTAGACCCATCAGAATTGTGTAAGGAAGGCACGCTACGCAGTACGACCGCATGTAGCGTGCACCCGTTGAGTGGACTGATTGTTTTTGCCCTTCCTTTTGAAAGGGGATATACCCAAGTATATATTAACGGGAGTCAGGGCCAAGCATGGATCAGAGCTGGAGCAGCAGGGAGGGGAACTGTAATGCTCTCCTCCAGCCAATCCGTGGCTATCTGAATTCCCCCCACATGATCACCTGTGTTCTATGACATGGTACAACCCTGTACAGCTCACATAGTTCTCCTTCAAAATAGTACTGATCACCAAAGTGTATGTAAAGGGACAGGGCACCAAGTAATGGAAAAATCCTTTATATACTCTTCCATAAGCTATGGTGTGACATTACGGAAGTACAACAGAACTATAGCGCAGTGCTTGGTCGCACAGTGCAGGCATATGCCCTTAATCAGACTGAACTTACGGGTGGCTAATAATTATAGTAATTACTCTGCACCTGCTGCTGAATTCACGGAGCATGTGCAAACATCATAAAGTTGCCAATAGTTACGTTCAACGCACTGCATGCTCTGCTTTCACCTAACGCACCTTGTTACACCACAATGGCCTTCACTAAACAGTGCTGCTGCAGCAGCGCGGGTTAAAAACAACTTAGGAGCGGTATGCACGCTATGCGCGGTCATGCTGCGTAGCATGACTTCCTTAGTTATGCGCGCTGTTTACATAGCAACCTTTAAATGCAGGGTGCTGTGAAGTATCGCAACTGCACGCATAACTAAGGAAGGCACGCTACACAGCACGACCGCGTGTAGCGTGCATACCACTCCTAAGTTGTTTTAAACTCGCGCTGCTAAATCAAGGCCATTGTGTGCACTGTGAACGGCACATAGGTTTAACTTTGTAGTGCGACATTCTGCTCTATATGCTTCCATAATGTCACATCATAATGCCCCACTGTGAACTTAGCCTAAAAGCACATCACAGACATAGGTGAGGCAGCAGCGGGGGAAGGTATAGGGGCAGCCGTACACTTTGGATTTATGTGCTACCGGACCACAGGTACTGTTTAACCTCCTGGGGGATACAATTATATCGCCCAGGAGGTGGCGCAGCACTATTTCTAAAAAAAAATTATTTTTTAAATCATGTAGCGAGCCCAGGGCTCGCTACATGATAGCCGCTGTGCAGCGGCATCCCCCCACCCCCTCCGATCGCCTCCGGCATACAAAGCAAACAGGAAATCCCGTTCAGAACGGGATTTCCTGTTTGGCTTCCCCCGTCGCCATGGCGACGATCGGGATGACGTCATCGACGTCAACGACGTCGTGACGTCAGAGGGAGTCTCGATCCACCCCTCAGCGCTGCCTGGCACTGATTGGCCAGGCTGCGCAGGGGGTCTTGGGGGGGGGGGGAGCGGCACGGCATGGCGAGTAGCAGCGAATCAGCGCGGAGCGGCGGCGATCGGTATATACACGCAGCTAGCAAAGTGCTAGCTGCGTGCAACAAAAAAAAATTATGCCTGAGAAAACCTCTGTGGCGACTTACCCCGAGCTCAGCTCGGGATTATCCCCCAGAGGGTTAAGGCTTTTTTTTAGCACCCTGTCTGCACTGAGTGCCAGCACTTTTGAACAAATGTTCAGATTGAATCTACAATTTTTTTAGGGGGGTGGAGTTTTTAAGATGCGCAGCGCAAAAAAAGGAATGCCAGACACACAGCTGAACACATAGCTGAAATATAGTTTATGTGAAAAGTCCTACCTGCTAAAGGATTGGTACTCCTGTCCACCACCATCTCCATGCCCGCACCTCTGTGCAGTTGGCTAACAGAGCCCGAGCAAAGCCCAGTGGCATAGCTAAGGAGTTATGGGCCCCACATTACACTGAGCCCCCCAAGCACTCTATACATAACAATTGATACGAGGTTCCAAAACCTACTAAGGACAATCACAGTAATAGAGGTCTAAGCAGGGGATGGGGGAAAGTTTGTTAAAGCTAATGGAAATCTAAAAGGAGAAAAAAATTATCCAGATAATACTTACCTAGGGAGAGAGAAGGCTCTGGTTACTATAGAGCCTTCCTGCTCCTCTCATGGTCCCCTCATTCCAGCTCTGGCTCCCCCGTTTGAATCCCCACTGGAGAAGACTTCGGAAGTCTTCGGGAGCTGAGTGCTTCCGTAGACAGGCAGCTCTGTACTGCGCCTGCTTGAGCATGCAATAGAGCGTGCTCACGCAGTCGCAGTACAGAGCCGCCTGTCCTTGGGAGCACTCAAGCTCCTGCAGAACTTCCGAAGCCTCTTTCAGCAGCAAAAAGCTGTATTTGATCAATTTGGTTGAATACTGCTACCGGGGGAGCTAGTGCTGCAACAATGGATCCGTGAGAGGAGCTGGAAGGCTCCTCTCCTTAGGTAACTATCTGGTTCATTTTTCTATAGAATGATCATTACCAGCACAGGACCAATAGAGAGCTAATACTGTGGTTGAGGGAGGGCCCCAGTGCGGTTGCAACCTCTGCACAACCTATTGCTACGCCACTGGCAAAGCCCCTCCACAACCAGCAAGTAGGATTCCATGAATTTGATATCAAGACATGCTGACATAACCTTACAGTTAGAGACAAGATTCAAATAGAAATGTTGCTATATACGTTTTTATTAATAATAATATTTATAATAACAATACTAATACAAGTCAAAGGAAGTTCCTACTGCATGAAGCCGTTCACCTGGGTCCCCTTCTCCTCTCCCCTGAGCATTACATGCAGCTTGGTCGGCACATAACAGCATGCTATACAGTGTTTATTCGCAAACTGCCTCTACAATGATCTCTACAGACCATTAAAATAGGTACTCAACTTTATGCCTCTTACAGACAGCTTGCCTCCTGCACCACCAGCCATGTGTTTTTTTTAGCGCTCGGTACCAATGCTGGACCTTCCCCATGGAGTCACATCAAGAGTGGCCACAGCCATGCTCAGACGCAACATGTCACAGTTCTCTGCCACTGCGTATCGCCACTGCGTGTAAGTGGCTGGCTCACATGATACTACAGCCACTGCCATTTGGCTGTGTTTAAATTGCACCCGAATGGATAGTTGACAATGATTCTGAACTTACCATGCAAAGTATTTTATGCATTTAATAAAACATTATTTCAAATGAATTATATACAGGAAAATACCTATTGCACCATGTCATAGATCCTCAGCACCCCGCACTGACCTTTAGCTGCCTGCTCATGCCCGGTCTGTGTAAATCACTCCTCCTCTAGTCACATGTCCATAATGGGGCGATGGGGGATGTTTATAACTGTCATCTGAAGCGATGCATCCCTACCATAACTACTGTTATGGTTGTCAATCTGTACAAAGGAGGCATGGTTTCAGGCAGTCTCAGGAGGGAAGCAAGCAGGCAGCTGCAGGTTGCTGAGGAGATGAAAAGGACCTATATGAATTGATGTAGCAGGTTTTTTTTCTTTTCCAAAAAATGCAATGTTGTAACAAAAATTCTTATGCACAATTAATTTGAAGTAGTGTTATACTAAATAAGTTAAAAATGTGTGCCTGTACCCGAACAATAAACATATAGATATCAGACTTCTGTTGTCGGAAACATTTGTTGGTGATTGTTTCGGCTAACAGACTGTATATTGCCAAACCCCCTTATCTTCTGCCTTTTCTGCAAACGGCCATGTTGAATTTATATTGTCAATTGCTATTGTATTCCCTGCAGTAGGCTGCCTCCTCCTGCTACAAATTTCCCAATGGATGACAGAGTACATGCTGCTCATGTATGCATGCATGGCCGGATTTCAGGCAAGGCCACAAAGGCCATGGCTTAGGGCACCAGGAAAGCAAGGGGCGGGCTGTGGGCAGCAGGCTGGCAGTAGCAGTTAGCCTGTTGTACATTTGTCATGCTACACAGAGTTTGCACATAATGGTGGGCGGCTATCAACAGCCAGATCTGGCACTTGGGGATGAAGAGGCAGTGAATGGGCACTTACAATGATTTCTGAGCTGCCAAGCACTCACTAAGTGTGCCGCTCGACAAGGAGCTTACAATCTAATCCCTGCCATCATGTCACTAACTGTCCTCAGAGGAGTTTATAATTAAATCCCTGCCATCACCTCACGTATTCTCCTCAGAGGAGCCTACAATCCAATCCCTGCCATGTTGGGGGGAAGTTTAGGATGTTGGTGATAGTGGGTCTTGGGTGGTAAAAGTACAAATCTGGCACTGTCTGCATGAGGATCACTGGCACATTGTCACCCAAAACAATCATGAGAAACTATTTTGGGCAAAAGCTGCCTTTAGTGTGTATGTGTAATTAGTTGCATAATAATAATTATGATGATGATAACCATAGCAACAATAATGCAATAATCACACAAATTCCTTAGATCACAGATCGCAGCAGCATGAAATAAAATGTCATTAAATAATGCACTTATTACATAAAGAGTAGGCACTGTACAAAAGATCATTTCCATTTGCTGTCACTGAAATGAGCTCCAATTAGTTTCCAGTTCACTGTCGTCTGATTAAATGAGGATCAGATTGAAAACCAAGTCAATTCTCTTTACGTAAAATATCCAGTGTAACCTTGCTTGACCCTCCTCTGTTTCTGGAACTCCTGTCTTGTCATTACCCAGAGGGCTTTTTCTGCCTGGCTTTCAAACAGTCAATTTCTGTTTGAATTAGAGCAATCCGTTTGCCACATGAAGTTGATGAGTGTCAAATGGTCCTGAGTGTTGCAGCAGCTGGCTCAGATCTTTGGGTTGTACAAGGGACTCATCAGGCCTGCATGGGTTCAACTGCTTTGTTTTGCAACATGCTCTGACCTCTGTTGACCAAAGGCCCACCTGACAGGCTCCGGCACAGATTCCATAGGACCTCAGTCCCGGCATTCACACAGCTGCTTTCACTAAACACCAACCACAGACCGTAACATATCTAGCGACAGATGAAATTATTGTGCAGCTGTTAAACTGCATAAGGCCAAAAGTATTGCCAGCCAATGACCAGTGACCTTTCCCCACTTGGTGGCCCAAAACATTCAAGGCTGCAGGTCTTATAAATCTTCTTCTAGCTGTCAACTTAGGAGTCAGAAAAATGCTAATTCATTTTACAGACAAATGACAGTTCATAAATGCAGGTAAGTATAGTTTGGTATTAATAACCATGATGCTAAAATTTGTATAGCGCTTTTCTCCTGTTGGACTCAAAGTGCTTGAGAGCAGCAGGCACTACGTTCAATACATTAGTATGATATATACTGTACATACTTTGGGAGCCACTTCCTGGTCAGATATACCATGTTCTTCCAGTGGTGAAACTATAATTCATGGGGCCCCCAGTGAAATTGATGGCGCCCCCCAATGTACACACCCCCTTCCCTTGCCTCCCCTTGGTGCCCTTCCCGGCCTTGGGGCCCATCTCACAAGGGTCATAAAGCAAGTGTGGCCATCATGACCTTCATACCCATGACAAGTGTAGCCACAAGCACCTGATCTGAAGTATAGTCCCCTGTATCGGAGGGAGGGAAGGTTAGTAGATGGGCCCCCCACAGCTCCGGGCCCCCTGCTGCTCCCCTCTAATTACTCACCTGCATCTTTCTTGTTACCTTCAATGGACAGTCAGGATCGGCATATAACATTTTTAAGCTAGTACGTGTGATGAAAGGTTCATTTCTTTATTTTCTGCACAAGTAAAGTAGGCTGACAGTTATTATTATGTATTTATATAGCGCTAAGGTGATCAGTGGCTACAATGTAAAAAAAAATTCAAAAAGAACTGTAAGTTTTTGAGAAAATCGATTTTAAAGCTTCAAATGAAAAAAAGTATTTGTGATTAAAAACCCGCCAAAACCCGCCGACTTTAGCGGTTAATAGCAAAGCCCACTTACTTGCTAGAAAGACCTTATAGTTTTTGAGAAAATCGATTTTCAAGTTTCAAAGGAGGTTTCAAAGAAAAAAAGTATACATGAAAATGGGGTAAATACATTAACTGTCATTTACCACATTAAAATGTATACTATTTTCCTTTAAAACTTTAAAATCGATTTTCTAAAAAACTATAAAGTCTTTTTCCCCTTAATCCCACTGTTCTACTTAACCAGCTGAGCGGTCTGGACGAGCTCAGCTCGTCCAACACCGCCAGCGGCTGCCGCTCAGGCCCTGCTGGGCCGATTTTAATGAAATAAAAAGCAGCACACGCAGCCGGCACTTTGCCAGCCGCGTGTGCTGCCTGATCGCCGCCGCTCTGCGGCGATTCGCCGCGAGCAGCGGCGATTCGCCGCGAGCAGCGGCGAAAGAGGGTCCCCCCAGCCGCCTGAGCCCAGCGTAGCCGGAACAAAAAGTTCCGGCCAGCGCTAAGGGCTGGATCGGAGGCGGCTGACGTCAGGACGTCGGCTGACGTCGATGACGTCACTCCGCTCGTCGCTATGGCGACGATATAAGCAAAACAAGGAAGGCCGCTCATTGCGGCCTTCCTTGTTTATTCTGGGCGCCGGAGGCGATCGGAAGATCGCCTCCGGAGCGCCCTCTAGTGGGCTTTCATGCAGCCAACTTTCAGTTGGCTGCATGAAATAGTTTTTTTTTTATTTAAAAAAAACCCTCCCGCAGCCACCCTGGCGATTTAATCAGAACGCCAGGGTGGTTAACTTATCCTGCAAATTTGTTTCTTATAGCATGTAAGGGGTCTTTGCTGTTAACCGCTAAAGTCGGTGGGTTTTCAGGTAATAATCACGGCCTGTAATCACAGCTAAATCCGTGATCACGAGCCGGATTTGGACCATGATCACCTGTTACCCGTGACCATGAGGCCGTGGAGAGCAATACTGACACCTATCAAATTTGGTGGTTCTACCATGTATCAGGGCTTTGCTATTAACCTTTAGGCTGGTTTCAGACTGCAGATTGGCGTTAGCGGCAGGGGCGTTACTACTAGGATCCCAAGAGACCTGTGGCAGTTTTGAGCACTCCAGCCAGAAAATAAGTATGACCACGCACCATAATGTGGGTGTGGTCATGAGTGGTCATGGGTGGAGCCAAATTTACATGAACTTAACAGCGGTCTGAGTAGGCCATTAATACAAAAAAAATTAAAAATGCAGCATATCACAATAAATAGGCAGTGTCCCTTCAAGGTAAGGTCTGAGCACACTTAAAATAAAAAATCCACTTACCTCAGGCTTCCTCCAGCCCCTAGCAGCCATCCTGTGCCCTCGCCGCAGCTCCGGTGGCTCCCTGTCCCCTCCGGTGCAGTTGCCGACCTCGCCAGGTCGGCATCTTAGTGTATTCCAACGTGCGGCTCGCGGAGTCGCACTGACGTCATCCGGGCTGTACTGCGCAGGCGCAGAACAGTCCGAATGACATCAGTGCGATTCTGAGAGCCGCTCATACAGACTTGCGCCGGAGGGGCCCCCGGGCCACCAGCGGAGAGCGGAGCTGCTGCGAGGGCACAGGATGGCTGGCAGGGGTTGGAGAAAACCCCAGGTAGGTGATTTTTTTTTATTTTTAGTGTTCTCGGATGTGTCCTTTAAAGCTGTTGGATTAGCCATACTATCATACTATGCCAGGGAAAAAAAACATATATATAAGTAGATACATACTTGATCTACTTACATAACACATGTATTGTACTGTCCACGTTTTGATTGCAGTGAATTATATATAGTAATTGAAGAGAATTCTGTTCCTAATGGGGGCCATGTCTTTTGTCCACAGTTTAGGCTAAATCCTGATGTCATTTCTGCCCTTTACTTTTTTTCTTTTCTCTTCCAATCGCTGAGTCACCTCAGCCTTGCTTGTAAACACAAGTGAACAGGGGTTCAGGTTTTAGATAAGCAGCTGGCAGGGAAATAAAGGGAAGAGGAGGAATATATTATAGATAAAAAGAACCCCCAGCATGCAACTGTTTGGCACTGACTACTAAAGGGCCAGTGCTCCTTAAGTATGTGATAACGCCAAATCATAACAGCAGAAAAAGTTTTGAAAGTTTTAAATGCAGGATTAGCATCTTTATCACTTAATACACTCAGACCAGTTGCTGTTGAAATTTGATTTTTATGGTGACACTCCCACTTTAAACATAACAAGGCAGAGTTACCTGGCTTCTGTGCTGGCTGGTCTGGCTTTCTGCTGGGCGGGCTGGCCTGCTGCCAGGTTATCTGGCAGTTCCCCCATAGCATCCCTGACTTTCTAGTGGACTTCCTCCCATGCTCCCACAAGCTTCCCATTGAGGCACCAAAACTCCCAGCGTGCCACCATAGAAAAATCACAGCTCCCTGCATGCCCCCATCAAGGCATCACAGCACCCAGCGTGGCACCACAGCACCTAGCATGGCACCACGGCACTCAGCATACCCTTGATTGAAGCATCACAGCTCCCAGTATGCCCGCCATTGAGACACAGCTGGCTCTGCCTGGGGGACATCCGAGGCACCCTAGAATAGATCCGGGGCACGTGCCACTGATCTTTGGGGCTAGCAATGCCCCTGGTTAGTGGTGTGGGCTGCACCGCCAAAATCAAGCCTTCAGGAATTACTCTGTTAATATGCGCTAATCCCCTTCTGGCTGACAGCCAAACAGGAAGTGATGTTCGCTTGTGCTCACTTCCTGTTTCGGAAATATGTGCATGGAATCGTATTGTAACAATGAGCTTCCGCGCATGCGTGCTGGGACGCTGCTGTATACATTTTTAAGAAACCATGCACCGCCATAAACTTACACGACTTTCGGTCCACTGCACGTCACCTCAGGTCTCCGCAGAACTACGCATTAACGTAGATTTGTCCTTGCCTTGGAGATGCCGCGAAAATGTCACTTCTGTCACATCACGTCATACCCCGTCAGAATGAAAGTCCCCATAGACTTTCATTGCCCTGCATTGGGGTGTGGTAAAAATACCGCACTGCACCAGCCCAGTGTGAAAACACCCATGGACTTGAATGGAATTCGTAAATTAGCTTCGACAAAAATTTGCCATGCTTTCTATATTTTCTATAAATGATCACTGCAGATCTTAGTCCAGGGAAAGCTAGAAAGTCAGGATATGTGGTCATATTGGAGGTAAGAGGTTGGAACATAAACATATACAGTCACTGTTAGTACAGCTATTATTAAACAGCCCCCCTACTCCCTGTACTTGTGCAATATATAGCATTGTTTCCTGCCCAGCATTTCCCAAAATAGTTATCCTATTCCCACGCCACGTCTGTTTTGCGTCTACAGGTGTAGGAAATGTAAGCCGTGCCATGCAGAAGTTATTGAAGCTCTTGAAACACTTTCACTCCAGTGGGATACTTTGTGATCTGCATGGATAAAATACAGTCTGATACATCTGAACCTCGGTTACACTTGTATTGCAGCAATCGGAGAAGTCACTTTGTAACACTTTGCTCTACAGCTTATCCATTATTGTCCCGCTCGTATTATTTCTCCATCTGGACATCTGTACACTCTAAAAAAAGTTACTGTTCAAATTGAAAAAAATGAAAAAAGAATAAAAAAGAAATTTGATCAGCTGTAATCTAATAATCTATAACAGGAGATCTGACCACAAAGCAAAAGTACTTAAACATGTAACATTTGCTAAGTGCTAGAGAGTTTTTACAATCATTTATGATTGTGACAGTATTTAGGTTCATACATCTTGGAAATAATAATAATGTTATTATTTTTTCTTATTATTAACGTGTGACTTCAAACTAAAAAGAGGAACTGTAGTGAATATAGCATAATGAAGAAAATTGCTTATTTTTTTTTCAATATTACTTTATACATTTTTAGGCAGTTTTTGCCCATTGTAAAAGCTTTCCTCACTCTGATTTGTATTTTGAAATTTATCACAGGCAGCAACATCATTCGTACTGGTAGGTGATCTCTGCAGAATGTATATATATTACATTTTCGGTAGCCAGTACAAAATTTATAATTTCAGATACATACAAATAACTGTACATTTCTCCCATAGTGTTGCCGTCACTTACAGTAAGTAGTGAAAATCTGACAGATCTGTCAGGTTTGGACTAGTCTATCTCCTCATGGGGGATTCTCAGGTTTTTCTTTATTTCTAAAATCACATTCTGAACTGCAGTTGCCTCAGTCCCAAAATAGTATACAGTCGAATAGGGAAGCCTGTTAGCATCTTTGTATAGATCCTTTCCACAGAGCACTTTTGTAAAGAATAAAGGTAATACGGAAAATCCCCCATGAGTAAATGGACTAGTCTAACAATCTGTCAGATCTGTGGGCTTTTTTCTACCTATTGCAAGTGACAGCAACACTAGAAAAATGTAATTTATACTGCATTTTACTCTGGGAGAAATTTACATTTTATATGTATGTATTTTAAATTTTAGAATCTCTCATGATAGCGGTCCTTTAACATCACTGGGAGGGCAGTGGAGGTACATAAAACATAGAGCAATATATGGCTATAGGAAGTGTTTCCCATGCTGAAACTGGGATCATTAATTAGCAGCCCTCCGAACAGCAGCGGTGTAAATATTTACCATCCTGGCTCCTGCTGTGGCGGCTCTCGGGTCCGAAATAGGCGGAAATACCTGATCTGCTCTACTGCACAGGCGCAAGTCTCCGGCGCCTGCGCAGTAGTGCGGACCCGACTGAGATCGGGTATTTCCGTCTACTTCAGGACCGAAAGCCGCAACAGTTCTCCCGCTGGAGCCTGGAAAGGTAAATATTGAACAAGCTGACGGATTTGTCCGGCCGCTGTTCGGAGGGCTGCAGCGAGACCCCCGAGGGATGGAGGATGGCGTGGGAAGCCTCATTGGGACCCTGAGGCTTCCCCCACCCGAGGTGAGTACCCCCCAGGGGAACTTTTTGATGTTACAGTGTCTCTTTAATGTCCATATCCCTGGAACAGGAAGTTATTATTATCATAATTATTATTATCATTATTGATTTAGTGGCAACATTTTCCATGGCGCTGAACACAGTAAGAAACAAACATAAGGGTACATGATACAGACAAAGGTGTACACCAAATATAAACATTGGTATAAAATACAGAAATGGTAATAACAGTGACAAATATAACATAATGAATAAAATGTATAACAAATAGCAAGACACAAAATGAATAACAAATTCCCAGACACAAAAGGGTGAGAGAGCCCTGCCCTTGCGAGCTTATAATCTAAAGGAGGGGAACATTCTCCACTGGGACATAAATAGCAATAAAAACCCAGACACATGTTGTAACTTTTCTGCCTAGTCTTTCTAATTGTCCCACTTAATGTAAATAATAAAAAATAACAAAAAAACACCATGTGTTCCGGGTTGCTTTGGCTTGACTTTTCCAATCTTCAAATGACACGCAATGCACTTTTCCAGTTTTGTACAGTTGCTAATTTCAAGTGCTAAATGCGTTGACCTTTGTATCCTCAGCACAAGTTGCCCCCCAGGATCCCCTTGCAGGCAAGAGTTCTTTAGGATAAAAGTGACAGTGGCATGTTAATTGGGATAACGAGTTTATTTTATATGCAGGAGAATTGCCAAGCCTCCATAAGGACCTCAAATTAGACACTTGATATAGCTTAATCCTCTAAATACAGTTTAAGACCATTTCTAAAATCTGAGAAGTATTTGTGTTGAGAAGCAATTTGGGAGAAATATTTATAATCCCCGTTATCTTTCAAGGGAAATGCAAGGAGAAAAAAACTTACAGGTAAAGCTATGATCTCTTTGCAGAACTGATAAGCTATTCCTTAAAGGGGCACGATGGCGAAAAATTTTAAATATGTGCAAACATAAACAGATAAGAAGTACGTTTTTTCCAGAGTAAAATGAGCCACAAATTACTTTTCTCCTATGTTGCTGTCACGTTCTGTGAAGGTAGATAGGTCCAGAGAGAGTCTGATTGCCGGTAATCTGCAGTATCACCGGAATGCAGATATATATCTGATTATAAGTGAGCTGCAGTCTCACCGACAATCCGATATATTAACTAACCTCTGGCACCTAAAGAGTGTAGTGATTGGTGCAACAGTAACACTAGAGGACTAGGCCTCGGTACAGCAAGGCGTACTGTACAAATTCCTTCCGCCGCCCAAGCTCTCCTAGACAGAAGGAGTCGGGCAGCCAGCAGGAAGGATATACTGAAAGTAACCCTAAATAGGAAGGGTCACTGTCAGTGCGAGGAACCGCCTCTGACAGCAAGGTCGGTTCTCGAGGTCGGACAGGCCAGGTCGTACACACACAGGCAAATAAGGTACAATATCAGGAGGCTAAGGCGGAGTCTAAGAGCGAGCCGGGGTTCGGCAACAGGAGATCAGAAATATCAAGGTACAGTATCACAAGTTCAGAGGCGAAAACGAGAGACAAGGCAAGGTCGGCAACAGGAGATAAGATCGGCAGAAGTACAAGAGGATGAGGCAAGAGCAAGGTCAGAAACAGGCAAAAAGGTCAAAGGCACAGATAAATCACAATGGTATGGTCTTCCAGTACTTATATATTGGCCGTACCAATATATAGGTATACTGTGGATCCGAGAGCTAACACGGGTGTGATCGCTACAGCGGACACAGAATACTGACAGTCTGCTGCTTAAATGCAGACTGTCACTTCAGCAATCTCCACCCCCCCCCGATGACGTCAGAAAAGGGGCGGCAACTGTCCCGGCAATCTGCTCATGGGATCCTCCTTCTCAGGGCATAAAGGGCGTGACGCTCCGTGCGTGCGCGCGTTGCCCTGCCCTGCTGAGACATGCTCCTAGTGACCCGTTGAGCGGAGGAGGAGGCCGCCGGGACAGACCGGAAGTTCGGGGTCCCGATGACGTCAGCCGCGAGCGCGGCGTTCGTACTACCGCTGGCGGTGGGGGTGAGTCCATGCCTGACATTACCCCTCCCCTGAGGCGTGGTCTCCGAACGCGCCAATGAAGGTCTATCAGGATTAGTATCATGAAATTCTCGTATGAGTTCCTGTGCATGAAATTGATGTGCTGGTACCCAGGATCTCTCCTCCGGGCCATAACCCTTCCAATGAACCAGGTATTGAAGAGAATTCTGAACAAACCGGGAATCCAGAATTCTCTCAACCTCATATTCAGGTTCACCGTCAACAAGCACAGGAGGAGGACCAGAGTCCGCATGTACTGCGGGTTTCAGTAATGACACATGAAATGTTCTTACTCCCCGCATTGACTGAGGTAATGTCACTTGATAAGATACCCGATTGATCCTTTTAGCTATAGGATATGGACCTATAAATTTAGGTCCCAGTTTTGCTGATGGCTGTCGTAAGGCGATGTGCCGAGTAGAGATCCAGACAAGATCTCCGGGAGAAAACTCCCACTCGGGAGAACGCCTTCGGTCAGCCTGTTGTTTCTGGACCGACACTGTTTTCTTTAAATTATTATTAACCTCCCTCCAAAGAGATCTTAGCGTCTCTTGCCAGACCTCCAGAGCAGGGAAAGGTGAGGTCCTGACAGGGAGTGATGAAAACCTTGGGGACCTTCCATTGACAATTTGAAAAGGTGAAAACCCTGAGGAAGAACTCCGAAGATTATTATGGGCAAATTCAGAATATGGTAAGTACTGAACCCACTCCGTCTGATTGTCAGCCACATAACATCGGAGATACTGTTCCAAGGACTGATTCATTCTCTCCGTTTGCCCATTGGTCTGGGGATGAAACCCAGAAGAAAAGGAGAGGGTGATTCCCAGTACCTTGCAAAATTCTCTCCAGAATTCCGAAACGAACTGCACCCCCCTGTCAGATACTATGTTTTCAGGAACCCCGTGAAGACGAAGAACGTGGATTACGAAAAGGTCAGCAAGTTCTTTAGCGGAAGGAAGTTTCTTCAAAGGTACAAAATGGGCCATTTTAGAGAATCGGTCAACAATGACCCAGATCACCGTATTACCGTCCGAGGGTGGTAACTCCCCCACAAAATCCATGGATACATGAGTCCAGGGCTCGGAGGGTATGGGCAGCGGCTGGAGGGTACCCACCGGAGATACACGTGAGGGTTTACTCCGTGAGCACACTGAACAAGATACAACAAAATCCTCGACATCACTCCTCCAAGAAGGCCACCAGACGCTCCTGGACAATAATTCTCTAGTTCGAGCCACTCCAGGGTGACCAGCTAGCTTATGAGCATGAAAGAATTGAAGTATTTGTAATCTGAACTGTAACGGTACAAACATGAGATCGGACGGTTTCCCTGCAGGACTATCCTGTTGGTAGGGAAGCAGAACAGATGCAATATCCTCCATAGAGTCTATACTGGCTAACACCACCTTCTCGGATAAAATTGGCTCTGGTTCGGAGGGCAGTACTGATTCAATGTCAAAGCATCGTGAAAGAGCATCAGCCTTGATATTTTTACTTCCAGGTTTGAATGTGATGATGAAATCAAACCTAGAAAAGAATAAAGACCACCGTGCCTGTCTGGGATTTAACCTCTTAGCCCCCTTCAGATATTCCAAGTTCTTATGATCTGTATAGACCGTAATAACATGTTCCGCCCCCTCCAGCCAGTGTCGCCACTCTTCAAAAGCCAATTTTACAGCCAATAGCTCCCTGTTCCCAATATCGTAATTTCTCTCTGCCTCAGAAATTTTTTTCGAAAAAAAAGCGCAAGGGTGAAGTCTCCCTTGTGATCCGGAGTACTGTGACAAGACTGCCCCAACCCCAATTTCTGATGCGTCTACCTCCACGATGAATGGCCTGGATGAATCGACATGGTGCAAAATGGGAGCAGAACAAAAAGCAGTTTTAAGACTCGAGAAAGCAGAAATGGCTTCAGGAGACCAATTGTTAACATTAGCCCCTTTCTTAGTCATGTCAGTAAGGGGAGCTACCAGAGCAGAGTACCCCTTTATAAATTTCCTGTAATAGTTAGCAAAACCCAGAAAACGTTGTAAAGCTTTTAGACCAACTGGTTGCGGCCAGTCCAAAACTGCCGCAACTTTACTGCTATCCATAGCTAACCCAGATCTGGAAATGATATAGCCAAGGAATGGAACTTCATTGATCTCAAACAAACATTTTTCCAACTTGGCATATAATGAATTCTCCCGTAACTTTTGTAATACATATTGGACCTGAGACCTATGCTCCTTGATATTGCGAGAAAAGATCAGAATATCGTCCAAATAAACGACCACAAATTTCCCCACCACCTCCCTAAAAATGTCATTAACTAATTCTTGGAAAACAGCGGGGGCATTACACAGACCGAAGGGCATGACTAGGTATTCGTAATGCCCATCCTGAGTATTAAATGCCGTCTTCCATTCGTCACCCTGTCTGATTCTGACCAGATTGTAAGCTCCCCTGAGATCTAGTTTAGTGAAGATCTGGGCACCTGTGACCTGAGAAAAAAGGTCATCAATCAGGGGAAGTGGGTAACGGTTCTTTATCGTTATGGCATTAAGGGCTCGATAGTCGATGCAGGGACGCAGCCCCCCATCTTTTTTCTTCACGAAGAAGAATCCTGCCCCCGCGGGAGATCTAGAGGGTCTAATGAACCCCTTATCTAAGTTCTCCTGAACGTACTCCCTCATGGCCACCTTTTCAGGTCCTGTGAGATTATAAAGATGACCTCTAGGGGGCATGGTTCCTGGTCTAAGCTCGATTGGGCAATCATAAGGCCTGTGAGGAGGTAGTGAATCGGCCGATCGAGGACAGAACACATCGGCAAAGGAGCTATAAGGCTGAGGTAAACATTGCGGAGTTAAGTGAGTGGCACGAAGAGGGCATTTTGATATGCAGTGCTTCTGACAGTAGGATGACCAAGACAGCAACTGACCAGAAGCCCAATCGATCTGTGGAGAATGTAGCCGTAGCCAGGGAAGCCCCAGTATAATCGAGCAAGAAGGCATTCTGATAAGGTAAAATCGTAATTTTTCACAATGTAATACCCCAACGGTACAGATTAATTCAGGAGTAATAGAGACAGGTTGACTACCTTGTAATGGGGAATCGTCAATTGCAGTGACTATAATGCGTTTCTCAAGAGGAACCACTGGAATGCCTAATTTAAGTGCTAAATTAAAATCCATAAAATTGGCTGCGGCGCCCGTATCAACAAAGGCCTGCAGTGCAATGTTTTGTTTGTCCCAAGAAATGGAAATAGGAAATAGGATTTTATCTTTTGGAGGTATGGAATTCTCGCCCAGGGTAGTACCCCCGACTAACCCTAGGCGGAGAAGTTTTCCGGCTTCTTGGTACAAACAGAGGCGATATGACCTTTGTCCCCACAATATAAGCACAAACCCTCCTTCCTCCTTCTTAATTTCTCTGTCTCAGATAATTTAGAGTGACCCAGCTGCATGGGCTCCTCAGTAGAAGAGGAAGAGGCAAAACTTGTGGAAGGCTGTGAGCGCATGAAGGGTCGTTGCCTGGTAGACCTGTGAAACCGTACTCTGCGGTCTATCTTGATAGCAAGACTTATAGCCTCATCTAAAGTTCTAGGTTCAGGATGACTCAACATTAATTCTGACACAGAATCAGACAACCCTGTTAGGAAGCGATCCAAGAGAGACTGCGCCTCCCACCTGGTGGAAAATGACCATTTGCGGAATTCTGCAGCATAGATTTCCACTGAGTTCTGACCCTGTTTGAGTCTTTTTAGTCTCCTCTCAGCGGTGGCGGAAGTATCTGGATCGTCATATACGACCGCCATGGCTTCGAAAAAATTCTCTACAGAGGTAAGAGCCTCATGACCCACGGGTAAACTGTAGGCCCTTGTCTGTGAGTCTCCTTGCAAAAGGGTTTTTATGAGCGTGACCCTTTGCAATTCAGAACCAGAGGAAATGGGACGCATTTGAAAATATGATTGACACCGATCCCGGAAATTACGGAAATCGGAGCGTTCCCCTGAAAACAACTTGGGTAACGACATTTTGGGTTCAACTGGCAAAACAGGAGTGGGATTAACTGGTGCCTGCAGGTTTTGCACAACTTCTGCTAGACGGTTAAGCTGGACCTGTTGATCTTTAACGGTCTGGTTTAATTGAGCGACGGCTGTCGTCAAGTTGTTAACCTGCTGGACCAGAGCATCCATATTATTGGTCCGCTGTACTGTCACGTTCTGTGAAGGTAGATAGGTCCAGAGAGAGTCTGATTGCCGGTAATCTGCAGTATCACCGGAATGCAGATATATATCTGATTATAAGTGAGCTGCAGTCTCACCGACAATCCGATATATTAACTAACCTCTGGCACCTAAAGAGTGTAGTGATTGGTGCAACAGTAACACTAGAGGACTAGGCCTCGGTACAGCAAGGCGTACTGTACAAATTCCTTCCGCAGCCCAAGCTCTCCTAGACAGAAGGAGTCGGGCAGCCAGCAGGAAGGATATACTGAAAGTAACCCTAAATAGGAAGGGTCACTGTCAGTGCGAGGAACCGCCTCTGACAGCAAGGTCGGTTCTCGAGGTCGGACAGGCCAGGTCGTACACACACAGGCAAATAAGGTACAATATCAGGAGGCTAAGGCGGAGTCTAAGAGCGAGCCGGGGTTCGGCAACAGGAGATCAGAAATATCAAGGTACAGTATCACAAGTTCAGAGGCGAAAACGAGAGACAAGGCAAGGTCGGCAACAGGAGATAAGATCGGCAGAAGTACAAGAGGATGAGGCAAGAGCAAGGTCAGAAACAGGCAAAAAGGTCAAAGGCACAGATAAATCACAATGGTATGGTCTTCCAGTACTTATATATTGGCCGTACCAATATATAGGTATACTGTGGATCCGAGAGCTAACACGGGTGTGATCGCTACAGCGGACACAGAATACTGACAGTCTGCTGCTTAAATGCAGACTGTCACTTCAGCAATCTCCACCCCCCCCCGATGACGTCAGAAAAGGGGCGGCAACTGTCCCGGCAATCTGCTCATGGGATCCTCCTTCTCAGGGCATAAAGGGCGTGACGCTCCGTGCGTGCGCGCGTTGCCCTGCCCTGCTGAGACATGCTCCTAGTGACCCGTTGAGCGGAGGAGGAGGCCGCCGGGACAGACCGGAAGTTCGGGGTCCCGATGACGTCAGCTGCGAGCGCGGCGTTCGTACTACCGCTGGCGGTGGGGGTGAGTCCATGCCTGACAGTTGCTGTCACTTACAGTAGGTAGTAGAAATCTGACAGAAGTGACAGGTTTTGGACTAGTCCATCTCTTCATAGGGGATTCTCAGCAAGGCTTTTATTCTTTATAAAGATATTCCCTAAAAAGGATTTAAACAATGATGGTGGCCAGCTTCCCTGCTCGCTACACAGTTTTTTTGGCAGTTGGACAAAGCAACTGCCATTCACTAAGTGCTTTTGAAAATAAATATATCCCTGAGAATCCCCTATTAAGAGATGGACTAGTCCAAAACCTGTCACTTCTGTCAGATTTCTACTACCCACTGTAAGTGACTGCAACATAGGAGAAAAGTATTTTATGGCTCATTTTACTCTGGAAGAAACATACTTCTTATTTGTATATGTTTGCACATATTTTAAATTTTACACTTTTTCGCTGTAGTGCCCCTTTAAATACATGGCCATTGGATTCTAAATGGTTTACTTAATGGATACATTGGTTTCTGGACATGTCCAAACACTGGATGATCCCGGAACAGACAAATGTATACATCTTCATAATTATTATGATTGATTTCCACCATATTCTGTGGCGCTGTACAAAGTAAGACACAAACATGGGTTACATAATAATACAGTCAATGGTATACGCCAATATACAAAATACAGAATTGGCAATTACAGTGACAAAAATAACATGATTAATGAAATGTACAACAAAATTCCAAGACACAAAAGGGGGAGAGAGCCCTGCCCTTGCAAGCTTACAATCTAAAGGAATAGGGGGTAGTATACAATAGTCATACCTAAAGGCAGTGTGTTTTAGGTTATCTAGTAGGAGTACAACTTGGTCAGATGCATCTAAGTACATAATAAAGCAAAGTAGGTAGAGGTAAATTACAGAGCTGGCATGGAGAGGAAGGTTAGATTAGAATTGCGTTAGGCATTAGGTTTGTATTGCGGCCACAGATATCCACGCTATAACCCACCCTGGCGCACATGCATTGCGGTCAATGGGCAGAAATGCAAGCACAAAATCGTGTTTGTGCATGTATTGTGTAGTGTGACTGAGGCCTTATGCTGGGAATACACGGGTCGATACGGCGGCCGATTAGCGGCCGGATCGACCCTAGCCGCGTCCCCCCTCGTCCGCGCGGATCAATTACCGCTCGTCCCCGCCGGCGTTCCTTATCAGCCGCTCAATTCCCTGCCATTGTCCGCCGGCGGGGATCGAGCGGGCGGGGGTCGAGCAGCGTGATCGGACCAGCTGAATATTAACAGCTGGCCGGATCAGCTGCTCGATACACGGTACAGAAATGTACCATGTATCCCCAGCATTAGAGATGCCTAAATAAGGGAAAGAGAACAGTTTTTTAATGATTAATATTACTAGGATACAAACCACATATAAGGTTGTTTGCTAGTACTACTACAGCACTTTAAAATGGAACTCTATTGTTATACCCCTTTAAAGCTGTCTTATCATTACAAATTATTTGGAAGACAGTTTTGAAGGACAAACAATGTTTAAAGTGTACCCGAGGCAATATGTGTACATAATGAGATAAATGTGTATGTACAATGCAAAACATATAAATAATCAGGCTTTTTTGTTTTGCTGCCTGACAAAAAATTTCTAAGCATGAAAGTGACAGCTTCTGTCTTGTCGGTACCTTGTCAGGAATATAGTAAACATCACTGATAAGCTAATTACAGCCTTAAAAGTTTTCCTGGCGGAATACAACTTATGAGGGCAGGGAGAGATAAAATACTACGTACTATACGTAGTGGGCGGCATTGAAGGAGGAGACCTGGAGGCATGCATGCACGCAGCGCTTCCAACGCCTGGAATGTGGAGGCGGAGGTGAGTAATTATTCCCCGCCTGCTGCTGCTGATTGCCATTCCCCTTCTACTGCCATGCTCATGCTGCTCTGGAGGAGCGGGGAAGAGGGAGCCCCAGGTGAGGGAGGGAGGTCCAGCCACCCTCCCCATCGCTGTGTGCCAGCAGGGAGGGGGGGGGGATGAGGGGGGAGGGGGCATCCTCACAAGTTTGTCTCAAGCAGCAAAAAGTCTAGAACCGGCCCTCTCTGGGACACTTAATAGGGAAACTGAAGAGAGAGGTATATGGAGGCTGTCATGTTTATTTCCTTTTAGACAATACCAGTTGCCTGGCAGCCCTGCTGATCCTCTGCCTCTAATACTATTAACCATAGCCCCTGAACAAGCATGCAGCAGATCAGGTGTTTCAGTGGTTCAGACTTATAAGTCTGATCTGACAAGACTAGCTGCATGCTTGTTTCTGGTTTTAATCAGATACTACTGCAGAGAAATAGACCAGCAGGGCCGCCAGGCAACTGGTATTGATTAAAAGGAAATAAACATGACAGCCTCCATATACCTCTCTCTTCAGTTCCCCTTTAATAGGTTGCCACTGATTAGAGACAGTAAAACATTCAACCTACTTTGTAAATGTTTAAATATAAAAGAAAACCCTGGGATACTTAAAAAGTCAAATTAGGAGTAGGAAAAACAATATAATTGTTTATCTCATCAGTTCATTTTCCCCTCGGGTTCACTTAAAGGGGCACTACAGCGAAAAACTGTAAAATTAAAAATATGTACAAACATATATAAATAAAAAGTACATTTTTTCCAGAGTAAAATGAGCCACAAATTACTTTTCTCCTATGTTGCTGTCACTTACAGGAGGTAGTGGAAATCTGACAGAAGTGACAGGTTTTGGACTAGTTCATCTCTGCATGGGGGATTCTCAGGGATATATTTATTTTCAAAAGCACTTAGTGAATGGCATTTGCTCTGTCCAACTGCCAAAAAACTGTGTTGGGAGCAGGGAGGCCGGCCAGCATCATTGTATAAATCCTTTTTAGGGAATATCTTTATAAAGAATAAAAGCCTTGCTGAGAATCCTCTATGAAGAGATGGACTAGTCCAAAACCTGTCACTTCTGTCAGATTTCTACTACCTACTGTAAGTGACAGCAACATAGGAGAAAAGTAATTTATGGCTCATTTTACTCTGGAAAAAACGTACTTCTTATTTGTCTATGTTTGCACATATTTAAAATTTTACAATTTTTCGCTGAAGTGCCCCTTTAAATACAGTAGGTATAAACAACAAACAATGGTATTCTTAGTAAATACAAAATGAATTGACACTTCAGCACCTCAGAGGGTTCTGTTTTAAAGTTCTGCTTTTCTCCCACAGTAGAGCAGAGTTAGGGTGTGGGGTGAGGTGGGAGGGGGGGGGGGGGGGTGTCTGCTATTATCCATGGACATAGTGCTTGTTGCCTGCTTGACAACTAGAGGTGCTTCATCATGTTTGACACCTGCACACTAATGAAATCATTGCTTAAGCTCATGCTTTTCATTGCTGTGACAGACAGATATCCCTAAATGCTGAAACTCCAGACTTCAAATAACACACATCTATTCTTATTTGACATTTTAACAATAGATGTCTGATGCATGCATTTATGAGTTCAAGGTGGTGCATTTGGCACAGTTTTTGGTGTTGGCATAACACTTCCGGACAACTAATCCTCCTAACCTCTCTTTAAAGGGGAACAAAAGTCTGGCATATAACATGATTGAAGTGCACCGGCAGTGAGAGGGATACGGAGGCTCCCATATTTATATCCTTTTAAACAATACCAGTTGCCTGGCAGTCCTGCTGATCTCTCTGGCTGCAGAAGTGTCTGAATAATGCACCAGAAACCAGCATGTGGCAAATCCACTCAGACTTCAGTCAGAGATATGTTCAGGGTCTATGGCTGTAAGTATTAAAGGGACACTTAAGTCAAACAAAAAAAATGAGTTTTACTTACCTAGGGCTTCCAATAGCCCCCTGCAGCTGTCCGGTGCCCTCGCCGTCTCCCTCCGATCCTCCTGGCCCCGCCGGCAGCCACTTCCTGTTTCGGTGACAGGAGCTGACAGGCTGGGGACGCGAGTGATTCTTCGCGTTCCCAGACACATTAGCACCCTCTATGCTGCTATATGGTATATGATATATGCTCTAGTAGCATAGATGGCGCTATTGTGGCCAGGAACGCAAAGAATCACTCGCGTCCCCAGCTTGTCAGCTCCTGTCACCGAAACAGGAAGTGGCTGCCGGCGGGGCCAGGAGGATCAGAGGGAGACGGCGAGGGCACCGGACAGCTGCAGGGGGCTATTGGAAGCCCCAGGTGAGTAAAACTCATTTTTTTTGTTTGACTTAAGTGTCCCTTTAAAGGGCCCATACAATGGTCGATTTCAACCATCTATAATCGATTCTTTCAAATCTACCGATCAATCGATTTGTGGCCGATTTCGATCGTTTTCGATGGACTTGATCTATCTGACAGGATGGAAGATCTAGGTCGATTTGCTGCTGCTAGCAGATCCATGGCCCATAGAGTTGCATTGGATCTAATGGTCCAATAATGCATTTAGAAAGATTTCCAATAGATTTCATTCTGAAATCTATTGGAAATCTGTTCCTAGTGTGTTGCGCACATAAGATAGATTCCTGTCAGATTCGACTTGACAGAAATCTATTTGATGGTCAAATCTGCTGCAAATCTATAAGTGTATGGCCACCTTTAGAGGCCAAGGATCAGCTGGACAGCCAAGCAATATGCATTGTTTAAAAGGAAATAAATATGTCAACCTGTCCACCAACTAATGACTATACAGTTATTATCTACCTTTAAGCCACAGTCATATGTAAGACCATAATTCACCTCTTCAAACTTCCTCCTAAACACGTCACCCGTACTAATGTTAACCTCTACCTACCCTATCTCCTACCCTCCTAATCAATACCTAATCCTCACCTGTAACCAAAACTATTAAGCACCTTCTGTTATCCATTTTGGCATCAGTGCACAATCCTTCCTCCTATACTGTTGATAATTGTTTTCGCACCGCTGTAGTTGATTTTCTGCACTGCCACTGATTTCTATGTTGAATGCAGCTGAATACTAATGCCAGAAGGAAGCACCCTTATGCTGTTAAGTTTAGACTTGGACAGTCCAGGGTCTTCCCAGTGTGTGCATGCACAATGATGAAATCCCACCTGCATGGAAACATCCAATAGCAGAAATGTCCTTGTCGGGGGGAGTGACAATGTACTAAGAGGGAACAGCCAGCATCTCTCAGCATGGACAGTAAGGTTGGCCAGTGCCACACAAGGTTTGATCTTTGTAGACTATTCAATTACTTTGATTACTTTGCCCTGGGTTTGGGCAGTTTATTAACCTTATAGCGTTGAATGGCACCAAGTGCAATGCTAGTGAATGTAGTAAATTCTCAATTAGATTTGCACTAAAATCTACAGACGACTGAGTGGGCACAGTGGTAGAATATTTAAGTGACCATTCAGTGGTTATATTGGGCTTTTATTGACCTGTAAATGGTTAACAACATAAGGCTGCTGCTTTGAAACTCTGCAGTCCAAAATAATGTTAACATGTAGTTGACAACTGGTTGTGAGTTCCTCTGAAGTACTTTGAAGTTTTGTGGAGGAGATCAACCCTATATTAATGCATACTAATGAGACTAATAATAATAATAATAACAACAGCTTTAACAGACAAGAGATACAGTAAGCCTATATGTTAATGTCATGGTCCAATGATGATCATCAGATCACAGGTTATATGTACAGTGTCCTTCAGAGCACACTGATAGCAGAGCTGAAAGGTGGTGTTGGTGGTGAGGGGTCGACTGGGACACATTGAGTGCAGGTAACAGATCCCGCTCTGATTTGATCAGAGAGGGATCCATCAGATGGTTGATCTGGCAATCGACTAATGTATGGCCAGCAGATCATTGAAGGGTTGGCCACTGATGACAAGGCACTCCTGTACTCAGGGCTGGGCCGAGGCATAGGCTGGAGAGGCTCCAGCCTCAGGGCGCAGTGTAGGAGGGGGCGCACAATTCATTCAGCTGTCATTCCTAATTGTGTTTGAAGCAGAAAGAAATAAGAAAAGGGGATACATGGCAGTGACTGCAAGCCAGATAACTAGAGATTAAGGTGTTGGGGAGGTTGTGGGCCCTGTGGCACCTCTTAGTCTAATAGCAATCAGTGTGTGACGGCTAGGGTGGGAGGGATGGAGGGGCACACTTTGGTGTCTCAGCCTTGGGTGCTGGAGGACCTTGTCCCGCCTCTGCCTGTACTCATGAAAGATTTTCCCCTAAAATGATCAAAAAAGGTAACATTGGGGGATAAAGCACTCAAATCCTCCATAAATCTGTGAAAATTAATATTATGTCATACAGCAAAGTGTAGAAACAAATTAGAGCCCTGCAGCTGAAGTACATAACACAAGAGATTATAGGCACAATTCTTAATGTGAATTTTGGAATGCACCCAGAGTGCAGGGCCGGCCCCATTTCCCAAAATGCCCATCTGAGCAGGCAAAAGTGAAAGGACTGCTCACAGTTTAACTGTTTTTGAGCCAGGTGTTCCATTTGATATTGACAGTTATTCAAATACAGTTTTAGAGATTATGGCCTCAATTCACTAAGCTTAACTCCTGTCTTTAATAACTCTTCTGAGCTGTTTTACAGTTATTACAATTATATCACCATGGTGCTAACTGTAAAACAGCTCAGAAGAGTTATTAAAGACAGGAGTTAAGTTTAGTGAATTGAGGCCTATGTCTGTCTGGTACTATGTACATATAGATAAGGCAGCAAAGTAGCTACTGCAATATAAAATACAGTAGTAGAGAGATTTCTGCTTATAAAGGGTTACAGACTAAAATGATAATAGATGGATATACGTGGTAAACTGCATTTAAGATGGTATTGTGTATCTTAGCAGATAACAGTGGTAGGCCAGTAATTCACTAATTATATACTATGCCTGACTGAAGAGGTGAGCTATCAGATGGTGTGTGAAGATTCAAAAGGTTGGCAAGTGTCAAACAAGTTATGGGAGGGAATTTCAGAGTTGTGGAAAGGCAAGATAAAATCCTGCATGCAGGACTGAGAAATGGTGACCAGTAGATTTAAAGTAGGCTTAAAGAGTAACTGTCGGGCATAAAATAAAAAATCAATTCTTTATTTTTTTATCTGGTAAACAAGTAATAAGGATGCTAATCAGGCAATCCAAAAGTTAAAATCACTATTACTTTTCTTGTTGATAAACTATCATTCCCCAGTTTACATGACTCTTATTTGGTACACAGAAAATTTAGTACACAAAAAAGAAGTTGCAAGGCATGCTGGGTTGTCTTTTTTTGCTTCTCTACTTCCCCTCATACTTAACTAATGCAGCCTGATTGGCTGAAGCAACTTTCCCTCCTGTCTTCCCCTCCCACACCTCTGTTCCTCTCTGATTGGCCAACATTTCTTAGGCTGAAACAATGCACTTTCTATAGTGAAGGGCGGGCAAATCAGGCAGAGGAGACTAAGGGTGGATATTCAAAATAGCCACAGTAAATATGGAAACTGTCTAGAATAGGATTCTCTACTTTTCCTTTATAAAATTCACAGGAATCATAACATGGACAGTGCAATACATATGTTATGTAAGTAGAACAAGTATTAATCTACTTATATATTTGTTTTTTTTTCCCTGAAATAGTATGGCTGACAGCTCCTCTTTAAGGTGGGATAGACCTGGAAAATCCAAAAAACTAAAAAACACAAAGAAGAGAATGCTAATGCAAATATTGGCTACTAGCCGACAGAATCAATTGGCACCCAATAAATATCATTTTAAAAATTAGAAAGTTAGTTTTTAAATTTTTTATTGCTTTGAAAATTAGAAAATTATAGTGTTTGAAATATTTTTTTGGTTTTGAAAATTATCTTTTTGAAATTTATCGTTATGGAGATAATGTTGCTTTTAGGGTTAGAGAGGCAAAGGGGAGGGGGGGTTGGTGAGGGTCAGGTATCAGTAAGGGGGGCTTCAGGTTTAGGCATCAGGAAGGGGGGGGGGGGTTAGGGTTAGTCATCAGGAAGGGGAGTGTCAGGAACTCACCTCTGGGGTCCCGAGATGCAGCCGGGTCCGCCGGGAGCCAGGCGTACTATGGCACTTCCGGGTCCACGTTGTCCTCGGGGGTGTGCGCGCGCATCCAGGAAGTGAGCGGGGACGGACGCATAGATCCAATCGTCCGTCCTATACACTCAGAAAGCGTTCCTTGTAGTGTCAGCTGACATTGGCAGTCAGCTGACATTCGAGAGGGTCCATCATTGGTTGTGTCAGCTGAAGATTACAGCTGACACTTAGGCAGGGAATATTGTTGTATGCTGATTTGTTGCTGTGAGAGTGGCCGGCCACTGATTGGGTGTGTGAAAGTATTTGAACACTGCTTCCTCACTAGCACATTGCCCGTGATAGCTTTAGCGTTTGCTTGCTGGGTGCTGATATATATATATTGTGGATCTTCTGTGTACCGATTTTGCCTGGATAACGACTACTCTTCTTGTTTGCCGCCTGACCTGAACCTTGCCTGGAATATTACTACTGTTTGACCGCCGCCTGTACCGACCTCTGCCTGGAATCAGACTCTGATATCACTTGCCTCTGTGTACCTCGATACTTCTGATCTTACGTGTATGACCTCGGATTGTCTCTGGACTGTGTTACGTTGTACCCTTGTTTGGCCTGGAGGAATATTCGCTCACCCTGCATTCAGCCCTAATACTTTGCACACTTAAGGCCTGGGTGTAACCGAAGTCGGGTAGGTGTTGTCTCCTCACCTCCTGTTCAAGCGGGGATGCGCCACACAGGGTGAAGCGTGTGGTGATAGATTGGGGCATTGGGGCTGATTTGTGAGTGGATATACTGACAGGCCTGACAGGGAGTTTTAGGGTTAGGCATCAGGAAATGGGATTTTAAGGCTAGAATCAGAGGGGGGGGGGGGGGGGGGATTTCTGTGTGATAGAAGGGTTAGGTTCAGGGGCGTAACTAGAAATCACTGGGCCCCCCTGCGAATATTTGGATGGGGCCCCCAACCCCCCATAGGTGCCAAATAATCGTAATGGGGCAGCGTTTCACTGTAAATTAATTGTAAAGTGGGCAGCATTTTACCAGACAATCGTAATGTGGGTCAGAAAATCGTAATGTGGGCAGAGTTCACCAGAAAATCGTAATGTGGGCCTTTAGAAAATCATAATGTGGGCAGAGTTCACCAGAAAATCGTAATGTGGGCACCAGTCACCAGAAAATTGTAACGTGGACAGCATTCACCAGACAATCGTAATGTGGGCAGCGTTCACCAGAAAATCATAATGTGGGCAGAGTTCACCAGAAAATCATAATGTGGGCAGAGTTCACCAGAAAATCGTAACGTGAGCAGCAGTCACCAGAAAATTGTAACGTGGACAGCATTCACCAGACAATCGTAATGTGGGCAGCGTTCACCAGAATATCGTAATGTGGGACAGAAAATCGTAATGTGGGCAGAGTTCACCAGAAAATCGCAATGTGGGCAGCAGTCACCAGAAAATCGCCATGTGGGCAGCAGTCACCAGAAAATCGCAATGTGGGCATCAGTCACCAGAAAATCCTAATGTGGGCAGCAGTCACCAGAATATCATAATGTGGGCAGCACACACCAGAAAATCCTAATGTGGGCAGCACACACCAGAAAATCCTAATGTGGGCAGCAGTCACCAGAAAATCCTTATGTGGGCAGCAGTCACCAGAAAATCGCAATGTGGGCAGCAGTCACCAGAAAATCGCAATGTGGGCAACAGTCACCAGAAAATCGCAATGTGGGCAGCAGTCACCAGAAAATCCTAATGTGGGCAGCATACACCAGAAAATCGTAATGTGGGCAGCAGACACCAGAAAATCGCAATGTGGGCAGCAGACACCTGAAAATCGTAATGTGGGCAGCAGACACCAGAAAATCGTAATGTGGGCAGCAGACACCTGAAAATCGTAATGTGGGCAGCAGACACCTGAAAATCGTAATGTGGGCAGCAGACACCTGAAAATCGTAATGTGGGCAACAGGCACCTGAAAATCGTAATGTGGGCAGCAGACACCTGAAAATCGCAATGTGGGCAGCAGACACCTGAAAATCGTAATGTGGGCAGCAGACACCTGAAAATCGTAATGTGGGCAGCAGACACCTGAAAATCGCAATGTGGGCAGCAGTGACCAGAAAATCGCAATGTGGGCAGCAGTGACCAGAAAATCGTAATGTGGGCAGCAGACACCTGAAAATCGTAATGTGGGCAGCAGGCACCTGAAAATCGTAATGTGGGTAGCAGTCACCAGAAAATCGTAATGTGGGCAGCAGACACCTGAAAATCGTAATGTGGGCAGCAGACACCTGAAAATCGTAATGTGGGCAGCAGACACCTGAAAATCGCAATGTGGGCAGCAGGCACCTGAAAATCGCAATGTGGGCAGCAGACACCTGAAAATCGTAATGTGGGCAGCAGACACCTGAAAATCGTAATGTGGGCAGCAGACACCTGAAAATCGCAATGTGGGCAGCAGTGACCAGAAAATCGCAATGTGGGCAGCAGTGACCAGAAAATCGTAATGTGGGCAGCAGACACCTGAAAATCGTAATGTGGGCAGCAGGCACCTGAAAATCGTAATGTGGGTAGCAGTCACCAGAAAATCGTAATGTGGGCAGCAGACACCTGAAAATCGTAATGTGGGCAGCAGGCACCTGAAAATCGCAATGTGGGCAGCAGACACCTGAAAATCGTAATGTGGGCAGCAGTGACCAGAAAATCGCAATGTGGGCAGCAGTGACCAGAAAATCGTAATGTGGGCAGCAGACACCTGAAAATCGTAATGTGGGCAGCAGGCACCTGAAAATCGTAATGTGGGCAGCAGACACCTGAAAATCGTAATGTGGGCAGCAGGCACCTGAAAATCGCAATGTGGGCAGCAGACACCTGAAAATCGTAATGTGGGCAGCAGTGACCAGAAAATCGCAATGTGGGCAGCAGTCACCTGAAAATCGTAATGTGGGCAGCAGACACCTGAAAATCCCCCTGCAGAATTTCAATGTGTGTGGGCAGCGAGCAGCAGCGGGATACATACCTTCTTCCTTGCGTTCCATCGCCGCCTTCTCGCTCTAGCGGCTGACGTCACTTCCGCTTCCGGAAGTGACGTCAGCCGCTAGAGCGAGAAGGCGGCGATGGAACGCAAGGAAGAAGGTATGTATCCCGCCGCCGCTGCCCGCTGCCCACACACATTCACTAGCTGGAGGGGAGCGCAGAGGGGAGAGCCCCGAGGTGAGGGAGAGGGGGGAACTTCACCTCTCCCCGCCGACTGTGGGCAAGGCTTTCCCCTCATGCTGCCACCCCTCCAGCCCCCCAAAAACGGCCCCGAGCGGGCCCCAGGGGGGGGCCGGGCCCCCCCCGCGGGCGCAGGCGCTGCAGGGCCTATTGCTACGCCCCTGGTTAGGTTTAGTTGTAGTAAAATATTGGTAACAATTACCAATGTTTTACTATCATCATTACGACTGTGAATAAATTTTTATTTGTCACCCAATTCACAATGTTCTTTATCGTTTAGACGTATCGGCTTCAGCCAGCGCCCATTTTTTGCACCTCTATTTAATGCACACTGTAAGCCTAAAGCTGGCCATACACTGGCCCGATTTACAGCCGTTTCGACAGCAGATTCGATCACTGGGATCGAATCTGCTGCCAATCGTTCGCGCTACAAGCCGAATTTCGATTCATTTCGTCCGATCCCGTCGATCGCGCCGTGCGGAAAATTACCGTCGATCGCCCGTGGGTAAAGAGCGCATCGCTAGTGGCGTTCGAGTGCCCGACGACCGACGCAATAGAGCCCGCATACATTACCTGCTCCGCCGGCGCGGCTGCCCCCGCTCGTCTCCGCTCTTCTCCGCTCTGGTCTCCGGCATGCCTTCACTTATTCCTGCCCGGCAGGAAGTTTAAACAGTAGAGGGCGCTCTACTGTTTAAACTTCCTGCCGGGCAGGAAGAAGTGAAGCATGCTGGAGCCGGAGACCAGAGCGGAGAAGAGCGGAGACGAGCGGGGGCAGTCGCGCCGGCGGAGCAGGTAATGTATGCGGCAGGGGGGGGGGGAGCGGCGGCAGCAGCACCACCACCACAACAGATTGTGATCGGTTTCAGGCTGAAATCGGTTCACAATCTGTTTGCAGTAAAGGTAGCCATAAGATCCCTCTCTGATCAGATTCGATCAGAGAGGGATCTATCTGTTGGTCGAATCTGATGGCAAATCGACCAGTGTATGGCCACCTTAAGTCACATGCTGCAGACATGGTATTAATATTGTAAACTGTTTTACATATACATTCGTTATGCCCCATTAAAGAGAAACCGTGACCAAGAATTGAACTTTATGCCAATCAGTAGCTGATACCCCATTTTACATGATAAATCTATTCCTTTTCACAAACGGATCATCAGGGGGCTCTGTATGGCTGATATTGTGGTGAAACCCCTCCCACAGGACACTGTGAGGACCATGGTCCTGGCAGTTTCCTGTCTGTGAACCTCGTTGCATTGTGGGAAATAGCTGTTTACAGCTGTTTCAGCTGCCCAAAAAGCAAGCAGCAACTACCCCAACTGACATCACCTACCAGTAGTGTTGGGCGAACAGTGTTCGCCACTGTTCGGGTTCTGCAGAACATCACCCTGTTCGGGTGATGTTCGAGTTCGACCATATGGCCGAACTAAGCGCGCATGGCCGAACGTTCCCCGAACGTTCGGCTAGCGCTGTGATTGGCCGAACGGGTCACGTGGTTCAGACCCGAATGCGCTCTGATTGGCCGAACGGGTCACGTGGTTCGGGTAAATAAATACCCGATCCACGTCATTTCTCCGCCATTTGTCTGTGGGTTTAGCTTTGGGTAGGCAGGCAGGGTAGTTCTCTCTCCAGCCAGGCTAGCCAGGGTCCCCCCAGTCATTGTGTCGCTGCTGGGAACAGTAGTACACCGCTCACCCACACTATATAGCATTGTGTTTACTGCCACTCTGTGTACACCGCTCACCCACCACTGTATAGCATTGTGCTCTGTGTCGCTGCTGGGAATAGTAGTACACCGCTCACCCACCACTGTATAGCATTGTGCTCTGTGTTGCTGCTGGGAACAGTAGTACACCGCTCCCTGACCACTGTATAGCATTGTGCTCTGTTTCGCTGCTGGGAACAGTAGTACACCGCTCACCCGCCACTGTATAGCATTGTGCTCTGTGTCGCTGCTGGGAATAGTAGTACACCGCTTACCCACCACTGTATAGCATTGTGCTCTGTGTCGCTGCTGGGAATAGTAGTACACCGCTCACTCACCACTGTATAGCATTGTGCTCTGTGTTGCTGCTGGGAACAGTAGTACACCGCTCACCCACCACTGTATAGCATTGTGCTCTGTGTCGCTGCTGGGAACAGTAGTACACCGCTCACCCACCACTGTATAGCATTGTGCTCTGTGTCGCTGCTGGGAATAGTAGTACACCGCTCACCCGCCACTGTATAGCATTGTGCTCTGTGTCGCTGCTGGGAATAGTAGTACACCGCTCACCCACCACTGTATAGCATTGTGCTCTGTGTCGCTGCTGGGAATAGTAGTACACCGCTCACCCACCACTGTATAGCATTGTGCTCTGTGTCGCTGCTGGGAACAGTAGTACACCGCTCACCCACCACTGTATAGCATTGTGCTCTGTGTCGTTGCTGGGAATAGTAGTACACCGCTCATCCACCACTGTATAGCATTGTGCTCTGTGTCGCTGCTGGGAATAGTAGTACACCGCTCACCCACCACTATATAGCATTTCTGTACTGCCACTGTACTGCTGCCAGTCAGCGTGTACTTTAAGGATAAGTGAAATGAAGAAGAAATCCTGTGAAAGAGGGAGGGACAAGGGAAGAGGTGTTTCCCCTGACGGTTCACGTACAGGCCACAGTGGAGCACCAAAGAAAACCCACTCAATACCGCCCATGTTGTCCAGGAAATCAACCCTCACAAATCCAAAAGAACAGGACCAGATAATTAATTGGATGACCTCTCAAGCGTCCAGCAGTGGGTTAAGCAGCACCAGCACATCACGCACGAGGTCCGAGTCCTCAGCCAGTTACAAGGAGCCAGTGGGCACAAAGCTGACACAACCGGCAGCGACACCACGCACACAACTGCCAAATAACCAGTCCGAAGAATTTCCTCAGGACACAATGGGGTATTCGCAGGAGCTATCCCCAGCCCAACAAACTTCCACCTTTCAAAGGTCAATGGAACAGCCAGAAATTTTGTGCCCGGATTCACAACCATTTAGTGTGGGAAATGCACCACGCACTGAAATGCAAGGCGAGTCCGAGGACTTTGAAACCCAAATCCCAGAGCAAGTTGGGCAGGAGGGGTTTCAATTGCAGGAGGTCGGCCGAGAAGATCTGGAAGACGACGTTGGAGTGAGCTGCACAGAGGTTGTTCTGGGGAGCTCTACTCCACGGCGGCGGCCCACAATCACATATGACGAGTTTGAGGAGATGGAAGAGGAGGGTTTGGACAATGTGGACACAGACCCAGATTTTGTATGTGAAGGAGAACATTTCCGTCGTAGCAGCACAGATGAGTCTGTTGAAGAACACACTGCTGCACGAGTTTGCCTTGTGCCACAAGGTAGACGGCGCCAAATTTCAGGCACCACAAGCGTGGAAGTTCAAGTGAGACGCAAAAGAGGCGCAAACAGAAATCGCCAGCAAGGCAGGTGCTCCAAAGTCTGGCCTTTCTTTGAAGACTGCAGTGAGGATGGTACCATCGTGATTTGCAAGGTGTGCAAGACCGGCCTGAGCAGGGGGAAAAATATTAACAACCTCTCCACCACCAGCATGACCCGCCACATGGTATCCAAACATCCCACTCTGTGGGCAAACGCGGCAGGACAGGGTACCAGCAACACTGCCTCCCTTGGGGTCACCAGACTCACCACCAGACCCTCCTCAGCAGCAGCAGTAGCCCAGCCATTGCGTGGCTCACAACAACATTCACAAACATCAGACGACGCTGACACTGTCACTTTCCGGAATAGTGCTCTTGAGGTCTCCCAGTCTTCATCAAACACAACAACCAACAGCCCTTCAGTGTGCAGCCCTACGGTTCAGTTGTCTGTCTCGGAGATGTTTGAGCGCAAGAGGAAATTGCCAGCAAATGACCCCCGGGCCATGGCACTAACAGCCAGCATAGCCAAGCTTCTGGCCTGCGAAATGCTGCCATATCGCGTGGTGGAGACAAACAGCTTCAAGGGCATGATGTCAGTGGCCATCCCACGTTACGTGGTTCCCAGCCGCTACCACTTTGCGCGCTCTGCAGTGCCTGAGTTGCATGAGCACGTGGTCAGCAAAATAACCCGAAGCTTGAAGAGTGCCATTGCCTGCAAGGTTCACCTCACCACTGACACCTGGACGAGTGCGTTCGGCCAGGGTCGATGCATCTCCCTTACCGCGCACTGGGCGAACCTTGTGGAGCCTGGCAGCGATTCCTCACCTGCTACGGCGCGGGTGTTGCCCACGCCGCAAACAGCTGCACCGCCGTCCCTCCCACTGGATAACAACAGCAGCACCTACCTCTCTGACTCCTTCTCCTCCAACGCATCTCAAAGCTGTACCTCATCCGGAAACGCTAACCCAGCAGCAGTAGGATCGTGGAAGCAGTGCAGCACAGCTGTTGGCATGCGTCAGCAAGCGTTGCTGAAGCTGATCTGCCTTGGGGATAAGCAGCACACAGGGGAGGAAATTTGGAGGGGAATAAAGAAACAGACGGATTTGTGGCTGGCACCGCTGGACCTGAAACCGGGCATGGTTGTGTGTGATAATGGGAGTAATTTCATTCGCGCTTTAAGGTTGGCTAAGCTGACACACATCCCTTGCCTGGCGCACGTGATGAACTTAGTAGTTCAGCGGTTCCTGAGGACATACCCAGGCGTGGCCGATCTTCTGTTGAAGGTGCAACGAGTGGCCAAACATTGTAGAAATTCCAGTACTGCTTCGGGGGCACTTGCCAAGATGCAGGAGCGCTTCAATCTCCCCCACTATCGCTTGCTGTGTGATGTCCCTACGCGCTGGAATTCTACGCTGCACATGCTAGCCCGCTTTTGCAAGAAGAAGAGTGCAGTGGTCCAGTACATGACGGCGCAGTACCGAGGCGCATCCGGACAGCTGCCAAGCTTCTGTGGATCCGATTGGGCCAACATGTTGGACCTCTGCCAAGTCCTCCAAAATTTTGAGCAATCCACGTTGCTTGTGAGCAGTGACAACTCTTCAGTCAGCATTACCATACCACTGCTGTGTTTACTGAAGAAGTCAATGTTGAAAATCAAAGAAACAGCTGTCATGATGCAACTGGAGGAATCTGAAGGAGAAAATGATCAGCGTGATGATACCAACATCAGGCCATCTGCTTTAGGAAACGCTGGCCCCAGCAGCTATGACGAAGAAGAGGAGGAGGAACAGCTGGAGTTGGAGCAGGAATTTCATGCCACCACTGACGAGGGCCAGAGCGGTGCACGTTGGACTTCCACAATTCAGCGCGAATGGTCAGCAGAAGCAGACCAAGAAGAAGGTGACGACTATGATGCATCACAACTATCACAACGCTCACAAGAGGATGATGAGAATTCTGGCAGGACTCTGGCACACATGGCTCAATTCATGCTAGACTGCATTGAACGCGACCCACGCATTGTGCGCATTTTGGACAACACCAATTACTGGGTTTATACCCTTCTGGATCCACGGTACAAACACAATGTTCCAAAACTGCTTGAAGAAAGAGTCAGACAGGTCAAAATGGAAGAATACCAGCAGGCCCTTGTGGAGACTTTAGAGAGGAGATTGACATCCTCCCCCTCCTCTAGCCAGTTGTACGCCGACAGACTGACTTCCGCAAACCCAGGACGACCAGGAGGGCAGCAAACAACACAAGCCGCAGCTAGTGCCCAAAAGGGAATGGTATCGGCAGTGTCCTTGGAGTGGGAAAATTTTCTGACACCCATGCAGCAGCACACAGACAGCAAGCGTGCAGATCCACCTCCAACACCGATCGCCTGGAGAAGATGGTCAAGGACTACATGTCAGATGGCGTAGCTGTGTTGAACAATCCATCTGCACCCTTCAACTATTGGGTATCGAAGCTAGACACCTGGCATGAACTGGCAATGTACGCAATAGAGGTGCTGGCTTGCCCGGCAGCCAGCGTTATGTCGGAACGCTGTTTCAGTGCTGCCGGAGGCATCGTCACAGATCAGCGTATCCGCCTCTCCACAGAAAATGCAGACCGTCTGACTCAAATTAAAAGGAATCAATCCTGGATTGGAAACGACTACGCAACACTCCCGGACCCCAACCAAGTAACATGAACAATGAACATCTGTGATGGGTTAGCGTTTCCGGTCCCTGTTTATTGAACCTCTCATCTGTATTACATTTATGACTGCATGGCGACAAAATGCATTGCTATCCGCACGCTTCTTGTCCTCATGCAAGGCCTGGGTCGTTGTGTCTCAAAGCGTGGCCTTCTCCTCCTTGCGCCGCCCTCCTCCTGTTCCATCACGTGTGCTGCTGCTGGGTTAGCGTTACCGATCCCTTTTCCTGGAACCTCTTATCTGTATTACATTTATGACTGCATGGCGACAAAAAGCATGTTACCTGTGCAAAGAAAAATGACATTTTCCGCATTTAAAAGACATTTTTTCCTTTGAAACTTTACAATCAATTTTCTCAAAAACTGTAAGCTCTTTTTCAAATATTTTTTTTCCTCTTGTACCCACTCCCAAAGTGCACATACCCTGCAAATTTGGGGTATGTAGCATGTAAGGAAGCTTTACAAAGCACGAAAGTTCGGGTCCCCTTTGACTTCCATTATGTTCGGAGTTCGGCGCGAACACCCGAACATCGCGGTTATGTTCGGCGAACGTTCGCGAACCCGAACATCCAGGTGTTCGCCCAACACTACCTACCAGCAGTAAAAATGTCACCATGTGATGAATGTCGGTATATAAATCAGGGAGAGGAAAGCTTTTACAATGGGCAAACACTGACTAAATCATTTATACATAATTATTGTAAAAATTAAGCACTTTTTTTGTTACATTATTTTCACTCTTTAATACAGTTAACCAGCAGGCGCCCCTAGTAACACAATTATGCAGCATGTGTCCCCAGATAACAGAATTAAGCTGTATGTGCCCCCCAATTTCACAGTTGTATGGCATGTGTCCCTATATATACAATTTTGCAGAATGCTCTTCCTGATAATTAGGCAATACGTGTCAAAAACAGCATACAACAAATGTTTCTCAATACCAAAATTAGGCAGCACCTCCCCGTATCACAATTATGCAGCATGTGCCCCTTGATAACATAATTAGGCCACATATGAAGCAATAATGTCACCTAGGGGTGGGGCTGTAAACGGAAAAACACCAATCTGCTTGGCTGGTAAAGATTCATGAATGATTTAGGGCCTGGTTGTATAAACAGAAATAATTCAAGGTTTGAAAATAGGAACTGTAGGTGATTTGTACAGAGCAGTGGGAGTCATTTGCCTCCAGCATCTTTTTTTTTTTTAAACTTCTGATTACGTTAAATACACATTCAAGTTTACAAGTGCCTAGCCTACATTCACAGTCAAGCTTGTTTCACACTGTCCCAGACAAAAAACTGATCCTGTAAAAACATATCCAGTTTCTATTTGAATGGATCAGTTCATCACATTGGGTATCAGTTTTTCATCCGATTCCGTTCCATCGCATCCCTTGGTACCTGACGCCATCCATCCGGGTTGTCCGATGTTGCTGGCACCACCGTTCAGGTTCTCTGAACTAGAAACGCCGGTATACAGATCACAGAGCCCTAGCAGAAGCATCAGGGAGGATTTTCATTGGTCCTTTACTTGGTGAACCAATGAGAATCCTCCCTGGGGAGGGACAATTCCCATTGGTTAATTGCTTCTGCTGTGGCTCTGGGTTCCTTAGGTAAGCATTTACTTTATTTTTATTACACATCGGGTTCTCTGTTCCTTGCAAGCCGGGAAGTTTTACTACCTGTCTAAAAAAAGCAATCATTAGGCCTCTACTCAAGAAAACATCCAACCACATATCTTTGACCCACTACAATCTGGCTTCAAGAAAAAAGAGTTAGGTACCTGCCGCAGTTGAGGAAGCATCTGGATAATTCAGAGGCTTCTTTGAGCCTTCTGCAGTGAACAGGTACTTTTTAGGACTCCCTTCACGCCCATGCTCCTCTCCATATACGGGTGTGGTCACACTGTGCAGCCTGCGACTATGCAGTAGCTGCTCAAGCACGGATGAAAAATATGCACAAGCAGCTCTGTAATACTGCACAGGCGCGTGGTTGTCATTGCACCTGCATAGGACAACCACACTTGTACACGGACGGGAGTGCGGCTATGCAGACCTATTTGACCAGACCACGTTGAATAAGCTCATAGGGTCCCAGTGCTGGATCGGAGGGTCGGACAGGATGGAAGAAGACTTTGAGGCAAGTATCTAATGTTGGCCATTTTTTCCCTACAGATACACTTAAAGTGTACTTTAAATACAGCTGTTTCAGGATATTGTCCTTGAGTACAAGGTATAGATCGATGATTCTGAATATGGTACGGCTTGCAAGAGTAGTGATATTGGGGTATCAAGCTAAGCTATGATGGCATAGAACAATTAAGATTTTATGTAGATAACTAAAACCATTGACTCCGGATACATTCTTATTCTTCTTGACCTGTATTCTTCATGTTGTTTTAGTTTCTATAGCTGCCTTATGCTATACAGTAGTTTATGTCTGCTGGACCAGACCAAAAAATTAGAGAAGCAGCGATTCTAGATTCTAGACCTGACCTGTTTGAGCTGAGTTTATTTCTTTTCCATGTGATGTCATCTATGGGTCACTCTGGTGACAGACTTGCAACCCTTGTGTTTTGTTTTAGATATACCCATTACAGTGTTTCTGCCTTTCCTAATCCAAACAGCAGCAGCACAGCATGGGGTAGAGATTAATGTCATCAGAATTACCCACAGACATGACAGTACCCCAAGCCCAGCTGTTTTCATCCAGATTTAAGAATATTTTCAAGCCTTTGGATTTGCAGCGGACACTAATGACTAATTGACTAATTTTAACCTTGATGACCTTTTGCAAGCATTGTCTGTAACGTTCCATAAAAATCCCCTTTAAGTGCTGCTACACAAGGGGGTGACACCGAATATTGAGAACATGATTCACTTAATTATGTCAAATGCAGATATGTTATTGGTTCACTATTCTCAATAAATGCATGATCACATCTAATAATTTTTCTCAACCACCGGTAGGTTGTCTTCATCTGCTTTTAGGATGATGCTTTAGGTCACATTTATATAAAGATATAGAACATTTTAAAGAGTTTACAGACTTTCAAGCACCACATTTTTTTTTTCTTTTAAAGTGTTTAAACTGTTTATCTCCTATTAGGTATATTTGATCCTCAGTTGTGTATACTTCAAGGCCAGATTTTGATGTCCTTCTGTCCCTAGGTCGCAATGAGCAGCCCCTCTTCTATGTGTAATATCCAGGTACAGCAGCCTCCTCTCTTTCCCTTGGGCACAGGACCGGATTTGTACTCTTTACTGCCCAAGGCCACTGTTATCCGCTGCCCCCCCCTTCAGTATAGATAGCCTGATGACCCCCCCCTTCCGTCCAGTATAGGTATTCTGATGACCCCTCCCCCCTTCCCTCTAGTATAGATAGCCTGATTACCCCCTCCCTCCAGTAGAGGTAGCCAGGTGACCCTTCCCATCCCCCTAGTGTAGCCTGCTGCCCGCCCTTGATCCTGCGGTGCCCTAGGCCATTGCTTATTTAGCCTTTGCTTGAATCCGGCCCTGCTTTGGCAGTAGCTCCGCTCTTCCATGTGTTGGCCCCCGTTTTCAACCTCCCTCCCATTTGCTGCCTCCTTTTCCATACGCAGCAACCTCTCTTCCTTTTCCAGCTGCCCCCTTGAGCATCAGCTGCTCTGGCCACAGTCCTGTGTGACCTGTTCAGAAATCTAGCCCTGCTTGCAGAAACTAAAAGAAAGTTACCAGTAAATCAAACCTATAGTCATGAAAAAAATAAATTTTAGATTGAATAACAGTAGTTGCCAGATAAGTGTCATCTCTAATGCCTGATACACACCATGCAATTCCCTATCAAATTGACAGATCAAATTGATAATTTCTGACAGGTCCGATCACATTTCTGAAGTTTTTTCCAATCAATTTGCTGATTACTTCTGTACACAATCGAAACCTGATCAGAAATTATCAATTTGTAATGCCTGGCAGATTGGCAGATGTCCTGTTTTCTTCCAGCCGCTCTACCCCAATCTATTGTCGTAGCTCTGAGCTCGGCCCACTGTTTTCACCTATAGACAAGCCCCGCTTGAACAATACAGAGAATATTTCTCCTGACTTTGGTTACCCCCAGGTCTTACCATGCAAGGTTTAGCGGCTGAGGCCGAGAAAACCAGAGTACCACTAGAGCACACAAGACTATGCAGCTGGGTGATATTAGGTAGTAGGGAGAGAGGAGCGGGGCGGAGGCAGCATGCTGTTGTGCTGAGAGGCGCGCTCTGACCCGCCCACTCACCAAGAAGTTGCAGGCGAACCGCCGCGTGTGATGTGGCGGCGGTTCCTTTGATCTGTGAGCCGGAAAGCCGTGCAGGAAAGTGTTTGAGCCGGATCACAGAGAGGGGTCTGCTGGTCTGAAGACAGGAGGAGAGAGAGTGGTCGCTGTGAGGTGGCTGGGCTCTGGAATACACGGGATCTGGTGCGATTGACCAGAGAGCCTGTGAGTGTTTGCTTGGGTGGTGAAAGGAGGAAGAAGGAGAGGAGATCGGCAAGCTGTTTATGTGAGATCTGGTGCGATTGGCCAGAAGCCATACCTAGAAATGACTCGTGGGAAAAATAAAGGGAAGAGTGACAACAGTTCGCAGATGGTGGATATCCGTGGTTTCATGGAGGTGAGAGCTAAAGAGCCTGCTGGAGGTGGTGAGGAAATGGAGGAGACACCTGCTAGGACCCCTGATGCTGCTGGATACTCGGGGAACGATTGTGTATCGGTTAAAGGCCCTGCAAGGAAAAGGAAAACTCTAGCAGGAGCTGAGTTGGAGGAAGAGGTGGAAGAGGACTGGCAGGAACGGGTGAGATCTTTGCCAACTTTGTCTGATATGGAGGGCTTGATTGAGCATTTGGAAAAGTCGTTCAATAAAGAAATTATGGATATTAAAAATGAAGTAATAAATATTGGTCAGAGAATGGGGGCAGCAGATGATAAGGTGGAGAAGGTGGTGCAGACTATATGCGATTTATCATCCCAAATTAATTTGCATAATAAGAAATTAGATGAACTGGTATCCCAATTAGATGATTATGAAAATCGAAATCGCAGGCAAAATATTACAATAAAAGGGCTCTCTGAAAATATTGCTGCAGCGGATTTAAAGGGGACTGTTTTAAAGATTTTTTTTTTTTTTAAACTTTATGTTTATTGAAAATTTGTTAACATACAAAATTAACAAGAGCATCAGAAAAACGCAGTTTAGCATGGTAATCATAGAAATTGCAGAATTATTGCAGTGTATTGAGCTGTAATAGAATACAATATAATACAATATAACAGTATATCATAACAAGTAGGGGTAGGACGACGAATCCTGCGAATCCACGAATCCCTCGAATATTTCCTAATATTCGAGGGATTCGTGGATTCGCAGGATTCGTCGTGGATTCGAATCCCGACGCCATTTTCCACTATACGAATCCGCCGAATCCCGACGCCGCATCGCCGCGCATCCGCCGCTCGCATTCGTCCTCCTCCGACCCCCCCGCGCCTCCTCCGCTCGCCCCCCCTGCCCGCATAGTTTCCATCCACTCACCTATCGCGGAGCGCAGAGCGGCAGACCTCTCGCCGACTTCCTGGTTCCCCCTAGTGACCGGCTCTTACAATGACGTCATCACTAAGAGCCGGTCCGGCCACTAGAGCGAACAAAGAAGTAACGAAGAGGTCTGCCGCTCTGCGCTCCACGGGAAAGGTGAGTAGATTCTTGCAGGGGTGAGCGGAGGAGGCACGGGGGACTGAGGGGGCCGTGGGGGGGTTGGCGGGAGGGCGAGGGATTTCTACCTACCGATCTACCTACCTACCACTATCCCTACCTACCTACAGGCCGCTATACCTACCTACCTACCTACAGGCCGCTATACCTACCTACCTACAGGCCGCTATACCTACCTACCTACAGGCCCCTATACCTACCTACAGGCCCCTATACCTACCTAAAGGCCCCTATACCTACCTACCTAAAGGCCCCTATACCTACCTACCTACCTAAAGGCCCCTATACCTACCTACCTAAAGGCCCCTATACCTACCTACCTACCTACAGGCCACTATACCTACCTACAGGCCTCAATACCTACCTACCCACCTACCTACAGGCCCCCTATACATACCTACCTACCTAAAGGCACCTATACCTACCTACCTAAAGGCACCTATACCTACCTACAGGCAACTATACCTACCTACAGGCCACTATACCTACCTACCTACCGGCCACTATCCTTACCTACCTACCTACAGGCCGCTATACCTACCTACAGGCCGCTATACCCACCTACCTAAAGGCCCCTATACCTACCTAAAGGCCCCCTATACGTACCTACCTACCTACCTAAAGGCCCCTATACCTACCTACCTACCTAAAGGCTCCTATACCTACCTACCTACCTACAGGCCACTATACCTACCTACAGGCCTCAATACCTACCTACCTACAGGCCCCCTATACGTACCTACCTACCTAAAGGCACCTATACCTGCCTATACCTGCCTACCTACATACCTACCTATACTTAAGGCCCTATACCCTGCTACCTATACTGAAGGTCCCTTTACCTACCTACCTACTTAAAGGCCCCTATACCTACCTACCTACCTATACTTAAGGCCCTATACCCTGCTACCTATACTGAAGGTCCCTCTACCTACCTACCTACCTACACTGAAGGCACATGTACCTTACTACCTATACTGAAGGCCCCTATACCTAGCTACCTACCTATACTGAAGGCACATATACCCTGCTACCTATACTGAAGGCACATATACCCTGCTACCTATACTGAAGGCCCATATTCCCTGACACCTATACTGAAGGCCCATATACCCTGCTACCTATACTGAAGGCCCATATACCCTGCTACCTATACTGAAGGCCCATATACCTTGCTACCTATACTGCAAGCCCCTATACCTTGCTACCTATACTGAAAGCTACCAATATTGAAGGCACTCATACCTAGCTAGCTATACTGAAGGCACCTTTACCTCGCTACTTATGCCTGGGTACCTATACTGCGGGCAACTATACCACGGATCGCACAATTTTTATGTGCAGGATTCGTTAGATTCGGGATTCGAAAGGTTCGAGATATTCGAGAAATTGTGGATTCGTCCCATCCCTAATAACAAGTAATAAGCTATGAGTCGTTTAACAAAGCATCCATTAACATAGTAAAGGTTTTATAACAAACAAAGAAACAATAGTATGTTCTGATCAGTCCAAAATGGAGAGTTAGAGGTTCTTGCCAGTCTGGATCAATTATTTTGATGTTATAAATGTTGGTATAGTCACTCTCATTACTTAGACAAAGCTACTGGCCTAGTGTGGTTTTAAAGAACAATTAATAAAATAAAAACACTAGGGTTTGGTTCTACAAAGTTGTTTTAGTCAGGGGTTCTAATTATTGACCAATCAAAACCATATAGGTCCATGTTGGCATCTGGGTGTAATCTGGCTAGTAGAGTGTTTTTTAAGAAATAGGTTCTGTTGTAGGAGGGATTTGAATTGTTTCAGAGAGGGGGTGTGGGTGGTTCTCCAGTTTGATAAAGTTAGATGTTTTGATGCACAAAGAATATGTAAGACTGTGGGTCTATACATATGCGGAAAATCCTCTATACCCACATGAAGGATGGCAAGGGCTGGGTTTTGGGGTGTGTGAATATGGGTATATTTCTGGATGACATAGAACATTTGCTTCCAGTAGTTTATGATCAGGGGGCACTCCCAAAGGATGTGAGCTAGGGTACCTACATGTCCACAGTTTCTCCAGCAGAGGGGGGAAATGTCTTTGGAGAAATTCGCTAAACGTCTGGGTGTTAGATACCATCTCATAATAATCTTGTACAGAATTTCAACATGGAGAATACAGTGAGAGAATTTATTGGTTTGTTTAATTGCTTGGGTAAGCAGGTCTTTTGATATTTGAATGGAGAAGTCTGTACTCCAAATTTTTGCATATTTTCCAGTATTCCCCTGAGTGGATTGGATAATTTCTTTATACCAGTGGGAAATACCGCCTTTATTTATATGAGGTGAATTGAGTTTGGATAAAATCGTGTTTGGAGTGTAGGCGGTATTAAGCTTTTTTGAGAGTTTAGATGTTTTTTTGCAGATAGGTGTAAAGCTCTTTATTGGTTAGTTGGTACTGCATGGAGAGGTTTTGAAAGGATCTCATGGAGATGCCATGGAAAAGGTCGTTAATATAGAGAACACCTGCTTCTTTCCATGGTTTTAGATTAACGTTGTGGATTAAAAGGGATAGAGAATCAATAGGGATCTTTAGGGTTATATCCGAGGGGGAGGTTTTCGTTTTGTATTAGAAAAAACGCCATGCTAGGAAGGTGGCCTGGATGGTGGGGTATTCTGATTGTTTAATAGGTTTATTTAGTAAAAGTAGGAAAATATATTGAATGGGTCGGTTTTGTAATATGCTTGCTTCGAATAGCGCCCATTTTTTCTTTATGGGTGTTTTCCACCATTCAGAAGCTATGTCAAGCAGACAAGCATTGTAGTAGGTTTCTAGGCAAGGTAGTGCTATTCCTCTCTCATCTTTGCTTATTAATAGGGTAGAGTATGCTATTCTATGTGTTTTTTCCCTTCCAGATAAATTTGGTGACTGTTTTTCTAGCTTCATTGAGGATTTTTTTGGGCACGAGGATATTTACTTGTTCTAAAGATCTTTAACACTCTTTTGAAAAATGATAGGCCAATTGAGATTGAAAGGGTGCATCGATCTCTGGGTCCTAAGAAAATTGATCATAAGAAATCAAGGGATGTGATATGTAGGCTCTTGCACTTTTCTGATAGTGGGAGCCAAATACAAGTGGGTTTTCCCGTTTAGTTTGAGTGCAGATTTGAACGGAAAGTCTGCAACTTTGAGGTCCAAAGATGATCTAAAAAAGTTTTGCAAGACTTGAAAGATTCCTTTGGTGGATTTTGAAGATTGGAGATGTTCTGATCTTAATGTTTCTTTCTCACAACAGGATAAGTGGCAGAAGAAAGAATACGTTTTCCTTTTTCTGCAGTAATGATAGTATATAAATGAGTATTAGTTGTTTAATATGAGTGTGTTAGTTAGATGTGTTAGTTAGTTAGGATCTCTTTTGGGAGTGTCTCTATGGGTTGGGAAACTGGGAGAATGGGATTCTCTGGAGGGGGGTATCCTGAGAGTATAATTGGGTTTTTTTTTTGTTTATTTTATATTTTTGGTTTAATTTTGGTTTATTTATTTTTTTTATTTTTTTTTTTTAAGGCAGATAGTGGAGGGTGGGGTAGATGTCTCAAGAAGGTGATAGTTTGAGAATTCTTTCTTATAATGTTAAAGGATTGGGGTCTCCTGGTAAACGAGGTAAACTGTGAATGGAGTTGCATAGAATTAAGCCTTAGATTCTTTTTCTGCAGGAGACACATTTTTGGGGAGATAAGATGCCGAGAATGCCCTTGTCCATGTTCGACAATTTTTTTTTCTAATTCCCCAATTAAAAAAGTAAAGGGGGTTGCGATATTTTTCTAAAGGGTGAATTAATGGGTCAAATTTATACATTTGTGAATATCTGTGCGCCTAATGGAGTACAGGCTACCTTTTTCAGAACGTTTTTTGAACAATTGGGAAGTTTTAGGGTGAGGTGTTTGGTTTTTGGTGGGGATCTGATCCTAAGATGGATGTGTCATCAGGTACCAGGACTTTTTCAGCAGTAGCTAATAAATCAATAAAAAGGTCCTTAGAAAGTTTGCATCTAATAGATGTGTGGAGAGTATTTTTTCCTTCTGTGAAGGATTATTCTTTTTTCCTGGGGGTCCATAAGGTGTATACTAGGATAGATATATTATTTTTGGACCAATATTTTTTGGATATAGTTAACCTCCTTGCCGGTCTAAAAAATCCGGCAAGGAGGCAGCGCCGCACTTTTTTTTAATTTTTTTTTCTAAATCATGTAGCGAGCCAAGGGCTCGCTACATGATAGCCACTAAGCAGCGGCATCCCCCCACCCACTCCGATCGCCTTCGGCGATCAGAGTATGCAGGGAATCCCGTTGAGAACGGGATTTCCTGCAGGGCTTCCCCGGTCGCCATGGCGACCGGGCGGGATGACGTCACCGACGTCATAGACGTCGTGACGTCAGAGGGAACCCCGATCCGCCCCTTAGCGCTGCCTGGCACTGATTGGCCAGGCTGCGCAGAGGTCTGGGGCGGGGGGGGGGGGGGGGGGGCGGCTCGGCGCGGCGGGTAGCGGCGAATCGGCGGTGAGCGGCGGCGATCGCGTACTAGACGCAGCTAGCAAAGTGCTAGCTGCGTGTAGGGAAAAAAAATTATGCAAATCAGCCCAGCGGGGCCTGAGAAATCCTCCTGCGCAGGTTACCCCGAGCTGAGCTCGGGATAACCGGCAAGGAGGTTAAAGGGGCCTATATAGGAAATATTACCATCTCGGATCACGCTCCAGTGTGGTTTGATTTGTATTTAAAGGTGAGAAATAGATGTAGCTGGCATTCGAGACTCCATTGCAATCTTCTAGATGATGTAGAAATTAGAGATAAGATTAAAAATACATTAGTTGAATATTTTGATATAAATGAAGTGGAGGGCATGGACAGGGGCATAATATGGCAAGCTCATAAGGCAGTGGTAAGATGGGTTTTTATTTCGTTGGAAGCCAAAAAAAGAGAGAGAGTATAATGAGAAAACTGTGGCTTTATTATCAGAAATTAGAGTGTTGGAACATAAGGGTTCATTAGATCAGGAAGCTCTAGGAAAATTAAATGGGGTAAGGAATAAATTATCTGAATTATTGTAAAGTAGATTAAGGGAAAGAAATAGAATTTTTTCTCCTAGATAGTTTGAACATGCAAATAAAAGTGGAAAATGGCTTGCTAGGGCTTTAAAAGGACAGAGGAAAAGTATGTATATACCTAAGATAAAGGATGCAGTAGGTGGTTTGGAACTGCAGGCACACAGAATTGCGAATATTTTTAAAGAGTATTATTCTTCGTTGTATAATCTTCCTAGAGATGAATCAGGAAATTTTGATAAAAGGATGTGGGAATATTTAGAAGAATCTGATATGATCAAAATAACGCAGGAAAATAGGGATATAATGGAAAGGGAAATAACTGAAGATGAAGTGTTAGCAATGATTAAAGCCATGAAGTTGGGTAAGTCACCTGGTCCAGACGGTTTTTCTAAGCAATATTTCTCTGCTTTTGGTGACGTGTTGATCCCCTCCTATGTGCAGATTTTTCAATTCTCTTAAAGATGGTAAAGTGTTACCCAAGGATGTACTAGAGGCGCATATAACTGTTATCCATAAAAATGGAAAAGATCCGGCCTTATGTCAAAGTTACAGGCCCATTTCATTGTTAAATCTGGACATATTATGGTGCCCTGTCGGATGCCTTCTCCCTGTCTAATGGGACGAGACAGGGTTGCCCTATGTCTCCCATTATTTTTATTTTGATGTTAGTGTAACGATTGGTGTCGGCAACACAGATTTTCTGATTATTGGTGATCTGCAGTATCACCAATAATACAGACGCTATACCTGATTATATGGTGATCTGCAGAATCACCAATAATACTAGTATAGCTAGACACAGGGCACCCAATGTGGTGTAGTGTTTGGTGCAACAGTAATGGAGAAGTTATCTGCCGAGGAGTGGGAGATACAGACTGTACTGCAACCAGTGGACACCTGAGGGGCAGGGACCACTGATTGGAGTATGTGTTTAAGATTGGTCTGCAGCCAGAGATTCCTGAATGAACAGGGAATCAGACTTTACTGCAGCCAAGGATTCCATGAAGGCTGGGAATCGGACTGTACTGCAGCCAGTGGACCTAGGAGGCAAAGATCCACTGGCTATGCTGCCTGATGGCCTCCAGAGGAGCTGGTGACCATAGGATAGTAATGGCAGCAAGTAACCACCTGAAGAGCAGATGTCACAGAAGTACAGTAAGGCTGCTCACCCAAGAGCTAGGTGACAGCCAGAGAGGTCAGACAAGCCAGGTCGGCAACACACGGACAGACAAGGTACAGAAGCGGAAGACTGATTCGGTATCCAGGTACAGGCAGGGTTGGCAACAGATAATCAGATGGGCAGAAGTACCGAATCCGAGTACAGGAGAGTAGTCAAGAAAGCCAGAGGTCATGACAGGTATCAAATGATATGTCACTGTCCTAGACTAGGTGTGAGGTCCTTGGTCTCAACACCCCGGAAGTAGTCTAAGGAATAGGCAGTGACAATATAGCTCTCTCCTAGTCTTGGGTGTGAGGTCCTTGGTCACAACACCCCGGAAATAGTCTTAACACAACAGTAGCAAGACAGTAATGACCTAGTCTTAGGTGTGAGGTCCTTGGTCACAACACCCCGGAACTAGTCTAACACATAACAGTAGTAAGCAATAGTATTTTAAACTATCAAAGAATCTGACTCAGTGTGAATTCCCAGCTCCGGCTGGTTCTAACACACTGTGGGATCTGACTCTGGTCTGAGCGCTAACACATAACTGTTCGCAACAGCAGACAACTTGCAAGTGACCGGCAAGTCCTATATATACTAGAAGCGCTCCACAGCGCCGCCCCAGTCACTCAGCCAATCCAGAGCATAGCTGGAGTCAGCTGATCGGCCTGATCAGCTGACTCCCTTTCTAGCAGCATAAAGGTCCTGTCGCCTGGCGCGCGCGTGTGTGTAGCTCTCCATCTGTGTGAACTAGAAGGACCAGGCAAAGCAACACCACGCTGCTGCGCGGCATCAACCGCTGCCTGAGACGCGGAGATAGCCGCCATGCCGCTTGCCTGTGCGGTGGTATCTTCACTATCCATTACAGTTAGAGGTTTTTTTGTGTATGGGTAGGAAATCAGTGGATATTCATGGAGTAGTAGTTGGAGAAGAGATGCATAAAATGTTGGCTTTTGCAGATGATATTTTATTTTATATTTCTGAGCCACTGGTGTCACTGCCTAACTTGATTAAAGGGAACATGTACTGAGTAAAATTATTTAAATTAAACACGAGCTAACTTCAAATGAACATTACAGTTACCTTGCCATCAGTTCCTTTCAGAAGCGCACCAATTTCTTCTGACAATGATCCCTTCCAGTTCTGACAACATTTTGTCAGAACTGAAATACATCAGTTGCTGTCAGTTATTTATCAGTTGCTGTCAGTTATAGCTGAGAGGACAACTGATGTGCCAAGTAATGTCTATGTTTCCCTATGACACAAATGGGCGATTTTACAGTTTAACAGTGTGCTGACCAGGAAGCTGTTATGGGGTAATGGCCATTTTCAAAATGGAGGACGGAGAATTACCTTGATCACAGTGGACAAACAGGATGCGGGAAAGGAGAAAGAGATTAAGGAGTAGACTACACGGGGGGTAAGTATGACTTGTGTATGTTTATTTTGACTTTTAATTTTCAGTTCAGGTTTTCTTTAAGGAAATTGAGAGGTATGGAATTTTTTCAAATTTCAAGATTAATGTCTCTAAATCAGAGGCGCTTAAAGGGACTCCGAGCTTTAAATAAAATCGAAATTGGTACTCACCTGGGGCTTTCTGCAGCCCACCATAGGTCGGGAGGTCTCACAGAGTCCATCTGGCTCTTCTCCCAGGGCCTGGCCAGAAATGGCTCCCTGGCGGCTCCCGGCAACACTGAACCTGAGTGTCAGGCTCCTTCTTCCTGAAACGTCACGCCTGTCGTCACCACGCCGGCCGCCTCGCATCATCACGGCGGCCAGCGTGACAGTACTGCGCATGCACGGTTTAATCGCGGGCAGGTTGGATGATAGAGAGAAAAGGCCAACAAGCATGGGATCCATACACCTGAACCCCGGTCTTCTGCCCTGAACCTATTGAAAATGCTGGAATATACTATGTTTGTTCATCAATATGGCCCATCTCCCTTCTTGTCTGCATAAAAATAAATACACGAATACACATGCATTTTTTGGCGGAGAAGGAGAAAACCTCTTACTATAGGGTTGAGTTAACTGAGTTTGAAAAGTTATTTGTTTTGGAGGCTCCTCCGGTACATCTAGTGTCATTCCTGTATAGAGAGATAATTTGGATGGGATAGGGGAATTTTCCAGATTATTTGGATAGGTGGGAGGAGGACATTGGCATCTCTTTGGATAATAGTCAGAAGAGGAAGACTTGCATTCTGGCCCATGCTACGTCTGTAAGTTCTAGAATATAGGAAATTAATTTTAAGTTGTTATCTAGGTGGTATAGGAGGACACCGGATAAGTTAGCTGTAATGTTCCAGGGAATCAGTGACAGATGTTGGAGAGGGTGTGGGGCAAAAGGTTCACTGTTGCATTTGGTATGGGAGTGTCCAGTTATTTCGGGGTTTTGGAATGGTGTGTTGGAATGTATTGGGGGATTATGTGAAGAAGAGGGTGATTTGGATGTTGTGAAAGTGTTGTTGAATGGAACATGTGCATTTATTGGTAGGTATAAGAGATCTTTGGTACCTCAATTATTGATTGCAGCTAAGAGTCTGATTCTGGTTAAATGGAGATGCCAGAGTTCTCCATCCCTTAAGGAATGGGTTGATAGAGTCAATATGGTGAAGGGGTTGGAGAATCAAATTGCATTACAGCAGGGTAAGCTAGAGGGTTTTAATGTAAAGTGGGGAAATGGAGTGAGTTCCAGGATACAAGGGAATATGGGGAGATGATGAAGATGTAGGAAGAGGAGCTCTCTGGAAAATGTAAAGGGGAATTATAGGAGGGAATGAAATTTATAGAATTTGTGAAGTTTATGCAGTGGCTGGGTGGTGTAATGGTTAAGGGTTCTGCCTCTGACGCAGGAGACCAGGGTTCCAATCTCGGCTCTGCCTGTTCAGTAAGCCAGCACCTATTCAGTAGGAGACCTTAGGCAAGTCTCCCTAACACTGCTACTGCCTATAGAGCGCATCCTAGTGGCTGCAGCTCTGGCGCTTTGAGTCCACCAGGAGAAAAGCGCGATATAAATGTTATTTGTCTTATGGAATTCATTAAACTTTTGGAATTTTGAGATATTGATATGATAAGGATTCTGTCTGTGGGTTTGGGAGGAGGAGGGGATTGGGTATTTTTATTTGTTTTTTGTTTTTTTGTGATTTGTTATTTTGTATAATTTGAAAAAGAAGGATTGGAGCAATGTATATTGTTGTTGGGACTATAAGATTGGAATGTTCCTTTTTCCTTAATAAATTATATGAAAAAAGGTAGTAGAGCGAAATTCTCTTGTAAAGGAAGTACACAGATCACACTAGGAGCTATGAACAAGGAAGAAAGATTGCTCAGAGCGCCCCCAGCTCTGAGCTTCTGATAACCGCCACAATAAAAATAAAACAATGGTTGCTCAGTGCGACCGCAGCACTGACCATCTGATGTCCACCACACTGAGTAACAAGGACAGACAACAGAGAGACAGACGGAATGCTTGCCAATCTAATTGCTGCCTCAGCAGTAGCAAACAAGTAGGAGCGTAAGAGACAAACAAGTAGGAGCGTAACTAATAGCAACCGCAGCCTATAGTTACGTTCACAGGAACAGGACAAGCAAGAATCCCACCAGTCACCAACGTGGTGGAGGCAGTCTTCAAACTGTCAGGATAGGAAAAGACTTCACTGTACCCCCGCGGGTGTAGTGAACATCAAACAGACAAAGCAAGGTAATGCAATACACAATTCAATCAAATTTGTTCTGACTGGAAATTGCATGGTATGTACCAAGCATAAAACAATGAGCTCTGTTCTTGGATCTTCCATACTCCAGAAGTACAGACATTCTTCCTCTGACCCCCATACCTGCCTGGCAAAGAAGTACCCTTACTAATTCATAGAATTTTCCTCTAGCATATGATCTCTACCCAATTTCAGAAGCTAAAACACTGGTCACATGGGGATGTCTAGAAATCACATTTCAATCAGATCTAACTACTCATTGGAGCCCGAGTGGAAAGAAAGGTAAGCAAGATACAGAGTGCTTGAATCACTAAAACCAACAAAGCAATCCTTGGCTAAGAATGGCCTGATGAACACAATTGCCGGGCAGGAATCAGTTGCCTCCAGTTGGGCAGGTTGGATGATAGAGAGAAAAGGCCAACAAGCATGGGATCCATACACCTGAACCCCGGTCTTCTGCCCTGAACCTATTGAAAATGCTGGAATATACTATGTTTGTTCAGCAATATGGCCCATCTCCCTTCTTGTCTGCATAAAAATAAATACACAAATTCACATGCAATGATTTTACCTGCATTATATTTTATTGTTACTTTAATAAATCATTCCCATACTTTTTTTTTTAATGATCTCCCCCCCCCCCCCCCCCCCCCCCCAAAAAAAAAGGATCTGTTTGTGAAATTTGAACAACTTGATAACATTGTTAAGGCATTTCCTGGTCTTTTTTCTGCAATGATTGGGATGTGTGACAAAAGTGTGGCATTTCCAAATGTCCTTGATTTAATTAGGCTCATGGCCTTGCATACTTCAGGTGCATCTCCAACCTTTATCTGATGGTACAATAACAGGGAAAACTGGAAGGAAAACAGAATTCATTGAAAGCAGTACTATAGTGTTTTTATCAGAATGAGGTCTATTTATTAAAAGAGAGTACATTAAATATGTAAATAAAAAAAAGAATAAAGATGGCCACCTTCCTACAAGTTTCCTCTGGATAAGGCAATATTCACTTAAGACATGGGATGTGCAGGCAAGTAAAATAAAAATGAACAACTTATCTATGCTTGTTTGGATGGTTGAACTGAATACAACTTCATTGTCTTTTTTTAGACCATCCCTCCTCTGTGCCTGTATTGATATGAAACTATCACAATGCCCCAAGTGGCCTGGAAGGTTTCAGTTAATATGGGGATCATAGGAGAACTTGTTTTAAATTGCTAAGGATACAGATATTAAGAAAGAGAAAAACAGAAGAAGTTTACAATGGAAAATATGGATGAAAAAAGGGAAGAAAGGGGACTTTTTATTTATTATTTTTAATAAAATCTTTATTTCAAATATAGTTTTTCATTTAACAGTTTATTACAAGTAGGGGTAAGAAATGACCCCATAATTCAGTTCCAGATTTTGAAATAATTCGAAAAAACTGACTGAATGAGGCCTTAAATAGAAACTCCAACCTAGAATTGAACTTTATCCCAATCAGTAGCTGATATCCCCTTTTACATGAGAAATATAATGATTTTCACAAACAGACCATCAGGGGGCGCTGTATGACTGATTTTGTGCTGAAACCCCTCCCACAAGAAGTTCTGAGTACCGCGGTACTCTGGGCAAACTGCCACAATGTAACAATGTTCACAGACAGGAATTAGCTGTTTAGAACTGTCTCTAACAGCCAAAACAGCTAGGAGCAGCTACATAACCTGCCCACAGTAAAAATGTCACCATGTAATACATGTCAGAATGTGAATCTGGGAGAGGAAAGATTTTACAATGAGCAAACACACTGACTAAATCATTTATACATAATTATGGTAAAAAATGAAGCACTTTTTTTTACTACATTATTTTCACTGGAGTTCCTCTTTAAATTAAGCCTTAGCTTACAATAATTTTATGAGGTTATTATCTGAATGTGTAGTAATAATGCCAAATAGACCTGTCTAAAGCCTGGTACACACTTACAGTACAATTATGATTGGCCAATCACTGACCAATTTTACCACTTCCAAGTAGTACGAGGGTTTACCAATACAATCTGCTCATAGTATTTAATATCTGTTGATCCTCATACTACATGGAGGTGGTAAAATTGGTCAGTGATTGGCAAATCATAATTGAAAATATGTACCAAGCTTTAGAGTCTCATATTCTAATTTTCAATTTAACCAGTTCTGACCACGGCTGGTTTTAACCTGATGGACCAGCGCAATTTTCACATTTCTGCGCCACTCCCATTCATTCGCCAATAATTTTACCATACTTGTCACACCTAAATAATCTATATATATTTTTTCTAAACAAATGAAGGTTTTTGTGGGTGATATCACAATATATGTATTCTGTTTTAAATCTGTCCTTCTGGGGTTTTATTTACAGCCGAATTTGGCATATATGGGCTACACCACCAGACACCCTTTGTAGCTGAATTTGACATATATGGACTACACACCAGGCGCCCTTTGTAGCCAAATTTGGAATATATGGGCTACACCAGGTACCCTTTGTAGCCGAATTTGGAATATATGGACTACACCAGGTGCCCTTTGTAGCCGAAGTTGGTATATGTGCTACACCAGGCGCCGGTTTTGTAGCCGAATTTGGCATATATGGGCTACACTGGGATCCCTTTTTTCCAGGCACTCTTTTCAAATAGATGCATGAGCTCACCATCTAATCCTACCATAGTCATAGTTTAATGTCCTACCATATTATTATTATGTATTTATATAGCACTGACATCTTCTGCAGCACTTTACAGAGTACATAGTCATGTCACTGACTGTCCTCAGATGAGCTCGCAATTTAATCCTACCATAGTCATAGTTTAATGTCCTACCATATTATTATTATTATGTGTTTATATAGCAGTGACTTTTTTTGCAGCACTTTACAGAGTACATAGTCATGTCACTGACAGTCCTAAGAGGAGCTCGCAATTTAATCTTACCATAGTCATAGTCTAATGTCCGTCCATATTACTCTTATTATGTATAGGAATAGCACTTACATCATCTGCAGCACTTTACAGATTATGTTGTCATTTCCCCACCTACCTGTCCTCAGAGGAGCTCAAAATCTATCCCCTGCCACAGTCATAGTTAGACCAGTTTTTCGGGGGACGAATTAACAGTTTTAGAGATGTAGAAGGAGAATACAATTGACACAGTCTGCCGTGCGGTATAATCAAACACATGTACAGGCTTCATTTAGATGTGTGTGTTAGGAAGGAACTGGGGGGGGGGGGGGGGGGCGGTGATAGCTGGCCTTGGGTGTTGAAAAGTAGAAATCCGGCCCTGGAGTTAGGTAGGATCTGAACCCAGGACTTTACTGATGCAAGGTATGGGTGCTGATCATGTAGACATTATGCTGACCCAAACTTATGTCTTATTAGAGCAGCGGGTGACCTCTCAAGTACCATGCTAGTGGGGAATGACCAATCCAGGTAGACACTGAACATTATTCCACAATGCCCCTGAATTTAGCAGTGCCTGCCATTTTTGACTGCTCACTCCCCTAACCTCCACTTCCATCATCTTATTATCATACCTCCCAACTTTTTGAGATGAGAAAGAGGGGACACTTAAGCCATGCCCCTAATCATGCCCCTATCACACCCCTAGTCACACATACCATAAAGATGTCATAAGAAAAATATGGTGTTTTATAATTCAAACCACACTGGTCCTTTCTATCCGGTTTCATTTTCCTTCATATTAACATTTTAAAATTAGTAATATATCAATTTAAAGGCTGGGAATAAAGTTTAGAGTCAATCAAACACATTTCTTAGTAGAGAAATGTATATATTTACATAGAAAGAGGGACAAAGTCCTGAAAGAGGGACAAATGAGGAGGAAAGAGGGACAGAAGGACAGGGCTTCCAAAGAGGGACTGTCGTTCCAAAAAAGGGACAGTTGGGAGCTATGCTTATTATTAGTATTATTAATAATAGTAATTTGCTATTTATATAAGCTTAAGTATTTATATCAGCTTACATCAGCTTAAATACGAACACCCAGCTGTACTAAAACGTTCCCATTTAAATTTTAGCATGCTGGCAGAAGGCCCTTCCTGCATGTCCAGGTGTTCTATCAGATCTGTTGGCAGCACTGCACAGGATGTTCTGGACCTGGAACCACAGTGAGCATTGCCTGTGTCTTCTTGAGTTAAGATAAGGAGCCAATAGAAGGCACATCATGTGTCAGTGTGTAAAACTGATAACAGAATAGACCTTTGCAATGTTTGTTTGACTCACAGCAGATGCCAAAGACAGCCACCCTGTCTAGAGCAATAAGGGGGACAATTAAAGGCCATAATGGCTTTTTGACACCTGATATGCTTATTTTATCTATGTTAATGTTCAGCAACAGACCACAGTAGCTGTAGATTTAGGTGACGATGTTTGTACATCTACTACTAAGATAAACTTATTGTTGCTTTGTATATGTAGTTGTAGAAGGTTACACAGATTTGTTAAGGATGTTTATTCATTTTCCCACAATTCTCACCATGATGTCACCTGCTTATCACTAAGGTTGTGCAGATCAGATAGGAAAACGACTTGTCTTGTCTGGTGTGTTCAAAAAATTCTGTGATGTGTACCATAGTACTAGATCCGAAGACATTACAACAAAAGTTGTTTAGGTAATGTTTTTTATGGCTAACTGTACAAGATTTCTCTGCAAGCTTTTGAAACTTTACGTTTCTTCTTGAGGCATGTTTCAAAACTTGATCAGAGCCATACAAAGTAGTGTCACTATAGGTATAGGTAATGATAAGGCTTTATGACTGTCCTTCTGTCTGTAAACAAAATAAGCAAAAGCAAAAGTCACAAGGGACCATAGATATCATATCATGCAAGCCTCGCTGTGGGCACTTCCTCCTCCAAGCCGGAAGGAGGAAGTGCCTGCAGCGAGGCTTGCAATGCCTCCAACAGGACGCCTGCACCTGTTTGGAGCGTAGGGAGGACATGGATTTATGGGTAGATAGCCCCTTCATTTCCCGGTGCACACCTGCGGTTATTACAGCTAATTTAAATCATGAATTCGAGTGCCGAAGCACTCGTGAGTCCATCCCTGGCAATAATTGCAAGCCCTTATTTGCAAAAATAAATATATCCTCATGACATACATATTTAAAAGGTCCCTACGATAATAATTTATGTATTCTATTTTATATCCTGTCACGTTGTTTTCTTTTTACAAGCTTTTTACTTTGGCACAGTATACATGAAAATAAACATTTTATTGCTTTTGATTCAGTTTGTCACTGTTTGTCACTAAAAAGAATTCACAAAACATAGGCCTCAACCCAGAAACACCCCAAAATCTATTCTACAACTGATCATGGTTAAAATAATACCACATATCTCTCAGTTGATGGCTAGTTGGGCATCTAGCAGGTCATTAACTCTGAAGTGTGCAAGTGGTTTTGTACAGGCCAGTTTTTTCCACAAAGTATTTTAGCACCATACTTTTTTAGCCCCAGAATTAAGTCTTACCACACAGAGCCATGTTAATCCATGCCATGTATTGATGAGGATCAACCAGTCTGAAACAGTCTGTATGCATGTTGAATTATTGTGGCTCTGTACAATTAAGAAGCTGACACATCACTGCATTCCAGCAGTTCTGGAGGTGTGTTTAGCTTTCAGGGAGAACAAAGGGATGACTAGCAATTTCAATAGTGATGCCTTGTGGGAGACATCATATGCTTACTCCCACCTGGATAATTAAAAGTACCTTCTGTTTTAAGAAGACAAATTCTGATTTGCTTAGCCCCAGAAGAGTCTGAACAGCGGGAAAGGCCACAAATGCAACCATAATGGAAATCTAACAAACAGGGTTATTCAACAGTGAGTGTTTTGTAAGCTACCAAGTCGTATAGTTTTGCTGAAACTTTCCCAAGTCTGATTATAACTTGAAATTTTTTTTGTTTTCATGATGGATTGAGTTTGTTCCTACCTTTTATGTGACAAGAGTTTAAGCTATAAGACACATCAAAATGTATTCTACAGCTCATTATTAATAAAATCATTGAGGTAAAATATACGTAATTTGATAACAAACAGGATGCACAGCAATCCATTATTCTCAAGGTGCAGGTTTGGTTAACATAACCCCAGATCATTGAGGAAGTTATATGGATATCCACATCCTTAAGGTGGCCACACACCATACAATTTTTTAAATATCTGTTCAATTTAAGAATTGCAATCAATTTTTCTGACTGATTGTAACATTTCAAAATTATGACCAATGTACCACACACATATGTTACATTTCCCCCCCCCCCCAATTATGATAAAAATGATTGGAAACTCTGACAAAATTGCTATGGTGTGTATATTTATAAATTGACAATCCAACACACACCATACAATCTTTAGAAAGATTGAAGTAAAATATCTGGCATTCCGGATCGATTAAAATCGAAGAAAATGGGAAATCCGATCGGATTTTTCAGTCGCATGAAAAAAAAGCTTTCGATTTTTTTCGGGAGATCCGATCGTTTTTATCGAATTACTGTAAAATCGGATCATTTTATTGTATCGTGTGTGGCCACCTTTAGGCCCGGTTCACACTTGCGGTTCTCTGCCAAACGGACCGGATGACCTGACCGGATCCGGACCGGATCCGGATCGGAACCGTACGGTTCTGATCCGGATCCGATCCGGATCCGGTCAGGTTGCATCAGGTGTTCATCAGGATGCGATCCGGATCCGTTTGGCAAAAGATAGTAGAAATAGAATAAAAATGTTGGGGTCTGGGAGGTCAGCAGAAGGTGGACCTGTGGAATCAGGCCCTCCGCTGTTTAGCACTCACCTCCACCTCCGACATACTGCCAACATCTCCAGCACGTTTAAAGTCACTGCTGCTCCACTCCAAAATGCTTGCCCATGTGTCCCCATCCAAAATCGCCGCTTCAATACGCATAGGAAGTGGGGTAGAACATCCGGATTTTTAGCCAGTGTGTTGTGCGCTCTCCGGTTCTCATTGGTTTGTATTGGCCGGATGGTGCAGTCCGGCTCCGCTCCGGATACGGCTGCCGGAGGAGCCGGACCAAAAAATAGCGCATGTTGGGTCTTATGCCGGAGTCCGGATCCGGTCCGGACGAAACGGACGCATGTGAACGGACGCATAGGCTTTCATTGCTATGCCGTGCGTCCGTTCCGTCCGTTCTGCATGCGGTCCGGCTCCGGCACGGCGATTCCGGACAGCGACCGCTAATGTGAACCGGGCCTTAGATGGATTTCTATTTCTTTCTCAGGGTTATGAGAGCCTCGATTTTACATCTTTTTGGGATAGTAGGAAAAATGTTTCTGTACTGTGTTAGCCGAACAAATTATGTAGGTAGAAAAAACAAAGTCTTGTAAAAATAATACCTTTTATTAGCTAACTGATTAAGTTAAATTATGCAAGCTTTCTGGGATCTAGTCCCTTCTTCAGGCATATTTCCAGATGATAGCTGAAGTAACTGCCATCTACGTGTTTACTATTTATGATTTAACTTTATCAGTTAGCCAATAAAAGGTATTATTTTTACATGATTTTTTTTTTCTACCTACATCTTTTTGTGGAAAAATATTTACAATCATGCCATTTTAATGACAAAAAAACAATATCTCATTAGCCATTAGTTTAATACCTTTCAGGTTTCAGTGCTGCACAGCCATTGATGATGCCTTACAAGGCACAACATTCTTCTGTTGCATAGCGAAGTACACTAAGTACCAGAGGCGCTAATGACATGAGAACCTGTCTTGTGCCTGGCTGCGAGCAGTCATAAAGTCTTAGCGATCTGTTAAGCCTGCTTTAACACTTTGCAAAAGTTTATTAAAGCAGGCTAGAAGGTGCTGATTGATGTGGATTTTTGGTATCTCTGCAAGATGTCTAACGTTAGTCCAGGCTTTGTACCTCCCTGAAATTTGAAACAGGATCTATATACATGCTTCTCTCATAAAATAATAGATGGATAAAAAAGCCAAACACTTAAAATGTTAAAAGACACTTTGCCTGGTGTCATGATTGACAGGACAAGCTTCTGTAAAAGATCTCCTGTCCATCATCCCAGGCCTGTCACACTGGGGAGCTGCGGTGAATGCATGGACCATCAGCAAACAAGACCATCTCACAGAAAGAATGCTAAGAAAAAAACTATTAGGATTCTAGTGACAGCCACACACATTGGATACAATGTTTCACTGCTTTAACTAAACTACTTAAGATACCACTATAGGACCCTTTTGTTGTCTCTAAAATGTAAAATGTGTTTAATCCTTTAAACCTACACATTCTCTGTGACCTGCAGGCCCAGCTGGCTCCCTCCTGACAACTAAAACAATGACATTTAGAGACAGGCAATGAATCCACAGATTAACAGTTTTTAATCCGGGGAGAAACTTTTTCTGTCCTCATTGTGGAATCTTTGATGTGCTCTTTAAATGTTGTCACTGATCAAGAGTAAAGCAGGCCACAGACATCAGCTGTCAGGCAAGCATGCAGGCGTGACTGGGCCGCTGTAAGATTGGCCAAAAGTTGGACAAAAATGTCCAACCCGGGCCCTGATTCAATAAACTTTTCTCCTGACATCTCTTAAAATAAAAATGTTGCACATACCTTTTCATTCAAGTACAAGGACAAAAGAATTCAAAGGTAAGTTTCCTAATTTTAATTAAGCTTGATGTAACTTTTCTTACCTACTTTTTGTACTTTTTCACTTTTGAGGTGTTGAAAGAGTTTTTCTTGTAGATGGGAGTGGGACGAGAAAACATCACCTGTGAAAAACTAAAGAGAAAAGTTAACTGAATGAGGGCTATGGTCATTATTTAAAGGATACCAGAGCTGATTGAAGTAGGAAAAATGGGGGTACAGGCATGTACTGGATGCTGTCCTGATCACCGTTCTCCTCTGTCCCCCTCTTTTCCTACATAAATGCCCCCTGGCAGCCTCTTCCAGTCAGCAGAGTTAGGCATTAGTTTGCAGGTGCTGGTTCGGCGGTGCATGTCCTACATTGTGCGCCCGCAGCCGATAGCGCACTGCGCATGTGCATGACTTCCCAAATACCTCATGCGCAGAGCGCTCTCAGCCATGGGTCACGTGATGTAGGACACATGCAGCCGGGCCAGTGCACACGAATGCCCGGCCCGGCTGACCCATAAGAGGCTGACGGGTATAATTTTGGTAGGAAAGAAGCGGGACAGAGGAGAACGAGGGGAGCATTGGGCATCAGGCCAGCTGCCAGTACATGCCTGCTCCCCCCGTTTTTCCTACTTTATTCGGCTTTGGTATTCTTTAAAGAAAAGAACAAATAAAAGTTGTAAAAACTACAAATAAAAGTTGTAAAAACTACAAATAAAAGTTAGATACTTATCTCAGTAGAGGATCCTCTAGAAGCTGCTTTGATCCTTCTTGAGCCCACTGCTGGTCACCGGGATCCGTTCTTCTTCACAGCCATGCTGTCATCCATAAACAAGCACCACCATTCTTACTTCTACTGAAGTAAGTACAGTATCTATTGTAATGCTCTCTACACCGGCCTTCCAAAAAAGGACTTGTACTGCCTACAGAGTACAGATGAAACAAAATACTGCTGCCAGACCAAGCAACCCCATCACTGCCACATAATGCCAGTCCTGCACTCCCTTCACTGGCTACCTATAAAATGGAGGATCCTATTCAAGATCGGCCTACTGACATTTAAATCACGAAATAATCTGGGCCCTGGAAACATGAAAGAAATGTTACAGCTGAGTAGCAATCCCTGCATTCTCAGGTCCACAGGTTCTAATAATCTAGTCATAACCAGAGTCCACCTGAAAACGATTGGTCCCAGAGCCTTCTGTCATGCTGCTCCTACATTATGGAACTCCTTACCTCAGCAGATCAGGACAGCTCCATCTCTGGTCGAGTTTAAATCCAGACTGAAAAGCCACCTTTTCAGTTTGGCATTTGCAGAAATAAAATTTTTGTTGTGTTAACACTTCATCCTACTACCAGTCACTGAATCTGAGAGAGCCTAAGCGCTTTGAGTCCTATGGGAGAAAAGCGCTACAGAAATGTTATTGTTATTGTATCTAACTTTTACAATATTTTAGCCTACAAGGTACAAGTTAAGCTTTTTCTGGCTAAACCACTGACATAGAACAGCAGGTATGAGTGCTTGGGCAAGACTCCCTAACACTCCAGGGGTGACTTAGTGAGTGCACACTTAGTGACAGCAGCTCTCAAGCACTTTGAAAGAAAAGCACTATACAAATGTTAGCATTATTATTATTATTATTATTATTATTATTATAAGTATTCTCTGCCCTGCTCACATGCTGTTCTGGTAATACGAACCCTACAGTAAACTAACATAAGCTTGCTTACAGGACACGGAACTCATTTGGGAGCACTCCATCTCCTCCCATTGTCCCTCCGTCATTTCAATTGGCAAGTATAACTTACCATTCCATATCAAGAGTGGCCAGTATAACCTTGCCCCATCTAACAAGTACAGCTGCCATAACCTCCCAGTCAACTCCAGCACATATGCGGCTTAGCACAGCAGAGCAGAATATCTTTTCTCATCCAACACTGGGTTTAGTCTACTCTCTTTTCCTCTTCATTGCAGTATCACATTGTGTTACCACACACCTGCACATGGCTCCTGATAAGTGTTTCTGCATGTAGAGAAAATCTGACAGCACAGAGCATGGCTACAATTAAGACAAGAGAACAAACCTGACTAGTAACTGGGGCAGTCAAGATACTCTGCTCCATTGCAATACTGTGCATATTGGCGTTTTGGACAGTGGCAATTAGAGAAGCACTAGGGAGGCAACATGGAAGGTAGAAGGGAAGTGGCCCCCCCTAGCTTCTGAGCCTCCCTCATGGCCCTGGGAGCTGCTTGCTAGTGGCGTAGCAATAGGGGGCGCAGAGGTAGCCACCGCATCGGGGCCCTTGGGCTAGAGGGGCCCACCCCTCAAACACAGTATAAGGTCTTTATTAGCCCTGTACTGATAATATTCACTTCTATAGTTGATTTGAATAGTAGTGATCATTAACACAGTTTCCCATCCCTTTCTTGCACCTCTGACACTGTGGTTGTCCTTGATTGGTTTTGGTGCGCCGTATCAATTTTTATGTATAGAGTGCTTGGGGGACCACAATGTTAAACTTGCACCGGGTCCCACAGCTTCTTAGCTACGCCACTGCTGCTATAATGCCACTGATTCTGAGGTAGATATATGACTATTGTAGGGATTAGATTGTGAGCCACTCTGAGGGACAGTTAAAGGGACACTTCAGTCAAACAAAAAAAATGAGTTTTACTCACCTAGGGCCGTATCAATTTTTATGTATAGAGTGCTTGGGGGACCACAATGTTAAACTTGCACCGTGTCCCACAGCTTCTTAGCTACGCCACTGCTGCTGTAATGCCACTGATTCTGAGGTAGATATATGACTATTGTAGGGATTAGATTGTGAGCCACTCTGAGGGACAGTTAAAGGGACACTTCAGTCAAACAAAAAAAATGAGTTTTACTCACCTAGGGCTTCCAATAGCCCCCTGCAGCTGTCCGGTGCCCTCGCCGTCTCTCTCCGATCCTCCTGGCCCCGCCGGCAGCCACTTCCTGTTTCGGTGACAGGAGCTGACAGGCTGGGGACGCGAGTGATTCTTCGCGTTCCCAGACACATTAGCACCCTCTATGCTGCTATATGGTATATGATATATGCTATAGCAGCATAGATGGCGCTATTGTGGCCAGGAACGCAAAGAATCACTCGCGTCCCCAGCCTGTCAGCTCCAGACAAGACAACATATACTCTGTACAGCACTGTGGAAGATGACAACGCTATATAAATACTAAATAATAATAATAGCAGTAAATAGCCTGTGATTAAAATTGTACCATTCCCTCTGTGCTCAGCAAGCGGAAGCAAGAAGATACAAAACACACATCAACACCATGCCTACTCAAGAATAATAATAAAAAAAAATGTTTTATTTAACTTCAGACAGCCGATCACGTGATTGGCCAGCTGAGGGGAGGGAGGGGATTTCTACAAAAAAAACTCACACAGAATTATTAAAAAAACACTACAAAACGATGAACATAAATATTTATTAAAAAATAAACACAAGGGGGGCAACCAGACCCTTTGTTGGTGGGGAGAAAAGGGGGGGTTCACTCGTGTGTTGTGTTGTGCGGCCTTGCAGCTTGGCCTTAAAGCTGCAGTGGCCAATTATGAAAAAAACAGGCTGGTCTTTAGGGGGGTTTACCACTGTGGTCCTCAAGTGGTTAATAGACACCTAACTTTACACAGACAGCTAATAAGAATTTGTTTCATTTAAACACATCCACCAGTGGACATAACTGGTATTGCAACATATGGACACTACATAATGCAAAACAGGAGTTTGCCTTCTTAAAACAGAAGGTATGAGCTAAAGATCCGTATCCACCACACAATTTTCCAGAGGATTTTTTTTTAGCTACGAGCGCTCATGTCTAGAATCTCACAACATGGGTACAGGTGCACGATCACGCAAATGACGTTTAATGAAGCATGCCAATAATGACTGTTACGGGGAATCAGATCTATAAGATCCCTGATGACTCCACGCAAAGTATCACAATCAATTTACTTCCCGTTTGCATCCGTGTCGTCATGTAACATCACGTGATGTCACAAGTAGGAAGGGGAATAGCTAAGCGCTTGTTGTCAAGGGGACGTCGCTGGACCCGTCGGGCGGTGACTCAGTACTCAGCTTAAAGTCAACAAACTTGTTCCTGGGTAATGGCTTCATCAAAGTATCTGCTACCATATTGTCAGTTTCCCAGTATGTCAGTTTAATTACTTCCTGCTCCACTAGATCATTATTATTATTATTTAGTATTTATATAGCGCCGACATATTACGCAGCGCTGTACAGTGTATATATATATATATATATATATATATATATATATATATATATATATATATATATATATATATATATATATATATATATATATATATATATATCTTGTCACTAACTGTCCCTCAAAGGAGCTCACAATCTAATCCCTACCATTGCCATATGTCTATATTATTTTAGTTTAAGTACTGTAGTCTAGGGCCAATTTTTAGGGGGAGCCAATTAACTTATCCGTATGTTTTTGGAATGTGGGAGGAAACCGGAGTGCCCGGAGGAAACCCACGCAGACACGGTGAGAACATACAAACTCTTTGCAGATAGTGCCCTGGCTGGGATTCGAACCAGGGACCCAGCGCTGCAAGGCAAGAGAGCGCTAACCACTACGCCACAGTGACATGAATGTCGGATGTCTGACATCAATGTGCTTTATTCTTTCATTAATCTGTTCATTACTTGGAATGTTTTAAACTGCCAGCACTGCTTGACTGTACTATTCATTGGATGAAAGAAGGTCTTCTCTTTCCAAATTTGCATTTGTTCATATCCACAGTATGTAATGTAGGTCGTCAAGTGATGCCATTTCTTTATCTGCAGCTTTAATCCACTTTTGGTTCTCTGGGGTGGAAAGTTGTTGCATCCCTTCCCATAAGCCTGGCTCATTTTGAATTACTTTTTGAGCTACTGTAGGTATATCAAATGCTCAGCTGGAATACCTTTAGTTCTTCTAATAGATGTAATAGATGTTCTGACTGAAGTCACTGGTTGCTCAGCAGTTTGTGGATTCATTACCTCTTCAGATTTTTCTGAACTTTCGGCAGTAATTTCTATTTCTATGTAACTTTGTTGTGACTCTGAAAACTCTGGTGTCGATTTCACCTCAGACTGAACAGACCTGTGCCAGTTGCTTAAAGAGAGACTGAAGCGAGAATAAATCTCGCTTCAGACCTCAGAGTTAGCAGGGGCACATAATACACTTTGAGTTACAACAGCCGGGGTTTCCATCGCGTCCATCGTTTGTGATTACCGCACTTGATTGACCACATGGTCTGAGATTTCCCAGCATCTCAGATTGATACATTCAACCAATTTCCCCATGAAATTTGTAAAATTGTCGATTGGGCATGCTTGTGGCGGCACAGATTTTCATCCGATTCAATAATAATTATTGAAACGGTTGGTGGATCAGCCGTTAAGTTGACAGATGTATGGCCACTTTAATTCCCCAAGGCGTATCCCCCACCTCACACACATTTATGTCCTCCCCTTCAATACCATCTCTACTAATCCCAAAAATATGCCCCTCTTCCATCTCTGAAACCATCCCTTTACCAGACCACCATCTCCCTCAGTCAGGGAACACATTTTTACTAACCTCCCTCCTGGTACCATGATCTCTGCTCTGCTAATTCCTGAAGTTACGGCACCCCTCCTCCCATCACTGTTGTCAATGTCAACCGTCCCCCTCCCCAACATCCATGCCTTGCTTATCTGCTTTTTATTGGTGGTCAGTGGCATCACAGTCTGCCCACTTCACCATAGTATGACACCCTATAGGCCACATACATTCTCGGTACTGACAGGTGGAAAAGCCATTATGATTCGATCATACTGAACTAATCTGTCAGTAAAAATCAATGCATGTATGGCCAGCTTTAGGTTAGGGTAACTGAAAACAAGATTGGGGTGATTAAATTGAGAGGGTAAGATGGGGGAGGAGTAGAGAGTGACAGAGGACAGAAAATGTACATTTTATTTGTATGTATTTAAAATTGTACAATTTATCGCAATAGTGGTCCTCCTGTAAGCAAATGCCCTTTCACTTCTGATTAGCCTGTCATTAATACCAGTTTTACTGTGTTTGTCCCTGCATTGGGTACTGTCTGGCAGACTATGACAGAGTCTGCAAAGTAAAAGTGACACCAACTGCAGATGTGGCTAACATATTGCACTCCTCGTGACCTACTAAGCTCTTCACACATCACTAGGAGTAGGAGTTGTCCCCTTTCTGCAATGTATGCATTAGGGTTTTGGGTCTTGTGCCTTTGAGCAGGTATTATTGAGCATCAATGACCCAGGGACAGACATCCTGATAACACTTTGCAGATCACTCTGCCTTGCCTGATACCTATAATCCATACTTGTCCGTTCACCACTGGTATTTGAAATAAAAAGGATTCTGTTTTGAACTTTTTCTGCTCCACCCAATTTCTAAACAAGGTGACATTGCAAACCCACTGTGACCCTGCTAATCCTCTACTCCCCATTATTGTATGTATGTGTCCCTCTCTCTCACATACACACACATAGTTCACTGATCGTAATCTGTGCATTCAGCCTCTAATCCATGTGGTTTTAAGCTTAGTGCTCAGAAATAGGGTAAACACCAAAATGGCTATGGGTCATTAAATGCCTTTCACATTTTTCTCCATAAAAAAGTAAATACAAGAAGAAAGGAATAGAGGAATCGGTTCTGTTTAAATTACATATTCAAAGGTTAGTTGTACGTATTAGCCTATTTTAAGTCTAATTTGCTGGAAATCACTGTATTTCCAGTGTGCAGATGACCCCTTTCAATATATTGGTAAGTGGTAGTTTAGTTTCATAGCCACATTTTATCAGCATGCCTTTGCTCACTAAGGCAAACTTTAATGGTTTGTTTGACTTTGCCTACTACCCTGAAATTATGCATTATGGGTATTGCATTTCAGACGTGGGGAAGTGGTCAGAGGTAATTACCTTCTGTTTTAAAGCAGACTTCAAACAAATGTGACACTATCTGCATCTTGACACAACAGACATAATTACCAGAGTATGTTTACTTTGTTCCAGCTTTCCCATAGCGGAATCATTCCTGCCTGTTTTTATTTATTGATTGATTGACTTATTTTATTTATTTACTTATTTTTGATTGAGAGCTTTTACCTTGGTGATGGTGTCACCGCTAACTGTAAACTGTGGGGAACTCACCTCCAGGTTGTGCAGTTCTACGCTGGCAACATTTCAGCCTGTCAGTAGAAACAGTTTACTATCACACCGAAGCTGTTTCTTATCAGGGACATTGAAATCTACTCTCATAAATTTAGTGTAAACACAAAGGGTTTAACTCACTAAGGGCAGTTTGGTAAAAAAAATTTAGGTCTGTAAAAAAAATACCGCATTCGGTATTTTAAACTTTTTTCCAAATTCACTAAGATTTCCTGTATGTTGTAGAAGTTCGGTATAAAATACATGCTTCAATTCACTAAGCCATGCTTGGTAGCCTCACCAGCTGTGGACGAGATCAGGCAGGAAGCTATCAGTCTTCTCCTACAAGTCTGTGCATGAGCCGTTCTATGTTCTGTCCAGTGCACCCCTGGTATCCCTTTAGATGTGCATCTGTGCTAACTAGAGAGAGCTCTTCTGTGTATCAGTATACAGATATGTTCAGGTAAAGGGATAAAGAAAAGCCTTTATAAATGTATCCTGTCCTCCATTGAATTGGATCAAATGGGGTGAGAAGAAGGACCGTGTGGCTTTCCCTATTGGCTGTCTGGCTCTCCTTATTGGCTCTCTGCTACATCTGTCAACTTTTACCGCATGGAGATTGTGAGTTGTCAGCTGGTAAGAGCTGGAGATAAATACCGAACACTTTTACTTTGCCGAATGCTTTCATCTTTGTGAACTGAAATTTCTTGACATTTCTTGAGGTAGTTACTGAACAAGATGGCTATTTACCTCACTAGTTGGTAATTTTACTTTTTAGTGCAGTAATAGGTTTAGTGAATTGGCATTTGGCAAGGTGATCAGTAAAATCAGCTGTTTTCTACATTACCAAATGCGGTAATACTTAGTGAGTAGAGGCCAAATCGAACATTTTTTGGTGCATGGTGTACCAAAAGGTGTTTGTACAAGGTGTACAACATTGCACGACTGCATCTTTTTGCTGGGATTTTAAGTTAATTTAAGTCCATGACATAAAATCCTGGTCATCCTGGTTGCATTTATGCTCTACTCATTGTGTGTTAAGACTTTACGCATGTTATTTTTCTTGCTGTTTAATAAATTCATCCTATAGTCTGAATTGTAATGTACAGTAATTTTTTGACAGGAAATTACATAGGTGTCTCTGAAAAGATAATAAGACAATGTACAAGAGGCATTATTGTGGGGAAAAAAATCTCAGCTTTTATTTACATTTGAGCAAAAAGTGTCCAGTCCAAAATTATTCATACCCTTCACAAACTGTCACAGTCTGTGGGAAAATCCAAAGTTGTATACCATTCCAAATATTCCAAGCTGTTCTAAAGCACCCTAACTACCCTGATTAAATGGGAACAGCTGTTTTAATCAACACAACAGGTGAAAAATAGCAGTTCCCAGCAGTGGGTTTGTGGACAGACATGGCTATTGCTTCATACACACTTGAGATAAAAGTCTTTGGAAAATGAAAGATCACAGACCAATTTTACCCCCTTCCATGTAGTATGAGAGCCATACTCTACACAGTCTATTCTATGGAGCTGCACTCCCCATCAGATAAAATCTTTGCAAGATGCTGCACACAAAGATGCCTGTACACACTCAAAAGATCATAATCTGCAAAATATCTGTTCCTGCTAAAGATCCATTCCTGCAAAATGCATTCATAGTCTATGATATCTGCAGATCCTCATACACACTTGGTTTAACAGACAATCATCTGCAGATCATCTGCAGATCAGATCCACCAGGATGGATTTTCAGATCTGCAGATGATTGCCAGATATGCAGATGAAGTCTGTTAAACCAAGTGTGTATGAGGATCTGCAGATATCATAGACTTTGAATGCATTTTGCAGGAATGGATATTTTGCAAGAACAGATCTTTTGCAGATAATGATCTTTTGAATGTGTACAGCATCTTTGTGTGCAGCATCTTGCAAAGATTTTATTTGATGGGGAGTGTGCAGCTCCATAGAATAGACTGTGTAGAGTATGGCTCTCATACTACATGGAAGGGGGTAAAATTGGTCTGTGATCTTGCATTTTCCAAAGACTTTTATCTCAAGTGTGTATGAAGCATAAGACAGGGAGCTCAGTGAGGACCAGCGGCTGCGCATTGTGGCTGCTCACAAGTCAGGAAAGGGCTACAAGGCAATTTCTAAATGTTTTCAAGTTCCACGAGTGGCTACAGTGCAAAGTATTATTAAAAAAATACAAATTTTGCCAAGCAGGTGACAATACAAGGAAGGCCATAAACCTTGTCTTACAGATGAATAATTCTGGAAAGCCTTCTCTGCTCCTAAGTTTGGATGCAGAGAAGGCTTTCGACAGACTTTCCTGGCCCTTTCTTTTCAAATTATTGGACTTCCAAGGATACACAGGCCCATTCATCTCTCTAATACAATTTCTCTATTCCCACCCCACCTCTACAGTTAAACTCCCCTTTGCTTCCCCATCACCCTTTACTATAAACAATGGCACAAGGCAAGGCTGCCCCCTTTCCCCCCCTTCTGTTTGCTATTAGCATTGAACCCCTAGCCTCAGCAATTAGATTAAATCCAAACATCCAAGGAATCAAATAAAATAATTTTGAACATAAAATATCCCTATTTGCAGATGACATCCTCCTATCTATTATGCAACCCATAATATCGCTCCCCTAACATCGCTCCCTGCCATACACGCCACCATATCTGAATTCGAATGCTTTTCAAACTTTAAATTAAACCGTGACAAGACGGAGGCCCTCCCAATCAAGATTCCCCCAAACCTACTGACTGCCCTAAAAGCCTCATATCCTTACAAATGGAATACTCAAGCTCTCAAGTATTTAGGTGTACATATCACCCCCTCATATTCTACACCATATAAGCAGAATTTTCCTTCCCTTTTTCAAAAAATCCTTCAAGACCTTCACAAATGGACTGCCTATAAGATCTCATGGCTAGGTCGGCTATACTCATTAAAAATGAATATCCTACCACGCCTTTTATATCTTTTTGAAACTTTACCTGTCCAGGTACCCTCGGCACAACTAAAATGGCTACAATCGGAATTTCTCAAATTTGTATGGAACCAGGGGAGGACTGGGACCTTTTGGCCTGGGTGGAAAACGCAGCCTAGAGGCCCTGTCATGGCAACCCCAGCCCAAATGCACATATTAACGTAAAACAGTAATACATTTAAGTTCTGATGCGCTTCATGGTGCCAGCACACACAGATTGTTTTAGGAATCAATCCCCTTAAAATGTCTGAACAATCACATTTCGATTGATTATGACACAGAAACGATTGAAAGTGTCCATCAGACAGGACAGAAAATCTCCCTGCTGGAATGTATTGAAAATTGATGTTCTGTGTGTGGTAGGTATTGATTACAGAACTTTCCCTCTCCATAGGTACTTGACTTTTTTTTTATTTTGTTCACTTCACGCTTTAAATTGCAATCAATGAATGCTCACTGAATTGTGCATCAGTACTTCAGCCATACATGTTGGCCATACATCTGTAGATTTTGTGTTCAATTTGATTATTATCATTAAATGGATGAAAATCGGTGCTGGAACAAGCATGCCCAATTGGTTGCATATTAATTCGACGTTGCTCAGTTCGGCACGGTGAGAGCTGAATGACGGCTCTCACCGCTGCCACTACACTCCGAGGCGGCGTTAAATACTATTCCCCCTCCGAGTTGTCGCAACTCGGGAGATGTAATTTGGGGTCTGGCAGCCGCCAGAGCCCCAAATTACTGCTACACGGGGGGCGCAGCATAGCATTGCTGCTATGGGGCACCTAGTTTCGGCGCTCGGCTCTCAAAGCCCGTGCCAAAATCAGCTGATCCCTGCCCAAATGCCTATTCGACCAATGTCATGCTGAAATTAGTCTAATGTTTTGATTGGACATGCTTAGAAATCTCGGGCTAACATGGACAATTGGGTGTGTGGCTGTAACAGCACGCAAAATTGCCAATGATTGTGATGGATTCCCTGGCTGCTGTCCTTCCAAATGTTATATGTCCGTCTGGTGCATATGCATGTACATACTTTACCCATCCCCTGTCACCAGGTGTCTGCCGAATGTCTGCTGTACTTACGCCTTCACGTCCCATGTGACAACCAGCATCAACATATAGTACGTGGGGCGCATGTGAGATGTCGCACACGCCCCCGATGTCGTTATAATGCCGGCAGCTATGTGGAGTGCCAATGCAGAAGTGTAAAGGACATTCGGGGCAGCGGATAGGTAACGTAGTTACGTGCACAGGGAAGAGGAAACTAAGGTGGCCACTAACGGTCCAATTTCTAGCGAAAAATCGTTCGAGCGATTAGAAATTCTGATCGCAAGTGAAATATTGTAATGAATCGTTCACTACACCATCAACGAAGCAATATTTGCTTCCTATGTATCACAACCAACAAGAAAATCCAAATTTTAGTTCGACGAAAATTCATTCGGACAAACTTTTTTTTTACTCATTCATAATCAATTGTGTCCATCAACGGAGGCTATTTACAACCAATCCGATCAGAATTTCTGATCGCTTTAATGATTTTTCGCTAGATATTGGACCGTAAGTGGCCACCTTAACATTGGGGGGGGGGGGGGGGGGCAGCAGCCAGTGTCGGTGTCTAAATCCCATTTCCTTAAAGAGAACCCGAGGTGCCATTTCATTACGTTAGTGGGGCACAGAGGCTGGTTGTGCACACTAACACCAGCCTCTGTTGCCCCATCGTGTGCCTCAAAGACCCCCCTGCTCGCCGCTATACCCCCGCAGTGCTGGCGACACGCAGCGTGTCGCCAGCACAATGTTTACCCTAGCGCTGTCTGTCAGCGCTGCTCCCCCGCCTCCTCTGCATTGCCGCTACCCGCCCGCGTCCCTTCCCTCCCGCTGATTGGAGGGAAGGGACGCGGGCGGGTAGCGGCGATGCGGAGGAGGCGGGGGAGCGGCGCTGACAGACAGCGCTAGGGTAAACATTGTGCTGGCGACACGCTGCGTGTCGCCAGCACTGCGGGGGTATAGCGGCAAGCAGGGGGGTCTTTGAGGCACACGATGGGGCAACAGAGGCTGGTGTTAGTGTGCACAACCAGCCTCTGTGCCCCACTAACGTAATGAAATGGCACCTCGGGTTCTCTTTAAAGATTTATTGCTGAAATAGGATTTGGAATGTGCCTATAGTGAATGGGTCTAATTAGAGAGAGATCTGTCTCTTGGTTGAATCTGTATGGGCACCTTAGTATTTGTGTGTCTTTTGGTCACTTTGCTCTGGCAGCTCCCTTCACTATAACCCCCCCCCCCTTTCCCCCATAGTTTCCATCATACCTTAGGGCCTAGTGCTCCAGGCTTGCTTATCATTTCTCTGCTCCTGTGGATAGTGTCCTAAGAATCAGATGGAGAGGTTGGGGATAGTTTCCCCTGTGCTAAAATCATCACCTCCAGTCTCATCTCACAGACATGCAGCCTTGCCAAGTGCCAGGCCGTTTGTCCGTTCCTTATCTGTGGGGGAGGGACCCCAGTACAAGTGAAAAGCACAGTGCAGGGTCAGCAGTTCAGGTGGAGACACGGACACTCTGACTGCAAGCCAGCTGAGCAGTCTGTGTCCCTGCAACTTGACATTACATTGCATTACGCCATCCAGCTTCCTGCAGCAGCCCAGGCACCCAGTAGTAGCTGTACCAGCCTGCATCAATAGGAGGTCGGATCGTTTCCAAGGCTGCAAGGAATACTTTCTTTTTAATGATTCCTAGCTATTTTGCAATTAAAAAGGCATGAGATTGCTAGTAATCCAGGGAGGGAGTCCTGACCCACGTTCACTGACAGAAAAAAGAGCAACTTACAGTGGGCTGGCCGGGCTCATTGCATTCTATCTAGCTGCTACATGTCTGCAGTGTGTTTGCTTCGATTCAGCTTCACTTCCGGGGGTGGAGTGCATCACCAGGGCACTGCCTGCAGCCAATGAAGAAGCAGCACACGGAGAGGAGAAAGTGCTGAGCCAATGCCCTGCAATTTGTGGCTGGTAAGAGCTGGGGGCGGGGCTGAAATTCTATTTTCGTTCCTGCACTAAGCTGGCGGCCCTGATTGTTTAATGAGGCGGCAGCCCGGGGGGAAAACGGCACCCGTCCCCCCGGGCCAGTCCGCCCCTGTATGGAACCACCAGTGCCCCAGGTTTCTTAAATCAGTTTTACTTTCTCCAAGGGAGATGGGCAGGCTCAGCCTTCCACACATAAAATACTATTACCTAGCTGCACACCTTAGACAAATAAAAGAATGGACTAATTTCAAAGTGTTTCCTAAATGGGGCCTTCTGGAAGCTACTAGTCTACTCCCCATATCATTGGCCTCACTTATATGGTCAGATATTCCCCCCAAATTAACCCAATCTGAGCTCCTACCTACCATTACCTTCACAGTACACATCTGGAAATCTATTGCCCACACAGCCCATTTAAAATCTAGCCCCTCACCACTTCTCCCAATCTTAGGAAATCCATCTTTTCCCCCAGGTATCTCAAAAACCTTTATGACAAAATGGTTTAACCTAGGCTATTTCAACCTCCTCGACTGGACAGATCCGAAGACTAATAAACTATTAACTAGTTCCACACTAGAGGATAAGATACAATTCAAACCCCAAACCCTATTGGAATTTAATCAGATCTCACACTACCTCCAGCAGCAATCCAGGGCCTGTAAATCCACCCATAACTCTTCACAAACCCCCTTTGAGACCATCTGCCTACATAGAGGACACCAAAAAAAACCTTATATCGCAAATATATAATATGCTTCATAATAAATCAGGTACAACAACTCCCTCCCACCCCTATATGCAAAAATGGGAAAAAGCTTTATCTATAACTATCCCTCTAGAAGACTGGGAAGACACCTGGGAGAATGCAAAACATTCTTCAATGTGTGTACAAATTAAAGAAAATATTTATAAGATTCCATACAGATGGTACCTGACTCCCTCCATATTTGCAAAAATTTACCCGGGCACCTGTGATTTATGCTGGAGAGGGTGTGGTGAGAAAGGAACCCTAGAACACATTTTCTGGCACTGCCCACTGATCTTACCCCTTTGGCAACAAGTTCAAGATTTAATCCTAACTGTCACAGGCACTTTAGTCCCCATGGACCCCTTACTAATGTTACTGGGTAAACCCCCTCTAAACGTTAACAGACACACCTCAAGGCTCATAACTCACGTCTTAACAGCCACAAGGCTCGCGATAGCCACAGCTTGGAAGAACATAGCTCCACCTACTATCTCTGAAATTAAAAATAAAATATCGTGGACTAAAACCATGGAGCAGATGACTGCCACACTTATAGACACAGAAATTAACTTCCATAGGGTTTGGGACCCATGGGTATATACCACTACAGATCACAATCCCCCATAATGGGCAAGTATCTATAAAATATCCTCTCAACAATCCCAAATGATACAGTCTTATCTAAAAAATGGTCAGAAGCTGTGATAGGCCCTTGCAATTACCCTTAACCATATGAAGACTCTTGAATTATTCTGGCTTGAACCACTGTGACCCATTTCTATACTATGATTTTTGTGTTTAATTGTTCTGTTTCATTTTATTCTACTGCTAATATTACTTAATTATTAGAATGTCTTCTGCATCTTCAAAACAGCTTAAACAGCAGGACTACGATATCTCTACTATTACTCATTTTTATGATTATATAACCTGGACTTTGTGGATTGATGCCCTATAAACCCTTCACGCCTATTTAAAGGTGACTCAATTCGATATAAGAGGAAATATACCTCAAACTGAGGTCCATAGACTGTTAAAGGTATTTAGTACTACTCTCTTCAACACAACATGCCTACAGAGTTAAGTCCAGACAATATACTTTTGATGTTACTTGATTACCTGTTCATGATATATGATAAATCATACATTGTTTGTCCCTGCTTCAATATCTGTATGTATTAAGACTTGTTTGACTTTTATCTATACTAAAATAAAAATTAGTGTTACAAAAAAAAAACAACAACTAATTTTTCCGCACTGGGGAAATCTCAGAGGACGTGGCCGGAAGCCAAAAGTGACACCTGTGCTGGCCAGGAGGATATTGAGAGAGGTGAAAAAGAATCCAAGGATCACCACCAAGGCCATCCCAGTGAATCTGGGCTCTGCTGGTGGCACTGGCAATGTCTCAAGGCAGACAATCTAACGGACACTGCACACTTACTTCCTGCAGCCAATGCATGGATGATATCGCAGCTGAATACAGCTCCTTTATGAACCTTAGATTGAGGTTGGTACTTTTTCGCTGGTCAATTGGATGTTTATAAACGGTGTGCCTCTGAGGAAGCGGCCTTTGGCCATGAAACATGTGTCAGGCAGTCTTTTTATGTGAATTGGAGCCCTGGCTTTGTACCTTCATGCCTTGTCTGCAATTTGAAGATACTGTGAATGAAGAATAAATAAGAGAATATTGGTTCATACAAAAACCCTGTTATTTGTCTGCTTAAAATTGAAGTGTTGGACACTGCGCACTGCTGGATTCCACAGATGCAGACCAAGGGGGATGCCACGTCTCCAGATAAAGCACACAAAAGCTCACTTGGCTTTTGCAAATGCTGATCTGGACAAAGAGAAAGACTTCTGGTCTTCTGTATTATGGTCGGATGAAAGAAAACATTATTGTTTGGTCACAATGATGTTTTCTTTATTTGGTGTAAAAAAGAAGAAGCCTTCAACCCTAATAACACCATCCCCACTGTCAAACATGGTGGAGGGAATCTAATGCTTTGGGGGAGTTTTTTTTTTAACCAATGGACCAGGGAACCTAAACACAGTAAACGGCATCATGGAAAAAGAGCAATACATGAGGATTCTCAATTACATCATCAGGCAGCCTGCAACTTGGCCTTGGGCACCAGTGGACATTTCAGGATGACAATGACCCAAAACACACAGCAAAAGTGGTGAAGAAATGGTTAGCAGACAACAAACATTTAAGTTTTGGAGTGGCCCAGCCAGAGCCCTGACTTAAATCCAATTAAGAATCTGTGGAGGGAGCTAAATATCAGGTTGATGGCAAGAAGACCCTCCAACCTGAAAGATTTGGAGCTCATTGCTAAAGATGAATTGGCAAAAATACCTGTGGAGACATGCAAAAAGCTGGTCTGTAATTATAGGAAGCGTTTGATTGCTGTAATAGCCAATAAAGGCTTTTCTATTGATTATTGAGAAGGGTATGAATAATTGTGGACTTAACACTTTTTGCTCAAATGTAAATAAAAGCTGAGAAATGTTTTTTTCCCCCACGATAATGGCACTTCGACGCATTCACATTGTCTTATTATCTTTTGGGAGACACCTATGTCATTTTCCGTCAAAAAATTACTTGCGGGTTGAATAAAAGTAACTTTAAGTCAAAATTTGCCCGGGATATGAATAATTATGGGCAGCACTGTATATGGATGGAGCAAACGCATTTTACTGGATTTAATTTATTTTGAATTTATTTGCAATTGTGTGTGATAATTGTCTTTATGGATGTAAAATATGAATATTCTTGTATAAGGGACTTTTATATTATGCGCCAGTAGAAATTATATTTTGTATTTTCTGTACTCCTCAAACCCTGCATTTGTGGAGTGGCGTGAGGCCGGGCACTGCACATTTCTGGTATGTGGCAGAACATGAAATATATACTAATGTTATGTATATGGGGAAAGGGTGTGGTCAATGGATGAGTAGTAATTGGTGATTTTTCCACTGAGAGGATCATTCCACTAAGCAAATTAGCTTTCTAACTCTAGGTCTGAACAAAGCACAAGTGGACATGCTCTACACATGGAGGAAAGGGCATTTTACCACCTGTTTTTTTTTAAAGGGCTCTCTACCATGACATGTGGAATATCTTACTACAGGAAGTAGTTATTCTATACTCTTACTTGAAAAGGGGGCTTGGATGCTTTCCTTACTTTGAAGGACATCTCAGCTATGACTGCTAGATGTAGGAAGAAGATACCTTGATCCAGTCAGGGTGAAAGCTTTTACACTGGTGGCTTTTCCTTACTGTGGACAGTGAAGTTTAACTTTCAGTCTAGATAACTGACAACCAGTAATGTTTACCCTTTTAGAATGTTTCAGAGGTGTTTTTTGTTGGTGCACCATTTGCACCTCCACCTGGAATGTTTGATGTCTGTGAGCCAGATATAGGTGCCCCAGTATAAGAAGCCAGGTATAGGTATACCTGTATACGTGGCCAAATATAGGTGCCCCAGTATAGGAAGCCAGGTATAGGTGCCCCTCTTATAGGTAGCCAAGTATAGGTGCCCCTAGTATAGGATAGGTCACTTACCCTGGTCAGCATTGTCTGGCGGCTCTCCTGATGGTGGGTCCTGGTCTCCCCTCCTTCAGCAGTGGCGGTACTTCCTCCTTGCTGGCGGCAGGTCCCGGCTTCTTCTGCAGTGAACGATGGGTGAATGGTGTGAGAACGGTGGCCAGCAGCATCACTTCTGTTTTTTGCCTGGCACCGTCCCCAGCCATCTGCCGCCTGAATGACGCGCCTCAGGCTGAGTCATGGGAGGCCCACCCCTTGCCGAGCTCTGCATAAATTTTAGGCACCGCTCAAATTAATTGATGGGACTGAATCAGAAAAGGTGTAGTTCATCAAGTAGAACACATTTCTCCATTTCTTTCTTTCACAAGCACTGGCATGGATATGGCCCTCGAGAACTGGAGTTCGACACCTGTGCTATATCCCAATGGTTTTTAGACATTGGCTCTCTAAATTTAGATTGGATTTATCAATACATTCTCACAACTAACTCTAACACCTTTAATGCAAATGCACAAATAACAAACTGACTTTATGAATTATTTTTGTTCAAGATCAAATAAGATAATGCATAAAAATATAACATTCCCATGAAAGAACAATATCATCTTGGAAATGTGTATTGTAGATGAGACTCATGTAATGATTATTTTAGTATAACGAGAGTTCCCCAGTGTTTACACAACGAGGCTACATTATAAAGAAGATGAATGGAAGATAATAGAGGGATTATGAGGAATATTGATTATACAATGCAGATTAAGCTTTGATCTTTTCTAGTGTTTGGATATAACTTGAGCATTCTATCACTTTCTTGGAAAAGAAAATTACTGCATTGAAACTTAATATGGTGTGAATATAATCAGTACTTATGAAATTAAGGTGATGGCTCTTTTGGAAAAGAAGCCATGTAAACTCTCAACTTAGTATTCAGTACGGATGAATCTGGTACAATGTTCAGACACTTAGGTAATTTGAAATTTCCATTTACTGATTGACAGACTAGGACAGCCTAAAAGGAGCATGCACCGATACCCCAAGAAGCCATCTGTAACAGATACTCGCCCTCCCAGCTTCTATAATAGCAATCTTTACAGACTCTGATTTTGTTTTGCATATATCTAGAATTGAAGGTTATTTGCACAGTAGCAATCCTTCCTTTAAGAGAGCATGAGGTGGGCTCATAAAAAAAAAAAAGTAGGCTACCTGATCTGGGGGGCTGATTGGATCAGGTAGCCGCAAAAACCACCCCAAAATACAGAACACCAACACCAGTTTAGCTGCACTCATAAGAGAGAACCATTTATTGCACAAAAATATGCTTCACTGTTTGAAAAATTTGAGCAAAAAACCCCCAATAAATATAGGGTATAAATTGCATAAATCTAAAAATGACAAGATCAAATTGGGGCCCCAATACATCTGACAGAGAAAAACCACTCACATCGCCACTCACTCATAAATATGCAGGGATGGGAATTAATTCCAGAGATGCAATAAATTATGCAGTGATTAGTATCACCAATTCATCATGATTAGCTAATCAAAAAAAGGGCTTTCTTCTGAAGTAAAGTGCACTTTTAGATAGAAAAAAACTGCATATGCAAAAAATAGTTCCTATCAAGGAAATCCTATGTATGAATCAAGCAATCTTCTATTATACCCATATAGTCCATGTGAGATGGTTAGCAGCCTCTCTGCATCAAAAACAATGTAGTACTGAGGCAATGTCCCAATAAGGTTTACTTGTCAGTACTACTGGCTGAATGGAGTAATGGTTAAGGGCTCTGCCTCTGACACAGGAGACCAGGGTTCGAATCTCGGCTCTGCCTGTTCAGTAAGCCAGCACCTATTCAGTAGGAGACTTTGGGCCAGTCTCCCTAACACTGCTACTGCCTATAGAGCGCGTCCTAGTGGCTGCAGCTCTGGCGCTTTGAGTCCGCCAGGAGAAAAGCGCGATATAAGGGTTCTGTGTTTGTTTGTTTGTTTGTTTGTCATAATAATGATAAAAAGCAGCATACGACCTGGTAGATGAAAAAATCACTTAAGGGCAGCTTAACCACGTGCCGATCAGCATGATTGCAAACTGTATGTGTGATTATCAGTCCTTGCCACACAATTCCTTATCCAGTTAGCTGATAGCGGTGATATCCCTTCCAGACAGTTCACATAGAAGGTAGCTGGACTGCAATGTGCATTTCCCTCAGCACTTCATATAAGTATGCAGGCTACTGCCTATTTCCACTTATCTGTATACTGTGCTCTGCTGCCATAGGATGTAGTAAGCAGGGGATAACAGGTAACCACCACGTGGGAACTGCCCAAACATTCAAATCATCCAGGACGCACACCAGCAGCGGCCATCGCTAATGCATTTCACCCCTCCCTTGGGGCTTCTTCAGAGCGTGCTGCAAAAACCGCAGCTCCCCACCGCTCCTGTGGGCCACGCTGACCCACTTTCACTTTCGTGACCTCTGAGTCATGATGCTGCACGGAGAGACGGTGTCTCTCTCACAGCGTGCAGGGAGGCGGGGCGAGCGGCAGGGGGTGCAGCCAGGGAGAAAGAGCTGCCCAATGGCAGCTTTGGAAACCCGGTACGAATGCCCCTGGCGGGCGTTTTGAACAGGGAATTCCTTTTGTGTTTACCTCCGAGATGTCGACAAATAATGTCGCCAATCTCAGGGGCTATAGCTCGGTGGTGGGGGGGCAGATAGTGAAGATGTAAGGGACACAGAGGCATGTCATGAGACAGAGAACATGCCTTTGTGTCCCATCTGCCCCCGCAAGAATTACCTCGGGTTCTTTTTAAAAGAGACCCTGAGCCAAAGCTTGGGCTCAAAAACAGCTATGCTGGCACAGTATGGCCGGGTTCCGGGCTTGAAAAGAACCACTGCCCAATCAGGTTACCGACAAGCTACTGTCAATCTGCATTGGGGGACCAGATAACACATTGGAAAGCCTCAATAGGATCCAGAGGCTTCCCTCTTATTAGGTAAGTATGTGATGATTTTGTACCTGAGCTTCGGCTTGGGTACACTTTATGCCTCGGAAATATTTTACAACAGGGGCAAACCCAGGATTTTCAAAGGGGGGGTTCCTCAATGTGGTAGTGCTATGAGCTGCAGATATTCTGGTGTCTTAACTTGTGCCTGTGCCCAGACACTGCACTGGCCCTGGTCTGATGGTGGATTCTGTGCAGCTGTAATCCCCCCTGCAATTGCCTATGCACAAGAAATGTCACTAGTAAGGGATCGTTACTTCAGAATCAGAATAATTTATTTCCCCAAGCAAGACTGGGTCCTGTCTGGAATCGGATTTGGCACACAAACATAGCTTAGGAGAAGATAAAGGTAGATGAATAGATATATAGGGCACACAACATGCAGTTTACAAAAAACAAGACAATATACATCAAGCCGAACAATTTCAGCTCGAGAGGTGGTGACACAGTAGACAGAGCAGTTTAGACTCGTGGGCAGTTTGTCCAGAAAAGCATAGAAAAACACATCCCAGGCCACAGCTAAGAATGGCGGTGGAGAGAAAGGGGGGGGGGAATCATTGGTGGGGGTGTGTGTGGAGGCAGTTCAAGAGGTTAACAGCTGAGGAAGAAAGAGTTCCTGTGCCTGGTGGTCCTGGTGGAGATGGCCCAAAACCTCGGGCTTGATGGGTGCAGACTGAAGAAGCGGTGGCCTGGGTGAGAGGGATCATTGGCAATCCTTATCGCTCTAGAATGCAGTCTGGTGTTTCGTAGGATGGCAAGTGAGGGGAGGGGTCTTCCAATAATCCTCCAATGATCCTCTCAACCGCCCTGATGGCCCTCTGTAGTTTGTGTCTGTCACTGGCGGTGGAGCTGGCATACCCTCGGGTGACAGTGTGGGCCTTCACTGTACAGATGAGTCACTAGCCTCTAGGCTTGAGGTGTTCTGGTGCTATGGGAGCAGGGGTAAGGGTGAAGGGTCAATGGAGCATCATGGGTGTGAAGTCATGCAGTAGGGGGTGGGGGGATGAGTAAGGAGAACAATGGTCTCGTCCAGTGATTGGCTGACTTGACCCCCCTTGGATCACTGGCCAAGGCATTGGGGGCTGCTGTACACATGCAAGATTCTTGGTGGAGGCAGTTGTTTGTGACCGTTTCAGCTGAGTTTCTTCTAGCATGTGTAAGTGCCTTTAGTGTGATATACAGTGTATTACTCAAAAACAATTGAAGCCGAAAGCTCAGCTTGACAGCCAGGCAACTGGCATTGTTAAAAAGGGAATGAAGATGCTAGCCTCCATATTCCACTCATACAATACAATACAATACAATAACATTTCTATAGCGCTTTTCTCCCATAGGACTCCAAGCGCTTAGGCTCTCTCAGATTCAGTAATTAGTAGGGTGAAGTATTCACACAACAAAAGTTATATTTCTGCAAATGCCAGACTGAACAGGTGGGTTTTCAGTCTGGATTTAAACACGTCCAGGGATGGGGCTGTCCTGATCTGTTGAGGTAAGGAGTTCCAAAACGTAGGGGCAGCATGACAGAAGGCTCTGGGACCAAAAGTTTCTAAGTGGACTCTGGGTATGACTAGATTATTAGAACCTGTGGATCTGAGAATGCGGGGATTGCTACGCAGCTGTAACATATCTTTCATGTATCCAGGGCCTAGATTATTCAGGGATTTAAATGTCAGTAGGCCGATCTTGAATAGGACCCTCCATTCTATAGGTAGCCAGTGAAGGGAATGCAGGACTGGCGTTATGTGGCAGTGACGGGGTTGGTTGGTTAGCAGTCTGGCAGCAGTATTCTGTATCAGCTGTAGGCGGTACAAGGCCTTTTTTGGAAGGCCAGTGTAGAGAGCATTGCAGTAGTCCAGTCGGGATGTGATGAAGGCGTGGACTAAGGTTGGCAGATCTTCTGGGGGTATGAGGTGCTTGATTTTTGCAATGTTCTTCAGGTGAAAATAGGATGATTTCACCACAGCAGAGATTTGAGTTCTGAAGTTTAAATCCCCATCAATTAGAACTCCCAGGCTACGCACATGATCAGAGCTGCGTAGATCCGTGCCTCCTATTCCCAGTGGTGAAGACTGCAAGTTAAGTTGTTTTGTTATCATGCTCTGCCCTCCAATCAGAAGGACTTCAGTTTTGTCTGCATTTAGTTTCAGCCAGTTGTCATTCATCCATTGCTGTAGTTCACGTAAGCAGGCGTTTATAGTTAGAGTTGGGTCTGTCACACCAGGCTTGAAGGAAAGATATAGTTGGGTGTCGTCTGCATAGCAGTGGTATGTCAGGCCATGTTTTTGGATTAGTTTTCCCAACGGTAGCATGTAAATCGTGAAAAGCAGGGGAGAGAGGATTGAGCCCTGGGGCACCCCATACTTAAGTGTTACAGGGGTGGACAGGAAGGGCCCCATAGACACTTTGTGAGTTCTGCCACTCAAGAAGGATTGGAACCACTGAAGTACTATGCCATCAATGCCGCAGTATTCCTGTAGCCTGTTTATCAAGATGTCATGGTCAACTGTGTCAAAGGCTGCAGAAAGGTCTAGCAGTATGAGGATCAAGCACTCTCCTCTGTCTCTTGCCATGAGCAGGTGGTTGCATATTTGGATGAGGGCAGTTTCAGTGCTGTGGTGTTTCCTGAAGCCAGACTGGAATGGGTCATAACTGTTATTTTGTAGGATTCTGGCTTCTAGCTGGAGGTATACAGCTTTTTCAATTAGCTTTCCCAGAAAGGGGAGGTTAGAGACAGGTCTGTAGCTGGTCATTGCATCTGGGTCCAGGGAGGGTTTTTTGAGGAGAGGCCTGATGATTGCTTCCTTCAGTAAAGCAGGAAATATCCCTGATTGTAAGGAACAGTTAACAATTTTGAGGAATACCGTTACGAACAGGTCGGGGCAGTTCAACATGAACTGTGTTGGGCCAGGATCCAGGTCACAGGTAGTTAGGCGGACGTGAAGGAGGATGCTTGATGTGACTTCTTCATCAATTTCTTTGAAGTTTGACCAAGGTGTTACGTTGTCTCTGCTAATGGTCTTCGGCGCTATATTAGGCTCAGATGCTGTAAGTTGGATGGCGGACCTTATAGCGGAGACTTTGTCTGTAAAGAAATGGGCAAATTGTTCACAGAGGTCCTTTGAAGACTCGATATTAAGTTTTTGACATGCTGGGTTGCAGAGTTTTTCCACTGTGCGGAACAGTTGGGCTGGTTTGTTAACTGCATTTGCAATCTCTTGTGATAGAAAGGATGATTTTTTTCCCGTGATTACCTTTTGGTAGCTCTTCAAGTGGAAGATTAAGGCATGTTTGTCTTCTGGGGACTGAGATTTGCGCCACAGCCTCTCAAGTTTTCGGCCTTGTCTTTTCAGCTCTTTTATAGCGTTATCAAACCACTGTGCATGATGATGTGGAGTAAGATATTTGGTGCACAGAGGAGCAATGGTCTCAAAGGTGGAGGACACACATTTGTTGTATTTAAACACCAGAGTATCAGGGTCCAAGCTGGAGTCAGTCAATTCATCAAAGCTAAGGTTATCTCGGATATGTTGAGGTGTTAGCCCTTTTAAGCGGCGATATTTTATTTGATTCTTGACCTGGTGTTTGACGGCTGGTATTGAGAGGGAGAAGTGGATAGTGTGATGGTCTGACCAGGCAACAGGATTAATTTCCACATTGGCTATTGACAGCCCAGTATGGAATATAAGGTCCAGAGTGTGACCTTTCCTGTGAGTAGCACTCATGCCAGGTTGCCCTTGATAGCAGGCATATTTTTATAGGCATTAGATGATCATTGCATGATTTAACAACCTGATGTTGTATCAGGAATAATCAGATTTATGCATAACTGCCCGACCACTGTCCAATGTCCTACTCCCGATCTTACTATCCTATCAGGTCCCACGAGTCCTGAAGAGGTGTGTTGTGTATGAGAAACACTTGTAGACCAGGGGCATTTTTTGTACCTGTATCTGTGTTCCGTGGCTAAAAAAAAGAAGTTCATGATGGAGAATTGGCCAGGTCTAGACTTTTTGCTGCCTGAGGCAAACTTGTGAGGATGCGCCCCCAACCCCTGATTTGGAATGATCACACAGCACCCGACAATTTGCTCTGTTTCATGTAATGTTCTCACATGACATGCTGCAGCTCAACGCAATAGCACACTGGCTGTGAGTCTGGGAAAAACAAACTTCTCACCGTCAGCCACTCCATTCCTCCTCAGGAGGGTACACACAGTACAAAAATGCTGCCCCTGAAATCTCTGCGCCTGATGCAAATGTTTCACCTTGTTTCATAAGAGAACTGGCACTGGCTGGAGAGTGTCGGAGTCTGCCTTCCTTCTTTTGTAACTACTCTCTATCTTTGGTAAAAAAAATACTATTTAAGCTGGATTTTAAAACAGAGCTGTACATGTCATCTCATATGCCAGGTTTCATTCAAAATATTGTTGGAAATTGCAAAAAGTCTCCCATGCTTTTGTTGCTTGCTTGTGGTAATCAGCTGACAAGGTCTGGCTAGTCACTGGCTGGAATACACAGAGCTGTTGGATGAAAGGGAATCTGAGGTGAGAGAAATATGGAGGCTGCCATCTTCATTCTCTAATAAATAATGCCAGTTGCCTGACTTCTGTGCTGAATTAAAAACAACTAAAGTCAAAAGCATTGCCTATAATGGAATGAAGATGACAGCCTCTATTTTCACTTCACTTCAAGTTCCTTTCTATGACCTGGTGCACACCAAAAAACGCTAGCAGATCCGCAAAATGCTAGCAGATTTTGAAACGCTTTTTCTTATTTTTCTGTAGCGTTTCAGCTAGCATTTTGCGGTTTTGTGAAGCGTTTTTGGTGTAGTAGATTTCATGTATTGTTACTGTAAAGCTGTTACTGAACAGCTACTGTAACAAAAAACGCCTGGCAAACCGCTCTGAAGTGCAGTTTTTCAGAGCGGTTTGCGTTTTTCCTATACTTAACATTGAGGCAGAAACGCATCCGCAATCCAAAGTCTGCAGCAGCCCGGGAGTATGCGCTTCTGCAAAACGCCTCCCGCTCTGGTGTGCACCAGCCCATTGAAATACATTACCCAAGCGGATCCGCACCTGCAAGCGGATCGCAAACCGCAGCTGAACCGCTCTGGTGTGCACTAGGCCTTTATGTTTGTGGGTAAAAGTTATCACAACAGTCCCTTCTACGATATATATATATATATATATATATATATATATATATATATATATATATATATATATACAGGATCTTTTCAAAAAATTAGCATATTGTGATAAAGGTCATTATTTTCTGTATTGTACTGATAAACATTAGACTTTCATATATTTTAGATTCAAATACACACAACTGAAGTAGTTCAAGCCTTTTATTGTTTTAATATTGATGATTTTGGCATACAGCTCATGAAAACCCAAATTTCCTATCTCAAAAAATTAGCATACTTCATCCGACCAATAAAAGAAAAGTGTTTTTAAAATTAAAAAAGTCAACCTTCAAATAATTATGTTCAGTTATGCACTCAATACTTGGTCGGGAATCCTTTTGCAGAAATGACTGCTTGAATGCGGCGTGGCGTGGAGGCAATCAGCCTGTGGCACTGCTCAGGTGTTATGGAGGCCCAGGATGCTTCGATAGTGGCCTTAAGCTCATCCAGAGTGTTGGGTCTTGGGTCTCTCAACTTTCTCTTCACAATATCCCACAGATTCTCTATGGGGTTTCGGGTCAGGAGAGTTGGCAGGCCAATTGAGCACAGTAATACCATGGTCAGTAAACCATTTACCAGTGGTTTTGGCACTGTGAGCAGGTACCAGGTCGTGCTGAAAAATGAAATCTTTATCTCCATAAAGCCTTTCAGCAGATGGAAGCCTGAACCCACTTTTGAACCAGAAACAGCGGCAGAAGCGCCTGACCTGAGCTACAGAGAAGCAGCACTGGACTGTTGCTCAGTGGTCCAAAGTACTTTTTTCGGATGAAAGCAACTTTTACATGTCATTCGGAAATCAAGGTGCCAGAGTCTGGAGGAAGACTGGGGAGAGGAAAATGCCAAAATGCCTGAAGTCCAGTGTCAAGTACCCACAGTCAGTGATGGTCTGGGGTGCCATGTCAGCTGCTGGTGTTGGACCACTGTGTTTTATCAAGGGCAGGGTCAATGCAGCAAGCTATCAGGAGATTTTGGAGCACTTCATGCTTCCATCTGCTGAAAAGCTTTATGGAGATGAAGATTTCACGACCTGGCACCTGCTCACAGTGCCAAAACCACTGGTAAATGGTTTACTGACCATGGTATTACTGTGCTCAATTGGCCTTCCAACTCTCCTGACCTGAACCCCATAGAGAATATGTGGGATATTGTGAAGAGAAAGTTGAGAGACGCAAGACCCAACACTCTGGATGAGCTTAAGGCCGCTATCGAAGCATCCTGGGCCTCCATAACACCTGAGCAGTGCCACAGGCTGATTGCCTCTATGCCACGCCGCATTGAAGCAGCCATTTCTGCAAAAGGATTCCCGACCAAGTATTGAGTGCATAACTGAACATAATTATTTGAAGGTTGACTTTTTTTGTTTTAAAAACACTTTTCTTTTATTGGTCGGATGAAATATGCTAATTTTTTGAGATAGGAAATTTGGGTTTTCATGAGCTGTATGCCAAAATCATCAATATTAAAACAATAAAAGGCTTGAACTACTTCAGTTGTGTGTATTTGAATCTAAAATATATGAAAGTCTAATGTTTATCAGAACATTACAGAAAATAATGAACTTTATCACAATATGCTAATTTTTTGAAAAGATCCTGTATATATATATATATATATATATATATACAGTATACTAGCAGGGGGAATTTACCTTTTGTTGGGAGAAAAAAAGATGGTCTGTGTGAGATAAGATAACCTAAAGTTGAATACTCACCACCCGACGGGTCCAGCGACATCCCCTTGATGACGAGCGTTCAACGATTCGTCTTCCTGCTCGTGATGTTACCTGATGGCACACGAACGAGACTTAAAGCGATCATGGTACTTTGCGCAAGAGTCGTTGGGGATCTTAAAATTCTGCCACGATGCTAAATGATGGTTGCGTGATTGCACACCTGTGCCCAAGTCACAAGGAATTATATGCACAGATTATACATACTCAGACTATAAACTGGAATGGGCAGGACTCTCTTTCCCCTTATGTGTTATTACTACTGTGTAAAGTAGTTAGATATCTAAAGCTACATACTCACCTAGCGACCCAGGAAGATGAATCCAGAGACGTCTCCCTGATGATGAGTGCTCCCCGATCCATCTTCCGCAGGTATGCACAACGTCACGCGACGGCACATGACGGGCGTGAAAAAGACTTCAAATGATCATTTTATTTTGCACAGGAGTCGTCGGGGACCTTAACTATTTGACATTCCTGGACGTGAAACTCACGTCCAGGAAGCCATGTGCGCTCCTGCGCGTCCACGCGGCCGATCGCGCGCGTGCACGTGTGCTCCCGGCCGGCGGTTTGTTAGCCAGTGAATCAGTGAATCGGGCAACGGTGCCCGATCACTGATTCCTCTCCCCCGCAGAAAAAGCGACAGCTTCTCTCAGAAGCTACGCTTTTTCTGCTTCCTATGTCGCTCTAAGCGTACGTGGTACGCTTAGAGTGACGTCACTGTAAACAACTCATGGCTGCCATCTTGTGGCCAAAAAGTAAACTACATCTAAATGTTAAATAAAAATACACATATATTTCCAAAAAATAATACAATTTCAATCCCACCCTCCCAAAAATACCCACATAAAATGTTTAATTAAAAAAAACAAAAAAACATTACAATAATAAAAAAAAATAAAACACAAATATTTACCTAAGGGTCTAAACTTTTTAAATATCTATGTAAAGATGAAATATTTCTTTTTTTTTTTTTATTATAAGCTTGTAAATAGTGATGAATGCAAAACGGAAAAAATGCACTTTTATTTCCAAATAAAATATTGTCGCCATACATTGTGATAGGGACATAATTTAAATGGTGTAATAACCGGGACAAATGGGCATATACAATACGTGGGTTTTAATTATGGAGGCATGTATTATTTTCAAACTATAATTGCCGAAAAGTGAGAAATAATGATTTGTTTCCGTTTTTTTCTTATTCTTCCTTTTAAAATGCATTTACAGTAAAGTGGCTCTTAGTAAAATGTACCCCCCAAAGAAAGCCTAATTGGTGGCGGAAAAAACAAGATATAGATCAGTTCATTGTGATAAGTAGTAATAAAGTTATAGGCTAATGAATGGGAGGTGAACATTGTTCGGATGCATGAAGCGAAAAACGACTGAATGCGAACTGGTTAAAGATCCGATCCACTGTGACGGTCGTTATCGATGATGTTTGCATCACCGTCTGTCGTTGGGAAAATCGTCAGTACAATCGCGAGGGCTTTACACCTCCAACAGTGGCGTAGCTAAGGAGCTTTGTGCCCCAGCGCAAGTTTTACATTGAGACCCCCAAGCATTCTAGACATAACAATTCATATGGTGCAACAAAACCTGCTAAGCACATCCCCAGTATAAGAAGTGTAAGCAGGGAGGGGGAATGGTTTGTTAATGATTACCACTATTCAAAGCATATGTAGAAGTGATCATTACCAGCATAACACCATTGAAGAGCTAATATTGCTATTGAGGGAGAGCCTCTAGTGGGCTCCTCTGTTCCAAAGGACACCAGTGTGATCGCAACCTCTGCATCCACTATTGCTATTCCACTGACCTCCAAGTAGCATCGCTGACCTGTGCAATTTATCTGTAATCCATTGTCTTGTACCTGTCTGTGTTCTGTATCTTCTTTGCACGGGGATGTGGAAGATGTTAGTGCAATATAAATGCAAAATTATAATAGTCATTTACCCTTATCCAGGAGAGATCCTATTGGTTCATGGTCCTCTGCTTCTTTAAGTTGCAGGGAGGGTCGTTTCTGGCCATTTTGGTGGCCCAGAAAATACATCTTTTGCCTCTTTTGCCTTGTGAATAGGACCATTGTAGTCTATGTTAATTACAATCTTTTTGCTGGCACTAATATCTATGTCAAATTGATAGATTATATGGAGAATTATATAGACTATACAGAGACATTACTGTATATTCTTTTTCCAAATAAATTTATAAAGGATACCTAAATTATTACCAAGCCACATACACCTTATCTTGGGAATCCAGAAGAGATGCAACAATCAATGCAGACCAAGGGCTTGATTCACTAAACCGTGATAACTCGTATCATGGCCATTTTCGCGAGCATTTTCGGATTTGCGCGCGTTCGCTAATTTTCACGTGCAATCAAAAATGTTCACGCACAATCAATATTTTTCGCGCGAAAAAGCGGTTGTGCATGATGAAAAATGACCGCGTTTGTGCACGAAAATGTGCAATTACTCGTGAAAATTCAGGATCACGCTCAAACGCAAAAATGCGTGTGAAACAGCCATGATATCAGTTAGCATGGTTTAGTGACTCAAGCCCCAAATCTGAAACTCAATTAGACGTTAAAATTACCCCCCTCCCTCTCCATGTTTTAATGTAACTAGCAGCTGTGTTTGCTTCAACCACTTGAGGACCGCAGTGTTAACTTCCCCAAAGACCAGGCCCTTTTTCTTGAAATTGGCCACTGCAGCTTTAAGGCCAAGCTGCAGGGCCGTACAACTCAGCACACAAGTGACCCCCCCCCCTTTTCTCCCCACCAACAGAGCTCTCTGTTGGTGGGGTCTGATCGCTCCTTCAAAATGTATTTATTTTTTTAATAAATATTTGTTTTATTTTATAATAAATATTACAATATTTTTTTTTTGCACTTCGCACCCTCCCTCCCTTCCCCCGCAATCCAATCAGCATGATCGGTTGTCATAGACTATAGCCTATGACAGCGGATCACTTACGCATCAATAGAGGGGACAGCCGTGTCCCCAGTACAGCGCAGCTCGGAGACTGAAGGTGGAGCAGCGCTCTGCCTTCCAAGCAGGAGATGTGCACGCAGCCTGCACCCACTCTCCTGCTAGCCCCATAAAAGTTCATTCATGCCAATCGGCATGGAGCGGTCCTGGGGCTGCAGCCGCGTTCATGCCAATTGGCGTGTAGCGGTCAGCAAGAAGTTAAAGGGTACCTTAAAGATAAATCGTGACCAAGAATTGAACTTCATCCCAATTAGTGGCTGATACCCCCTTTTACATGAGAAATCTATTCCTTTTCTCAAACGGATCATCAGGGGGCTCTGTATGGCTGATATTGTGGTGAAACCCATACCATAGGAAACTGTGAGGACCATGGTCCTGGCAGTTTCCTGTCTGTGAACCTCGTTGCATTGTGGGAAATAGCTGTTGACAGCTATTTCCAACTGCCAAAAAAGCAAGCAGCAGCAATTTTTAGTGACATCACCTACCAGCAGTAAAAATGTCACCATGTGATTAATGTCCGAATGTAAATCAGGGAGAGGAAATATTTTACAATGGGCAAACACTGACTAAATCATTTATACATAATTATTGTAAAAAATTGTAAGCACTTTTTTTTATTACATTATTTTCACTGGAGTTCCTCTTAAAGACTGCGTCACGCCGATGGGCGTGAACACGGTGGCTCCCCAGGATCGCCTAACGCCGATCGGCATCAAGTCCTGGGGGAGTGTTTTACAGGAGATAGGCTGAAGCCTATGACAGCCGATCACAGTGATTGGCTGGCGGGGGGGGGGGAGGAAGGGAGCTAGAGAAAACAAAACACACACATTTATTACAAAAATAATACTAAAAATATTTACAATAAAATAAACAAACATCCTGGGAGTGATCTTTGCCCACCTACAGAGAGCTCTGTTGATGGACAGAGAAGGGGCGGGGGATCACTTGTATACTGAGTTGTGCAGCCCTGCAGCGAGGCCTTAAAGCTGCAGTGGCCCATTTGCAAAAAAATGGCCTGGTCTTTGAGGGGGTTTAACACTGTGGTCCTCAAGTGGTTAAGTGAACTTAAGGTGCCCAGTGTAACTTACCTGGGGCTTCTTCTAGCCTCCTTTAGTCTTTCAGGCCCAACATTGTTGTTCTGGTAAGATGCATTCAGCAGCTGTGCCCCAATGAAGGCTGGCTGACTAATCCAGTCGCTGGCTACTGCACATTCACAGCCGACATCCTTCTTTAGATTTCTGAGGTGTTTCTGCCTCAATGTTAAAGTATAGGAAAGTGGAAAACCGATCTGAAAAACGCTAGATCAGAGCAATTTTCCAGGCGTTTTTGTAACAGAAGCTGTTCAGTAACAACTTTTACTGTAACAAAATTTTTAATCGGCGGTGCGCAGCCCGAGATCATGCATGCAGCTTTCAGAAAGGGTTAGCCGCTGAATGGATTGGCATGGCATGTCAGTGAGGGGCCAAAAGGGCTACAGGGTGCTATTAAAAGCCCTTGGTAAGTAACACTGGGCACCCTAGGTTTACTTAAAGTGAACCTGAAACATTTTAAAAATAAAAAAACAGATACTTACCTAAGGAGGGGGAAGACTCTGGGTCCTACAGAGCCTTCCCGTTTCTCTCCTGGTCTCCTCGTTCCAGGGCTTGTCATCCCGTTAGCAGTCTCAAACCAATGGGTCACAGACTGCTCTCTTTTTGCGCATTTGTGAGCACACTCTCTCCTGTCTTTGGAAGCACTTGGGCTTCCCAAGACTTCCAAAGCCTCCCGCTGTGGGAGTATCTGTTTTTTTGTTGTTGTTTTTTTTTTAATTTTAAAATCGCTCTAGGTTTTGCTTTAAGGTTTCCTTTAACCTCCATGGCGGTTTTGATGGTTATACACGTCGATACAAAACATGCTGCAAATGGTATTGACCTGCATAAATGTCAATACTCTCCTGCACTGTATACTAGATCTTGCTTGACACATTTTGGTAAGTTACAGGAAAAAAAGGTTATGAAAATTAATTGGATCACTTTTTGCACAGAAATCCTGGGGAATTAAGCAACAAGGAGGTTAAAGTGGATCCGAGATGAACTTTTATTTATTGCATAATTGTGTTCCTTACATATAGTTTATAGGGCATTCCTCAAGCCAAATACTTTTTTGTTGTTGTTTGTTTTAATACTCTAATTCCCTATAAACTAAACAAGCCTCACCCATAGCTTCTCCAAAACGCCAAGGCACTCAGACCCATGTAGCAAGGGCTTATGGGAGCTCAGTCTGGGCAGGAGGAGGAGGAGGTTACTAGCCAAAGATTTCAGAGGCAGAGGGGAGGGGGGAGTGAATTTTTCACAGGCTGAGGGGTGGAGAGGCAGTTGCAGATTACCTGTGTAATGACGACAAATAGAACATGGCCGCTCTCATTGTATCACAGGAAGAAATCATCATAAACTGTTGAAGCTGTTTACAGTTATATTTGCTGTGTAAATCTAAACTTTAGATAAGATATATAGACAAGTTACTTGTTATAGTTAGTTTTTCATCTTGGATCCGCTTTAAATACAATTCTAACTGTGATCTGACAAGTGGAATCTGAAATCTAGTTACTGTAAGCTTGTTTCCACTAGGGGTAATTTGGAGTGATTTCCCACAAGCAAATTTGGACAGGGAATCACAGTCTGTTGAAATCAATAAACTGCTTCGAAATTTGCATGTGGGGGGAAAAATGGACGGTGGGCCGCACTGTATTATACCACGTATGCGAGTCGCACGCTGGCACAAGTGGAAGCAGGGCCTATGGGTTTCTGTACTGCGTTCATTCTCGTCAGTCTTTCCTTGGTATTTTCAAGGAGCCTACTTGTGATTGTAAAGAATCAGTTAAGGGGCCCATACACTCAGACGATTTTCTGGCCGACCGATCGATCCCGATCGATCGATCGATCGATCGATCGCAAATCGGTTGTCCAATCGATCGATCGATTCGATCGATCGATCGATTTCGATGGATTTCCATCGAACTAACAGGGTGGAAAATTTAGGTCGATCTGATGAGATTGCTTATCAGTTTGCATTGGCCTTAATGGAAATCTGATGGCAAAAAAATGCCATCAGATCGAATTTCAATAGATTTCAAACTGAAATCTATTGGAATTCTATCCTGGTAAAAAATGTTCTAAAAACGCATCAGATAGATCATCAGATGCATTTCTTATCTATCTGCTGCCAATCTGACGAGTGTATGGGCACCTTTAGACAGCACTTTAGTTATCACAGTTCTGCATTCACACCTGTGCAGTTCTCTCTGTGCTCAATCAGCAGCCTATCAGCACCAGCTGACGCTATCACATGAGCATCTTTTGTCACTTTTCCTGCAATTACATCCTGACAACAATTAAATGAGTGGAATATGTCATTTATCTGTGTGGCCTCTTTTACTTTATCTAATTCATTTATGTATATTTTAAAGGTGAAAAGCAAGCCGGTCCTCCCATAATCTACACGACAATTGATCCCTTTTGCCGAAGCCTGTGGTAGTAATTAACTCTTCATTTCTTATAATGTTGATAAAAGGTAATGAGCTGAGCTGCTATCTGATCAGATAATGTCCATCACTGCTAATAACATTCTTTCCTGGAGGCTGCAATGCACAGGTCCTAAGTATAGTGCTGTTGTGGCTATTCCATAGCCTCAGGATACCTATATAGCTATTGTTGTCCTGACTAATGATATTACCTAGCTGTGACATGTAGTGATTTGTAACTCAAGGGAGCCTTAATGGGAATCTGTCACATTACAACAAGAGTCCCAAATAACAATTCTACTAATATGAGACAACTTTTGGTGCCTGTAAATATTGGTGTTTATTCAGATCAAGTTCTCTGCAGCCAGGCTCTCTGTATCGAAGCATATGCTATACTGTAATCGTTATTAAAGGTCTATGATGAGCTAATCATCTTAAAGAGGTATTCAGGATACCCACTCCGTTTATTTTTCAGGTTTCAGCATCAGAAACACTTCTTATATTTATATATTACTGATTATTTGTATGTTGCAGTGACGTTTAGCCTAGGCTGTTTATCTATGTATATTTCTCCTTACAGAGCATTGTGGGAGACCAGGTATTATTTTTACTGACATCAGAACCATCAGCAAACAAACATTCCGCAGAGATTGCCTGACAACACTAAATATGTCACCTTCCATGACACATTTAATGGAGAAATCAGGAGAACAATTGTTTATTTTCAGGATGTAATTGCAGGAAAAGTGACAAAAGATGCTCATGTGATAGCGTCAGCTGGTGGTGATAGGCTGCTGATTGAGCACAGAGAGAACTTCACACTGACTAATTTACAGAGGCGTAGCTAGGATTTTCAGCAGCCGGGACAAAGACAGTTTTTGCGCCCCCCCTATAGGTGTGGCCACGCATCAGAATGTGGTTCTGGTCATGGGTGGTGTCAAATGTTGTTTAGAATGAACCCCTTTCCCCATTCAGATAGCTTGATGTGCCCCCTTTTAAATAGCCAAATATGCTTCCCTTAAGATAGCCAGATGTGCCCCCATATTAATAGCCAGATGTGCTCCCCTTTAGAGAGCCAGATGTGCCCCACTTTTTTGCTGCTGTTAACGCTTCTGCACTCCTCTGCAGAGGGAGGAAGAAAAGCAATGGCATTTTGGACAGCCAACAAGCTGCACGTGTTGACGCAGCGTCAGTGCTGAATGCCCTCACAGTGCTGCAACAGGGGACACATGTCCCCCCTTGCCCACCCATAGCTAAGCCTCTGATAATTTATAAAGTAATATTGTAAAAAAAATAATCAATTTTATTTATTATGTTATTCCTAGTGCAGTGCCCCTTTAAACCAAACTATCTCTACCGACTGTCACTTGAAAAAAAATGATATATTTCTTATGTATGCGCTATGGTCTTTTCCCTAGATTCTTGAATATCTTGGCACATGACACTTTTTCCATTCATTAATAAAACAATAGTAGCATTCACTTCAGATTCCCCAACCTGATACACAATTCACACCTGCCTGTAAGAGGAGGCATGGCTGTCATTAGCCACATCACCAGTAGGCATTGGAGTTAGTAGCACATCCGGCTTGGCAAGGTTTCAAGAGCACAGAGTATTGGTATCTGTTTTACCATAGCTGCCTCTAATCACCTCTTCTGTTAATTGGAAAGCTAAATAAACGGTCACATAAATTACTCTCCTCCTCCCTTTTGTTTCCATTAGTGAAGCTCATTAAAAATGATCTACAACTTGTTATCTAGTTTAGGACAGCCTCTCTAAAGAGAAACAAAACAAAAATAACCAGGCCCTTAATCTTCTGACAAGAGAACTGTATGAATCAGAACAAGGGCTCCAGTTGTAGAGCGATAAGATTATATGCTTCAACTCAATAACATTGCACCTTTCAAATATTGCCTTGCTAAAGTGTTTAGTCCTCATTAAACCCTTGACCGAGTGCCACTTATATTACCAAGCAACCAATCCTGCAAGAAAATGCTTTTTTTATGATACTTTAATCACTTTGTCCTCCTTGACGTATAAAAACGTCAAGGAGGACAGGCGCGCTCCCGCGCGCTCCCGCGGCCGATCGCGCGCGTGCACGCGCACTCCCGGCCGCGGAGTCGGTAGCCACGGAATCAATTTATCGGGCTATGGAGCCCGATCATTGATTCCTCTCCCCCGCTGAAAAAGCGACAGCTTCTCTCGGAAGCTTCGCTCTTTCTGAAGCTGTGTCCCTCTAAGCGTACATTGTACGCTTAGAGTGACGTCATGTAAAAAAAATCGAGATTGCCATCTTGTGGCCAAAAAGTAAAACTACAAGTAAATTCCCAAAAACATTACAATACACCAATATTTCCCCAAATAAAACACTTTTATATCCCACCCTCCCAAAAATGCCCACATAAAATGTTTAATAAAAAAAAACAAAAAAAACATTACTATAAAAAAAAAAAACATAAATATTTACCTAAGGGTCTAAACTTTTTAAATATCTATGTAAAGATGAAATATTTCTCTCTATTTTTTTTTTTTATAAGCTTGTAAATAGTGATGTATGCAAAACGGAAAAAATGCTCTTTTATTTCCAAATAAAATATTGTCGCGATACATTGTGATAGGGACATAATTTAAATGGTGAAATAACCGTGACATATGGGCAATAACAATACGTGGGTTTTAATTATGGAGGCATGTATTATTTTAAAACTATAATGGCCGAAAACTGACATATAATGAATTTTTTCATTTTTTTTCTTATTCTTCCTGTTAAAATGCATTTACAGTAAAGTGGCTCTTAGCAAAATGTACCCCCCAAAGAAAGCCTAATTGGTGGCGGAAAAAACAAGATATAGATCAGTTCATTGTGATAAGTAGTGATAAAGTTATAGGCTAATGAATGGGAGGTGAACATTGCTCGGATGCATAAGCTGAAAACGACCGAGATGTTAAGTGGTTAATGCTTAGCACTAGCATGTATTAAATAGCTCTAGGAATTGTGTTTCTCTTGCCTCAATTCTTTACCTCACTCCCTAAATCAAAAAGTTAGCATTAGCATTAAATACGCAGCAAAAAGTTGCGTTCTCATAATAGCACCAGCAGTAATCTGACTGCACTTCTTAACAACTCACCAGCCCAGACTGCCAGATTGTATTGAACCCCCAGGAAGTCTGGGCCACTCCCCCTTTTATAATTGATAAATAAGCATTGTGCCATTAAACCTGGATAGACAATGGGAAGGACAGAAGTAAGATAACAAATCTTAGAGATCCACTTTAAATTTTAGTTTGAAATTGTTTTGTTTAAAAAATACCAACTGAAAAAAAAGGAATATGCTACTTAACTTAACTATGTAATTTTTCTGTTATGGAAAGTCTATCCATAGACATCCCGTAAGAAGTTGATCTTCTCTTTTGGCCAAAATAGTTGGAAGGGAAAATGATCATCTAGCTATAGAGTAGTACAGTACTATCTAATCTATAGAGCAATATAAGCCTGGCCCCAATTTATTAAAACTAGCCTTCTATTTTATGGCAATTATTTGCAAACTCATATCTGACCATAGCTACGCGTGACAAAAAGTTAGTGAATCTGAAATTGCCAGTTGTGAAACAGGCAGACAAACAATTAAAAAACATAGTTTTAAAAAAAGAATCTCAATGTATATGTGGGTATATGACTGCAATATCACAGTTGCTAATTCACTACCATGTTGTAGACTCTTGCTGCTGGCCCATATGACATCTTAACTCTAAGCTACAAAGTTCTGTAGAATCTCTCCCCCTGTACATCTCCTCACTAGTTTCCCGATACTCCCCCCCCCCCCCCACCACCACCACCACCATAATCTCAGATCTGCACACAACCTTTTTCTGTTTCCCTCTAAAACAGATGTCGGCAACCGGCGGCTCCAGAGCCGCATGCGGCTCTTTTTCACCTTTGCCGCGGCTCCAGTAGTGTGTGTCAGTGGCCGCGGCGCGCGTGTGACGTGTGCTGCCGCTGGCCGGCAGCCTATCAGAGAGGCCGCCGGACCAGTGCAGTGTAGGGCTTCGGGCGGCCATTTTGTGTAATGCAGGCAGGACGTGACGTTGGGAAGGAAGAGGATCGTGGGAGTTACGCGCCACAAGGAGGTCGGGACAGGAGGAGATCGTGACAGGAGGTCTTCTGACTAGGGGAGTAAATGGGTTTTTCTTTTCATATCTGCTGAAGGATTGTGCATATTGGGGTCAGATCTGCTGAAGGATTGTGCATATTGGGATCAGATCTGCTGAAGAATTGTGCATATTGGGGTCAGATCTGCTGAAGGATTGTGCATATTGGGGTCAGATCTGCTGAAGGATTGTGCATATTGGGGTCAGATCTGCTGAAGGATTGTGCATATTGGGGTCAGATCTGCTGAAGGATTGTGCATATTGGGGTCAGATCTGCTGAAGGATTGTGCATATTGGGGTCAGATCTGCTGAAGGATTGTGCATATTGGGGTCAGATCTGCTGAAGGATTGTGCATATTGGGGTCAGATCTGATGCAGGATTGTGCATATTGGGGTCATATCTGCTAACGATTTGTGCATATTGGGGTCATATCTGCTAACAATTTGTGCATATTGGGGTCATATATGCTAACGATTTGTGCATATTGGGATCATATCTGCTAACAATTTGTGCATATTGGGGTCATATCTGCTAACGATTTGTGCATATTGGGGCCATATCTGCTAACAATTTGTGCATATTGGGGCCATATCTGCTAACAATTTGTGCATATTGGGGTCATATCTGCTAACGATTTGTGCATATTGGGGTCATATCTGCTAACGATTTGTGCATATTGGGGTCATATCTGCTAACAATTTATGCATATTGGGGTCATATCTGCTAACGATTTGTGCATATTGGGGTCATATCTGCTAACAATTTGTGCATATTGGGGTCATATATGCTAACGATTTGTGCATATTGGGGTCATATCTGTTAACAATTTGTGCATATTGGGGTCATATCTGCTAACGATTCGTGCATATTGGGGTCATATCTGCTAACGATTTGTGCATATTGGGGTCATATCTGATAACGATTTGTGCATATTGGGGTCATATCTGATAACGATTTGTGCATATTGGGGTCATATCTGCTAACAATTTGTGCATATTGGGGTCATATCTGCTAACGATTTGTGCACATTGGGGTCATATCTGCTAACGATTTGTGCATATTGGGGTCATATCTGCTAACGATTTGTGCATATTGGGGTCATATCTGCTAACAATTTGTGCATATTGGGGTCATATCTGCTAACAATTTGTGCATATTGGGGTCATATCTGATCCTGTATATAGCATTAAGGTAAGAAACAATATATGCAGTGTTAGATTTGTTTTATAATGGTTTTGCGGCTCCCAGTTTTTTTCTCTTTTCGGAAACGGGTCCAAGTGGCTCTTTATGTCTTAGGACCCTTTTCCACCAGCGTGTTTGCGCTGGCTGAATCGGAAAGACGCAAACTGCTAGCGATTTTACAATCGCTACGGTTTGCTTTTTAACATAGGAATCGCGGTAGGTCATTTCCACTACCGCGATTAGTTTTTTACGGGAACGCGAATGCGCGGCGGAGCGATATTTGCCGCGATTTTGCTATGCAGTGCATAGCATAGCAAAATCGCGGCCTCAAACGTCGGGGAATCGCCGGTAATTGCAATTCAGCAATCGCTAGCGTTCAGCGTGAACGCTAGCGACTGCTAGTGGAAAAGGGCCCTTAAAGGTTGCAGACCCCTGCTCTAGAATCACCTCCTTGCATTCACTTATACAAGAATTCACAAGCACCTCACCCCTCCTCTGGAACCTCCTTCCAAAACACATCCACCACTCTCCTACCTTTGAAATATTTCAGCATTCCCTCAAAACTCACTTTTAGAAACTTAGGCTGCCCCCTCACCATTCAGCCTTTGGCCAAGTTGAATGCCTTACTAAAAAGAACCTAAAACCATACTGCCTCTAGCTATACATATTGCATTCTTCCCTACCTCTTGTTTCCTCCCTTTTCCTTTAGATTGTAAGCACACAAGGGCAGCGCTTGCTCATCATTTTGTGTCTTGGAATTCGCTATATATTTTGTTCATCAAGTTAATTACCATGTCTACCAAATTCTATATTATGTACTATTGTCTATATATTGTGTATACCATTGTCTGTATTATTATGTACCCCACAATTTGTTCTTACCTTGTACAGCACCACAGTATATGTTGGCACTTTTATAAATCAATAATAATAATATGACCTAAGCGATGGTTGTTAACTCTTACCCTCTAAAGGCGGGCAGCTATTTTCATAAACCAAGCAAGGTTTGTAGGATTACTTATGGCTTCCATTGAACTACAGCACTGACAAATTTTAGTAAATTGGGGCTTTGGTGTCCTAAAGATTCTAATAGTACTAGGCTTTCATATGTCAGCAACGTTATGGACTCAGATGTGGTGAACAATGCAATGTCCATAGTTGCTGTTACTCTTGTTTATTTCCAAGCTCATTTAAAAATAGTTGCTTTGAGCGCTGATAGAAATAGGGAACATACATTTTACACATTATAAGTAGTATAATACACATATACACATAAGATCTCAGAATAGCTAACTATTTCTTCGGCATAGCCTTACCCCCACTTTCTTTTCGTCCACAGGTTCATTAACCATCTTCTAAGCTGACCTGTGATGTGGTGCATGACCACTTTTCCCCCAATCTTTTTTATGCCATCTTGATGAGTCTTATCTTCATCACATCTTGCTCATACCCATGGGCGTCCTTGCATATCACACAAGCTGACTTCATGCTGGTGTTTGCACAAGATTCTAAATGCCATCATTGTTTTACTTCTGTCTATAGACTCTTCTGGCTCCTTCAAAGATGTCTAGGATCAGCAAGACCGCAAACTCTTTACATTTTGAATATAATCTTTTTCCCCTGGGTTCTTTCTGTGGGTTAATTGGTTTTGCTACTAAAAATATAACAAGAAGTCATCATGCTGTCACTTTGCTGCGGTTTTTTACTACATTCTGAGATAATGAACACTGATGGGGACTTATCAATTAACATTTTGTTCTAAAAGGTGTTCCTGTAAATCAAATTTTGCATGAATTAAACTATGGTTTGCCCCTAAAAATCACATGACTGACTGCTATAGTTGTACTCCATATGCACTTTTGACCCCGTATAAGGACGACCGAAAGAAAGAAACTTTCAGCATGATTATCAGTACTGTAATTATGCAATTTAGGCAAGGCTTAGGCCTCAGAAATAAACAAGTAATTTGACATTTTGCATAATTTAATAAAAAAATACAAGTGAATGAAGAGTACGACTTTCATTTAAAGGTAAACATAAAAGGTGGACAATGGTCTCCTGAAACCGCCATTCATGATTGTTTTGGGTACCGGTTTATGATCATCTTTTTGAGTAACCTGTTTATGTTCCATGTGGAGTGGAGAGAGGAGAGGATGTTGCCAAGTTGCAAGCATATACAGTGACAGTTAGTTTGGAATTTTCCTGCTCAGGGCTCCAGTAAAAGTGAGGCCACTGGAAAGGGGCACAAACTGCTCTTTATAAGTAATGTTTGTGAGTTTGCTTCACAAACTCATGCTTACATTGTGAACCTACGGTCACGTTACAATTTAGGGCTCTCCTGGCATGCTGGGACTGGGCTGGCATCACACCAGGGCCGAGGAGATATAGAGAGCTGGATGGACAGGCTGGAAGGGTGTTGTTGAGGAGAGCAGGCCTCTGATTGAGTTACAGGCAATCATAGGGCTTCTCTTCTTCACAGTGCTCATCAAGCCTGCACAATCAGCTATCTATGCTTCCTCAGCCCTGGCAGGATGCCAGCCCACCTCCATACATGCATGGTGGTGAGAGAACAGGCATATTGGGCAGGCGAAGGCGGGAACCTACCACCATGCATTGAGCCAGACTGGTGTTCCATAGCTAGATAATAGAAAAAGCTGGGTCTCCACATGGATTTTGCAATATTAGCTTAATTTATTAGTGGTACCATAGTCACAGAAAGCACAACATTTCGGCACCTAGGCCTTGGTCAATTTGACAAAGGCCTGTGTGCCAAAACATTGTGCTTTCTATGGCTACGGTACCACTAATAAATTAAGATAGTATTGCATAATCCAGGTGGAGACTCAGCTTTTTCTGTTCTTTGCATCTGATAGTACACCCCTGTGGGATCCGGGTGTATGCTGGTTCACTCCCTGATGCTACAACTGTCAGTCGTTGGAGCTCCGAAGCCATCATTTATTATGGTTTCTTAGCTAGAGGACAGCTCTTACTTCACACAACCTATTCTTTGTAGAGATGGAACTTTGTGGCCAGCACTGCAGCTGCAGTATTTTCTTATCATTATGCTGTTGCTGCAATGCTGGCTTCAAAGAGTTAATCTCTTACCAGCAGAGGGAAGAGGGATTGAGTTAAGTGATCTGTGTTGACTGGGAAGGCCTCCTCCCTGACTACCTAATTTAGATGATGATGATAGAAAAATAGAAAAAGGACAGCCTACTGCTCCTCATACCAATTGTAACGGTTGGGTGTCGTAGCTCAGATGTCTGATTATGTGGTGATCTGCAGAATCACCAATAATGCAGACGCTATACCCGATTATGTGTGATCTGCAGAATCACCAATAATACCAGTATAGCAGACAAAGAGCAGAGTGTGTAGTGATTTGGTGCAACCGTAACTTTAACCACTTGAGGACCCACCCTTTACCCCCCCTTAAGGACCAGCGCTGTTTGTTTGGATCTGTGCTGGGTGGGCTCTGCAGCCCCCAGCACAGATCCGCGGCCACACAGAGCGATCAGATCGCCCCCCTTTTTTCCCCACTAGGGGGATGATGTGCAGGGGGGGTCTGATCGCTCCTACCTGCAGGCATGTTGCGGGGGGGGCACCTCAAAGCCCCCCCCGCGGCGACATTCTCCCCCCTCCCTCTCCTACCTGCTCCCCCCGGAGATCTGGGCTGCACAGGACGCTATCCGTCCTGTGCAGCCAGTGACAGGCTGTCTTCTGTCACATGGCGGCGATCCCCGGCCGCTGATTGGCCGGGGATCGCCGATCTGCCTTACGGCGCTGCTGCGCAGCAGCGCCGTACAAATGTAAACAAAGCGGATTATTTCCGCTTGTGTTTACATCTAGCCTGCGAGCCGCCATCGGCGGCCCGCAGGCTATTCACGGAGCCCCCCGCCGTGATTTGACAAGAAGCAGCCGCTCGCGCGAGCGGCTGCTTCTTGATTAATTAAGCTGCAGCTGGCGACGCAGTACTGCGTCGCTGGTCCTGCAGCTGCCACTTTGCCGACGCACGGTATAAGCGTGCGGTCGGCAAGTGGTTAATAGCAATGAGACCTGGTGAGGTAATAACAGTACACTAATCGTGCACTAGCGTACAAGCTCCAGCAAGCTGGAGAACAAAACTGAAGAGGCTGAATCTCCCGAGGAGCGGGTGATTCAGGATGTACTGCAGGCTAAGGGATACAGTAATGCTACAATGACAGATTACCTGCGGAGCAGGCATTTAAGGCTATACTGTGGCCTAGCAGAACTGTTTCACCAGCGGAGCTGGCGTAGTTAACACCTCACCAGTGTTGAGGGCCCACTGGTGAGTAGAATGGTCAGGCAGGCAAGGTTCGGCAACAGAGAGCTAAGTATCAGTACAGGATCGTGAGACAAGAGAGTAATCAGTAATCAGGCAGAGGTTCAGCAACAGGAAGGTACGTATCAGTACAGAATTGTGAGACAAGAGAGTAATCGGTAATCAGGCAGAGGTTCAGCAACAGGTAGGCAGATAGGCGAAAGTACAGGATCAGAAAGCAGGATCAGAGTCAGGGTAATCGCTAAGAGTCATACACAGGAGATCAAAACAGTAGCAACAACCTAGTCTGGGTGTGAAATCCTTAGCATCAACACCAGGGAACTAGTCTAAACAAATAACAATCACAAGGTAGCAACAACCTAGTCTTGGTGGGAAATCCTTAGCATCAACACCAGGGAACTAAGTCTGAGCGTTAACACGCAAGTATTCACGACAACAGACAATGTAACAATGAAGCCCGGAGGATTATGAAGCAGAGGAGACCTCACTGGCACCCCCCCCCCCATTCATAGCCAATCCTGGGCGCCGTGCGGGCTTCCTCCCCGCATAAAGGTCCCGTCTGTGCGCGCGCCTGCTCGCTAAGGCAATCCCCGGCAAGTGAGAAGGCTCCGTCCTCGGCGTCCTGGATGCTGGATGGACGGATGGCCGCATGGAGGCAGCTGCGGCGGCGGTGCTGTTCGCCGCAGCTGCCTCGTATATTACAGTACCCCCCCTTCTAGGCATGGGCTCCGAACACGCACCACCTGGCCTATCAGGATGCATCCTATGGAACTCCATCCTGAGCTCCTCTGCATGCATGCGAGAGAGTGGTACCCAGGATCTCTCTTCCGGACCATACCCCCGCCAGTGAACCAGATACTGCAAAGATTTACGCACTCGCCGAGAATCCAAAATCTTTTCGACTTCGTATTCTGGTTTTCCATCAACCACCACAGGGGGGGGAGGAGTGGCATCCACATACACGGCAGGCTTCAAAAGCGAAACGTGGAACGTCCTACCACCCCTGAAACTGGGGGGAAGTGACACCTTGTAGGTAATATTATTTATCTTTTTAGAAACAAGATAGGGCCCTATACATTTGGGACCCAACTTAACAGAGGGCTGCCTTAGGGACAAGTGGCGATTGGAAATCCACACCAAATCTCCCGGTGCGAAGTTCCACCCCACCGAACGTCTCTTGTCGGCCTGTCTTTTTTGAAGTGAAAAGGTTTTTTTTCAAATTTTGCTTCACCTTATTCCAGATGTGCCTCATGGTCTCTGACCAATGTTCCAAGGCTGGAAAAGGTGACGCCACCACTGGCAGGGGTGAAAATTTGGGTGATCTCCCCGTAACAACTTGGAAGGGGGAGAACCCTGATGAAGCAGACCGACCTCAAGTTATTGCGGGCAAACTCCGCATAAGGCAAGAACCTGAACCAGTTGGTCTGGGCATCAGCCACGTAACACCTGAGGAACTGCTCAAGGGCCTGATTTACCCTCTCGGTCTGACCATTGGTCTGTGGGTGGTAGCCGGAGGAAAACGATAACTTCATCCCCATATGCTGACTAAACGCTTTCCAGAAACGAGAAATGAACTGGACTCCCCTATCTGACACCACATCCTGGGGAATCCCATGCAGCCTGAAGATGTGGAGAACGAACAGTTCTGCCAATTCCTGTGCCGAGGGGAGTCTATTCAAGGGGATGAAGTGGGCCATCTTACTAAACCTGTCGACTACCACCCAAATGACCATTTTACCCTCAGAGGGAGGCAATTCACCCAAAAAATCCATGGACACGTGGGTCCAAGGTTCCTCAGGCATTGGCAGAGGCTGTAAGGTACCAGCAGGCGCTTGCCTAGAAGCCTTGCTCCTGGCACAAACGGCACAGCTAGCCACAAACTCCTTACAATCAGTAGTGATTGAGGGCCACCATACACTCCCGGGTGACCAGCGTTTTTATGGGCATGAAATGCCTCCAAGACTTTGAATCTTAACTGGAGGGGGACAAAAAGAACTCCCTCTGGAAAGCTCAACCTGTACCCCAGAGGGTTCTGGATCCTGTTCAATGGTTCCAACTACTTGGGCTTCATTAACTGCAATAGGGACCTGCTTCAAACAGTGATCATGACAGTATGGAGACCAGCTTATCAACTGTCTGGTACCCCAATAAATGTCTGGTGAGTGCTTTTTTAACCACAGCATGCCCAGAATGACCGTGGCCGTGGACATCTCTAACACCAGAAACTGCATTTGTTCCCTGTGCAGGGCCCCAATCTGGCATAACAATACAGGAGTCTGAGTGATGGTGAGGGGTAATGGGGAGTCGTCCACAGCTGTAATCTTAATCTGCTCTCCCAGAGGAAGCAACAGAAATCTGAATTGGTTAGCGAATCTAACAGACATGACATTGACAGCTGACCCGGAGTCTACAAATGCCTGAGTAATATGAACCTGATCCTCCCAGGTGACAGTACAAGAAAGCAACATCCGCTTATTATTTAGAGGTATATCAAGATCGTCTAGGGTAGTACCTCCAGCTACTCCTAGGCGATAGCGTTTTCCGTCTTCTTAGGGCAGGCAGAGACCATATGCCCTTTATCGGCACAATATAAACATAGCTTCTCTGCTCGTCTTCTATTTTCTCTACCTCTGAGAGCTTGGCCTGCCCAATTTGCATTGGCTCGTCAGCTGGCGGAGAGGAAGGCGTAGGAGCTGAGAAAGTACAGGAGGAAAACTTTCTTGGGGGCTTAGCCCGAGTTTGCTTTTGATAGCGAATCCGTCTATCAATTTTAATGGCCAGGGAAATGGCCTCATCCAGAGTCTTGGGTTCTGGATGACCCAACATAAGATCGGACACAGAGTCAGACAGTCCCGACAAGAAACAGTCTAAAAGTGCGTACTGCCCCCACCTGTCTGACACTGCCCATCTCCGGAACTCAGCGGCATAAACCTCAATGGAACTATTACCCTGCCTGAGGGTTTTTAACTTCCTCTCAGAAGTCACTGCCAAATCAGGATTGTCGTAAATTATGGCCATGGCTTTAAAAAATTCCTCCACTGAGACCAAGGCCGCATCCCCCATAGGAAGACTGTATGCCCAGGACTGGAAATCTCCGGACAACAAAGTTTTAATGAATGTGACCTGTTGGGCTTCTGTACCAGAAGAAACGGGTCGTAATTCAAAATATGACAAGCATCTATGCTTAAAATTACTAAAAATCCGAGCGGTGCCCCGATAATTTTTTCATGTGTGGGTACCCTCGGCTCGATCACAGAAGGGGGAGACACCCGGGTATTAGGGTCCAATAAACGGTTAACTGACTCAGCTAGTTGGTCAATCTGAGTCTGTTGAGCGTTCACCGTATTAATGAGTTCATTAACTGTGGTGGTCAACACATCGACCCGTTGGCAGAGTGCCTCCATATTACTTTTACTGGTCTGTTGTTCTGTAACGGTTGGGTGTCGTAGCTCAGATGTCTGATTATGTGGTGATCTGCAGAATCACCAATAATGCAGACGCTATACCCGATTATGTGTGATCTGCAGAATCACCAATAATACCAGTATAGCAGACAAAGAGCAGAGTGTGTAGTGATTTGGTGCAACCGTAACTTTAATAGCAATGAGACCTCATCAGAGGGGCTGGTGAGGTAATAACAGTACACTAATCGTGCACTAGCGTACAAGCTCCAGCAAGCTGGAGAACAAAACTGAAGAGGCTGAATCTCCCGAGGAGCGGGTGATTCAGGATGTACTGCAGGCTAAGGGATACAGTAATGCTACAATGACAGATTACCTGCGGAGCAGGCAATTAAGGCTATACTGTGGCCTAGCAGAACTGTTTCACCAGCGGAGCTGGCGTAGTTAACACCTCACCAGTGGCGAGGGCCCACTGGTGAGTAGAATGGTCAGGCAGGCAAGGTTCGGCAACAGAGAGCTAAGTATCAGTACAGGATAGTGAGACAAAAGAGTAATCAGTAATCAGGCAGAGGTTCAGCAACAGTAAGATACATATTGGTACAGAATCGTGAGACAAGAGAGTAATTGGTAATCAGGCAGAGGTTCAGCAACAGGTAGGCAGATAGGCGAAAGTACAGGATCAGAAAGGCAGGATCAGAGTCAGGGTAATCGCTAAGAGTCATACACAGGAGATCAAAACAGTAGCAACAACCTAGTCTGGGTGTGAAATCCTTAGCATCAACACTAGGGAACTAGCCTAAGGTCTGAGCGCTAACACGCAAGTATTCACGACAACAGACAATGTAACAATGAAGCCCGGAGGCTTATGAAGCAGAGGAGACCTCACTGGCACGCCCCCCCCCTCATAGCCAATCCTGGGCACCGTGGGTCTCCTCTCACGTCAGCTGACCAGCAGGTCAGCTGACGGGCTTCCTCCCCGCATAAAGGTCCCGCCTGCGCGCTAAGGCGACCCCCGGCAAGTGAGAAGGCTCCGTCCTCGGCGTCCTGGACACTGGACGGATGGAAGGCTGCATGAAGGCAGCTGCGGCGGCGGTGCTGTTCGCCGCAGCTGCCTCGTATATTACACCAATATCATGTATGAAGACTTATGGTCCTTTCACACTATTTTTGTGCATAGCTTTGTAACACAACACATAATCATTCTGATTAGCAGACATGTGATCTGTTCGGAAAAGTGCATGTAGCAATGTGCTGTACACTGGAAAGAAGCAATAGAGAAAGGAAGGACCCATTTAGAAAAGTGGATACTTAGTTGCAGTGAGTTCTAAATACTACAGAGTGCCGAGTTTCAGTGGTTGCTAAGCAATTTTCAGTGCTAAGTAGAAGTGGGTGCCAATTTTGCCACAAGTGCTGAGCAGCACTAGGTGTCACATTGCAGAGAGTCAGGACCGGATTTACCTCACAGGAGCCTATAGGCACAGATGTCCTGGCACCCTAGACTTTGCCCTCCATGAACCTACAAACACCCGTAGAACTGGACCACAAGTGTGCTGGCTGGCCCAGCTGTCAATTCTCCCTTGTCCATATAGGTAGCTACAGGTGCCCATTAGTATTGGGTAGCCAGAATTATCCTCAGTATTAAAATATTGATAGAACAGAAACATCCGGCACTATGTTATAGCCTTCTTCTTTATCAGTTTAACATCAAAAATATGCAGTCACAAATTTCAAGCATTCCATATTTGTCCATAAGATATAAGCTGACATACCATGAAATAGTCCTTGCTGTGGGGCAATGTGGGAGCAGTGGTCTACCCGATGGCCGTTTCGCTCAAACGAGCTTCCTCTGAGGCTCTGTGCGCCTCAGTATTAAGTAGCTACAGGTGCCTCCAAGTTGAAGGTAGCAGAGGTGCCCCTGACTGAAGGATGCTAGATACGGCGTAGGGAAAGTAATGGGTTTTTGTGTGGGTGCTGGGAGCAAGTTATGGGAGTACTGGGTGACCTGTGGGTACTGGATGCAGACTGTGTGGGTTTCAGGTGCCATCGGGTTGCTGAGTGAAGTGTGGGGGCTGGGTGTGAGTTGGGGGGTTACTGAGTGCCATGTAGGTACTGGGGAAGGCTATGGGAGCTACTAGGTGCAATGTGGGTGCTGGGTGCCATGTGGGTGCATACTATGGAAGGTACTAGGGAGGAACTGGGAGGTACTATGGAGGAACTGGGAGGAACTGGGTGCCATGTCAGTGTTTGGTGCTATGTGGGTGCAAAGTATGGGAGGTACTGGGTGCCATGTGGGTGCAGGCTATGTGAATGCCTGAGTGCCATGTGGGTGCAGGGCGCCATGTGGGTGGGGTTATAGGGGTTACTGGGTGAGGAAGTACTCAGTACATTATTCTAGTGAGAGTCACCACATCTCATTCTAGTGAGAGGCACCAGGCCAGGATTTACATCACAGGAGCCTATATGCACAGATGTCATGCCACATTAGACTTCACCCTTCATGAACTTACAAACCCCCACCCAACAGCACCACAGGTGTGTGGTGTCCATTAGCATTAGGTATCTAGAGGTACCCTCAATATTAACCATTTACCGCCATCCTAACGTATTAAAACGTCATGCTTACCTCTATTAACGGCAACATGACGTTTTAATACGTCGCGCATACCCACCGCTGCTACCGCCGTGTGCGTGCCGCTACCGCCGCTGTTTCCGTCGGAATCCCGTGCTGAGTGATTGGGGAAGAGGACCTCTACCCAATCGCAGTGCCTGGAGTGAATGGACGTGACCGCGAACAGCGGCTACGTCCATTCACATAAACAGGAAATGTAACAATTAAATAAAGTATGTAAAAAAAAAAGTGAACACTTCCTATAACGAGTGTTCACTAGCGCCATCTTGTGGCCAAAAAGTATATTACATCTACAAAATACATACATTTTCAAGTACATACACTTCATTAATAAAATTACACTTCCAACCCTCCCCCCCGAAAAAAAAAACACTTGTAAAAAAAAAATCAGCTTAAAAAAAAAATTGTTACCTTAGGGACTAAGCTTTTTTAATCTATATTTTATGGGGGAAAATTAATTTTAATTTATTACATAGGGGCTTGTAATTATGGCCAGAGCAAAAAAAAAAAACAGAACAGAAAAATAACACTTATATTTCAAAATAATATACTGTCACCATACATTGTGATAGGGACATAATTTAAACGGTTTAATAATCAGGAAAACTGGGCAAATAAAACGTGTTTGTTTTATCCACAGGAGAATGTTTAATTTTAAAACTATAATGGCTTAAAACTGAGAAATAATGATTTTTTTTCTGTTTTTCTGATTTTCTTATTAAAACTTATTTAGAATAAAAAAATTCTTAGCAAAATGTACTATCCACAGAAAGCCTAATTGGTGGCGGAAAAAACGAGGTATAGATCCCTACTGCTATTATTGTGATAAGTAGTAATAAAGTTATTAGGGAATAAAAGGGAGGAGCACTGACAACTGAAAATTGCTCTGGTCCGTTAGGATAAAAACCCTTGGGGGTGAACTGGTTAAGATGCTGGAAGTGTTCCCTGACTGAAGGGAGATCTTGTCAGTGGAATGCTGAGAGCTGGGTGAGTAACCTCTCATTTATACACTCATTAGGACCCTTCACAGGGAAGGAGGAAAAGAAGCGCAGAGGGAGGGGAGGGGAGTGAGCCGCCTTTCCATTATCAGCCGCCTGTAGGCATGTGCCTACAGTGCCTTATGGTAAATCCGTCCCTGGATGGCACTGACTAAGTACTGTCAATGCCCTATATAGAAATCTATTTCTTTTCAGCACTTTTCCTTCTCTACGGGTCTCATTAAAACCCTTAAGTATAAGTGCACTTCACAGCAGACTATAAGCAAAGGAAAATGGTATTCGAAACATGAATTCCAATAACTGACATAACTTGAGGGATACAGCACTGTTATATAATGCATCATGGAATTCTTTAAGCATTTTGTGCCAGAGAAATATCCACATAGAGACAAATATTGATGTGTGTTTCAGACCTTGGCTCCTGACAGTTTACAGTGAAGATTTCTATAACACTCAGACTCACCCAGCTTGCATCGGAGCTTGGGAAAGCGTATGATTTATGTCTGGATAGAAAGCTGCATACTAGCACTATCAGTGAATTCCTTTCCCAGATTCCCCTTTCAATAACTATGAAGTTAAAGTCAGACCTATGAAAAGCCTCTTCCCACCCTCGTGTGCCTCACGTGCCCCTCATTTTATGGTTCCACCAACTTAAAGGGAGATGATCACCCACTGAGTTATCCATTTCCATGTGGGGACTTCACAAGCAGATGTGTGGGACAGAACACACACCGTGTGTCAGTGTCATGTCACATCTGTAATTTCCTTTACAAGCAGAAAGCGAGATTCTTCTGTTTTCCATGCTGAAAGCTTTGAAGAAATGTTATTCAGCCTTGCTGTCTGGGTACTTGTCTAGGTTATGGACCATTGTGTGATGATACATGGTACTCTTTTGCCAAGGACGGGAGGCACAGTGAATACATAGGGCTTGATTCACAAAGCCGTGCTTTGCATAAAACTTTACTCGGGCTATAACAAATGTCTGCATGCGTGAAAATGTTTGTTATGGTGCGCGTAAAGTTTTGTGCGAAGCATAGCGGGGCCGTGCTATGAGTTAGCACAGCTCTGTGAATCAACCCAATAGTGTGCTTGCTGTATTGTGCTGCCACCACTTTCAAGTGTTTGTAACTGAATGCTAATAAATATCTTTCAATTTTAGTCTGATGCTGCTTTAGGATTTAAAAAAAATAAAATGGAAACCATGGCAACAGTATACAGCTTGGTGTCAAAGATAACCAAAACTTCCCTCTTTCTTTGTTTTCGTAGCAGAAAAATTCTTCATAAAGCAGAAAGTTATTTCTGTGTTGCATGGATAAACCAAGCAGCACCTGGCTTCTGTAATGGCCCATACTCACGGGCTACTTTTTGTCCTGTGGCCAGCACACAGGAGCGTGTGCGCAACAGGTTCGGCGACAGCTCGTCGCCAGGTCCCTCCGCGTACACACGCGGAAGAGGGATTACTGAAGCGACGGAAGCTGTCACCGACGTTCCTCCCCCTCGCCGGAAGCGCCGTACATTTTCTATTATGTTGCTGTCGCTAGTCCGCATACTCATGTGGACTAGTGACAGCTGCGGCGAAATTGCGGCGGCAACTGTCGCCGGGCGATTGACCGCGCCAAGTGCTTGTCATTCTCATATCTTTCCCTCTGATCTAGTGGAGTCTAGTGGTCTAGGGGTCCCCATCCCTCTTCATATATTTTTCCCACGAAGTCTAGAGGTCCCTTCATCTTCAAATTGTCTCTGGAAGTCTAATGTTCCACCCTTCATCTTTAAGACATTTGTTGGGTTGTCAAGTGCCCCCTATTTCCCAATTCCCATATATCTTCCTTCCTGGTCATCTAGCAGTCACCCCTCCACACCTGTAGCTTTCCCTGGTAGTTTAGTGGTCCTCCCTCTTTCCCTTTAAGCCATTCCCTGGCTGTACCCCCCTTATCCCTGGAAGTCTATTGGTATATTCCTTATCCCTGGTAATCTAGTAGTCATCCCCCAACCCCCCTTTGCAGAGTTCAGTAGCAGCAATAATTATTATTTATTGTATTTATAAAGCGCCAACATATTATACAGTGCGGCTGGGTAAGCACCTCACCTCTTCCTGCAGCTATTGGCTTTCTCCTTTCACTTGTAATGCCAACCTCTTGGGTAGGAATGCACCGGGACCCAGCTTGATGACATCATTTGGACACAAGAGGCCAGTGTTAGTTGTACGAAGGAGAGGAGAGAGCTGATTATTGCAGAAACCAGTAGGGGTGAGACATAGTTACCCAGCCACATTTCTAGCTTGCTGCAGATCTCTTTTGGGGGAGGGGTGTAGAGAATCAGGAATTATACACCAGGGTTAGTGCTTCACGTGTTGCCTACTGTGATGCACAGGCGCATCCTAGCATTTGTGCTGAACTCATCAACTGCTGCATACTAGAGCTGTCGCGAATATAGAATTTTCCATTCGCTAACAGCAAATGCGAACTTCCGCAAATGTTTGCAAACATGCAAACTGCCATAGACATTCAATGAGCAGGCGACATTTAAAACCTACAAAGAGTGTTTCTGGCCACAAAAGTGATGGAAAAGTTATTTCAAGGGGTCTAACACCTGGACTGTGGCATGCCATAGGGGGATCCATGCCAAAAGTCTCACCCAAAATTACGGTGTTGACACAAAGACAGGTTTTAATCCCTAAAGTGCAGAAATCACATTACATTCCTACAAACAATGCACTGGAGTGGTAATGTACCTCCACCAATGAATAAACCACATGAGTAGAAATAATTTAAATGATGCACAAAAAACTACTCTTTTTGTGCATCATTAAAATTATTTCTACCCATGTGGTTTGTATATTGGTGGAGGTAAGATCTAATTACTCCTATATATTATGATTTTAAGATAAGATATTTTGGGCGCCTCCTACAAGCCTTTCTAGCTATGACATTTGGTCTGATTTACAAGCTGCATAGATTTGCATAAAAATCACATAAAATGTGCATGAACTCAAAATTATTAGCATTTTTTGGATCATCCCCATTGTTACCATTTTGGGATCATTCGTAGCTGGAAGTGATTGGTAGATCCTAGTGACATGCTATAGTGATTGGTAGATCCTAGTGACAGGCTATAGTGATTGGTAGATCCTAGTGACAGGCTGTAGTGATTGGTAGATCCTACTGACAGGCTATAGTGATTGGTAGATCCTAGTGACAGGCTGTAGTGATTGGTAGATCCTAGTGACAGGCTGTAGTGATTGGTAGATCTTAGTGACAGGCTGTAGTGATTGGTAGATACTAGATCGTAGTGACAAGCTGTAGTGATTGGTAGATCCTATTGACATGCTGTAGTGATTGGTAGATCCTAGTGACATGCTATAGTGATTGGTAGATCCTAGTGACAGGCTATAGTGATTGGTAGATCCTAGTGACAGGCTGTAGTGATTGGTAGATCCTACTGACAGGCTATAGTGATTGGTAGATACTAGTGACAGGCTGTAGTGATTGGTAGATCCTAGTGACAGGCTGTAGTGATTGGTAGATCCAACTGACAGGCTGCCTATTGACAAGCTGTAGTGATTGGTCGATCCTAGTGACAGGCTGTAGTGATTGGTAGATACTAAATCCTAGTGACAAGCTGTAGTAATTGATAGATCCTAAGGACAGGCTATAGTGACTGTTAGATCCTACTGACAGGCTGTAGTGATTGGTAGATCCTAATGACATGCTGTAGTGATTGGTAGATCCTAGTGATAGGCTGTAGTGATGAGTAGATCCTAGTGACAGGCTGTAGTGATTGGTAGATCCTAGTGACAGGCTGTAGTGATGAGTAGATCCTAGTGACAGGCCGTAGTGTTTGGTAGTTCCTAGTGACAGGCTGTAGTGATTAGTAGATCCTAGTGACAGACTGTAGTGATGAGTAGATCCTAGTGACAGGCTGTAGTGATTGGTAGATCCTAGTGACAGGCTGTAGTGATTGGTAGATCCTAGTGACAGGCTGTAGTGATTGCTGGATTCTAGTGACAGGCTGTAGTGATTGGTAGATCCTACTGACATGCTGTAATGATTGGTAGATCCTAGTGACAGGCTGTAGTGATTGGTAGATCCTAGTGACAGGCTGTAGTGATTGGTAGATCTTAGTGACAGGCTGTAGTGATTGGTAGATACTAGATCGTAGTTACAAGCTGTAGTGATTGGTAGATCCTATTGACATGCTGTAGTGATTGGTAGATCCTAGTGACAGGCTGTAGTGATTGGTGGATTCTAGTGACAGGCTGTAGTGATTGGTAGATCCTACTGACATGCTGTAATGATTGGTAGATCCTAGTGACAGGCTGTAGTGATTGGTAGATCCTAGTGACAGGCTGTAGTGATTGGTAGATCTTAGTGACAGGCTGTAGTGATTGGTAGATACTAGATCGTAGTGACAAGCTGTAGTGATTGGTAGATCCTATTGACAAGCTGTAGTGATTGGTAGATCCTAGTGACAGGCTGTAGTGATTGTTAGATCCTAGTGACAGGCTGTAGTGATTGGTAGATCCTAGTGACAGGCTGTAGTGATTGTTAGATCTTACTGACAGGCTGTAGTGATTGTTAGATCCTATTGACATGCTGTAGTGATTGGTAGATCCTAGTGACAGGCTGTAGTGATTGGTAGATCCAACTGACAGGCTGCCTATTGACAAGCTGTAGTGATTGGTCGATCCTAGTGACAGGCTGTAGTGATTGGTAGATACTAAATCCTAGTGACAAGCTGTAGTAATTGATAGATCCTAAGGACAGGCTATAGTGACTGTTAGATCCTACTGACAGGCTGTAGTGATTGGTAGATCCTAATGACATGCTGTAGTGATTGGTAGATCCTAGTGATAGGCTGTAGTGATGAGTAGATCCTAGTGACAGGCTGTAGTGATTGGTAGATCCTAGTGACAGGCTGTAGTGATGAGTAGATCCTAGTGACAGGCCGTAGTGTTTGGTAGATCCTAGTGACAGGCTGTAGTGATTAGTAGATCCTAGTGACAGACTGTAGTGATGAGTAGATCCTAGTGACAGGCTGTAGTGATTGGTAGATCCTAGTGACAGGCTGTAGTGATTGGTAGATCCTAGTGACAGGCTGTAGTGATTGCTGGATTCTAGTGACAGGCTGTAGTGATTGGTAGATCCTACTAACATGCTGTAATGATTGGTAGATCCTAGTGACAGGCTGTAGTGATTGGTAGATCCTAGTGACAGGCTGTAGTGATTGGTAGATCTTAGTGACAGGCTGTAGTGATTGGTAGATACTAGATCGTAGTGACAAGCTGTAGTGATTGGTAGATCCTATTGACATGCTGTAGTGATTGGTAGATCCTAGTGACAGGCTGTAGTGATTGGTGGATTCTAGTGACAGGCTGTAGTGATTGGTAGATCCTACTGACATGCTGTAATGATTGGTAGATCCTAGTGACAGGCTGTAGTGATTGGTAGATCCTAGTGACAGGCTGTAGTGATTGGTAGATCTTAGTGACAGGCTGTAGTGATTGGTAGATACTAGATCGTAGTGACAAGCTGTAGTGATTGGTAGATCCTATTGACATGCTGTAGTGATTGGTAGATCCTAGTGACAGGCTGTAGTGATTGTTAGATCCTAGTGACAGGCTGTAGTGATTGGTAGATCCTAGTGACAGGCTGTAGTGATTGTTAGATCTTACTGACAGGCTGTAGTGATTGTTAGATCCTATTGACATGCTGTAGTGATTGGTAGATCCTAGTGACAGGCTGTATTAATTGGTAGATCTTAGTGACAGGCTGTAGTGATTGGTAGATACTAGATCCTAGTGACAAACTGTAGTGATTGGTAGATCCTAGTGACAGGCTATAGTGTTTGGTAGATCCTAGTGACGGACTGTAGTGATTGGTAGATCCTAGTGACAGGCTGTAGTGATTGGTAAATCTAAGTGACAGGCTGTAGTGATTGGTAGATCTTAGTGACAGGCTGTAGTGATTGGTAGATCCTAGTGACAGGCTATAGTGATTGGTAGATCCTAGTGACAGAATGTAGTGATTGGTAGGTCCTAGTGACAGGCTGTAGTGACTGGTAGATCCTAGTGACAGACAGTAGTGATTGGTAGATCCTAGTGATGGGCTGTAGTGATTGGTATATCTAAGTGACAGGCTGTAGTGATTGGTAAATCCTAGTGACAGGCTGCAGTGATTGGTAGATCCTATTGACAGGCTGTAGTGATTGGTAGATCATGGTGACAGGCTGTAGTGATTGGTAGATCCTGGTGACAGGCTGTAGTGATTGGTAGATCCTAGTGACAGGCTTAGTGATTGGTAGATCCTAGTGACAGGCTTTAGTGATTGTAAAAGTTACTGAGAGGATGTAGTGATTGGTAGATCCTAGTGACAGTCTGTAGTCATTGGTAGATCCTAGAGACTGGCTGTAGTGATTGGTAGATCCTTGTGACAGGCTCGTTATAGATTCGAGTGGCAGGTAGTAAGTGACTGGGGGATGTTGACCAGTACTGACAGATAGATGATGAATAGTGACAAGTAGTGGCAGATAGGGGCCATTGAATAGTGAAAAATGCTAGGGGTGAGGATAGTGACAGGTACTAGAGGGCGACAAGTAATGATAGGCAGCAATGGGTGACAAATAGTGAGTCCAACCACGAAAAAGGATTGCACCAGAGCTCCAAACACTGTCAGTCATAGCAAGAAGGAGTCAACCAGCATACACCCAGATCCCACAGGAGTGTACTATCAGATGCAAAGAACAGAGAAAGCTGAGTCTCCACCTGGATTATGCAATTGTAACGATTGCGGAATTATTTCCGTGGTCAGCGCACAAGATGTGCGCTGACACTGCGGAAATCCTCCACAAGCGTGTAATTTACAGAACCCAGCTATGGTGCTATGCACCTGTAGAGGGAAATTCCCACCGGCAGATAGAGCTGTGGAGTGCAGAGGAACACAGCCTCAGCCCTGCCACAGTTGCCAGATGGGAATTACACGAGTTGAAGCAATGCAGGGTAAGATAGCCCCTAAAGAAAGAGAGAGTACAGAAACAGAAGGTATGTGTGTCCACCAATCTAGTCGCCACCCAGCGACGGTGAATTAAAAACAACAGCAGAAACGAAGTGGGAACGCAATCGCAAGAATGGCGATTGCCAATAGTGACACAAGACCGAATCAGACCGAGCACAAGTGTAGCAAGAAAGACATAGCAAATAACAATGATCAGAACGTCAAAGAAAATAACAAACGCTAGCTAAACGCGAACTCCACCCTCATTCGCAATAGCGAACGTGTTAAATGTTTTTTATACTGCAAGCCATCAGAGGAAGCAGCTAAGCAATTTGCATGACAAGTGGATGCAAATTCCTCCCCAGAACAGCAGCTCAGCAAGTTGCAGAGTGAAGACAGGTCTTCTTTCCAGGGACCTGCAACGCTCAGAGCTACCAAATGGTCAAAAAGCTGTCTGCCTGTGCAGACAGCAGAGCAGATCATTACAGCAATATTAACTTAATTTATTAGTGGTACCATAGTCGCAGAAAGCCCACATTTCGGCACAGACCTTTGTCAATTTGACAAAGGCCGGTGTGCTAAAGCGTTGTGCTTTTTGTGGCTATGTTACCACTAATAAATTAAGCTAATATTGCAAAATCCAGGTGGAGACCCAGCTTTTTCTAGTCTTTGCTTCTGACAAATAGTGAGTGACAGGTACTGGATGAGAAGTACAGGGTAAAAGGGGTTTAAAATAAGTGTTGAGGGTTTAAAATGAATGCCCCAGTGCAACTGTTTACTCATGCCACAAAGCGGGAGTTTCAACTTATCCACTTCCCATTCTGTGACTAGAGTCTCACGTCCAAATTAACTACTGTAAAGATTCCTAGATGTGAGACTTACGCCCAGCACTAAAAAACACCGCTACAATTGTGCACATGCATCCCTGCCCACCCCTGTCACTTGTGCACCCAGTTAATATAGCAGCAATCATTCAAATCAAGTTACTGAAAAAAGTTTAAAACTTTTTTTTTTTTTTACGTTAAGGTGACAATGTCACATAAATGTAAAAAATGAAAAGAAAAGAGGTTTTTTTGTAACCCCTACCAGACAAAGGGTGGAAAAAAATAAAATAAATAGGAACATTTAATTTAAAAAATTATATATATATACATATATAAAAAACAAACAAACACTACACCAGCAATCACAGCCCACTAACAGAAAGTGCTGTTGGTGGGCAGAAAAGGGGGGGGGTGACTTGTGTGCTGAGTTGTACGGCCCTGCAGCGAGCCCTTGAAGCTGCAGTGGCCTAATTAGTAAAAATAGCCTGGTCACTAGGGGGGAGTAAGCCTACAGTCCGTAAGTGGTTAATTAGCAGGCTGCAGCTTGAAATGAAAAGTAATTAAATAGCCAAAAAACGTATGCACCGCCTATCTACATGTATGCCAATTTGAAAATGAAATTGGAATGTCCCTTTTACATGTGCCACTGTATAAAAGCAGTGAGAAAAAGAGCATGTGATCGGCCTCTAAAGCGTCTGCCAAATCTACTGACTTATCAGAGCCGGAGAATTGAAAGTAACTGTAACAAGCAGATATTTGACAAGGGCGGTAAAGTATACATTTTGAAACAGACATCCAAATTGTGGGAAGAGAGTGCTGTTATCAAACGACATGCATCTAAGGCCCCGTTCACACTGCACGCGTTTCCAGCCGCGTTTTGGAAACGCGTGCAGGTGGCCGACACGCACGACATCAGACATTGCATAGAGTGCAATGTCTGATGTTCACACTGCATGCGTTCCGGACCTGTGCGGTCCGGGAACGCATGCTGCATGCATTTTTTGTAAAAACGCATGGCTGTCCCATTCACTTTTCAGTGATGGGATCAGCCACGCAACGCACACAAACGCGGATGGCGTGCGTTCGTACGCGTTGCGGTACGCACGCGTTCCGCACGCATGGCCATCCGCGTTTGTGATGTGAACGGGGCCTAAAATGAGCCTGGAGGAGCAGTGAAAGGTATGTTTAGTTAATATTAATAATCTTCATACAGAGGAAAAAAAAACTGCAGAATTTTAAAGCTATGCCAACATTTTCATGATGTGCTCACACAGCATCACATTGTTATCAGTAATGAATTAACTTTGCAGTTGACTGATGGGCTATCACGGAACTAAGTGGAAAAATTGTGTTTTGAAGCAGTTAGCAGGGCACCCTCTAGTGGACAAATATATATATATATATATATATATATATATATATATATATATATATATATGTACACTGAGAGCAAAATTCTGATAAAAAGTTTCATTTTTAATCAGATCTCATAAAAATGTTTATTAAACAAACCATTATTTTTAGAAAAAAAAGCATGCCTCACAATGTACCCCTTGTCCGCATGCAGGCTGGTATTCCCTGGGGATATGTGGGGCTCTGTCCCTAAACAAAACAGGCATTTAAAAAAGGTAGGGGTGGATGGGCAACAAAGCACCTTTGTCCAATGTTATTGACAAGAAAGTCAGTGAGGTGCAAGTTCATAGATGTTGTGACTGTTTATATGGGCACTGTGCGGTACATGATAATGGCAAATACCACACATGCTGTGGATGCAGACAGAATCAATTATTATTAATAATATTATTGATTTATAATGTGCCTACATATTGCGTGGCGCTGTGCAATGTAAGAAACAGACATGGGGTACATACTGTATATTCTGGCATATAAGACTACTTTTGAACCCAGGAAAATCTTGTCAAAAGTCGGTAGTCGTCTTATAGGCAGGGGCGTAGCAATAGAGGTCGCAAAGGTCGCATTGGCGACCGGGCCCGCCGCCTGAAGCCTTGAGGGGGGGCCCGGCCGCCGGGCCCCCCTCCCTGTTGTTTGCATGCAAGGTACTAGTGTGTGGGACCTGTGGGTGCTGCCGGGCCGCCGGCATCCATTTCGTAATGGCGGCGCGGCCGCCGGCTCCGGCAGAGTGCAGAAGATTCTCTCTCCCTCGGCTGGCTCTGCCCCCCTCCTCCCCAGCGTCAGCAGCAGAGTGAGCAGTGAGCACAGTCATTAGCGGCGGCCGGCGGAGCCAGGCGAGATGAGTCATGTCACTGTCTGTGACTAATGACGTCACTCGCTCTCTCCCCCCTGGTGCTGACTGTGACTGGCCTGATGCTGATGGCCTCTAATCTACTGCGGTGGCCGCCGGTGAGTGAGACGACTGGACTGGACTAAGACGTCACATCACTCTCCCTCTCCGCAGCCTGTACAGCCCCCTGGCCTGCCCCCCTCAGCCCTCACTCACTGTCACTGATCTCTCTGTCTGGCAACGGCAGGCCTAGCTCCTCCCATGATCTACCTAGAGAGCTCAGAGCTGTGGCTGTCGAGCCAGCTACCTACCTAACCTATCCTGGGGGGGCCAGCTACCTACCTAACCTATCCTGGGGGGCCAGCTACCTACCTAACCTATCCTGGGGGGCCAGCTACCTACCTAACCTATCCTGGGGGGCCAGCTACCTACCTAACCTATCATGGGGGGCCAGCTACCTACCTAACCTATCCTGGGGGGCCAGCTACCTACCTAACCTATCCTGGGGGGCAGCTACCTACTCTAACCTATCCTGGGGGGCCAGCTACCTACCTAACCTATCCTGGGGGAAAGCTACCTAATCTACCCTGGGGGGCAGCTACCTAACCTATCCTGGGGGGCACCTACCTCATCTAACTTATACTGGGGGGCAGCTACCTAATCTAACCTATACTGTGGGGCACCTACCTATCTAACCTGGGGGCACTTAATTGTCTAACCTGTATTCGGGGCACCTAGCTAGCCTATACAGGTGGCAACTATACTGGCTACCTATATTGGAGGCACCTACCTAACTAACCTATACTGGGGGCACCTACCTATCTAACCTATGCTGGGGGCAACTATTCTGGCTACCTATATTAGAGGCACCCACCTAGCTAACCTGTACTGGCGGCGCCTGCCTATCTAACCTATACTGGGGGCAACTATACTGGCTACCTATGCTGGAGGCACCTACCTGGCTAACCTATACCGGGGGCAACTATACTGGCGTACCTATGCCTGGCTACCTATACTGGGGGGACCTATAGCTGGCTATAGGGATTCGGATATGTGTGTGCGTCGGGTGTTGCCGGGGGAGGGGGGGCTGTTGTTGCCGTGGGGGGGGGGGGGCCCACATCCAGATTCCGCATCGGGGCCCAGAGGTTTGTAGCTACGCCACTGCTTATAGGGCAAGTGCTGAAGCGTCTGAGCAGGACTGGAGAATCTGCAGTTGCTGCATAACTATTTTCCAGATGACCAGAGTTGTTTTTTTGAGCAACAAGTGGTCGATTACGTGATCTTACGACGTGGGTACAGACACACAATCATGCAAACGTCACTTAGCATCGTGTGACAATAACAACCATCATGGTGGATCACATCATGTGCAACATTGCGCATACAGGCTGGCTGGAAGATGGAGGAAGTTGGATCGGGGGAGCGATCGTCGTCAGGGAGACGTCGATGGATCCATCTCCCTGCATCGTGATGAGAATACATAGCTTATGAGCCTTTAGCCTAAATGCCCCTACATTTTAATGGTGCTTTGAAAAGTAAATATTCCCCAGCACAGGGGATTGATGTGACCAGAGATACATCCCGAGTTGTTAAAAGTGACACATTGATTAATTTGTGCATGAAAGCCTAGGGAGAAAAAAACACTCTTGCTGCAAAGTTCCATCCATCACTCCTGGGAGAGTGAAATGATATATTTTATCTTCACCTATTGTACTGTTTGTTGTATATAGCTCCTTTGGACGCATACCTGCCAGCTCTACTGAGAAACACCAACAGGTGATTTGTATACAAAGGCACTGAGCCGTGGGCAAACAATGCAATGAATCATAAAGCAGAATCAGCGCAGATCTGTAAATTGTTAGCCACTACAAACACAAGGGATTAAGTTTCCCTTAAACAATGTGATAAGTCGACTTTTATGGGCTACTAGTAAGGTATTTACCTCCCAGCAGTTTAGTTGGGGGAGACGAGAGACATGTACTCCGATTTGATCTGTGCAGTATATGAACTGATGTGATGTCCACCTAATCCCTTCTTGCTGTATGTAAGTCAGTCAATACTGAGTTCCTAAAGAGACTCTGATGTCATGATTGAGCTTTATACATGACAATTTTTATTTCCTGGTCTGGATTTATACAGCTCTGATATGTTATGCAGCATACTGCAGACTACAGAGAAGTATTTCCCTTGAAGAGGCTTATAATGTTCATATAACACTTTGAGGCCTTGTTCACATCTAAAAACGAAATCGCAAACGCAAGCATTTTGCGATTTTGTGCGCGGCACTCCACTGCACGCTACGTTTTTTAAAAGCACTTTTTCAGAGCGATTTTTTAATTCACTCCCTGACACAAGTCAGGAAGTGAACTCTTTGACCTGGAAAAGAATAAATACAATGCCAATAAATACTTGCCAAGTGCCACGTGACACTTGGCAAGTGCCACATGACACTTGGCAAGTGCCACGTGACAAGTGGCAAGTGCCACGTGACATGTGCTAAGTGCCAATTGCCAAGTCCGGGAATGCTCCTAGCACACGTTACACGTGCTGCTGCTGCAGCATTGCCCTGCTCCTGCTGCCTGTGCAGCTCCCACCACCAGGCCAGGGTGCCACCGGCCACTGATACCACCTATATTTAACCCAAAACACAATTGCTGCGTAATTTTTTGGAGGTGTCTTGGCTGAAAACTGTTATGTCCCAGTTGTGCGGTTGGACTTAGGACACAATGTGGGCTGCACGACCGCTGTCTGGAGCCTAGGCCTAATGTTAACTGACAGCCATTTTTGGGGGGGCGGGGGGATTTAAGTCCCCACATCATCAATTAGTGTTCCCCTTTAAAAAATAATGATGCTACATGCCTCATTTACCCTAGAAAATGTTTTAAAATAATTTAAAGGGCACTTCCATTTTTCTATCCGGATATCCAAATCCACCCGGATAGCCCGGATAATGCATTCGGATATCCGCATGAACGCAGATATCTGAATGATCGGATTTGGATATCCGATCCGCATATCTGGGTATCCGGATCAATTCGGATTTTGAAAAGTGGTATCCGAGCACCCCTGCCCTAGATCTGCAACTGGGGCTGACATAGAAATCACTGGGCTCCATTGCAAAATTTTGGTAACCCCTCCAAAAAAACAAGATAGCCCATGTGCCCATCCCCCCCTCCTCCCACCACACACACATCAGATAGTAGTATTAGGTAATCTTTGTGTTTGGTAGCCAGAGGTGCCACTCCAGGTAGCTATAGGTGTCTCTCACTATTAGTAACAAGAGGAGCCCAGCCAGATTAGTAGCCAGAGGTTCCCCTAATGCATTAGTAGCCTAACCCCCAAATATAAAATAGACAGAAATGCCTCCCCCCCAGTATTAGCTAGGCAGAGATACCCCAAAATGAGGTGGCGAGAGGTCACCTCCATTATAGGTACCCAGAATCCTCGCCCCCCAGTATTTGGTAGCCCCCCCAATATAGTCAGCCAGCGGTAGTCCCCCAGTATGGGTATACCTAGGAGCCCTCAGTATTAGGTAGCCAGAGATAACCCCCTCCTCTTTCCCTCCATTATAGATAGAGGTTGATAGAGGTAACTCCACAGGTAGGCATATTTTCCCCCTCACCCTGTGCAGAGTGGTAACAAAAAGAAAAGGGGAAAAGTAACTCACCTCTCCGCACACCAGTAACAATCCACCTTCCTCCATAGATGCCTCTACTATAGCTGTAGAGGCATCTATCATCATGTAACTTAACATTTGACAGTTCTCTAAAAAAAGAAATAATATACTGTGTATTTTTTCACTTATGAAGAGTAATCTGTTTTCCTCTCCTTGTCCACTTCCTCCCTTTTAAAAAACCTTGCAAAGGTCCCCTCTTGCTTTTGTTATAAAGTGCTATCAACTTCAAAGTTTCTCTTTTTGTGCTAAAGAATTCTACACGTAGTTTATTTTAATGCCTTTAATGTCATTATTAGGTACTAGTTTCTCACTGCAGTAATTAGGGGAAAAGTAGCAAGTTTTACAAAGATCAATTGCCTTCGAATTGCAAGGCATAACCCCTGAGTGACCTGGAACTCAGCCTTTTGTAGTCTGGAACTGAAGCATAGAAGACCAGTTGGAAACATAAACTCATTTACAAAACATGGGATCCCGCACATCTCTTGCTACCAATTTTGTGTTTATGTGTGCTCTCATTTGTGAACATAGAGCAGAGCCAAACTTGTACTTTGGGACATTTACCATAAAGTTTATAATTTTTTAAAAATAATACAATTTTTTTTAAAATAATAAATTTTTTAAAAAATAATAAAATTTTTAATTTTTTTTGTAAAAGTAAGTGATAAAGTGTCATGGAAAACTTTTTAAAATGAATAAGCGACGTGTGATCGTTTCCGTGTTCTTGTGACGTGGGTACAGAAGCACGATTATGTTAATGACATTTGCCTACGCAAGATGACAACATCCGGCATTGTGGATCAGAGCTTTAAGATCCCCGACGACTCCCTCGCAAAGTACCGTGAACGCTTGTTCATGCCCACCGTGTGCCGTCACGTGATGTTGTGTATTCCCACCAGCAGGAGGATGGATTGGAGAACGCTTGTTGTCGGGGGACGTCTCTGGGATCCATCTTCCTGCCTCGTGAGGTGAGTATTCAGCTTTAGAACTGCCTGTGTTCAATTGAATTAATTACAAAAGTTATTAAACCTGTGCTTTATCTCTACAGCTAGATTGCAGCTGACAGCTCTCCTGAAATCTAATTAGAGGCCATAACACTTTTGTGTGGCTGTGCAAACATGTAAACACTACTCATAGCAAAATAGTGATGAAAGCTGAATAAGTCATCATTCCTCTGTGGAGGAGCTGAAGGAACAACAGGCTTAACAATGCGGTTTGGCTTAGGCTTAAAAATGAGATTTTTTTTTTCATCTCCTAATAGACAACTGAAGTGAGAGGGCTATGGAGGCTGCCTTATTTATTTCCTTTTAAGCAATACCAGTTGCCTGGATATCACTGCTGATCCTCTGACTCTAATACTTTTAGCTATAGACCCTGAACTAGCATGCAGTAGATCAGGTGCCTCTGACATTATTGTCAAATCTAACAACATTAGCTGCATGCTTGTTTCTGGTGTAATTCAGAGACTACTGCAGTCAAAGAGATCAGCAGGACAGCCAGGCAACTGGTATTGTTTAAAGTGAAATAAATATGGCAGCCTCCATATTATTCTCACTTCAGTGGTTCTTTTATTTGATTCCAACAAATTCTACTCAGGAATAATTCATTATACAGACAGAGGGCTTCATTCACTAACGATAGCACAGCGTAAAGCTCCATCTACACACGTAGATGCGGCCGCGATGCTCCTTATCAATCGAGCCGCTGATTGATAAGATCCAACAGGACGGATCTTGCTTCCGCCGATTCCCTGCTCGCTCCCCGCGAGGGGACAATGGCAGGGAATCGAGCGGAAGATAAGCGGTGTCGGCGGGGACGAGCAGGGACGAGCGGGGAATCGAATGCAGCGCACGTGCGGCGAGCGGGGACGCGGCGGGCACGCGCAGGTACGCGGAAGAGGCGATCCGGCGGCTAATCGAGCCGCCGTATCGCAGCCTCATCTACGCGTGTAGATGAGGCTTAACAGCGCGAGTTAGCTACTATTATGAAGGGGCCCAGGGCGGGAGGAGTGGAGTGAACATTAAGTTACTAGCATTCGCTATGCTGCAATACAGCAGCAAAGCTTGCACTGAGCCTTATTACACATGCTACGTTGCCACTAGCACGCGTAGCATGCAGGGAGCCCTCATTAAGGCACACTGATTCACCAGTGCGCCTAATAGTAGCTAACTCGAGCTGTTACACTGCGCTGTCATTAGTGACTCAAGCCCAGAATTACTTATTTCATAAGTTTATTTTTACTGCAGGTTTTGTGTATTTTTTTAAACCATGTTGAACCCTATTAATATGTTAAGTTAAAGAAAAATAGATAAATCAATTGCAGCACTGGGTCCCCTTAAATTGGTCATTGACTACAATGGACATCTTTACAGCAGGAGAGATTGCCAGCACTTTCAGACAGAGGCTGTAGGCTGTACCTGAATTAGCTATTTGCAAAGATGTGCAGAGCTCCACAATATGGACAAAATTACACAACATGCTTTCAAAACAGGTACAGCAAAGGAGGGCGTTAGCTTCAGTATAAATAATATGTGCACAAATTATTCCCTACTAGACTTCCCCATAGTGTTGATGGGCCCTTGGGTGGGAAGACCTACCGCTAGTCTAAACATAAAAACATAATTTTTTACCTAGTGCTGCTAATTATAAATGGTATATACATTTCTTTAAACAGATATCAAACAAGTGACAGTGCTCCAGGGTGCAAACTGAAATGTAAGCCAACAGAGGCATGCAGAGCCCCACAGGTGCTAAATACATGTCTTGAATGAAAATCAGATGCAAATTATGTACTAAGTCCTAATCTAAAAAATTGAATGCAGGTTGAAGCACATGATTGCAGCTAGCCAAATAGTATACTTACGTTAATTTTGTACAGCAGGAGATATTGGCAGCGCTTTCAGAGGCTGTACCCGAATTTTGTGCTTTGTTTTTTTAAAACCATGTTGAACCCCATCAATATGTTCAGTTAAAGAAAAGTAGATACATTAATTGCAGCACTGGGTCCCCTTAAATTGACCCTAGACTATAATGGACATATTGTAACGATCGGTGTCAGCACACAGAGATCTCTGATTATTGGTGATCTGCAGTATCACCAATAATGCAGATGCTATACCTGATTATATGGTGATCTGCAGAATCACCAATAATACTAGTATAGCCTGACACGTGACAACCAGTGGAGGATCGTGTTTGGGTGTAACAGTAATTCAGATGAGAGAGCTTACCCGAGGAGCGGGTGACTCAGCCTGCAGCTGATGCTCACCTAATGGCGGGGTGAGTCAGACAGTATTGCAGGCAAGAGGGCTAATGTGTATAATACAATAATGCTGTATAACTGATCACCTGTGGAGCAAGTGATTCAGAGTATACTGCAGCCCGGTAGTGTTTTGGTGCACAGTATAAGGAGAGAACCACAGTAGTGCTGAACTCAGGCTCCCCTGAAGAACAGGTGGAGCTGACTGTCTTGCAGCCTAGGAGTAGTTGATACAATTGGTGCTATAGCCCAGTTTGATTCAGGCGTTACTGCAGCCTTGGCTAGAGTGAGACAGACAGTACTGCAGCCTAATAGCAAGTGACACAGATAGTACTGAAGCCTAATGGCAAGTGACACAGATAGTACTGCAGCCTAGGATACCTGAGGAGCAGGTATCCCGACTAGATGGCAGTATCCTACACCTAGGAGATTGGTGCAGGAAACTGATTTCCCTCACTAGTGGCAGGGCCCACCAGTGCGGGTAGAGAGGTCAGACAGGCAGAGTTGACAACGAGCGGACAGACAAACTACAGAATCGGAAGACTGATTCAACGTCAGGGACAGGCAGGGTCGGCAACGTGAATCAGATAGACTGAGGTACAGAATCGACAAATGGAAAAATAGTCAGAGGAAGCAATAGGTCATAACAAATAAACAATGCACTAGTATGGAATAATGGTTAAGGGCTCTGCCTCTGACACAGGAGACCAGGGTTCAAATCTCGGCTCTGCCTGTTCAGTAAGCCAGCACCTATTCAGTAGGAGACCTTTGGCTAGTCTCCCTAACACTGCTACTGCCTATAGAGTGCGTCCTAGTGGCTGCAGCTCTGGCGCTTTGAGTCTGCCAGGAGAAAAGCGTGATATAAGTGTTCTGTGTTTGTTTGTTTGTTAGTACTTTAAAGCTATCAACAGAATCTAGCTAAGTGTGAATTCCCAGCTCCAGCTGGTTCTAACACACTTTGGGAACTGACTATGGTCTGAGCGCTAACACACTATAGCATTCGCAACAGCAGACGCGGAGCTACTGACAGGCCTGCTCTATATATACCCAGCAAGCTCCACAGCGCCGCCCCAATCCCTCAGCCAATCCGGATGCCAGCTGGAGTCAGCTGACCGCAGGATCAGCTGACCCCCCTCTTAGCTGCATAAAGGTCCTGTCGCTCTGCTCGCATAGCCCTTAACCTGTGAGCAATGGAAGGACCAGGCATAACTTGAGCATTTAACCGCGCGGCAGAGGCCGCCGGCTGATACACGGAGATAGCCGCCATGCCGCTTGTCTCCGCGACGGCATCTCCGCTATTCCTTACACATATGACTAGACATTATATTGTGAGCTCCTCTGGGGGACAGTTAGTGACAAAATTACATACCTAAATTTATCAGAAATTCCGATATCTTTACTGCTAACTGGGAGAATCTCTGTGGAATTTTTTTTTTCCACTGTGAAGTTAGCAGGTACATCACATAATCTTCCTATGGACGGTGCTTTTAGGCGGAGAAGGCTGCATGACATCATAGACCAGGCTAAACATCACTGGGAGAGTGCGATTAAACACCAATTTATAGTAATGTATAGATACAGTATAAGAAGCATTGTCCGCATGCGCTATGCAATGACGCAACTTGCATTTTTGCAAACCCCCATTGCCCACGTTTCTATCGGACGCTTCTGGGTATAGAAATTTACTCTGCTTGCTGATAATTGGGTGCCTCAGTGCACCAAAATGTAAAATGTAACTGTGCAAAAATGGCAAATTACGGTTCTTTCCATTCTGTTTCACATTGTTGCCAAAAAATCTGAAGGGGCCCTGGGGATAAAAATAACATTTAGGGGAGACCTGGACAAGGTGGTGGTGGTGGTGTGTGTGTGTGTGTGTATGTGGAGGGGGGGGGGGGGGCTGTCAGCAGTGCCTGGGTCAAGTGCCCAGTTTTCCTCTATGGAAGCATCGGCCCTGATGGTGGCCCTGGTGTTGAAGTTCCCCTCCATTGCTATATGGGGAAGAGGGCCTTTAAAATAATTTATTATCAACTTACACAATGCTACATAATCACTCTTACTACTAGGCAATATTCATCTTTAGATAGACAATTTGTGGCTTATCTTGACTGAAGTGGATTAGCTATATATATATATATTTTTATTCTTTTGATTAATCACAAAATTATTATGCATGAGGAAGGGAACACTCTTTACAGTGGATTTGAGGTCTGATAAGAAGGATAGTCTGTTGTTTACAGGTATTATGTACAACTGAAATTTCTGCTGGTTTTTCTTTGACCAAATGGATTTCATATGGTTTTATATTTTCAATCAAACGCATAGATGTAGCCATATGGAGTTCCTCTCATTTTAGGAACAACTGCAGATGTGTAATCTGCAGGAAAAAAGACACCCCAAGATGGTGTCTACATTTATAAAGTTGAAACTTAAATGAGTCTTTAAAGAGACACTGAAGCGAAAAAATATATATGATATAATGAATTGGTTGTGTACTATGAATAATTACTAGAAGATTAGTAGCAAAGAAAATATTCTCATATTTTTATTTTCAGGTATATAGTGTTTTTTCTAACATTGCATCACTCTATAATATGTGCAGATTACACAACACTCAGCATTCAAAATGAGTCTTTAAGAGCAGTCTGTGAAGTAATGAACTCTCCTCTAGCAGAGGAAAAGTAAACAGTTTAATTACAGTTGAGATAATAAAAGTCAGATAACAGCCCTCTCCATGACTAAGTTAGTGGGAGAGCTTAATAGCTTTTTTGCATAGAGATAACAACTGGAGTTTCTCAACTCTTCCTAGACTGATGTATCTGATCTAAAGGTGCCCATACACTCGTCAGATTGGCAGCAGATAGATAAGAAATGCATCTGATGGTCTATCTGATGCGTTTTTAGAACATTTTTTACCAGGATAGAATTCCAACAGATTTCAGTTTGAAATCTATTGAAATTCGATCTGATGGCATTTTTTTGCCATCAGATTTCCATTAAGGCCAATGCAAACTGATAAGCAATCTCTTCAGATCGACCTAAATTTTCCACCCTGCAAGTTCGATGGAAATCCATCGAAATCGATCGAAATCGGCCATCGATCGGTCGATTGGCCAACCGATTTGCAATCGATCGGTCGGCCAACCGATCCAACCGATTTGGATCGATCGGTCGGCCAGAAAATCGGCTGAGTGTATGGGCTGCTTTAATGTTTTTTTTCTTAGCTGTACTACACATACAAATCATAATATCATCATTTTTTTTTTCGCTTCAGTGTCTCTTTAAGGCAATTAAGACAGTGCAAAATCCATTTTTGCTCTTCTATGCTTGTATGAAATGCGGATAGTCTCAGTAAAATGTGATTTTCCCATGCTATGAATTTCTGAAACAAATCCCGTCCAGACCACCCATTTAGCTCACCATGCTCAGAAGGTGGTGAGTGGTGATGACTCCTACAGAGTCACTTTAAAGTGCACCTTCACTGTAAATTCCAAAGTGAAAAAGAACCAGAATGACACTTACTATTATTTGTTATCATATTTATAAGGATTCAACATATTACGCAGATCTGCACAATAGATAAATGGGGTTAACACATACAAGGTAGGACAAACAACGAGCTCACAACAAAAAACAAGATCGTGCAAATGTCTTTGGTAACAATCATGCAATGTAATTGGTAAAAATAGATCGAGCCTTTTCCTTTTCTATTCCATGAGAGGGGTGTCTGAGAGTGGGTTCATGATCATGCTGGAAACACAGGGGGAGGACCCTGAAGATTGCAATTTTAAAGGTTGGGGGTAGAGATGCAAAAGGTGCATCTGTTGAGAAGGTGCTCCGCAGAACGTATTATGGCACTGATGGGGAAAGGGGGAAGGCAAGCATTAAAATGCGAGAGGTGAGTCTTGAGAGCTCGTTTGAAAGAATTAAAGGTGTGGATGAGTCTGATGGCTGGTGGGTGCAGGTTTCAGAGAATGGGGGCAGCCCTAGTGAAGTCCTGCAGTCACGTATGGGAGCGAGAAATGCATGGTGCAAACAGATGCAGGATCGTTGGAGGATCAGAAGGGGCTGGCCAGTATGTGCCTGTGGACAAGATCAGAAATGTAGATTGGGCAGGTCTAGTGAACCAATTTTTAGGCTAAGCATAGAATTTTGAAGTTGATCCTGAAGTAGATGGAAAGCCAGTGGAGAGCTTTAAAGAGGAAAGTTGTGGAGATGCCACGATGGGAGGAGTTGATCAATCTGGCTGTTGCATTCATTAATGAGTAAAGGGGCAATGTGGTTTAGAAGGAGGCAAGGGACAAGGGAATTGCAATAGTCAAGGAGGGATATAACAAGGGCGGAAACGTGAAAAAAGGGCGCAGGCAGCTAGTGGACAAAAAGGGCGCCGCCATTCACTCTCATAATAAATAACGTTTAATGGGCGCCGAGCAGGAAAAAAGGGCGCCGGAGATAAATAACGTTTACAAAAGGCACCCGGAGATTTTTAACGATTTATAACTGCGCTTGTGGTGATTTACGTTTATAATATGCACCCGTGCCGAATAACGTTTATAAAAATACTAAACATATTTATCTTATGTAACTAATTAAAACATTATTTAAAGTTTTATCCCTTACTGTTTGTAAAACATTATTATTCACAAAATAAAGCGATCAGTACGTAACGTAAATTGCAATATATTTTTTGCAGCCACAATTAGTAAAACATTATTTTCCACATTATAAAGCGATCAGTAAGGGGGGTCTTAGGTTTAGGCACCACCAGGGGGGTCTTAGGGTTAGGCACCACCGGGGGGGTCTTAGGTTTAGGCACCACCAGGGGGGTCTTAGGTTTAGGCACCACCAGGGGGGTCTTAGGGTTAGGCACCACCAGGGGGGTCTTAGGTTTAGGCACCACCAGGGGGGTCTTAGGGTTAGGCACCACCAGGGGGGGTCTTAGGTTTAGGCACCACCAGGGGGGTCTTAGGTTTAGGCACCACCAGGGGGGTCTTAGGGTTAGGCACCACCAGGGGGGTCTTAGGTACAGGCACCACCAGGGGGGTCTTAGGGTTAGGCACCACCAGGGGGGTCTTAGGTTTAGGCACCACCAGGGGGGTCTTAGGTTTAGGCACCACCAGGGGGGTCTTAGGTTTAGGCACCACCAGGGGGGTCTAGGGGTTAGGGATAGGTACAGGGAGGGTTCTGTGTGAGAGTAGGCTTAGGTATAGTTTTAGTAAAATGTTAGTAATACTTACTAATGTTTTACAACACTTATTATGAATGTAGTTATATTTATATCATCGTTATAAAGAATATTTTCAGATTTTATTATAAGAACAAACCATAAATGAAGGTTATTCACAATAATATATAATTATAACAATTAAACATATATTATCGTTTTTTTAATAAACGTAATTATAAGTTTCACTTTTCAAACAGGGAAGATTAACGTTTTCACAATTGCCGATTTCATAAACATTATTTAATGATTTATAATTTTGTAAATCATTATTTGTAAACAAAATATAGCTCACTATTTTTATAAACGCTATTAATGATTCATTATTAATTAGCGTTTACACCCTGCGCCCTTTTTGTCCGGGCGCCCTTTTTGTACGTACGCAACAAGGGCATGGATGAGGAGTTTGATGTTGTTAGGGGATAAAAAGAATTGTATACTAGAAATGTTGCGGAGGTGGAAGTTGAAGGACCAGGGTCATACTTTGGAGTATTTACCTCCCGCTATGGCAAGGTCAAGGTCACTCACTATGACTGTTATCCTTTTTTTTTGTATTATTTTGCAGAATACAGTGAGAGGAGAGCTGACTACTTTCGCTGCCGCTCGATAAAATAGCTGGCACTGCACTACTTTTCTCTTCATTTCTCCTGTCTGAGACAGACTGGCTCAGTGACACAGGTAGAAGCAGGTAGAAGGAGAGTACCTCTCAGGTCACACTATGAGGCACCTCCTACCCACATATATTAGCAGTCTCTTAACAGTCTTTGCAAAGGCAGAAAACTGCCATGGCAGTTCCTCATAAAGGGGAAGTGGTAACTCCCCCCCAAAAAAATCAGGATTTTATGCCACAAGTGGTTAGCAGTTTTTAGATATTAAAATATGGGGAGTAATAACTGGACGCTCTACAGATACAGAAGAATCATAAAACAATGTCCCTTAATACATAAACATTCCCAAAGTCCATATAAAATTCCTCCTAGAGTCCTTGGGTGTAAGGAACTTCTCCCAATCTTCCTGTGGTAAATGGTTACACTATACGCTCACCAGATATTTGGGCTGCCCTTCTCAGGATCAGCAAACAGCGCTTCTGGCCCAGCCAGTATACAGGATCTTTTCAATGTGGTCTTTTCTCCTCTCGAGTACTCCAAACATAGAAAACAGAAAGGCACTGCAATAGTGTGATACTGTATGACTGGGACATAAATAACTTCACCAGTGCTCCCATTAGTTACACTGACACCCAGTGCTCCTTCACCATATAGTCAATAAAGCCTCTCACCACAGGTCATGGCTGACCCAGCACAGACCAGCAAGTAACGCTCTGCAGATTAGTGATGCTCAAAAACCCCTTTTTAAAATTCGAGTTTGGTCGAATTCGAATAGTAAATTATTCGAGGTCAGTCGAATATTCGAGTCGAATAATTTTTACTATTCGATTCGACCTCGGACTTCGAGCTCACTATTCGAGTCGGTATTCGAGCTCACTATTCGAGCTGACTATTCGAATTGGCCTTAAATAGCTTCCAACACTTGTTTTGAGGGTGAATGATGCAAGAAACATCTTTTTTTCCAAGTAACAACAGCAAGTGATTATGTGGGGATGTTCCTTTAAAAAAAAATGTGGAAAGAGAAGTTGTGTCCTTAATTTTGTTCAGTAGTGTTACTGTATATACTTGTTCTTCTTCTTCTTTATCTTTCTTCTTCTTCTTCTAGATCTTCTTCTTCTATATCTTCTTCTTCTTCTTCTATATTGTCTTCTTCTTCTTCTTCTTCTTCATCTTCTTCTTCTTCATCATCTTCTTCTTCTTCTTCTTCATCATCTTCTTCTTCTTCTTCATCATCTTCTTCTTCTTCTTCTTCATCATCTTCTTCTTCTTCTTCATCATCTTCTTCTTCATCTTCTTCATCTTCTTCTTCTTCTTCATCTTCTTCTTCTTCTTCATCTTCATCTTCTTCATCTTCTTCTTCTTCATCTTCTTCTTCTTCTTCATCTTCTTCTTCTTCTTCTTCATCTTCTTCTTCTTCTTCTTCTTCTTCATCTTCTTCTTCTTCTTCTTCTTCTTCATCTTCTTCATCATCTTCTTCATCTTCTTCTTCTTCTTCTTCATCTTCTTCTTCTTCATCTTCTTCTTCTTCATCTTCTTCATCTTCTTCTTCTTTTTCATCTTCTTCTTCATTATCTTCTTCATCTTCTTCTTCATCTTCTTCTTCATCTTCATCTTCTCCTTCTCCTTCTTTTTCAATATCGTCTTCTTCTTCTTCACGTATTTCTCTTTTCAATTTTTTTTTTACAGAAATGCAGCTATTTTTGAGCGTAACAAATAGCTGGTGGACGCACGCATGTTGGAAGCGCCATTGTATGTGCTCCCTGGCAGTGGAAACACAAAGACAGCAGGAGGTAAATTCAGCAGCAGGAGGAGGAGGATGAGTGTGTGGCAGCAGGCAGTCAATGAGGCAGGCAGCTCGCCGTGACATAATAGCCCTGGTACCTAGCGGTGATACCAGGGCTGTAAATAAACACAACAGGAGGTCCCAGACAGCGGTCGTGCAGCCCACATTGTGTCCAATACACAACTGGGACAACACAGTTTTCAACCCGGGCACCTCAGAAAAATTAAACTTTTTTTTTTTTTTTAATGGTTTGTTTGGTTTTGGTTTTGCAACCAATATAGCTATTGTTTGACGTAATAGCTGGTGGCAGAGTGGCAGCAGAAGGTAATTCTGTGTACCCTGGCAGTGGGAAACACAGACAGACAGCAACAGCAGCAGGAGGAATGGAGGAGTAATGTGAGCAGCTATTGTTTGACGTAATAGCTGGTGGCAGAGTGGCAGCAGAAGGTAAATCATCTGTGTAGTGTACCCTGGCAGTGGGAAACACAGACAGACAGCAGCAGCAGCAGCAGGAGGAGGTGTGGAGGAGTAGTGTGAGTGTGGCAGCAGGTAGGCAGCGTGACATAATAGCCCTGGTACCTAGCGGTGATACCAGGGCTGTAAATAAACACAACAGGAGGTCCCAGACAGCGGTCGTGCAGCCCACATTGTGTCCAATACACAACTGGGACAACACAGTTTTCAACCCGGGCACCTCAGAAAAATTAAACCTTTTTTTTTTTTTTTAATGGTTTGTTTGGTTTTGGTTTTGCAACCAATATAGCTATTGTTTGACGTAATAGCTGGTGGCAGAGTGGCAGCAGAAGGTAAATCATCTGTGTAGTGTACCCTGGCAGTGGGAAACACAGACAGACAGCAGCAGCAGCAGCAGGAGGAGGTGTGGAGGAGTAGTGTGAGTGTGGCAGCAGGTAGGCAGCGTGACATAATAGCCCTGGTACCTAGCGGTGATACCAGGGCTGTAAATAAACACAACAGGAGGTCCCAGACAGCGGTCGTGCAGCCCACATTGTGTCCAATACACAACTGGGACAACACAGTTTTCAACCCGGGCACCTCAGAAAAATTAAACCTTTTTTTTTTTTTTTTTTTAATGGTTTGTTTGGTTTTGGTTTTGCAACCAATATAGCTATTGTTTGACGTAATAGCTGGTGGCAGAGTGGCAGCAGAAGGTAAATCATCTGTGTAGTGTACCCTGGCAGTGGGAAACACAGACAGACAGCAGCAGCAGCAGCAGCAGGAGGAGGTATGGAGGAGTAGTGTGAGTGTGGCAGCAGGTAGGCAGCGTGACATAATAGCCCTGGTACCTAGCGGTGATACCAGGGCTGTAAATAAACACAACAGGAGGTCCCAGACAGCGGTCGTGCAGCCCACATTGTGTCCAATACACAACTGGGACAACACAGTTTTCAACCCGGGCACCTCAGAAAAATTAAACCTTTTTTTTTTTTTAATGGTTTTTTGGTTTTTGGTTTTACAACCAATATAGCTATTGTTTGACGTAATAGCTGGTGGCAGAGTGGCAGCAGAAGAAGGTAATTCTGTGTACCCTGGCAGTGGGAAACACAGACAGACAGCAGAAGGGCAGTACACAGCAGCCCACTGTAGGTGTAAAATGTGTGGCTGCAGGCGACGTAATAGTCAAAGTGAACCAGGCTGGCTTAGTGAGCAGGAGCCAGGAGGTGGTAAAGGGTGGTAAGGCACATTAACGATGGTTCCGGCAGCCAGTTCATGTCCCCCTCTCGCCGACAACAGGGGCCAGGAACTCGCCTTCCACCCACGCCTGGTTCATCTTGAGAAACGTCAGTCTGTCCACAGACTTGTGAGACAGACGTGAGCGTTTCTCGGTGACCACGCCACCAGCTGCACTGAAGCAGCGCTCGGACAGCACGCTGGAAGGGGGGCAGGACAGCACTTCCAGGGCGTACTGCGCCAGCTCGCTCCAGATCTCCATGCGCTTGACCCAATACTCCATGGGATCAACAGGGGCATCGCTGTCAAGCCCGCTGTACGACCCCATGTAGTCAGCCACCATGCGGGTCAGACGCTGGCTGTGACCGGAGGAGGATGCTGCTGCATGCATCTCCTCTCTAGTCACTGCTGCCGGAGCCTCTACAGTCCTGTAGAGCTCGTGGCTGAGAGACAGCAGGTCTGTGGGGCGCTTGCTGCTGCTGGATGCAGGCACCTGCTGCTGCCTCTGTGCTGGCTGCTGGACAGTGGGGGTGGAAGGCTGGGGGAAGGCTTCCTCCAAGCGCTCAACAAGGGCCTGCTGCAAGCTCCTTATTTGTTGCGCTGGGTCTCCTCCTGCAGGCGGCAGGAACTGGCTCAACTTCCCCTTGAGGCGTGGGTCCAACATCATGCTGATCCAGATGTCCTCCCTCTGCTTCATCTGGATCACCCTGGGGTCCCTGCGCAGGCACGTCAGCATGTGCGCTGCCATTGGGAAGAGGCGGGCCACGTCTGCTGGCACATCGACGTCAGTGCTGTCCTCATCCTCCTCCTCTGCCGCCTCATCCTCTCTCCACCCCCGCACCAACTCAGCTGCGCTGTGCTGATCCCCCTCATCAGCAGCCAGGTCAGGGACCTCCACCAAGTCCTCCTCCTCCTCCCCCTCAGAGGTGGACTGCGCAGCTGGTTGCCGCTCCTGCTGGTCCAAGGCTGCCGCTCCCTGTTCCAGCAAAGCATCGAGGGCCCTGTTCAGCAGAGAAACCAGGGGCACCCACTCGCAGACCATAGCATGGTCCCTGCTCACCATGTTTGTGGCCTGCAGGAAGGGAGCCAGCACAAAGCACACCTGCTGCATGTGCCTCCAGTCATCATCGGGGACGATGGACGGGATGTTGCTGGTCTTGTCCCTTCTCTGAGCTGCGGAAACAGTGGCCAGGGCAAGGTACTGTTTGACAGCGTGCCTCTGTTCAACCAGACGCTCCAACATCGCCAGGGTGGAGTTCCAGCGAGTCGGAACGTCAAGGATCAGCCGATGGCGTGGCAGATCCAGCTCCTTTTGCACGTCTTCCAGGCTCGCACAGGCTGCAGCCGAGCGCCGGAAGTGACGCACAACATTCCTTGCCGTTTCCAGCAGTTCGCCCATCCCCTGGTAGGTGCGCAGGAACTTCTGCACCACCAGGTTCAGCACGTGGGCAAGACAGGGGATGTGGGTCAGGTTTCCCCTGTCTATTGCGGCAACCAGATTGGCCCCATTGTCGGCCACCACCTCTCCGACTCTGAGGCCTCTGGGGGTCAGCCAAATCCTCTCCTGCTCCTGGAGTTTGGCCAACACATGGGTTGCCGTCAGCTTGGTCTTCCCAAGGCTGACCAAGTGCAGCAGCGCTTGGCAGTGGCGGGCCTTCACGCTGCTGCTGAGGCGGGGGGTTTGGCCAGGTGTGCCGGAGGATGGCAGAGGATCGGAGGAACCTGCTGCAGTTCCCCTGACCCTGCGGGGTGGCACCACCCACTGTGTTGCTGCTGCTGCTGTGCCTGCTGCTGCTCTCCCATCCTCACCCCCTTCCACCAAGCTGACCCAGTGGACAGTGAAGGACAGGTAGCAGCCTGTCCCGAAGCGGCTGCTCCAGGAGTCCATGGTGACGTGGACCCTTTCACCAACCGCGTGCTCCAGCCCTCGCTCCACATTGGCCATCACAAAGCGGTGCAGTGCAGGAATGGCCTTGCGGGAGAAAAAGTGTCTGCTGGGGAGCTGCCAGTCTGGGGCTGCGCAAGCAAGCAGCGCACGAATGTCGCTCCCCTCCTGCACGAGCGTGTACGGCAGGAGTTGGGAGCACATGGCCCGTGCCAGCAAGCCGTTCAGCTGCCGCACGCGACGGCTGCTGGGAGGCAGAGCCCTAACCACCCCCTGGAAGGACTCGCTCAAAAGGCTCTGGCGTGGCCTTTTGCTGGCACGGGAATCAGCAGACACAGCGGAGGAGGCCACTGAGGACTGGCTGCCAGAACAGGCCTCAGTGTCGGTGGCAGGAGTTGCAGAGGGGGGAGGAGCAGTGCGTTTCCGCACTCCTGCTGGTGCTGCTGGAGGAGCAGGAGGGCGGGTGGCTGCTGTTGCTGCTGCTGCTGAAGGCTGTGCAGTGATGGGTGTGGTGCCACTGCCAGCACCAGATGCCTTCAGCCTCTGGAACTCCTGATGCTGGTGGAAATGTTTCGCAGCAAGGTGGTTGATGAGCGAGCTGGTGCAGAACTTTAAGGGGTCTGCACCTCTGCTCAACTTCCGCTGACAGTGGTTGCAAGTGGCGTACTTGCTGTACACTGTGGGCATGGTGAAAAAGCGCCAGATTGGAGACAGAAACATCCCCCTACGGCATGGAAGCGCTGCTGCCTGTCTCCCTGTGGTGGTTGGGGGTGGAGCTTGGGGGGCTTGGGTGCGGCTGGTGGTGGTACTGGCAGATGCTGCTGCTGCTGCTGCTGAGCCTGAGACACCAGCAGGCTGTGGGACCTGCCTACTGCTGCTGCCAATGCTTGCAATGATGCGCCTCCTTGCAAGGCCCACAAGAGCATCCTCCTCCTCCTCCTCAGAGCTGCTGAGGACGACATCCCCTGGAGGTGGTGGCACCCAGTCTCTGTCTGTCACCGGGTCATCAACATCCTCCCCCTCCTGAAACATGTCCTGCTGGGATGAGGACCCCCCAAACTCCTCTCCTGATGCATGGATGGGCTGCTTGACTGTCGCCACAGTCTTGCTGTCCAATCCCTCATCCCCCAAAGTGCCCATCAGCATCTCCTCCTCAAGATCGCCAACAACAGCAGACAATTTACTCATGATGCCTGGGGTCAAAAGACTGCTGAATGACAGGTCGGCGAGTGACGGTGAACTGGCCTCCTCCCCAGACCCTGCTGGGCGGCTGCTGCGAACAGGGGTGGTGGTGGTGGTGGTGAGGGTGGAGGCCTCAGATGCAGAGCTGATGGCGGGCTGCTCATCCTCCGTCATGAGTTGCACCACAGTGTCTGCATGCTTTTCCTCAATGGGACGTTTCCGACCCGGCTGGAGGAAAATGGGAGCAGGTGCTACACGCTGCTGCTGCTGTGTCTCTGCAGCGTGAGTTGCAGATGCTCCTGCTGGGCGGCGCCCAAGGCGTCCACGGCCAGTGGATATGGGAGGAATGTTAGCCACTGACGCTGCTGCTGCTGCTGCGGAACTGTGCATGGTGGCGCGCCCGCGGCCGCGGCTTGCCACAATGCTGCTCCCTCTCCTCCTGATTCCCTTGCTGCCCTTCCCCTTGCCCAAACCGCGCTGGCTGCCACTTCCAGACATCTTCAATGTTTTGGGCGTATAGACAAAAGTTTTTTAAAAGGGCGGGTGAAAAGTGGGGTACTTTAATGGAGTGGGTTGGTTGGTGAGGTGACTGAGTGAGTGTCCCCTAGTACAGTAAGTAAGTAGTAACAGTCAGGAAGTACAACTAGCAGTTACAATAATCAGTAGTAATCACAAGTAAATTTAGTGTGTGTACACTCAGACAGTGAGTGCACGCACGCAGGAGCTAGTAGCCTATGAACACAGTGACTGAGTGTCCTAGACTCCTAGTACAGTAAGAGTAAGTAGTAACAGTAAGTAGAACTAACTAATTACAATAATCAATCAGCGATCAGAAGGAAATGGAGTGTGGGTGTGTGTACACTCAGACAGTGAGTGCACGCACGCAGGAGCTAGTAGCCTATGAACACAGTGACTGAGTGTCCTAGACTCCTAGTACAGTAAGAGTAAGTAGTAACAGTAAGTAGAACTAACTAATTACAATAATCAATCAGCGATCAGAAGGAAATGGAGTGTGGGTGTGTGTACACTCAGACAGTGAGTGCACGCACGCAGGAGCTAGAAGCCTATGAACACAGTGACTGAGTGTCCTAGACTCCTAGTACAGTAAGAGTAAGTAGTAACAGTAAGTAGAACTAACTAATTACAATAATCAATCAGCGATCAGAAGGAAATAGAGTGTGGGTGGTGTGTGTACACTCAGACAGTGAGTGACCGCACGCAGGAGCTAGTAGCCTATGGACAGTGACTGAGTGTCCTAGACTCCTAGTACAGTAAGAGTAAGTAGTAACAGTAAGTAGAACTAACTAATTACAATAATCAATCAGCGATCAGAAGGAAATGGAGTGTGGGTGTGTGTACACTCAGACAGTGAGTGCACGCACGCAGGAGCTAGTAGCCTATGGACAGTGACTGAGTGTCCTAGACTCCTAGTACAGTAAGAGTAAGTAGTAACAGTAAGTACAACTAACTAATTACGATAATCAATCAGCGATCAGAAGGAAATGGAGTGTGGGTGTGTGTACACTCAGACAGTGAGTGCACGCACGCAGGAGCTAGTAGCCTATGAACACAGTGACTGAGTGTCCTAGACTCCTAGTACAGTAAGAGTAAGTAGTAACAGTAAGTAGAACTAACTAATTACAATAATCAATCAGCGATCAGAAGGAAATGGAGTGTGGGTGTGTGTACACTCAGACAGTGAGTGCACGCACGCAGGAGCTAGTAGCCTATGAACACAGTGACTGAGTGTCCTAGACTCCTAGTACAGTAAGAGTAAGTAGTAACAGTAAGTAGAACTAACTAATTACAATAATCAATCAGCGATCAGAAGGAAATAGAGTGTGGGTGGTGTGTGTACACTCAGACAGTGAGTGCACGCACGCAGGAGCTAGTAGCCTATGGACAGTGACTGAGTGTCCTAGACTCCTAGTACAGTAAGAGTAAGTAGTAACAGTAAGTACAACTAACTAATTACGATAATCAATCAGCGATCAGAAGGAAATAGAGTGTGTGTTGTGTGTGTACACTCAGACAGTGAGTGCAGTGCGCACACGCAGGAGCTAGTAGCCTATATGAACAGTGACAGTGAGTGTCCCTACGGGTACAGTAAGAGTAAGTAGTAAGTAAGTACAACTAACTAACAATAATCTATCAGTAATCAGAAGGAAATAGAGTGTGTGTACACACAGACAGTGAGTGAGTGCACACACGCAGGAGCTAGCTAGTAGCCTATAAACAGTGACAGTCAGTGAGTGTCCTACTCCTAGTACAGTATAACTACAATACTATTAGTAAAGGACAGCAGAAATACTGGTATAGATGAGAGAAATAAACAGAGGACAGCTGCCCACAGAGGCAAGGCCCCCCTGAGGCCTAAACCTGTAAGCTTGCAGCAGCTGCCTGTCTCTAATGTAACACACAAGCTACTAACTAAAATACAATGTCTATCTAACTAACAACAATATAGGTGTATATGGCAGGTGTAGGTGAGCAAAAACGCTAGGTAAATGATCACAATAGAGCACTTGCTAAGCCAAAGCACAAAGGAGCAACTCTCTCTCTGTACAAGTCTCAGGCAAGCATGGAGAAACGGAACATGGCGGCCGCTATTTATAGGGTAGGGGCTGGCCAGGGTCCCCCTCTGTGATTGGCTGCCGTCAGAGGGCCTGGGAGCCCTCTGATTGGCTCTAAGGACATCAATCTGGGCTATGACGCTATTCGAGCTCGGTACCGAGCTCGAATAGCGCCGGGTTGCTCGAATAGCTCGAATAGTGAATGGGCTATTCGAGTGTACTCGGATAGCCCATTCGAATAGCTCCAGCTATTCGGAGCTCGAATACCGAGCTCGAATAGCTGAAAAAGAGCTCGAATATTCGAGCTACTCGAATATTCGAGCTCTGCTGAGCACCACTGCTGCAGATACCATCAGTTTTTCCTTGAGCTCATTCAGCGTCCCTCGCTCTTTAGGCTCCTCCCAACTAGTTTCGTCCCATGACTCATCAAGCCACTGATGAGTCATGGGATGAAAAAAAATGGACGGCAAAAATGGGCATGGCCATAAGATGGTGGGGCATGGCCATAACATGGTGGGGGTGGAGCTAACTAATGTGACAGAGTTAACTAATGTAGCTGTGTAACTCTGAGGCAGTGGGACAGAATTACCAAAATGCCAACAAAGACCTTAAAGTACCAAATACAGCCATTATGACCATGAAATAATAAATGTAGCAACTGTCAACCGGTTGAAATGCAACAACCGCTACCTCTAATACTTTAAATGCAACCACCACTACCTCTGACACTTGAAATGCAACAACCACTACCTCCAACACTTGAAATGCAGCAAACAGGAATGCAATAAACATTACCTCCCATACATTAAAATGCAGTAAGCATTAAATGTAGCAAATGGTACCTCTGAAACATATGAAAAACACGTTACCCCACATATGTTAAATGCAGCAAATGTTACCTCAGACTTAAATGCATTAAAAGTTCGCCCTCCCACTAGGTGCTGGTGCAATGGAAGGGCGATACTGAGTGGGGAGGAAGGTGACAGTGGGAAGGAGGAGGGTGACAGTGGGGAGAAGGAGGGTGACAGCGGGGAGGAGATGAGAACAGGGTGACATCGGGGAGGAGAGGAGGGTGACAGTTGAGAGGAGAAGAGGGTGACAGTTGAGAAGAGAAGAGGGTGACAGTGGGGAGGAGAGGAGGGTGACAGTGGGGAGGAGAGCAGGGTGACAGCGGGGAGGAAAGCAGTGTGACAGCGGGGAGGAAAGCAGGGTGACAGCGGGGAGGAGAGGATGGTGACAGCGGGGAGGAGAGGAGGGTGACAGCGGGGGGAAGAGGAGTGTGACAGCGGTTAGGAGAGCAGGGTGACAGCGGGGAGGAGAGCAGGGTGACAGCGGGGAGGAGAGCAGGGTGACAGCGGGGAGGAGAGCAGGGTGACAGCGGGGAGGAGAGGAGGGTGACAGCGAGAAGGAGAGCAGGGTGACAGAGGGGAGGAGAGCAGGGTGACAGTGGGGAGGAGAGTAGGGTAACAGCGGGGAGGAGAGCAGGGTGACAGAGGGGAGGAGAGCAGGGTGACAGAGGGGAGGCTTGCTTACTTACTAAATAGCAGCCTGGGAACTCCTGTGAGCAGCAGCAACGCATGGCTGTGAGCAACTTCCGGGTCCTCACGCTGGGATCGGGGGCGGGCAGCCGTGCGGCTTAACTTGTGGGTAGGTCAGAGGGAGGATGACACCATTGAAGGACAGAGGACGAGGAGGAGGAGGCAGGGCACATGGCTATTATGCCGCACAGCCTTGAGGGGTAGAGCTGGCTGCCTGGAGAGGTCCAATCATGGAGGGAGGAGGAGGCGGGGCACACGGCAATTGATGACCGGCCGGGACATCCGCCGGCCAACCCGGGACGTTTCCCAGGACAAACTTCAAGCTGGGACTGGGGAACCGGAAAGCGGGACGCGTCTCGAGTAAAGCGGGATGTCTGGTCACTTAAAAGACAGGAGCGACCCAGGAAAAATAAGAGGAACAACTGTACAGCCATTAGGGCATATAGTGGAGGAGCGCACATTGAGGTTGTCTGGTTTTGAGTTTTTAGATATACTGTTTTGCCTGCTACTCTCATAACGTGTGCTTTCTGTGTTGATTGTGTAGGGTTTTGCCCTGGAGGTCTGCTTTAAGAAAAGTCCTAAGGTCTCAGTACCATGTCTGTATTGAGGTAGTGGTACAGAGGTAGAACAAATTTGTTTGATCTGGACTGAATCAAGAATTATGAAGACCCATCCACCCACCATTGCTTGTGTGCTGCTTACTAGTGCTCCCCATTTTAAAATATGGGAACCATGCTTTCTTAACCACTTGAGGACCTAGGGCTTTCCACCCCTTAAGGACCGGCCACTTTTTTTCCATTCAGACCACTGCAGCTTTCACGGTTTATTGCTCGCTCATACAACCTACCACCTAAATGAATTTTGGCTCCTTTTCTTGTCACTAATAAAGCTTTCTTTTGGTGCTATTTAATTGCTCCTGCGATTTTTACTTTTTATTATATTCAGCAAAAAAGACATGAATTTTGGCAAAAAAATGATTTTTTTAACTTTCTGTGCTGACAGTTTTCAAATAAAGTAAAATTTCTGTATACATGCAGCGCGAAAAATGTGGACAAACATGTTTTTGATAAAAAAAACCCCATTCAGCGTATATTTATTGGTTTGGGTAAAAGTTATAGCGTTTACAAACTATGGTGCAAAAAGTGAATTTTCCCATTTTCAAGCATCTCTGACTTTTCTGACCCCCTGTCATGTTTCATGAGGGGCTAGAATTCCAGGATAGTATAAATACCCCCCAAATGACCCCATTTTGGAAAGAAGACATCCAAAAGTATTCACTGAGAGGCATAGTGAGTTCATAGAAGATATTAATTTTTGTCACAAGTAAGCGGAAAATGACACTTTGTGACACGAAAAAAAAAAAAAAAAAGTTTCCATTTCTTCTAACTTGCACCAAAAAAAAAATGAAATCTGCCACGGACTCACCATGCCCCTCTCTGAATACCTTGAAGGGTCTACTTTCCAAAATGGGGTCATTTGTGGGGTGTGTTTACTGTCCTGACATTTTGGGGGGTGCTAAATTGTAAGCACCCCTGTAAAGCCTAAAGGTGCTCATTGGACTTTGGACCCCTTAGCGCAGTTAGGCTGCAAAAAAGTGCCACACATGTGGTATTGCCGTACTCAGGAGAAGTAGTATAATGTGTTTTGGGGTGTATTTTTACACATACCCATGCTGGGTGGGAGAAATATCTCTGTAAATGACAATTTGTTAATTTTTTTTACACACAATTGTCCATTTACAGAGTTATTTCTCCCACCCAGCATGGGTATGTGTAAAAATACACCCCAAAACACATTGTACTACTTCTCCTGAGTACGGCGATACCACATGTGTGGCACTTTTTTGCACCCTAACTGCGCTAAAGGGCCCAAAGTCCAATGAGTACCTTTAGGATTTCACAGGTCATTTTGCGGAATTTGATTTCCAGACTACTCCTCACGGTTTAGGGCCCCTAAAATGCCAGGGCAGTATAGGAACCCCACAAATGACCCCATTTTAGAAAGAAGACACCCCAATGTATTCCGTTAGTAGCATAGCGAGTTCATAGAAGATTTTATTTTTTGTCAAAAGTTAGCGGAAAATTGATTTTTATTGTTTTTTTCACAAAGTGTCATTTTCCACTAACTTTTGACAAAAAATAAAATCTTCTATGAACTCACCATACTCCTAACGGAATACCTTGGGGTGTCTTCTTTCTAAAATGGGGTCATTTGTGGGGTTCCTATACTGCCCTGGCATTTTAGGGGCCCTAAACCGTGAGGAGTAGTCTGGAAATCAAATTCCGCAAAATGACCTGTGAAAGCCTAAAGGTGCTCATTGGACTTTGAGCCCTTTAGCGCAGTTAGGGTGCAAAAAAGTGCCACACATGTGGTATCACCGTACTCGGGAGAAGTAGTACAATGTGTTTTGGGGTGAATTTTTACACATACCCATGCTGGGTGGGAGAAATATCTCTGTAAATGGACAATTGTGTGTAAAAAAATCAAAAGATTGTCATTTGCAGAGGTATTTCTCCCACCCAGCATGGGTATGTGTAAAAATACACCCCAAAACACATTGTACTACTTCTCCCGAGTACGGCAATACCACATGTGTGGCACTTTTTTGCACCCTAACTGCGCTAAAGGGCCCAAAGTCCAATGAGCACCTTTAGGCTTTCACAGGTCATTTTGCGGAATTTGATTTCCAGACTACTCCTCACGGTTTAGGGCCCCTAAAATGCCAGGGCAGTATAGGAACCCCACAAATGACCCCATTTTAGAAAGAAGACACCCCAAGGTATTCCGTTAGGAGTATGGTGAGTTCATAGAAGATTTTATTTTTTGTCAAAAGTTAGTGGAAAATGACACTTTGTGAAAAAAACAATAAAAATCAATGTTCCGCTAACTTTTGACAAAAAATAAAATCTTCTATGAACTCACCATACTCCTAACGGAATACCTTGGGGTGTCTTCTTTCTAAAATGGGGTCATTTGTGGGGTTCCTATACTGCCCTGGCATTTTAGGGGCCCTAAACCGTGAGGAGGAGTCTGGAAATCAAATTCCGCAAAATGACCTGTGAAATCCTAAAGGTACTCATTGGACTTTGGGCCCTTTAGCGCAGTTAGGGTGCAAAAAAGTGCCACACATGTGGTATCGCCGTACTCGGGAGAAGTAGTACAATGTGTTTTGGGGTGTATTTTTACACATACCCATGCTGGGTGGGAGAAATAACTCTGTAAATGGACAATTGTGTGTAAAAAAATCAAAAGATTGTCATTTACAGAGGTATTTCTCCCACCCAGCATGGGTATATGTAAAAATACACCCCAAAACACATTGTACTACTTCTCCCGAGTACGGCGATACCACATGTGTGGCACCTTTTTGCACCCTAACTGCGCTAAGGGGTCCAGAGTCCAATGAGTACCTTTAGGCTTTACAGGGGTGCTCAAAATTTAGCACCCCGCCCACTTGCCAGGACAGTTAACAAACCCCACAAATGACTCCATTTTGGAAAGAATACACAACAAGGTATTCCATGAGGGGAATGGTGAGGTCATTGAAAATTTTATTTTTTGTCACAAGTTAACGGAAAATGACACTTTGTTAAAAAAAAATAAAAAAAAAAATTCTGCTAACTTGTGACAAAAACTAAAATCTTTTATGAACTCACCGTGCACCTCACATAATACTTTAGGGTGTCCTCTTTCCAAAATGGGGTCATTTGTGGAGTCTGTCCTGGGATTTTAGGGTCTCTGCAATCATTACATGTATGGCCAGTATTAGGAGTTTCTGCTATACTCCTTATATTGGGTATACAAGTAATGCACTCTGGGCTGAAAGGAAAAATGAACGGCAAACATACCTTGCTCCACATCAATGGCAGATCTTCCTCCACATCAATGGCAGTGATAACCTCAGGAGAGAGACACCCCGTGCCACCCTGCACTCAGGGTGAGCCACCAACTTATGTGACTGGGCCTCAGAACTTTAGTATACAGCATTATGCCTGTAGGATACAGCAATATGCCTGCCAATAGAGATGACTCTGTGTGGCATTAAAGCATCATCATAGGCCCAAATCACATATAAACCGGGGGTGTACACACTCAAGGGAAATTCAAACATGCCGTCTTATATCGCCAACCCAGGACAGATCAGCAATATCAAGCATGGAAACCGATCCTTCTTCCCATTTTTATGCTTACCCGTTTGGTCTTCAAGCTTACCTCTCCTCTCCCTGCGACAATGTGCGAAAGACCACTGAGTGTGTGCCTACTCCTGTGTCTGGAGTTCCCTAGGTTCTAATAGTGTACCTGCTCGTGGTACCTCTCAAAACACGGCCCTACGCATAGACCAGGCTGGTCAGGACAGCGGGGACAATAATAAACGGTGTCACTCCTTGTTCCAGCCCTGCTGCAGACACGGCAACGTTTTCTTCGGATGCGTTGACCTGGGGCACACGGAAGCTGATAGGCGTAATGCCTTCCATGCAGTCGGCTAGTTGCATCTGGGGGGGGGGGGCCTGGCACCTCCTGGATACAGGATGTCCATAATGATCTCTTCCTGAAATTGGAGGAAAGATCCAGTTCTCCCAGCCTTACTGTAGAGAACAAAGCTGTTGTAAACTGCCAATTGAATCAGATAAAAAGACACTTTCTTATACCAGCGTCTTGTTTTCCGGGTAACTAAATAGGGCGCTAACCTCTGGTCATTGAAGTCCACCCCTCCCATGTTGACATTATATTCGTGGACGACAAGGGGCTTTTCAATGACCGCAGTTGCCCGTTGAATTTGGACTGTCGTGTCTGTGTGAATGGTGGACAGAAAGTAAACGTCCCTCTTGTCCCTCCATTTCACCGCGAGCAGGTCTTCAGTACGCAAGGCGACCCTCTGCCCCCGTAAAAGTCTGGTGGTAACGAGCCGTTGGGGGAAGCCCTGGCGACTAGGCCGCGCAGTGCCACAGCATCGGATTCCTTCTAACTTTAAGTGCTGAAAGAGGGCCACACTTGTGTAATAATTGTCCACAAAAAGATGGTACCCCTTCTGGAACAAGGGTGACACCAAGTCCCACACAACCTTTCCACTGCTCCCCAGGTAGTCAGGGCATCCGACCGGCTCCAATTTTGAGTCTTTTCCCTCATAGACCCTAAAACGACATGTATAGCCTGTGGCCCTTTCACAGAGCTTATACAGTTTCACCCCATACCGGGCGCGCTTGCTTGGGATGTACTGTTTGATGCCAAGGCGCCCGGTAAAGCGTAAGAGGGACTCGTCTACGCAGATGTTCTGTTCAGGGATATAAGCATCTGCAAATGTTGATGACAGGTGGTCTATGAGGGGCCGAATTTTGTGGAGCCGGTCATAAGCAGGGTGGCCCTTTTCATGACAGGTTTTGTCGTCGTTGAAGTGCAGGAAGCGCAGGATGGACTCAAATCGTGTCCTGGACATGGCAGCAGGGTACAAGGGAACATGATTTACTGGGTTCGTAGACCAATACGACCGCAGTACATTCTGTTTCATTAGTCCCAAGTGAAGGATAAGGGCCAAAAAGATTTTAATGTCGGAAACTTGGACTGGTTTCCACCCGAAAGGCTGGGCATACATGCTCTCCGGGTGCTCGGTGATGAATTGTGTGGCTTTACGGTTGGTCTCAACCACAATTAAGTCCAAGAGAACCTGGGTGATGAACAGCTGCAAAAAGTCTAGGGCCGTTCCTAGATGAGCTGTCGCCACCTGGACTCCAGACTGGGCGGTGAAAGGGGGCACTACGGGTGCGGCGGAATCAGGGGATTGCCAATCTGGTTGTGCCAGCACCTCTGGGAGTCTATGGGTACTACGGGCCCGTCTTCTTCTTGGTGGCTGCGACGGGGGTACTACTGCACTTGCCACCGTACCAGTTTCAACTTCCATGCTGACGCTCACCACTTCGTCAGGGTCTACGGAAGCACTGGCACTAAGTCCAGGAGATGCTGCGCTGCTGGTGCCTGCCTCACCAAGAAAACTATCAACAGCGCTAGCACCACCCTGCTGCCCTTGAGGCGGATCCTGCGCCACCTGCGGTCTAACGACTTGGGGTCTGGTACGCCTGGCTCTAGCCGGGACCATAGCCTCGTCATCAGTATCGGTCAGGGAACCACTGCTTTCTACAGGTTCAAAATCGGACCCGGAAGATTCGACGGATGATTCTTCCCAAAAGAACTCATCCGACTGGTCCATGTACCTGTATACCTCGTCATCGGAAAGCCCCCTTCTTGCCATTTTGGATTGCTAAATTTATGGGGTTTTCCTCCGAGACTACCCAGAAAAAAAGAGCACCTACCTAGCAAAAAGGGAGTATTTGAGAGGTATTGGGGTTGGTGGGAAGTGGGGTCTCAGAGGCAATCAAACAATCACGGGACAATCAAATCCAATTACAGCACAATCGACTCCAATCACAGCACAAGCAGATCTGATGCACTCGGAAGGTGATGGGGGGAGGGTGGGATTGGGTGTGGCGGGAAGTGGGGTCTCAGGCAATCAAACAATCACGGGGCAATCGAAGCCGATCACGGGACAATCAAATACAATTACAGCACAATCGACTCCAATCACAGCCCAATCAAATCTGATGCACTCGGAAGGTGATGGGGGAGGGTGGGATTGGGTGTGGCGGGAAGTGGGGTCTCAGGCAATCAAACAATCACGGGGCAATCGAAGTCGATCACGGGACAATCAAATACAATTACAGCACAATCGACTCCAATCACAGCACAAGCAAATCTGATGCACTCGGAAGGTGGTGGTTGGAGGTGGTGGGGGGGGTTGGGTGTGGTGGGGGGGAGGGTGGGGTTGGGTGTGGCGGGAAGTGGGGTCTCAGGCAATCAAACAATCACGGGGCAATCGAAGCCGATCACGGGACAATCAAATACAATTACACCACAATTGAATACAAGCGCAGCACAATCGAATACAAGCGCAGCACAGTCAAATACAATGCACTTGGACGGTGATTAGGGGGGGGGTCTGAGGGCGATTTGAGGGGGTGGGGGGTTGATCAGGAGCCTGCACGGGGCAGACTGAGTCCTGATCTGATGAGAGGCAGACACAGGGGGTTACTGATCAAAGATCAGTTAGTGATTGCTGGGGAGGACAGATGTAAACAAACAGCAGGGGATGTAATCAGAAGGGGGGTACGAGGGCAATCGAGGGCCTGGGCAGGTGATCGGTTACCCCCGCGGGGCAGTTAGGGTCTGCTCTGATGGGTGGGGGTGCTGAGGGCTGATGGACAGGTGATAGACAGGTGATCAGAGGGGGATCAGAGGGGGATCAGAGGGTAATGTAGCTGTATACAGATGTATACAGTATACAGGGGGGTAGTCTGGGATGGGGTGTGGGGGTGATCTAAAGGTAGGGGGGGGGATCAGGGGTGACTAGGAGGCAGTTAGGGACCTAAACTAAGGGGCAGCGTCACTAGTTAGTGGCAGGTGGGGGGGGGTGGGGGTTTTACAGGGGTGCAAGGGTGATGGGCAGGGGTCTGCTGGGGTGATCAGGGGGGGTAGGAAGGCTGGGGTGGGTGATCAGGGAGGCTGAGGGCAAAAAACACAGTGTAGCTATGTCACTTACAAGTGGTTCCTCCTCGCTGGTGGTCTCTGCAACAATGAGACCACGAGGCGAGGAGGAAGCACGTATAAGGCACTTTGTTTACCTAACAAAGTGCCTTATACTCCCTGATTGGTGGATCCTGCGGATTCCTCCGCTCGCCGGCTCTGCTAAGTGGCCGGCGAGCGGAGACAAAATGCCCGTGCTTCGATCCCGGGCGGAGGATCGCGTCACGGATGACGCGATCGCTCCGCCCATGCCCTTAAATGGACTGCCGCCTCTGTGGGTGAGGCCGTCCTGCAGGGCTCCACTTCCCCGCCGCCCCTGTGTAGTGGGCGGTCAGGAAGTGGTTAAGAGTAAGGCTTACTGATTTTTTTTATGACTCAAGTGGATATATTTCACTGATTTTTTAAGCATTTAACATCAATATTAAACTTATCGTGCTGGTGCTACATTTTTTGCTAGAGAAGTATTCAATTTGGCAGGTATACTAAGGCTTGCTGTTAAAATAAATTGATATATATATATTCCCATAACAAATATAGTAGATTGCTCAGCAGTGTAGCACAAGTAGGCCACCCAGTTAGGCTCTGTGCACTCGCCGAACTAAAGTGCACAACACCTTGAAATTAAGAATAACTTGCAATGAAATAGTAGGTGTTGAAATGACTATGAACCATCGCAGCTGATAGTTTTGACTCTGCTGGTTTCTTGATATAATAAGATGAATCGCACGGGAGACTCGGGGACCGTACAGAGGAGAGAAGTGCTGCCAAGAAAAATGGTAATAGATACATCTCAGTATCACAAACATCTGGCATGCATCAATTCTTCTGAAACCTAATGTGTTATGCGACGCACTTTGAAGTAGCCTTGTCTTGTTATGTAATTTAGTGTAAATTCATTTTAACTTAGAGAAGACTTTAAGGAAACAGTCAATTTTCTAACATCACTGTTAATCAATGTTAACAATTAGAATAGTCAGACTTTAAAAGTTCTTGTTTATGTCAATGGATGTATTTTATTTGTATCCATGAAGTGGTTTCTAATCCAAGAGCAATAATCGGAATCCAGTTAGCTCTTTAAGGCTATATCCATTTAAAATGAAAATGACTTTCAATGTTTGGTCTAGGCTAGGAGTTAAGCTCACTACAGACATTGGAAGACAGATCAGATCTGAGGAGACCTCTATTGAGTTCACTGCTCTTGAGTTCACTTAGTTAGGTTTGTCGGTCATTATTGTAGACATAAATGAGACAAATATTTTAACCCAGCCAAGTGGAGCCATAAAAGGGATTGTGGAGAGGAAATGTGCAGTAAAAGCTGGATAACCATGAACTAGGTTTCATCTGATCTGCTGCAAATGATCCCATCAATAACAGTTAATAGGAATACATAAGGAACACATCTAAGCATGGTAAGCTGAAGCAACCACAGGTGGGGCATTATTATACATGCATATATATATATTTGTAGTTCTAGGCACTGTGTATTGACCTGAGGAAGAGGGCTAGTACCGTAAAATGCATTATTTTGTGTTTTGTATAAATACTTTCTCAGTACTACTGGTGTATTTGTTGTCAGGAGAGACAAGAGATTACCTCTAATTTTTATTTACATATATTTTTACACTTGTGCATTTTCATCCTTATGAGTATCCTGATAAAGCTCCTTTTGAGGTAACAGTTTTTTGCCTAAAAACTACAAACCCAGGAGTGTGACTATCCAGCTTCTGGGAGGACCTGGAAAACCAAGCAGGTATATTAATACCTGCAGAGCTGTCTCACTGAAATTGAGAAAAACAAAAGTTTGCTTTCCTAAAACAGAAAGAATTTGCGATAATTCAGGTTGGAGTGAGCTCGAGATGTCTCCCAGGCACCACTGCTGAATATATGCAAATTAACCATTGTACCCTTAGAAGCTAAACACACCTCCAGAACCGCTGGAATGCAATGATGTGTCAGCTTGTTAATATGTACAGAGCCATAAAAATCCAACATGCATACAGACTGTTTCGGATTGTTTGATCCTCATCAGTGCATGGCATGGATTAATTTGGCTCTATGGAGTAGGGCTTGAGGGTAATAAAAGGCACTTATTGGCAATAGGTCAGCTTTGGCCAGTCATAATCTTTGTTTACTCCCATGCAACACTTTCCCTTATAAAAATGCACTAAGTGAAGAGATCTTAAAGCTCACGGTTCTTACACCATATTTTACCATACATAAGAGCTTTATGTAGCAAAGACATATACTGTACAGTAAAGAGCTCTATTAAATAGAGCTTACATGCATAATCTGGTTATAGCACTCAAAAACTGTTGGCCTTCATTCTACTTAGAAGTTGGGAAATTGGCCAGTCACTGACCAATCAAAATTAGGTGTGTTTAAGGGGTAACAGAGTTTTCCTGTAGCCTAATACACACTTTCAATTATGATTGACCAATCACTAACCAATTTTACCACCTCTATGTAGTATGAGGGTCAATAGGTATTATTGAATACTATATGCAGATTGTGTAAGTAAACCCTCATAAGCCTGTCTGGTAATTCTCCCTCGTTTTAACCAGGGTGCCTTTGTGGGGATTATTTTTATGTATTTACATAACACTGAGAACATATCACTAACTTTCTCCCCTGAAGCTCACAATCTAATCACTAACATAGTCATAGTCTAACGTCCCTTTCATAATCTTGGCCTAATGTAGAGGGGGGACCAATTGACTTATTAATTTGCCTTACGGATGTGGGAGGTAAATTGAGTATCCGGAGAAAACTCAAACAAACATGGTAAGAACATCCAAACTCTGTGGGAATGCCATCCTGCTATTCGCTATACCACCATGCTAAGCATTCAACTGCAATAGTGTAGCTACAGACCTTTTTGGGCCGATGCAAAATTTGGACTTCATCCCCTCACCTTTCCTAAACAATTCTGCTCTCCATCTCTTTGTTACATAGGTCAGCATCCCCCTCTCCCCCACACACACATCTAAGATAAAAACAATGAAATAATTTACAATGAAAACAGTTCACAAATAATATCACAAATCCGTACAGAATATTTACAATTTTAAGGATCTGTCTAGCTTTTGTGGTTGGAAGGAATAGACTGTTTTCACCTTTCAAAGCTAACCCAGAGAAAGCTGCCAAGTAGTAAGTAACCATGTGCCCATAGATAAAATCTTTAACTAGCCAAGTGCCCTCCAGACAGGGCTGGCACTTCCATATGGGCAAACTGGGAAATTGCTCAGGGCCCCAGAGCCAGCTGATGGGCCCATCCAGGTCACCCTCCCCCCTTCTTCATGCAGAGCAAGTACAGAGGAGAGTGGTGAGAGATCACCAAGCTGTCCTCTTGCTGTACTCCCTCCTCCATCTGATCTGCATGCCCAGTCTTCTGTGACTCCAAGTGGATGCAGGCCAAAGCTTGCTATCATGTACAAATTACGTCACATGCTGGCGGGCCCAGTAAGCCAAATGGAGCCAAAGAGATGGGAAACACTGAAGAGGAAGGAGGAAATATTGGCCGTACAGATGAGTCACCTGCCTAGCATGTTCGGCGGGCAGCTCTTCATTTCACGGACAGGGTCCTAAAACGGCACAAGTTGAGTACAAATGCCAGAGAAAAAATAAAGTGTGACTATTTCCATAGTTCCATCTTCGCAGGTTCACTTTGGGTATAAGGCGGTATGCAGCTGGCATAATAGAAGCTTGCAGCCCACTGTCAATGTTCCTTTCCATTAAATATCAGTTTACTCATTATTATGTTTCTGATGAAATGAAACCATTGTACTTAAAAATATCTACTATCACACATAAAACCAGGTGTTTAGCTGTACTGAACTTAATCAAGGAGAGCAGAGGCTTAAACTATTGTGGCATTTTATTTCATTGGCGCTCTGCCCATTTTAAGAAGCAGAATATGCGCTGGAATTTCAAAGTACTTTTTAGAAGTGTCTATACCAGCTTGGAGGCACTTGGTTTTCTGGAGAGAACAGACAAAGCCTTTTTCAGGGCAGTCTGAAATATTTTTAACACCTGGGATAGTTGGCATCAGATCTGGTCAGATGTTACATAAATAAAAATCGAGTTTGAGCATTTGAGGACATTAGAGAAAATGAGGAGAATGATAAAGCCAATTCTACAAACATTTCCACTTCATTTCTTTCAACACCCTTTGTTTGATCTTAACCTCAAAACATGTTATAAAAAACAGTGAACGTCTTTTTCCAACTAAAAAGAACAGCACTACTGAGCTCTGGGAATGCATCCTGCCATAGTGTTGAAATTCTGCTTGCAGTAGCTGACCTTACACAGTCATATTTACTGCTGAACTCAATCTTTGTTTATGCTGCAGAGGACGTTCCGTGGTTATTTTTCATTTTTGTTCAAAGTACGCGAAGCAGGTGGTTTCAGCGCATGGCACTCAGCGCCAAAGCAAGGCGCCACTGTAGTAGTAATGCTATAGTGTGCAGGGTGTGTATGGGTAAATCGGGGTTCCAGAGATCACCGGACCCCGAATTACATCTCTATCTGAGTTGCGGCGACTTGGAGGGAGAATAGTATTTAATGCCACCGGGGATTTGAACAGCAGCCAGTATGGTGAACAGTCGCTCAGCTCACCCTGCGCACACCTCACGGGTGGCGGGACAATACATATGTATGCATTGTGGAAACATAGAAGACGTACACAGAGCTCAGTCGCCTGGAGCCAGGAAGAGGTGAGTTAGCGCCCCTGCCTGCCTGCCCCACTGCCCTAATTACTGGAGGGCGGAACACTAAAGGGGGGGCTAGGATGAGGGAGGAGGGGAGTCAGGCCACCCTCCCCACTGCTGTGGGCCCGCTGCTACCTCTCCTGCACTGTACCCCCTTTTGCCCCTAAAAATGGCCCTGGGCAGGCTCCCCCCCATAAGACCTCCCATGGCTGCATCCCTTTGCAAGGGCAAATTTTACGCCCCTGCCTCACATGAAAATTTTTTACATTAAAGATGTCCTTGCTTTTTGCTATTTACATGTGATCAGAAATGAATTGCACAACATAGGAAATCACATCTAGTATGAAACAGACCTTAAAGTGGATCCGAGATGAACTTTTACTCATTGCATAATTGTGTTCCTTTTCTATAGTTTATAGGGCATTCCTCAAGCCAAATACTTTTTTGTTTTTGTTTTAATACTCTAATTCCCTATAAACTAAATAAGCCCCACCCACAGTTTTCAGCGAGCCTTGGCAGTAGCAAGGGCTCATGAGAGCTCAGTCTGGGCAGGAGGAGGGGGGGGAGGAGGGGGGATTAGGTTTTTTTCAGTCTGAGTGCTGATGGTGCAGATAAGCCTGCTTCTGTGTAATGTTTACAAACAACATGGCTCCTGTCATTGTATCACAGGAAGAAATAATCATATTCTGTTAAAGCAGTATGCAGACAGATTTGCTGTTTAAACCATCTAAACTGTACATAAGATATATAGACAAGTTACTTGTTATAGTTAGTTTTTAATCTCGGATCTGCTTTAAGCTAAATACCCACCACAAAGACTGTGGAAAATGGATCGGAGAATATGTGGCAACGAATGAAACGTCTGACAATCGTTACCAGATCCATCTTCTGCAATCATGTACCATCGGAAACAGGGGCGGGCAAAATTGCGACGTTGTACGATCGCAGTAATTAGCATGGCAGTTAATGGAGATCAGAACAACCATCCACAATTGGATCCATCATGAGGGTCATTCAAAGCAAACGATTATCACATGTGATCAGCTGTCGGTGAACATTGTTAAACAATGTTACGCTATATGGTGCAAACGGTCATTCGTCGTTAACAATTCAAGGCAAAAATCTTCTGGTGGGTATGGGCCTTTAAACCACTTCAATGTGCTTCTTGAAGTACTGTATTCACAAAAAATATCATACTAAACAACTCTGGGCAAAAGTGCAAATACAAACCCTCTTAAATTTATAAACGTGTCAACATGAGAAATAAACACCTGTTTGCACTAACCTTTGTAGTACATTCATAAGTTTACTTTGCAAATCTTTCTTTTTGAGTTCCATTTTGTGCATGCACTCAATTTTAATTGAAAACATAAAAGAAATCAGTTAAATATTCTGGCTACTGAATAAAAACGGTGATATGGGCCCTAGAACACAACTTTAGAAGTGAATGAAACTATGAAGTGGGAAAAAAAGAATAATGCATCACACTACCATTCTGGGACGTTTACTGGTTGGCCCTAACTTGATGTAAAGTTATTTTTCAGTGCTCCATCTTCACTTTTTTGCCAGAATGCTTAAAAAGGGACTCTCCATACAAACATTAAGGAATGCATGCACTGAAAAGGTTACATGGTTAGACAACAGAAAAGTTGTGTGTGAGGAAAGGTTGATTGGGCAATTAGTAAAGGCCTGAAAACAATCTGACTAAACCTGCAGAGCATTGTTGTGGAGGCCACATGCTAGTGTGAGGTGAAATAAAGGGGGAAAGTGAGGCCTATTCATATTCACAGCCTTTATTTGGCTTTATGACGGCCTGAGGCAGGTTTTCAGCTGTCCTCTATGTTCCAGGTAATTGTGAATTGGTTTCCATTGTCCTGAATTTCACAGTATTTGTGCATGAGACAATTTTTTTCCCCTGAACATTTTCGCAGTTATTCGAAAGCCTTCTTTACACTGCTCTGATTAACACCTGACGGGGAAGGGTGAACGGTGAAACGTATTTTGAAAGAGGCATTATTTGACCTGTAAAGTGAATTTACAGTGTAAACATGCACAACAAGAAAGTAGAAATTCTTGTTCACACAGGACAGGTTATGTCTGTGTAAGTTGCTGCTCAATTCACATAAACAAACTTTAAAAATACACACTGAGTTGCATATTTTTTGTTTATCTAAATTGTAAATGTATTATTTGTGTTAAATAAATGAGATACATTTGAGAAAATGATTTTTACTTGCCTGGGGCTTCCTCCAGCCCCCTGTAGTCTGTAAACTCCCTTGTGAATTCCGCAATCCAGCTGAGTTGTGGGCCACTGCGCATGCCTGTGGTCGGGAGCATTTTGTTAGAGCACCATTACAGTCTTAATATACCGTACATGCAGAGAACACTCCAGCCCACGGGAGCGTGATTGGGAGGAGTGCATGACTGTGACCACATATGCGCAGTACACTACGACTCACAGGGCCGTTCAAGTAACAATGGGGCCCTAGGGCAAGATTAGCCTGGGGGCCCCCCAACAGACACCACCCTGACCAAAAAGCATCATCAGAGGCCCTTTGTTGCAGCCAAATTTCCCTCCTGGGCCCCTGAGCTGGCTGCTGACCCTCCCCCAATCATCCCCCAACTTAACAGACTCTGCAGTGTCCCTGGGGAGCAATAGTTCAGATGGGGGAGGGACAACTTGGGGGCCCCTACAGGCTCTGGGGCCCTGGGGCAACTGCCTATTTTTTCCTATGGTAGCTCCGGCCCTGACGACTCAACGGAGTAGAAGAAGACTTTTGGGGGCTGACAACAGCACAACCAATGTGACCTGTAGGACAGCGAGGGAGCTGATGGATTACAGGGGGCTGGAAGAAGCCCCGGGTAAGTATAAATCATTTTGCTTTGTTCATCTCAGGTACACTTTAAAGTTACTTCACAATTGTCTCCTCACATAAGAAGCCAGAAAACATTGTGTTCAATAAAATATTGTATACCAGATCATTGTTAATCCTCCTAAACATGCTAGATGGAACTCAACCGATGTGGGCCGTGAATCCAGTATGTGGACAGGTGTCCCCCAAGCTCATGGCACACCAGATGTTTAAATGACAGCAATGACCAGGCACATTGGTCCTTTCCTTACCCCACCCACTGAAAGCTGCTCCACTATAAACCTGGCGATTGTCCCTCCTCCCCTCCCCATAGCAACAGTATGGATGGATCGCCCATCCTTATGGGTGACAGTTATTGACAGTGTGTATGTAGCTTTACTGTATCTGTTTTTAAAGTGAACCTCCGGACTAAAAATCTACTCAGCAGAACTGAAAAGGCTTGGTGTTTATTTAACAGTTTCACAGCATCAGAACTTTGTTTTTCTTACCAAAGCATCATTTTTAGCTGCATTTTTAGCTAAGCTCCGCCCCATCATAGAAATCTGCCTGGGCGGTTTTTCCCTGACGCTGTCAAAGCATGATGGGATTTCCTATGTTGTTATTCACGTTGCCTAGCAACTGGGAGGGGTGATCAGCACACAGGACAGTTGGAATTGTGTTGCATGCTCCCTGTCACCTCCTTTCAACCAAAAAGATGGCTGCCATCATGGAATCAAACATTTGCCTGTTCATTTAAAACAGGGTGGGTAAGAGATTATATTACCTATCTATTTTAATTAACATAACTAATGTAACTTAATGACAGTATGTTTGTTTAGGCTGGAGTTCCTCTTTAAAGTGAACCTAAAGTCCCCCAAAAAAAACGAGATGAACTCACCTGGGGCTTCCCTCAGCCCCCAGCAGACGATCGGTGCCCTCGCAGCTCCGCTCCGATGCCTCTGGACCCGCCGGCGAGCACTTCCGGTTTGGCCGTCACCGGCCGACAGGCATGGGAACGCGAGTGATTGTTCGCGTTCCCAGCCTGTATATCGCCCCCTATGCTGCTATTGCGGCCAGGAGGTCGCAATAGCAGCATAGGGGGCGATATACAGGCTGGGAACGCGAACAATCACTCGCGTTCCCATGCCTGTCGGCCGGTGACGGCCAAACCGGAAGTGCTCGCCGGCGGGTCCAGAGGCATCGGAGCGGAGCTGCGAGGGCACCGATCGTCTGCTGGGGGCTGAGGGAAGCCCCAGGTGAGTTCATCTCGTTTTTTTGGGGGGACTTTAGGTTCACTTTAACACTGTCTATTACAAATATCGCAGGGACATGGTAATTGACCTCACAGCACACTTGGGTTTAGTGGATGAAGTAGTGTATTCAGAATGGTATGAAAAAAAGGAAACATCCAGCATTCAGTGGCAGTTATGTGGACAGAATTGCTTTGTTGGTAAGAGAGCTTAGAAGAGAACATTTAATGTGGTCAGAGGCAGAGCTAATATACTTGCTATGTTAAAAAGAGACACTGAAGCAATTTTTTTCCACCTCTTTTTAGACAGCAGTCTTCTTCTTCAGTAAACTGCTGTGTATTTTGCTGTCTCCCCACTGCAAAACAAGCATTTCTGCTCCCAGAAATTTTTAAAATAGTTCACATGACCTGCTAGGTCACAGAATTTGCTACCTGGAAGAGGCAGAGTTGTTTCCCATAGCTTTGCCTCTTTAAAAGTCAATTGCCGCCATCTCCGCCTATCCCCGCGCCTCTCCACCTTCTTTTAATATTTATTCTGCTCCTTATGCAAGCAACCCTCCCTAGCTACGTGCATATATTGGCATAGGAGCAGGGTGGCGCAGTATGACGTGCGGCCCATGCGCAAACCAGCGGGGCCGCACAGAAGGACAGGCAGAAGCAATGGCCGTGACCCAGATGTTATTCAGGGGTTGTGGCCACCTTTATCCAGGAAGTACCATTTTTTTTCTCCTGGTGGACTCAAAGCGCTCAGAGCTGCAGCCACTAGGGGGTGCTCAGTAGTAAGGATGGTTGGAAATGCCCATTTCTGATTCAGTGGAAATTACGATTTCTGCCAATATCAATTTCCCCTTTTCTGATTTTTTATTTTTGTGATTTCTATTTTTTCAAGGAGTAATTTTATTTGTCATTTTTTGCACCAGAAAATACAAAAAATGGAAAAAGAAAATCTGAAAAATAGAAGTCGGGAAAACGGAAATCAGAAAAACTGAAAATCAGTCTTGTGATTGGTGTAAAATGACCACGGTGATCCGATCTTTGCAGAAGAATTCTGCATTCTCTAATTGGTTCAATGCTTCCAAGTTCTGCTAAAATTTCCGAGTTGTGGTAAATCAGATTTCCGCAGAATTTCGATTTCTGATTTTCTGTTTTCTGACCCGAACTTTAAATTCTGCAGGGTCCGAGTGAGCTTGCTGGTGGCTTAAAGAGACTCTGTAACAAATTTCAACCTTAGTTCCTTCTATCCTATAAGTTCCTATGCCTGTTCTAATGTGCTCTGGCTTACTGCAGCCTTTCCTAATTGCACTGTCTCTGTAATAAATCTTATCTCCTTTCCTCTGTCGTGTCTGTCGGGCTAAGGCTTGAATGTGTGGAATGTGCAGGGCTGCTTGTGATTGGATAGAAGCAATACACACCCTCTGCAGGTCCCCTGCACACTCTGTATGACTCACTGTAACGATCGGTGTCAGCACACAGAGAGAATCTGATTTTTGGTGATCTGCAGTATCACCAAGAATACAGATATATACCCAATTATTGATGATCTGCAGAATCACCGATAATCCAAGTATAACTAACCTCTGGACACCTATATAGTGTGAGTGTTTGGTGCAACAGTAATGACTTTGAGTTGGACCACCCGAGGAGCAGGTGGTCTTTGGCAGTATGGGCGATACCGCCCTCTGGGGAGTGCAAAAACCTTCCAGCAGCCTGAGACCTCCAAAGAGGTGGAGCCCCAGGCTGAAAGTAGGAAGGACCTGTGAGTGAGTGACACCTGAAAGGTGGATGTCACTAGCAGGTCTGGAGACTATCTCTAATGGAGAGAGATAGCTCTCAAGGTCAGGCAAGCCAGGTCGGCAACACACGGACAGACAAGGTACAGAGACAGAAGGCTGATTTGGTATCCAAAGGCAGGCAGGGTTGGCAACAGATAATCAGATATGCGTAGGTACCGAATCAGAAAGCAGAGGGATAGTCAGAAATGCAATAGGTCATACCAGATATCAAACAATGCCTAGTCTTGGGTGTGAGGTCCGTGGTCTCAACACCCTGGAACTAGTCTGGAGTATAATATGATGGAACACAGTATCCCTAGTCTTGGGTGTGAAGTCCGTGATCTCGACACCCTGGAACTAGTCTGGAGTAGAACACAATGATAACCCAGAGTCCCTAATCTTGGGTGTGAGGTCCGTGGTCTCGACACCCTGGAACTAGTCTGAAGTATAACACAATGATACACAGAAGTAATCTGGCTCAGTGTGAATTCCCAGGTCCTCCTGGTTCTAACACACTGTAGGATCTGACTAAGGTCTGAGTGCTTTCATGTAAGTGTTCGCAACGACAGACAACCTGAGACTGACCAGCAGTAACTATATATAGAGCGGCGCTCTCCGGCGCCACCCATAAATGATCAACCAATAGTCACTTGCTCTGAGGTCAGCTGACCAACCTGGTCAGCTGATCCCTCCTTGATTGTCATAAAGGTTCTGCCTCTCAGCGCGCGCGCGTATTCCTCAATCTGTATGAACTAACAGACCCAGCCACACCAGACGCACACTGCTGCGTGCAAACCGCCACGCTGGACGCGGAACCAGCCGCCTTGCTGTCAGTACATGCGGCGGCTTTTCCGCGTTCTGCCATGTCACTAGATGCACGCTTCCGCGTGCAGACCGCCGCGTTGAACGCGGAATCAGCCGCCTTGCTGTCAGTACACGCGGCTTTTCCGCGCTCTATTACACTCACACACTCTGTTTATGTGAGCCTATCACAAGCTGGTTAGTTTGTTTGTAAACACTGCCTAAAACTGTTAATTACAAGCCAGGATTGCAGCAGAGAGTGGCAGAAACAGCACAGAGTGGCACAGGAGAACATAAGGAATAGAATGGTATGCTTTTTAGTGTAAGAATATTAGAGTACAGATTCTCTTTAAAAGGCATCTAATTGATAAAGTTTAAAAGTATTAACTAGGAGAAAACAGGAGAAATGGCCCTTATTCAATTTTCATTTTATCCTGAGTTTTCTCCAAGAAGATAAAGATAATATAATAATCCCATCTCTAAAATAAATAAATCAGTACTTAGCAATTGAAAAATGATCTAAAAAGTAGAAAAATAAGTAATGTCAAACTTATTTTGCTTATCTTCTTGCATGGTGAGAGTTTTAAAGGTATTTTCTTGGAAAAATTTGAAAATATCTCCTTGAAGAAAACTTATGAGAACATTTAACAGATGTGGCCATCAACGTCTGCTTTCTAAAGACAAATTCAAAGTGATAGTGGTGCAAGCAGGGAAAGAGGGACAGTTTGTTAATTATTACCACTATTTAAAGCACATATAGATCATTCTAAGCATGTGCCAAAATCACAATGCCAAAATGAACAGAATTAAGAGTCATATCAATCCATGCCATGCACTGAGGAGGACCAACAGTGATTAACAGGCTGTCTGCATGTTGGGTTGGTGTGGCTCTGTACATTTTAGAAGCTATAGGCTTGCTATACACCAACAGTTCTGGATGTAATCCTGACTTCAGGGGCATAAAGAGATAATTTGCATATTCAGTACTGATGCATTGTGGGAAACCACAATCACTAACTTAAAGCTGAATTATCAGAAATACCTTCTGTTTTAAGAAGGCAAACTATATCTCCTGTGTAATCTTGACACCTAATGCTTTGGCAAGGACAGAGGTCTGGCGCACGGGCCCAACTACAGGGGAGCAGCCACTGCAACAGGAGGGCCCAGAGCTGTAAGGGGACCCCAACTTCACTTCCTCCTATAAAGGAGTTCATCCTTCAGATCAGGTGTTTTTATGGCTATATTTGTTGTGGGTGTGAGGATTTTGAGGCCACTTGTTTTATGACCATTACAAGGTGGGCCCCCTGCAGTGAGGGTCAATAGGGATAGGCAAGGGAAGGTGTGCCCCATAATTTGTAGTTACATCCCTTGTTTGGCAGTATCACATAAAATGAAAATAGCATTCACAGTTCAGCACTAATTTCTATCAGATCTAAGCAACTGCATTTTTACAAAGTGGTCAGCAATGTTACTGTCTATGATTCCTCCTGCACAAGTTTTCTACATCACATTGCTGCTTAAAATTTTACTATGAAGCTCTATCTTTCTAATGTAATGCATTAGTTAACATATTAGTTAAAATTACCAAAATATAAGACTGATAATCTACTGTGGTAGCATAACGAATCCCTAATAATAGCACAGTATGTGTTACCTCGCTGTTACCGTGAGGTTGTGAGTAGAGTTGGGCCGAACCTCCGATTTTAGGTTCGCGAACCGGGTTCGCGAACTTCCGCGGAAGGTTCGGTTTGCGTTAAAGTTCGCGAACCGCAATAGACTTCAATGGGGATGCGAACTTTGAAAAAAAATAATAATTATGCTGGCCACAAAAGTGATGGAAAAGATGTTTCAAGGGGTCTAACACCTGGAGGGGGGCATGGCGGAGTGGGATACACGCCAAAAGTCCCCGGGAAAAATCTGGATTTGACGAAAAGCAGCGTTTTAAGGGCAGAAATCACATTGAATGCTAAATGACAGGCCTAAAGTGCTTTAAAACATCTTGCATGTGTATACATCAATCAGGTAGTGTAATTAAGGTACTGCTTCACACTGACACACCAAACTCCACTGAACAGAACAGGTATGCAGTGGTGGGTTCACAGAACAGGTATGCAGTGGCAGCAGGATCACTGAACAGGTATGCAGTGGTGGGTGGGTTCACAGAACAGGTATGCAGTGGTGGGTTCACAGAACAGGTATGCAGTGGCAGGATCACTGAACAGGTATGCAGTGTTGGTGGGTGGGTTCACAGAACAAGTATGCAGTGGCAGGATCACTGAACAGGTATGCAGTGGTGGGTGGGTTCACAGAACAGGTATGCAGTGGCAGCAGGATCACTGAACAGGTATGCAGTGGTGGGTGGGTTCACAGAACAGGTATGCAGTGGCAGGATCACTGAACAGGTATGCAGTGGTGGTGGGTGGGTTCACAGAACAGGTATGCAGTGGCAGGATCACTGAACAGGTATGCAGTGGTGGGTGGGTTCACAGAACAGGTATGCAGTGGCAGCAGGATCACTGAACAGGTATGCAGTGGTGGGTGGGTTCACAGAACAGGTATGCAGTGGCAGGATCACTGAACAGGTATGCAGTGGTGGTGGGTGGGTTCACAGAACAGGTATGCAGTGGCAGGATCACTGAACAGGTATGCAGTGGCAGGATCACAGTACAGGTATGCAGTGGGCTGAGGGCTCACTGAACAGAACAGGTATGCAGCCAGGAAGAAGTTAAGCCTAACTAATCTTTCCCTATATGAGAGACTGCAGCAGCTCGCCCTACTCTCACTAATGCAGGCACACGAGTGGCCGTAATGGCCGCCGCTGCCTGCCTTATATAAGGGGGGTGGGGCTCCAGGGGCTAGTGTAGCCTAATTGGCTACACTGGGCCTGCTGACTGTGATGTAGAGGGTCAAAGTTGACCCTCAGGTGCATTATGGGGCGAACCGAACTTCTTCCGCAAAACGTTCGCGTGCGGTACCCGCACGCGAACCACCTAAGTTCGCGCGAACCACGTTCGCCGGCGAACCGTTCGGCCCAACTCTAGTTGTGAGGGCTTGAGAGACATCAGACAATGCCTCGCCTGCAGCTGTACAATGTGTTTGTCATTCTCTTTGATTTGCAAGTCTACTTGTCCCATTCTTTTTTTTGTGTCATTTGGATGCTCAGTTTCATAAGACACTAGTGCCATCTAGTGTCTGAAATTATCCATGAAACATCAGGTTGAAAGTTATCCAATACCCTCATTGTAATAATATACAAACATGCACAAGGCATAGTTTAATCAGGATTGCATGCAAAGGCAACAAAAAAAGTATATCCTACTAATATTATACAAAGTTTGGATGTTTGTTACTCGAACACGCAAAAATGGCTGAACGAATTTAAATGAAATTTGGCACACACATAGTACACTACCTGGAAAAAAGTATAGGATACTTTTTATTCCCATAACCAAAAAGTGGGCGGAGACAAATACACATTTCACTGGGAAAATGTAAACTGCAGCCATTCTTACACTGTTAATGGTAAGGTTCTCAAACTTTGCATAGTTGGTCACTGGGTGGCTGGGATTAATATTCAGAAAAGTGAGTGGAGCCTACAAAAGCCAATCAAAATCCACTTATTGATTTTCAAGGGGAATATTTAATTGCTGCTATTCTTGCACTGTTAATGGCACAAGCCTCTTGCACTATTAATCACCTGTACCTGGTAAAGTTGGCCATTGGGTGATTGGGGTGGAGCCACAGCCAATCAGATTTATTTTATTTCAATGCAAATTATTGATGCCAAAGACCACAAAGCTCACACACTTGGTCATTATGTAATTGAGTAATTGTGTGTTAGGGTTAGGAAAAGTGGGCGGAGCCAACACCGGCCAAATATATATCCGGGCAACGCTGGGCCACCAGCTAGTGTATATATACATATATACTGTATATATATATATATATATATATATATATATATATATATATATATATATACACACTGTATATGTATATAATATATACTGTATATACACTCACCTCAAGGATTATTAGGAACACCTGTTCAATTTCTCATTAATGCAGTTATCTAATCAACCAATCACATGGCAGTTGCTTTAATGCATTTAGGGGTGTGGTCCTGGTCAAGACAATCTCCTGAACTTCAAACTGAATGTCAGAATGGAAAAGAAAGGTGAATTAAGCAATTTTGAGCGTGGCATGGTTGTTTGTGCCAGATGGGCCGGTCTGAGTATTTCACAATCTGCTCAGTTAGTGGGATTTTCATGCACAACCATTTCAAAGGTTTACATAGAATGGTGTGAAAAGGCAAAAACATTCAGTATGCGGCAGTCCTGTGGGCGAAAATGCCTTGTTGATGCTAGAGGTCAGAGGAGAATGAGCCGACTGATTCAAGCTGATAGAAGAGCAATGTTGACTGAAACAACCGAGGTATGCAGCAAAGCATTTGTAAAGCCATAACACGCACAACCTTGAGGCTGATGGGCTACAACAGCAGAAGACCCCACCGGGTACAACTCATCTCCACTACAAATAGGAAAAAGAGGCTACAATTTGCACTAGCTCACCAAAATTGGACAGTTGAAGACTGGAAAAATGTTGCCTGGTCTAATGAGTCTCGATAGAGTCAGAATTTGGTGTAAACAGAATGAGAACATGGATCCATCATACCTTGTTACCACTGTGCAGGCTGCTGGTGGTGGTGTAATGGTGTGGGGCAGGGGCGTAACAATATCCCCTGCAAGGGATGCATCTGCAGGGGGACCCTTAGGGGGAGAAGCCTGAGGGGGGCCCCTGGCCCTTGGGCCCTCCACTGTCATTTTGAGGGAAGAAGGGGGCACAGCACAGGAAGGATGATCAGCAGGCTCAAAGAGCAGCGGGGAGGGACGCCTGACTCCCCATCACCACCACCTTGGGCTACCATCAGTGCTTGCCCCTCCAGCAATGACAGCTGGGGGGGCCCCATCCAAAGTTTTGTTGGGGGGCACAGGGATTTCTAGTTACGCCACTGGTGTGGGGGATGTTTTCTTGGCACACTTTAGGCCCCTTAGTGCCAATTGGGCATCGTTTAAATGCCACGGGCTACCTGAGCATTGTTTCTGACCATGTCCAACCCTTCATGACCACCATGTACCCATCCTCTGATGGCTACTTCTAGCAGGATAATGCACTGTATCACAAAGCTTGAATCATTTCAAATTGGTTTCTTGAACATGACAATGAGTTCACTGTACTAAAATGACCCCCACAGTCACCAGATCTACACCCAGTAGAGCATCTTTGGAATGTGATGGAATGGGTGTTTCGTGCCCTGGATGTGTATCCCACAAATCTCCATCAACTGCAAGTTGCTATCCTATAAATATGGGCCAACATTTCTAAAGAATGCTTTCAGCACCTTTGTTGAATCAATGCCACATAGAATTAAGGCAGTTCTGAAGGAGAAAGGGGGTCAAACACCGTATTAGTATGGTGTTCCTAATAATCCTTTAGGTGAGTGTATATATATATATATATATATATATATTCGGGTTATTTTATACTACAGGGATCCTCTCAATCATAGTCATTAAGATCATAGTCATAAAGTTAGTTTGGGGTCTCTGCTGAAGTCCAGAGATTCTAAAGATCGTGACAACCTGTCATGCAGAACCACTAAGCAATAAGCCACAAGATGAGACAGAGGTGGAGACTTCCTTGAGGAGTATTCCTGGACTTATAGGTTTGCCAAATATTATGCTTTCATGTCAGCAGCACTGTTCTGGCATCATTGGAGAATCCTCTCTCAAGGTGACTGTCAAAGTCCTGTGTCTCATCACCAGTGATTGGTGTGGGCACCCCAGGGCATGGAGTCCAAGTGGGCTTGTGTCCTTCACCAGTACACCTCCCAAGGTATGATAAGTCTTCACCCCTAGTGGGTCATGGACTACTTTCCTGCCTGGTGGTGCCCACTAGAGATGGCCAGAACCTCCGATTTTTGGTTTGCGAACTTCTGCAAAAGTTCGGTTCGCGCAAACTTTCGCGAAACGCAGTACACTTCAATGGGGAGCAAACTTTGAAAACTAGAAACACTTACGCAGGCAAGAAAAGTGATGGAAAAGATGTTTCAAGGAGTCTAACACCTGGAGGAGGGCATGGCGAAGTGAGATAAACACCAAAAGTCCCGGGGGGAAATCTGGATTTGACGTAAAGCAGCGTTTTAAGGGCAGAAATCACATTGAATGCTAAATTTCAGGCCTAAAGTGCGTTAGAACATCTTGTATGTGTATACATCAATCAGGGAGTGTAATTAGAGTACTGCTTCACACTGACACACCAAACTCACTGTGTAACGCACCGCAAACAGCTGTTTGTGTTGTGACAGCCGTGCTGGACTGGTGTGCACCATGGCGAAATTGCTCTTCCTCAGTGATATCAGGTAATGTTTGACTGCCTTATCCACTTTCGATGGTTCTTTCTCTACCATTGAAAAAGCTTACATCTATTTTTTTAAATTACATTTTCTGCTGGCTGTTCAGTACCTGCAATGAGAATCTGTAATGGAGGGCAAGTCTGCTATTGTGAGTGACCACGGGTAATGGCCGGGGAATCAGGGTTCGTTTCCAGTCCAGAGTGGGAGCCTGAGAACTGGCTACCACCACCACACATCCAAGTAAGTACCCATTTGCCGTATAAGCAATGTACCTGCCCTGACAGTGCTTTGCAGACCAGGCATCTGTGGTCAGATGGACCCTAGACCCAGCGCTGTGCGCCAGAGAGGACACCATTTGCCTTTAATGAGAATCTGTTATGGAGGGTAAGTCAGTCATTCAATCAACTGTGTGAAACTTTCGATGGTACTTTCTCAGTAGCATGGTGACCACGGGTAATGGCCGGGGAATCCTGGTTCGATTCCGGTCCGGAGTGGGAGCCTAAGAAATGGCTACCACCACCACACATCCAAGGAAGGCAGCAGGCACACAGTGGGCAAAGGAGCAGGAACGGCTACCACACATCCAAGGAAGGCAGCAGGCATGGCATGCATGTCCCAAGGTAGTGATCAAAAATAACAATACAGGAGGACTTTCGAGGCCCTGCTGTATATGACACTGATCGACTTTACTACCTGTAACGAGAATCTGTTATGGAGGCAAGTCTGCCATCCATTCAAGTGAAAGGTATGCACTGACTGCCAGGTATAATACAATGTGCAGTCACAGATGCAGTGAAAGGTATGCAGTGACTGCAAACAGCTGTTTGTGTAGTGATGGCCATGCTTGACTGGTGCACACCATGACGAGAGTGCCGGTGATGGCGGCTTTCCAGCCAATATGGTCGCCGGGCTGAGGTAGCTGAATGATAGAACAGTGACTGTCCAGCTGATCAAATTTGGTCTGTCCACAATGAAGCACTTACCTTATTATCGTGGGTGTGCCCCCCCCCCCCCCCCGAAACACTCATATAGCCGATGGTCATTTCTTCATTGTTATACGCAAGCCCCTTCACCGTGGCAAAGTAATGATTACGAAGGGGAATTGGCACATGTACAGTGGTGTGAAAAACTATTTGCCCCCTTCCTGATTTCTTATTCTTTTGCATGTTTGTCACACTTAAATGTTTCTGCTCATCAAAAACTGTTAACCATTAGTTAAAGATAACATAATTGAACACAAAATGCAGTTTTAAATGATGGTTTTTATTATTTAGTGAGAAAAAAACTCAAAACCTACATAGCCCTGTGTGAAAAAGAAATTTCCCCCTGAACCTAATAACTGGTTGGGCCACCCTTAGCACCAATAACTGCAATCAAGCGTTTGCGATAACTTGCAACAAGTCTTTTACAGCACTCTGGAGGAATTTTGGCCGACTCATCTTTGCAGAATTGTTGTAATTCAGCTTTATTTGAGGGTTTTCTAGCTTGAACTGCCTTTTTAAGGTCATGCGACAACATCTCAATAGGATTCAGGTCAGGGCTTTGACTAGGCCACTCCAAAGTCTTCATTTTGTTTTTCTTCAGCCATTCAGAGGTGGATTTGCTGGTGTCTTTTGGGTCATTGTCCTGCTGCAGCACCCAAGATCGCTTCAGCTTGAGTTGACGAACAGATGGCCGGACATTCTCCTTCAGGATTTTTTGGTAGACAGTAGAATTCATGGTTCCATCTACCACAACAAGCCTTCCAGGTCCTGAAGCAGCAAAACCACCCCAGACCATCACACTACCACCACCATATTTTACTGTTGGTATGATGTTCTTTTGCTGAAATGCTGTGTTACTTCTACGACAGATTTAACAGGACACGCACCTTCCAAAAAGTTCAACTTTTGTCTCGGCGGTCCACAAGGTATTTTCCCACAAGTCTTGGCAATCATTGAGATGTTTTTTTTAGCAAAATTGAGACGAGCCTTAATGTTCTTTTTGCTTAAAAGTGGTTTGCGCCTTGGATATCTGCCATGCAGGCCGTTTTTGCCCAGTCTCTTTCTTATGGTGGAGTTGTGAACACTGACCTTAATTGAGGCAAGTGAGGCCTGCAGTTCTTTAGATGTTGTCCTGGGGTCTTTTGTGGCCTCTCGGATGAGTTTTCTCTGCGCTCTTGGGGTAATTTTGGCCGGCCAGCCACTCCTGGGAAGGTTCATCACTGTTCCATGTTTTTGCCATTTGTGGATAATGGCTCTCACTGTGGTTCGCTGGAGTCCCAAAGCTTTAGAAATGGCGTTATAACCTTTACCAGACTGATAGATCTCAATTACAGTACTTTTGTTCTCATTTGTTCCTGAATTTCTTTGGATCTTGGCATGATGTCTCGTTTTGAGGTGCTTTTGGTCTACTTCTCTGTGTCAGATAGCTCCTATTTAAGTGATTTCTTGATTGAAACAGGTGTGGCAGTAGTCAGGCCTGGGGATGACTACAGAAATTGAACTCAGGTGTGATAAACCACAGTTAAGTTCTTTTTTAACAAGGGGGGCAATCACTTTTTCACACAGGGCCATGTAGGTTTTGAGTTTTTTTTCCTCACTAAATAATAAAAACCATCATTTAAAACTGCATTTTGTGTTCAATTAGGTTATCTTTGACTAATAGTTAACGGTTTTTGATGAGCAGAAACATTTAAGTGTGACAAACATGCAAAAGAATAAGAAATCAGGAAGGGGGCAAATAGTTTTTCACACCACTGTACATGCCTTTTGTTTTGTTGTTGCAGCTGCAGTGCAGCCAGAAAAATTAGGCAGGCATGTACACACACCAGAAAAATTATTATAGCGGCCGCTGCTAGCAGCGGCCTTAAAAATTCAGGCATCCACCTGGAGTCCTGGACCCTGTTGGTGGTGGCGGAGAAGGCAGTCAACCAGCCTGCGGGCAGAGAGGCTGTGTGGGGAGCGACTTAGTCTTAGGGCAGGCAGTCACACGGTGTGCAGGCAGAGATGCTGTGTGTGGGGACTGACTCAGTCTTCGGGCAGGCCTGAGCGTGCTTTGCAGACCAGGCATCCGTGGTCAGGTGGACCCTTGACCCAACGCTGTGTGCCAGAGATGTCACCACTTGCCTTTCAACATCACGGTACAGTTTAGGTATCGCCTTTTTGAGAAAAAATTGCGGTCTGGTATCTTGCACTGCGGTGTGTGGGTTTGCCTTTGTGTGCTGCTTTTCCTCAGGTGGTCATCCCATTGCAGTTTGTGCTTTGTAATCATGAGCCTTCGTAAGGTAGTTGTTCCTACGCAGGTCTTGGTCTTTCCACGGCTCAATTTTCGGTGGCAGAGAGTACAGATGGCATTGCTCTCATCTGAGGCAGACACACAAAAAAATTTCCACACACCGCTGAGCCCTTGGGTGATGGCACTTTGGTGGTGGCGGCTGACTGAGTGCTAAGTGGGGTGCCAGAATCAGAGCAGGAAGAGGAAGATATGTCACACTTCCATGCGGAAGCTGAGAAAGATGAGGTGTTCTGTGTTAAATAGTCAACTACGTCCTGACAATATTGGGGGTTGATGGCACGTGCCCTCTTCTGAACACTGTACTTTGATCAAGGGCCGTACACGAAATCACGACAGTGCAACCTCGAACAGACCTGTCAGGTGGCCTGCCTCTGCCTTTAGTTTTGTCCATATTGGGGGGGATGAAGTGAAAGGAATGCACTGACTTGACTAATACAGTGTGCAGTCACACAGGTGCAGTTAACAGGTATGCACGGAGTGGAGGTAGGTAGGTAGGTGGGTGCACTAAACACAACAGGTAGTTATATGCAGTGATGGGTATTACAATGTGCACCTGTCACACACAGACAGGTACCGGACAGGCACAGTGACACTGCGTGCGCTCACATAGGTGGGTGGGTGCACTGAAGTGAACAACAGGTAGTAGTATGTATATGCAGTGATGGGTATTACAATGTGCACCTGTCACACACAGACAGGTACCAGACAGGCACTCACGTAGGTGGGTGGGTGGGTGCACTGAAGTGAAAAAAAGGTAGTAGTAGGTATATGCAGTGATGGGTAATGTGCACCTGTCACACACACAGGTGGTCATTGAATGTGCTGGGCCTGGCAGTGGCTCACACAGTAGGAATTAACAAGGCTGTCTATGCAACACAAGTGTCAGTGGGACACACACACAAAAAAAATAGATCACAAGAACAAGATTATCTCTCAAAAGAGCTGTTGTGGGGTCTTTTTTTAGCAATTAGAATCAGCAAGGAGCAAGCTAACTAAGCCTACAAGAGCCTAACTAAGCTTTCCCTATGAGAGTCTGCAGCAGATATCCCTTCACTAATTACTGCAGGCACACGAGTGAGTGAAAAGCCTGACGCTGCCTGCCTTTTTTAAGGGGGGCTCCAGGAGGGAGTGTAGCCTAATTGGCTACAATGTGCCTGCTGACTGTTATGTAGAAGGTCAAGTTGGAAAAGTTTGCGGTTCTCCGCGATTGCAAACCCCAGAAGTTCACCGGCGAACCATTCGGGCCATCTCTAGTGCCCACCAGGTCACAACCTCCAGGGCTGCCCCTCCAGTGGTAGGAAGAACAGGAGGGGTGAACTCTGCAATAAGGTAAGGACGGCCTGAAGACAAGACTGAAAGAAATAGCAACTGGAGTGACAAGCATCAGAGCTGACTGTTGACAGGACTTACAGGGCTGGATGACAGGACTGAGAGAACTGGATGACAAGCCTGACAGGATAGGATGACAGCAGGAGTGACTGGGCTTGATGACAGGACTTGGAGAACTAGATGACAGGCCTGACAGGACTAGACTGACAGGACCAGCTGATGATGAGACTGGCAGGCATGACAGGCCTGATGTGACAGGACTGACACAACAGGACTGATTGGCGTGACAGGACTGATGTGACATGACTGACTGGCGTGAAAGGACTGACTGGCGTGAAAGGACTGATTGGTGTGACAGGATTGTCTTGACAGGCTGGTAATTCCAGTTTAAAAGGCAGTGGCGTCGCTAGCAGGGTTGCTCGGGTAGTACTTTTTAATACCCGCCTGGATCCGGATCCGGGTACCCAGATCCGACCTTGCGGATATCCGAGTGAATTCGGGTATCTGACCAAATTACCCGCGGGTACCCGACCTATTCGGGTACCCGGATAGAAAAAAAACGGAAGTGCCCTTTAAATAGCTTTAAAAAGGGGTTTTAGGGTAAATGATGCATGTAGCATCATGTTTTTTTAAAGGGAAACACTACTTTATTATTTTGTTAACATAAATTGAAAAAAAAAAAAAAGGGCCTGTAAATTATTAACATCAGGATAGGTTCCAGACAGTGGTCGACGCTCGTGCAGCCCACATTGTGTCCAAAGTCCAACCGCACAACTGGGATATGACAGTTTTCAGCCCAGACACTTCAAAAAAAATGACACCGCAATTGTGTTTTGGGTTGAATATAGGTGTTGGTATCTGCAGCAGTGGCCTGTGGCACCGTGGCAGTGGGAGCCAGCGCCAGCTTGCTTCAGCGTCTTGAACTCCTCATGCTCATCCCTCCTCAAAACCCAGAACATCTTGCTCAAACTCCTTGCGGCTAACAGCCCTGAGTTCAATCGTGGCGCCTGGAGCGAAAAGCTTGCTGACTGAGGGTAGGCTGCCCGCTGGGGTCGACACTGACACAGCAGACCTTCTGAGGGTGGCCGTAATGTTGCTCTCTGTCCTCTTGCCCATGCTGCCCCTCCCCCGGCTGCCGGTGCCAGCAGACATAGTACAACTTATACGTGATGATGTCGCCAGATGATTTGGGGTACTTTTACTTTAATAAAATTGGGGTTGGACTTTAAATTAAATCAGCACGGAGTGACAGACCACAGAGTACAGGACAGACAGTGCACACTATCTGTCTAATGGTGGGTACACACAGTGCGTTCCCGCACTCGATTTCCCGCTCGATTCCCGTCGACTGGATTATTTCCGACATGTCCGATTTGTGTTTCGATGGATCGTTAGGTTAATTTGGCATACTTTACATGCGAATCGACCTAACGATCCATCGAAACGCAAATCGGACATGTCGGAAATAATCGAGTTGACGGGAATCGAGCGGGAAATCGAGTGCGGGAACGCACCGTGTGTACCCACGATAACAACTAACTGCAGTACTAACTACAATACAATAACACAGTAATCCTCCTATTCCCTATACTGTCTTGCTGGCCTGCACAGCACACACAGACACAGACAGGACCTAACTGAGTGAATGAAATCAAACAATTACAAGCTAGCTAGCTAAAAAAACTATAGAACAATAGTGTAGTGAAGGTGTTTAGCACTTAAAGCTTTAGGTTTATCACTGTATACAGCACTTGCTAAGTCAACAGCATTGAAGCATGTCTGTCAGTGAGCAGCCAGCCAGCCACACAAGCAAGGTCGATCTGTCTCATCATGCCAGCCCTCCTTACTATACAGGGTGGCTGGCTATGGTTCCCTTCTGTGATTGGGTGCCAGGGCTTAGGCTGGGAGGCCTTTGATTGGCTCAATAAGGTCAGGTGGGGCTGGCCAGGGTTCCCCTCTGTGATTGGATGCTAGGACTTCTGCTGGGAGCCCTCTGATTGGCTCAATGACATCATCTCCTTACTTTTACTACCCGGATCCGGATATCCGCGGGTACCCGCGGGTACCCGGGTTATGCGGCCAGATATCCGCAGATAGCTATCCGGATCTGGGCCCAGGTATCCGGATCCGACCTGAATAGCGGAAAAATGGTCGGATACCTGGGTTTACCCGGGTACCCGGATTAGCATCCCTGGTCGCTAGGGCCTTTGATTCGGGGCACCTCCCAGAACCTGTTGCCATGGTGCCCCAGATCGACTGAGCAGCAGGAGGGGGCACTGGGCGGAGCAGTGGGGGGGAGCGGGCAGTTCAAAACTCACCTTCCGTTCGGATCGACGCAGGCACAGCTTCCATGTGCTTCCGACGTCCTCCCACCGGTGTCAGTTTTGTTGTGTCAGTCCTGGACGCCGGTGGGAGGAAGTCGGAAGCACATGGAAGCTGTGCCTGCGTTGATGCGAACGGAAGGTGAGTTTTGAACTGCCCGCTGCTCCGCCCAGTGCCCCCTCCTGCTGCTCAGTCGATCTGGGGCACCATGGCAACAGGTTCTGGGAGGTGCCCCGAATCAAAGGCCCTAGCGACCAGGGATGCTCATCCGGATCCGGGTACCCGGGTAAACCCGGGTATCCGACCATTTTTCCGCTATGCGGTTCGGATCCGGATACCTGGGCGGTGAGTTTTGAAATGCCTGCCCCCCCCCCACCCGCTCCGCTCAGTGCCCCGCCTACACTGGGGGAAGCTGCCTATCTAATCTATACTGGGGGAAGCTACCTATCTAATCTACACTGGGCTAACATACCTATCTAATTTATACTGGGGGAAGCTATCTATCTAATCTATACTGGGGGAAGCTACCTATCTAATTTATACTGGGGAAGCTACCTATCTAATCTATACTGTGGGAAGCTACTTATCTAACCTACACTGGGGGCACCTACCTATCCAACCTATACTTGGGGCACCTACCTATCTAACCTATAATGGAGGCACCTACCTACTTAATCTATACTGTGGGCACCTACCTACCTACAGCCAAGCAAAGCCCCAGGGCACCCCAGCCCAGCAAAGCAAACCCACCAGCTTAGCAAAGCGAACAGCCAAGTAAAGCCTAGTAAAGCCCCCAGCCCAACAAAGTCCCCCAAAATGCCTCCAGCAAATTGCCCAACCCAGCAAAGCTCCCAGCAAGTCACCTAGCAAAGCCAGGCCGGCTCAACATTACCATCAGCCAGGCAGCCCAGCATAACAGCCAGCCAAGTACAGCACACAGGCCAGCTAGCCGAAGACAAGACAGAAGCCAGGTGAGGGGCTTATTTATGTGAAATACTACCTATTGAATATTTAAGTTATGCCACTGCTATGTTCATGTACATTTGGCCCCACCTATGACCACGCCCACTTTCTGAGGCCTGACCACGCCCATTTTTTGCCATCGCACAATCATTATCTTTTGGTGCCCAGGGGTGCCCCAGATCTCTCAGGAACCTAGAAACACCCCTGCTAAAAGGTACTGGTTTTATCTTCTGACAAATAGAGTATGGGCCAATGAAATTAGAACCTAAGTTCCTAGAAGGACACTTCAACTTTAAATTCAATGTAGACAAACACACTTGATCTCCACTTTGAAATTCTGGGATCTCTCTACTGTTCCTGTTAACAAACCTCTTCTTTTTCTCTTGAGCTCCTTCTAAGGTTGTCTGAAGGAGAAACAGATTATTGGTGATAGATTCCAAATGTTCTTGTACACTGGGCACCAAACAGATGTTGTCTAACTGAGGGAAAATTGATGGATGATACCCATAATTGGCAAAAAAAATCAATTCTGTTGATGAATTTCCCAAGTTGTAGGCAAACTCAGCTGTGGATAATAGTTTCACCCAATCATCTTGGGAAGCAGACATGAAACAACAAATATATTGCTCCAGAGTCAGGTTGGTTCTCTTCGCCTGCCCTTGCCTTTAGTCTGAGGATGATAACAAGACGAAGAGCAAAGCTGAAAAGCGAAGACTGAATCTGTAACTTGGAGCAGAGCTCTTGCCATAACTTGGATGTGAATTGCACCCCCCAATCAGAGACTAGAAGTCCATGCAATCAAATTATCAAATTCACAATTCCAAATTATCTCCTTAACTAGCTGATTGCCCGGCGTTGCCCAGGTATTTGATTGGCAGTGGCTCCACCCCTTTTCTGAATTTGAAACACAGTCACCCAATGACCAACTGTACCAGGTTTGAGGCTTGTGCCATTAGAAGTGCAAGAATGGCAGCAATTAAATATTCCCCTTGAAAATCAATAGGTTAATTTTGATTGGCTTTTGTAAGCTCCACCCACTTTTCTGAATATTAATCCCAGTCACCCAGTGACCAACTGTGCAAAGTTTGAGAACCCTACCATAAACAGTGTAAGAATGGCTGCAGTTTACATGTTCACAGTGAAATTTGTATTTGTCTCCACCCACTTTTTGGTTATGGGGATAAAAAGTATTGTAACGTTTGCAGAATCGTTTTCGTGGTCAGCGCACAAGATGCGCACTGACACAACGAAAACCCTCCACAAGCGTATAATTAGGTGAACCCAGGCTAGGTGCAAGGCACCAGCAGAGGGCAATTCCCACCGGCAGATGGCGCTGTGGAGTGCAGACGAGCACAGCCTCTGCACAGCCACAAATGCCAGATGAGAATTGTACAGATCTAAGACAATGTGGGACTGAACAGCCCTTAAAGAGAAAGAGCACAGATACAGGATGAATGTGTGTTCACCAATCTGGTCGCGACCTTGCGACGGTGAACACACATCAGCAGAAACAAAAGCAAGAACGCGATCGCGAGAAAGGCGATCGCCAGAAGTGACACAAGACAGATCAGAACAGAACACAAGAGTAGCAAAGGCACAGCAAACAACAATGAGAAAATAACGAAAACAACAAACGCTAACTAAACGCGAACACCGCACTCATTCGCAACAGCGAACGCATTTACAGCGAGATCTCTGCACGTTAAGCGCAACAGAGACAAGCACGCCTAACTAACCACCGACATACAAACACGAAACAGAGAACGCGAGCGCTTGCTTAACGGTTACCTCACCGAGCCTACAGCAAGCGTTCGTATCAGACAAGACCGACAAACGGAAAACAGAAATAAGAGAGTAGAGATCCACTGCTCTTCCATCAGAGCGAGTGCGATCTGGATTCAGGAACAGGCTAGGGAAGATCCACTGCTCTTTCCGCCAGAGCGAGTGCGATCCGGGTACAGGAACAGGATAGCAGATCAGAAGGATCCACAGCCGCTACCGCTAGGGGCTAGTGTGATCCAAACAAGACAGGCAGATGAGATAGCTGCTCCAGCTATACTCCAAGAAAGCAGATCAGAAGGATCCACAGCAACTACCGCTAGAGGCTAGTGCGATCCAAACACGACAGACAGATGAGGTAGCCGGTAGCAACCGCTGCTCCAGCTTACACTCCAAGAACATAGATCAGAAAGATCCACAGCCGCTACCGCTAGAGGCTAGTGCGATCCAAGCAAGATGAACAGAAGGGGCCACCAGTAGCAATGGCTGCTCTGGTTAGTACCCCCAGACAGACAGAACGATTTCCTGACGCCCACCGTTGGCGACAGGACAATCGCAGCAGAGAGGCAATACAGACAAAACAGATAACAATCTAACTGCATTAGGGAAACTGCCTAGTGCAGCCCCAAGAATTACTCTAAGATAACTTTGACAAGAAATAGCATGGCTGACACTCTAGGAGTGAACTCTAAAAAAGTGGAGGGCGCTTAGGTAGGTGGATTTTATTGTACTGCCCGCTGCTAACTAGAAGGTGTGGGAACCCACTCACCTCACACAAAATAGTATATATAGGTAAACAATTACTAGTTGCGCTGGGTCTAACTGGCGTCCTGTATCATTCACCCAATGTAATATATGTTCAAACTGTTAATTCAATAAAACTTATAAAAATTTATTATTACAATAAAGTGCATTAGATTACATTTACATTGCATGCGGGTCAACCATAAATCATGAATAACTGATTCATTCAAACTTACAATCATTCACAGACCCTCCAATGTGCATAAATTAGCCAAAAATAAAAAATTAAAAATGGAAAATATGGTTAAAAGAGTGGATCCAAAAAATATGTAATCGCAAAAAAATATATGTGCACAGAAAAAATATATGGGTTAAAAAATATATATATATATATCATACAGGTGCCTTAGGTGATGTTTCAAGGTATATAATGAAGACTCCCTTTAAGGAAAAAATTGCTGATATGTCTCAATATAAATCTCTGTGAGGTCTCGTCGTGAAGGCTCCCCTGGACTCATATGAGGTCAATCTTCCAATATAAGTTGGTATTTGTAGGTACCAGGCATCAAGGCTATAGTTGGCATATAGGTTGTGTATAATTCATAGAGTTCATAAATGGACTCACCTCCTTCCTCGAATGAACAGTATTATATTTGCACGTCGTGCCAGTAATGATGCTGCTGATTGTACTCACGTCCTCAAATAGAGTTTGCTGAGAGATTTGCGGAGGGTCCAGTTGGTGTGTCCGAGTTTCGGCCGGTAGCTCAATGACACTATACAACTCCGTACTGTATCCGTAATCATCCGCAATGATCGAGTGTAGTAGTTCCGGGTGGTGGCCGGTCTACTTCCGGTGACGTCACCTGCTCCTCGCGTCCCTTATTGCTTGGTTACCGCTGGACTGCGGTTTAGCGAAGGTTGATAGACGGTTTAGGTCCGGCAATACTTATTGCAAAAATCCTCGCTGAGCAATATGGGAGGGTGCAGAGTTTAGGACTAACGCGTTTCGGCAGTCTACGGCTGCCTTTATCAAAGTCAATTCTGAAGTGAACGGCCACCTCCAGGTTGATATATACTACTGTCCCCTCCCCTCTCTCCGGCATGTTGTCTCCTGGGTCCTAGCGTTTCCATCCGACATGGGTGGTGATATGCACTTATTATGCATATTTCATCTCCTCTTGCTTCAGGTGAAAAATATGTATATTCACATATATATAAAAAACAATAATAGCACATTATAAGAAAAATATATACGGCTATGGCTGTGTTTAATTTTATGAGGCACACCAGTGTTGGATCTGTTTAAAACATGAGAGGACTTATCAGAGTTAGGAAAGTAAATGTGTATATAATTCAATTTCTCTCATAGGCTGCGCAGCGTAAGTACACGTGGACGAAGAGGTACCACCTAAAAAACAAATAAGTGTATACCCCTGCGCAGCAGAAAGTAAGGAGGACGGGCAGCACTATACACATATGGGTGGTCTGCCACATTGGATAGGTCTGGCAATTTGTCCCTTTGGGATGTTCTCGAGCCAAGGTGGGAAGTGACAACTTGTAATAAGTATATAACCATTGACATCTGTTGGCTTAGCATAAGTTCTTGTTTTTATAGTGTGGAGATAGTATATAGAGACACCAGGGGAGGTGACTATATAGCCAAAATGTCCAGTAGGGAAAGCTTCTGGATTTTCAGTCTAGACACTATGTTCCCTAGGGGCCTGAATGCAGAATTTGAGATATTTGGATTCCTATGAATGAACGTGGCCACATTAGACCCACTCAATATAGAATCGAGATATTCGGGGTCTCTATGAATGAATGTGTCCACAACAGACCTATCCAATGTGGCAGACCACCCATATGTGTATAGTGCTGCCCGTCCTCCTTACTTTCTGCTGCGCAGGGGTATACACTTATTTGTTTTTTAGGTGGTACCTCTTCGTCCACGTGTACTTACGCTGCGCAGCCTATGAGAGAAATTGAATTATATACACATTTACTTTCCTAACTCTGATAAGTCCTCTCATGTTTTAAACAGATCCAACACTGGTGTGCCTCATAAAATTAAACACAGCCATAGCCGTATATATTTTTCTTATAATGTGCTATTATTGTTTTTTATATATATGTGAATATACATATTTTTCACCTGAAGCAAGAGGAGATGAAATATGCATAATAAGTGCATATCGCCACCCATGTCGGATGGAAACGCTAGGACCCAGGAGACAACATGCCGGAGAGAGGGGAGGGGACAGTAGTATATATCAACCTGGAGGTGGCCATTCACTTCAGAATTGACTTTGATAAAGGCAGCCGTAGACTGCCGAAACGCGTTAGTCCTAAACTCTGCACCCTCCCATATTGCTCAGCGAGGATTTTTGCAATAAGTATTGCCGGACCTAAACCGTCTATCAACCTTCGCTAAACCGCAGTCCAGCGGTAACCAAGCAATAAGGGACGCGAGGAGCAGGTGACGTCACCGGAAGTAGACCAGCCACCACCCGGAACTACTACACTCGATCATTGCGGATGATTACGGATACAGTACGGAGTTGTATAGTGTCATTGAGCTACCGGCCGGAACTCGGACACACCAACTGGACCCTCCGCAAATCTCTCAGCAAACTCTATTTGAGGACGTGAGTACAATCAGCAGCATCATTACTGGCACGACGTGCAAATATAATACTGTTCATTCGAGGAAGGAGGTGAGTCCATTTATGAACTCTATGAATTATACACAACCTATATGCCAACTATAGCCTTGATGCCTGGTACCTACAAATACCAACTTATATTGGTATTTGTAGGTACCTCATATGAGTCCAGGGGAGCCTTCACGACGAGACCTCACAGAGATTTATATTGAGACATATCAGCAATTTTTTCCTTAAAGGGAGTCTTCATTATATACCTTGAAACATCACCTAAGGCACCTGTATGATATATATATATTTTTTAACCCATATATTTTTTCTGTGCACATATATTTTTTTGCGATTACATATTTTTTGGATCCACTCTTTTCACCATATTTTCCATTTTAAATTTTTTATTTTTGGCTAATTTTTGCACATTGGAGGGTCTGTGAATGATTGTAAGTTTGAATGAATCAGTTATTCATGATTTATGGTTGACCCGCATGCAATGTAAATGTAATCTAATGCACTTTATTGTAATAATAAATTTTTATAAGTTTTATTGAATTAACAGTTTGAACATATATTACATTGGGTGAATGATACAGGACGCCAGTTAGACCCAGCGCAACTAGTAATTGTTTACCTATATATACTATTTTGTGTGAGGTGAGTGGGTTCCCACACCTTCTAGTTAGCAGCGGGCAGTACAATAAAATCCACCTACCTAAGCGCCCTCCACTTTTTTAGAGTTCTCTCACTAATGAAATACCCACGGAATGATGGCAGCTATGGAGGCTAAGGAGGATATCTGGTTTTTCAGATCCCATAGAGAAAATAGAATTAAATCTTTTTTTTCCCACAACCAACAAACAGAAACTAAAGGTATACATTTAGAAAATATGATTAGTGATGTAAGATATCTAGAAAGACTTTTAACAAAGGAAACGAAAAACATGTGGGAAGTGGCTACTCTGGATCAGTATCTCCTATGGGACATTAGCCCAGTAGGACTTACTATATACAAACAACTAGCCGCAGACCTTTCTAATCAAGAAACCCAAACAGAATGGGACCGCATGTTTCATGAGTTCTCTCTGCAAGTGATGACATTTATTAGGGACATTAGAAAAGGGCAATGTCTATCCTTGAGCAATGATATCAAAAAAGTCAGATTGGACATCGTACAGTACAGACATCTGCAGGAATATCAAGAACTGGAAAAGAATGTACAGAATAGACTGGAGGATCTAGAATCAGAGATCATTGAAAAGAAGAAACGCAAATTCCTACGGGACTCAATTCCTATCAGCACACTGACATCAAATACTGAAAAGGAAGATAATGATGATCCCAATTGGAGTATACACGAAACATCACATATCTCCCCACAATCCTTTCAAACTGTGGATGAAACAGGACCATATCTAATTGATGAACAACATATATGGGAACCAGCCAGTGACCTAGAGGAGAGTGATATAGATGAGAACTATACAAAAATTAATACAACAGTATCAGGAATCTGGGAATCAACTATACCAGTTAGCATCACTAAGAAAAACCCTAAAACAATGAAAGGAATGGATAAAACAGGGGAACAAACAGTGACTAAGAAAAACTCCAATAAAGCAAGTCAATCCAATAAGAAACAAACACCAATACTGGACGAAGACGAACCTCGGCAATCGACCAAGTCCAATAGACAACAAACAAAAGAAATTTATATACATGCATCAGAGAGTAACCGATCAAGAAGTACGACAAAAGATAAATATTGGGAACAAAGGGGAGCTATACCAAAAGGAAAGCAATATATGGAGAATAGAAACATCAATACCAGTAGAGAAGATGATATACATAGAGTCAATACGAGTCATATGAACAGAAAGGATGATCCTATCTTTAATGTTCCGACCCATAATAGATTCTCACCCCTTGGAAGAAAAAGGAGAACCCCACAGCAAACAAACACTGGAACAAACCCATTAAATGGAGAAAGAACAAGGGACGAACATGTATCTAACAATACACGATCAAGGGGTAAGATTCAGGGAGGTAGGAAGAATATTGTGACAAATACTCTTGAGAAATATTTTTTAGGAAGAAAAGGGGATGTAGAGGAAAGGGGAGAAGGGGGAGGAGGAAAGCACAACCACTCCCAGGGCAGACAGAGATGGCACAAGAAATTTTAGGGAAAACCGATAAAGAACTAGGTATCTTCAATCTGAGCAAATACAGATTAACAGACGGAGAACGCAGTCTACTCTCCAAGGGCCTCAAATTTGCTCCCACTAAAAATATAAACAAGTTTGAAGCATACATTGACATCAAAAGATTTACTAGAAAACTGTGCCTCAAGAAATTCTTCCTGAAGAAGGACACCATAGAGGAAACAGAAATGACCATATACCAACATACTACCTTGAGGAATAAATCTAGATTCAATCCAATCCAGGAAATGAGCAAAGAGATGCGACTATTTGAAGATCTAGTGGAAAAAGACATAAGGAAATTGAAAGAACCCACAAAATACGACTACAATAATTTAAACCCCAAAGAGGTTAAAGCCATAAAAGAACTACAGAGGAACAACCAAATAACCATCCGTCCAGCGGACAAAGGGGGAGGAATAGTGATTCAGGACATTGAGGACTACGCAAAAGAGGCTGAAAGAATCCTGAATGACCAAAATGTATATGAAAAACTAAGGAGGGACCCCGGAGATATATTTGGAAAAGAACTGAAGACCTTATCTGAGGAGGCACACTCTGAGGGCATTCTTAACAAGAAAGAATTTGAATTCATCAACATCAAACATCCAAGGATTCCAATCATGTACCATCTCCCAAAGATACATAAGTCTCTAACCAATCCACCAGGAAGACCCATCATATCTGGGATTGGTTCCTGTACCTCAAATCTCTCCAGATACATTGATACATTTTTGCAACCCTACGTACGGAAAACACCAGCATTTCTTGAGGACACAAGACACGCGATTAATACGCTGAAAGAAATAGAATGGGAAGAAGGATGGATCCTGGGCACTTTGGATATTACTTCACTATACACAATAATTGATCATAACAAAGGTCTACAGTCAACACAATACTTCCTAGAACAAGATGACTCATTAAAGGAGGAACAACGGTATTTTATACTGAACTCCATATGGTTCATCCTAACCCACAATAACTTTATGTATGGGGGAGAACACTACCTACAGAGGAGTGGGACAGCCATGGGGACCAGGTTCGCTCCGGGGTATGCTAATTTGTTTGTGGCATACTGGGAATCCACCCACATCTTTGGTGATGAGGGACCCGGAGAGAACCTGGTCCTCTGGCGTAGATTCATCGACGACATCTTGTTTATCTGGAAGGGCAACATGGAGACATTGGAGGATTTCCTAGGAAATATCAACAACAATGACCTAGGATTGATATTCACAGGAGATATAAGCACCAACAATGTACACTTTCTAGATTTGGACATATACATTGAAAATAACACTATAAAAACAAGAACTTATGCTAAGCCAACAGATGTCAATGGTTATATACTTATTACAAGTTGTCACTTCCCACCTTGGCTCGAGAACATCCCAAAGGGACAAATGGCGAGAATTCGTAGGAATTGCACAGAGGAGGATCAATTCAAACAAGAGGCTATAACATTGACAGGAAAATTTCTGGAGAAGGGCTATCAACAGGATGACATAAATAAAGCAATACAGACCATGGGCAACATGGATAGGGAAGAATTACTTAAAAAGAAATCCAAAACGACTACAGATGAACATGAAATGCGCATCAATTTACAATATCACACAAACAACAAAAGGATACAGAATATTATCAAGAAACATTGGAATATTCTTAAGAAAGACAAAACACTATACAACATTATCCCAGAAATACCATCTTTCATATTCAGGAGAGCTAGCTCGGTGGGCCTCAAGATCGCCACAGCAACCAGTAGGGAAGGCAGAGGCAATAAACTTGGAGAAGGTTTCATAAGATGCGGGAGATGTAACAACTGCAGGGATACACAAGGCTACAATAAAACTATGGAGGTCACCACACAACATGGCTCCATGAAAATTAAACAATTAATTACATGTGACACAAGAGGCGTAATCTACTGCATTAAGTGCCCATGTAACAAATACTACATAGGCAGAACTAAACGTCTACTTAAGGAAAGGATAGGGGAACACTTTAAAAATATGAAGAAGGGATGGGATGGACATCCCCTATCTAGACATTATAAAGAAAAACATAATTGTAGAATTTATGAGACCAAATTTATGGGCCTGGTGATAGTATATAGAGACACCAGGGGAGGTGACTATATAGCCAAAATGTCCAGTAGGGAAAGCTTCTGGATTTTCAGTCTAGACACTATGTTCCCTAGGGGCCTGAATGCAGAATTTGAGATATTTGGATTCCTATGAATGAACGTGGCCACATTAGACCCACTCAATATAGAATCGAGATATTCGGGGTCTCTATGAATGAATGTGTCCACAACAGACCTATCCAATGTGGCAAACCACCCATATGTGTATAGTGCTGCCCGTCCTCCTTACTTTCTGCTGCGCAGGGGTATACACTTATTTGTTTTTTAGGTGGTACCTCTTCGTCCATGTGTACTTACGCTGCGCAGCCTATGAGAGAAATTGAATTATATACACATTTACTTTCCTAACTCTGATAAGTCCTCTCATGTTTTAAACAGATCCAACACTGGTGTGCCTCATAAAATTAAACACAGCCATAGCCGTATATATTTTTCTTATAATGTGCTATTATTGTTTTTTATATATATGTGAATATACATATTTTTCACCTGAAGCAAGAGGAGATGAAATATGCATAATAAGTGCATATCGCCACCCATGTCGGATGGAAACGCTAGGACCCAGGAGACAACATGCCGGAGAGAGGGGAGGGGACAGTAGTATATATCAACCTGGAGGTGGCCGTTCACTTCAGAATTGACTTTGATAAAGGCAGCCGTAGACTGCCGAAACGCGTTAGTCCTAAACTCTGCACCCTCCCATATTGCTCAGCGAGGATTTTTGCAATAAGTATTGCCGGACCTAAACCGTCTATCAACCTTCGCTAAACCGCAGTCCAGCGGTAACCAAGCAATAAGGGACGCGAGGAGCAGGTGACGTCACCGGAAGTAGACCAGCCACCACCCGGAACTACTACACTCGATCATTGCGGATGATTACGGATACAGTACGGAGTTGTATAGTGTCATTGAGCTACCGGCCGGAACTCGGACACACCAACTGGACCCTCCGCAAATCTCTCAGCAAACTCTATTTGAGGACGTGAGTACAATCAGCAGCATCATTACTGGCACGACGTGCAAATATAATACTGTTCATTCGAGGAAGGAGGTGAGTCCATTTATGAACTCTATGAATTATACACAACCTATATGCCAACTATAGCCTTGATGCCTGGTACCTACAAATACCAACTTATATTGGAAGATTGACCTCATATGAGTCCAGGGGAGCCTTCACGACGAGACCTCACAGAGATTTATATTGAGACATATCAGCAATTTTTTCCTTAAAGGGAGTCTTCATTATATACCTTGAAACATCACCTAAGGCACCTGTATGATATATATATATATATTTTTTAACCCATATATTTTTTCTGTGCACATATATTTTTTTGCGATTACATATTTTTTGGATCCACTCTTTTAACCATATTTTCCATTTTTAATTTTTTATTTTTGGCTAATTTATGCACATTGGAGGGTCTGTGAATGATTGTAAGTTTGAATGAATCAGTTATTCATGATTTATGGTTGACCCGCATGCAATGTAAATGTAATCTAATGCACTTTATTGTAATAATAAATTTTTATAAGTTTTATTGAATTAACAGTTTGAACATATATTACATTGGGTGAATGATACAGGACGCCAGTTAGACCCAGCGCAACTAGTAATTGTTTACCTATAGACACTCTAGGAGTGTTTCAACAAACCCTGAAGGGATGACCAGCAAAGGACTCTAGGAAAACATGGGTTTTATACTGCCAGCCTACAAAGGAGGCAGCTAGGTGATTTACATAACCAATGTATGCAAATTCCTCAGCTGCAGAGCAGATCAGAAACTTGCAAAAGGAAAGACAGGTCTCTCTTCCAGAGACCTGCAGCCCACAGACTAGAGGAATGGTCAAACAACTGTCTGCCTGTGCAGCCAGCTGAGCAGATCATAACAAGTATCCTATATGTTATTCCAGGTAATGTACTGTGTGTGACAAATTTCATTTAAATTCGTTCGGCCATTGTTGCGTGATTGAGTAACAAACATCCAAACTTTCGCATTTATAATATTAGTGAGATTATACACCCTGCAGTCTCCACTACCGTAGAGACTCCCTTCATAGGAATGAAATGCGCCATCTTAGTCAACCGATCAACTACCACCAAGATCGATGTTAAGTCCTCGGACCATTGCAAATCTACATTAAGGTCGAGAGAAAACTTATCTCGGTCGGGAAGGGATGGGCTGAGGGGGCAATAACTCCCAAGGCCTTGTTTGGGGCGTCTTGGAGTGCGCACAAACATTACACAATGAAAGTACTGATTGCAGTCTTTCATCATTAAGGGCCACTAGAAATTCCTTTTAAGCAATTATGTCTTGATTGACCCAAAGGTGATCATAATAGAGCTTCAAAACCCTCACTTGTAGCTCCTTGGGGACAAAAATCTTGGATTCAGGAAGGAAAAGACCGTTCTGTTAATGTAATCCCAACCTAATGGTAGAAGGAAATTTCCCTGATGCTTCTTTAATTTGAGGATAGTCTCCTCCTGACCAGTTGAGCCTTCTTCAGCCAACATCCGGGATACTGCATCGGGTTTGGAATTCTTTGAAACCGGTCAGTAAGTGATATGGAAATAAAAAAAATAAATAAACCTCATCTAGCCTAGCGGGGTCACAGTCTCTTTTCAGTATGAAGATCAGTGGCGGACATACGGCCGTGCAGGCCGTGCCGCCGCACGAGGGCCCCTGAAGTTCCGTTTTCTTCAGGGGCCCATTAAGTTTTTTTTTTTTATATATATATATATTTTTTTAATTTTATTTTCCCCCGGGGGGCCCCGACTACTATCCTCCCTCCCTCCCCTCGGGGGGCCCTCCTCCCGGTATGCGCGGCGAGCGGCAAATCCGGGTCTCCAGGCAGACGCTAGAGGGCTCCGCCGGCAGCCGCTTGGTCTCCAATATGTCGACAGAGTTGGCGACATATTGGAGACCAAGCGGCTGGGCCTCTAGCGTCTGCCTGGAGCCCTGAAGACTTCCTGCATTTGCCGCTCGCTCGCTCTCCCGCCGCGCATATCGAGAGGGGGGCCCTCCGAGGTGAGGAAGGGAGGGAGGATGGGAGTCGGGCCCCCCACCCGGATGCTCAAAGGGCTACCTGCCTACCCACCCGGCTTCCTAACCACCCACCAGGCTTCCTACCTACCTACCCACCCGGCTACCTAACCACCCACCTGGCTTCCTACCTACCTACCCACCCGGCTACTTACCCACCCACCCGGCTACCTAACCACCTACCCACCCGGCTACCTACCCACCCACCAGGCTTCCTACCTACTCACCCGGCTACCTACCCACCCCACCAGGCTTCCTACCTACCTACCTACCCACCCGTCTACCTAACCACCCACCAGGCTTCCTACCTACCTACCCACCCGGCTACCTACCTAACCACCCACCTGGCTACCTACCTACCCACCCGGCTACCTACCTACCCACCCACCCGGCTACCTACCCACCCGGCTACCTACCTACCTACCCACCCGGCTACCTAACCACCTACCCACCTGGCTACCTACCCACCCACCAGGCTTCCTACCTACCCACCCGGCTACCTACCCACCCACCAGGCTTCCTACCTACCTACCTACCCACCCGGCTACCTAACCACCCACCAGGCTTCCTACCTACCTACCCACCCGGCTACCTACCTAACCACCCACCTGGCTACCTACCTACCCACCCGGCTACCTACCTACCCACCCGGCTACCTACCTACCTACCCACCCGGCTACCTAACCACCTACCCACCTGGCTACCTACCCACCCACCAGGCTTCCTACCTACCCACCCGGCTTCCTACCCACCCACCAGGCTTCCTACCTACCTACCCACCCGGCTACCTTCCTAACCACCCACCTGGCTACCTACCTACCCACCCGGCTACCTACCCACCCACCCGGCTACCTAACCACCCACCTGGCTACCTACCCACCCGGCTACCTACCTACCCACCCGGCTACCTAACCACCCACCAGGCTTCCTACCTACCCACCCGGCTACCTACCCACCCACCAGGCTTCCTACCTACCTACCCACCCGGCTACCTACCTAACCACCCACCTGGCTACCTACCTACCCACCCGGCTACCTACCTAACCACCCACCCGGCTACCTACCCACCCACCAGGCTACCTACCCACCAGGCTACCTACCCACCCGGCTACCTACCTACCCGGCTACCTACCTACCCACCAGGCTTCTTACCTACCCACCCGGCTACCTACCCACCCACCAGGCTTCCTACCTACCTACCCACCCGGCTACCTACCTAACCACCCACCCGGCTACCTACCTACCCACCCAGCTACCTACCTAACCACCCACCCGGCTACCTACCGGGCTAGTTACCAACCCACCCACCAGGCTACCTACCCACCCACCAGGCTACCTACCCACCCACCCACTCACCAGGCTACCTACCTACCCACCCACCAGGCTACCTACCTACCGGGCTAGTTACCAACCCACCCACCAGGCTACCTACCCACCCACCCACTCACCCACCCACCAGGCTACCTATCCACCCAACCACCCATGGGAGCTGCGCGCCGGATGGAGGCTGGGACAGGAGGTCTGCTGCTGCAGGTGAGTAAATGTTTTTGTTTTTTTATTTATATTAGCAGGTGTATGTTCTGGGCAGGTCTGCCACATGATTGCACGTATTTTCTGCGCAAATCTGCCGACATGATTGCATGTATTTTCTGGGCATATCTGCCGACTTGATTGCACGTATTTTCTGGGCATATCTGCCGACTTGATTGCACGTATTTTCTGGGCATATCTGCCGACTTGATTGCACGTATTTTCTGGGCATATCTGCCGACTTGATTGCACTTATTTTCTGGGCATATCTGCCGACATGATTGCACGTATTTTCTGGGCATATCTGCCGACATGATTGCACGTATTTTCTGGGCATATCTGCCGACATGATTGCACATATTTTCTGGGCATATCTGCCGACTTGATTGCACATATTTTCTGGGCATATCTGCCGACTTGATTGCACGTATTTTCTGGGCATATCTGCCGACTTGATTGCACATATTTTCTGGGCATATCTGCCGACATGATGTGTATTTTCTTGAGAAAACCTGCACAATTATGTGAATTTTCTGGGGAAAGGGTCACCAAAACTTGGGCCCACTGTCTTTGCGTTGCACTTTTCAAGGGAACCTGAGGTGAGAATAATCTTGAGGCTGCCATATTTCTCTCCTTTTAAGCAATACCAGTTGCCTGGCTGCCGTGCTGGTCCTCTGCCTCTTATTCTTTCAACCATAGACCCTGAACAAGCATGCAGCAGGTCAGGGGTTTCTGACAATATTGTCAGAACTGAGAAGATTAGCTGCATGCTTTTTGCTGGTGTAATTCAGTTTATTACTGCAGCCAAATAGATCAGCAGGGCCAGCAGGCAACTAGTATTGTTTAAAAGGAAATAAACCCTCACCCCGGGTTCGCTTTAAGTTAGTTAGCTCCGCCCTCATCCAGTCATTGCCACGCCCATTTTTTTTGCTACCTACCCACCCGGCTACCTACCTACCCGGCTACCTACCTACCCACCAGGCTTCTTACCTACCCACCCGGCTACCTACCCACCCACCAGGCTTCCTACCTACCTACCCACCCGGCTACCTACCTAACCACCCACCCGGCTACCTACCTACCCACCCAGCTACCTACCTAACCACCCACCCGGCTACCTACCGGGCTAGTTACCAACCCACCCACCAGGCTACCTACCCACCCACCAGGCTACCTACCCACCCACCCACTCACCAGGCTACCTACCTACCCACCCACCAGGCTACCTACCTACCGGGCTAGTTACCAACCCACCCACCAGGCTACCTACCCACCCACCCACCAGGCTACCTATCCACCCAACCACCCATGGGAGCTGCGCGCCGGATGGAGGCTGGGACAGGAGGTCTGCTGCTGCAGGTGAGTAAATGTTTTTGTTTTTTTATTTATATTAGCAGGTGTATGTTCTGGGCAGGTCTGCCACATGATTGCACGTATTTTCTGCGCAAATCTGCCGACATGATTGCATGTATTTTCTGGGCATATCTGCCGACTTGATTGCACGTATTTTCTGGGCATATCTGCCGACTTGATTGCACGTATTTTCTGGGCATATCTGCCGACTTGATTGCACGTATTTTCTGGGCATATCTGCCGACTTGATTGCACGTATTTTCTGGGCATATCTGCCGACATGATTGCACGTATTTTCTGGGCATATCTGCCGACATGATTGCACGTATTTTCTGGGCATATCTGCCGACATGATTGCACATATTTTTTGGGCATATCTGCCGACTTGATTGCACATATTTTCTGGGCATATCTGCCGACTTGATTGCACGTATTTTCTGGGCATATCTGCCGACTTGATTGCACGTATTTTCTGGGCATATCTGCCGACATGATGTGTATTTTCTTGAGAAAACCTGCACAATTATGTGAATTTTCTGGGGAAAGGGTCACCAAAACTTGGGCCCACTGTCTTTGCGTTGCACTTTTCAAGGGAACCTGAGGTGAGAATAATCTTGAGGCTGCCATATTTCTCTCCTTTTAAGCAATACCAGTTGCCTGGCTGCCGTGCTGGTCCTCTGCCTCTTATTCTTTCAACCATAGACCCTGAACAAGCATGCAGCAGGTCAGGGGTTTCTGACAATATTGTCAGAACTGAGAAGATTAGCTGCATGCTTGTTGCTGGTGTAATTCAGTTTATTACTGCAGCCAAATAGATCAGCAGGGCCAGCAGGCAACTAGTATTGTTTAAAAGGAAATAAACCCTCACCCCGGGTTCGCTTTAAGTTAGTTAGCTCCGCCCTCATCCAGTCATTGCCACGCCCATTTTTTTGCCGCGGCGCTACGCGCCGCAGGTTCTGTCCACACCTATTTTTTGCCGCGGCGCAGGTTGTAGCCACACCCATATTTTCGGGGCACCACAATTACAATTTTGCACAGGGGCCCACTGCTGACTGTGTCCGCCACTGATGAAGATACTCCAAGTTCTTATGATCCGTAAAGATTGTCACAAAGTTTTGTGCTCCTTTCAGTAAATAGCGCCACTCCTCCAAAGCAGCCTTGATGGCTAATAACTCGCGATTCTCAACGTCATAATTTCTTTCTGCTGATGAGAGTTAATGAGAGAGAAAACGGCTATAGGATAAAGTAAAGACCAAGGCACAACTTTCTGAGACAAAACTGCCCCAATCGCCATTTCAGAAGCATCTACATCCAGGACAAAGGGTAGAGCAGGATTCGCATGTCTGAATCCTAGGGTGGAAACAAATGCTTTCTTCAGTTTTTCAAAGGCTGATTGAGCCTCTCTAGTCCATTTAAATGACAGACCATTCTTGGTAAGTTGAGTGATGGGGGCCCCAATTGATGAGAACCTCTTAATGAATTTTTGATAGAAATTGTCGAAGCCAACAAAGTGTGAAATGCCCTTTTTATCTGAGGGGACCAACACTGCAGACCAGAGCCGGGATAAGCTCCTCCAGCACCCAAGGCTGAGACACCAAAGTGCACCCCTCCATCCCTCCCACCCCAGCCGTCACACACTGATTGCTATTAGACTAAGAGGTGTCCCAGGGCCCCCAACACCCTAATCTCTCGTTATCTGGCTTGCAGTCACTGCCATGTATCCCCTTTTCTTATTTCACTCTGCTTCAAACACAATAGGGGAAGGATAGCTGAGTGAGTTGTGCGCCCCTTCCTACACTGCGCCCTGAGGCTGGAGCCTCTCTCGCCTCTGCCTCTGCCCGGTCCTGCTGCAGACACCTTCTGGGGATCCATAGCCAGGCCCTCTGGGGAATTTAAAAATCCAAGGCATTGTATCTTCTCAAACTCACATTTCTCGGCTTTAACATACAACCTATGAGTCCTGAGTTGGCCAAACACTGTCCTGACATGATCCCTGTGCTCAACAGGAGTCAACAAGAATATCAAGATGTAATCTAAATATACTACCATCAAGCCACCCAGGAAGTCCCAGAAAATGTTGTTCACAAAATGTTGAAATGTGGCAGAAGCATTGCAGAGGCCAAAGGGCATCACCCTTTATTCAAAATGGCCAATGCAAGAACAAAAAGCAGTTTTCCATTCGTATGCTCCCCGTAAATACAATTTGGAACCATTTTTAGCTGCGCCCAACCTCTGGAAAGGATCTAGGAACAGGGGAGGTGAATAACAGTTCTTGACTGTAATCCTGTTTAACTCCTGATAATCATTGCAGGGATGCAAAGAGCCATCCTTTTCACCACAAAGAAGATTCCCGCTCCAGCAGGAGACATGGAGGGCTTGATAAATGTAACTACTTGACCATCAAGGGGGTTTTCCCCTTGTGGACCAGAGCAATTTTCACCTGTCAGTGCTCCTCCCTTTCTTTCACCAATAACTTAATCACTATGAATCACTGCAAAATTATCTATATCTTGTTTTTCTCGCCACCAATTAGGCTTTCTTTGGGGAGATACAGTATGCCAAGAATTATTTTATCCTAAATGCATTTTAACATGAATAATAAGAAAAAAATTGAAAAAAATGCATTATTGCTCAGTTTTTGGCCATTATAGTGTTAAAATAAAACGTTCTACTGCGGATAAAAGCCACACATTTTATTTGCCCATTTGTCCCGGTTATTGCAACGTTTAAAAAATTTCCCTAGTACAATGTATGGCGCCAATATTTTATTTGAAAATAAAGGTGCATTTTTTCAGTTTTGCTTCCGTCACTAATTACAAGCCCATTAATTTAAAATTTGATAGTAATATACCACCTTAAAATTTATACTTATTTTTTTATGTAAATTTTTTTTTTCCTATACAAACAAAAAGTTTGGGTACTATGGGAGGGCGTGGGAGGGAAATAGTTGATTATAAAAGTCAATGTAGGGATTTTTATTAAATAAAAATACATTTTGGTGTAATTTACTATTTGGCCACAAGATGTCCTCAGTCATCATATTAAAGATAATACTGCTAAAACTGTGGACATTCTACTACTGGCTTTCTTGGGACCCAGACTATGCAAATGGATCCAGCTATTTTACTGCTTCCTGTCTGCCTGTATTAAAGCTAATTTCTTATTATCAGATAGTTTTCCTCTATCTAATGGGACAAGACAAGGCTGCCCTCTGTTACAAATAATCTTCATTCTTACTATAGAACCATTTCTGAACATGGTTCGCAAAAACCAAAATATACCTGGAGTTACCATCCAAAATACTTACTTACTTAAAGGGACTCCGGGCTCTGAATAAAAATGAAATTGGTACACACCTGGGGCTTTCTGCAGCCCACCATAGGTCGGGAGGTCCCACAGCGTCCATCCAGCTCTTCTCCCAGGGCCTGGTCAGAAATGGCTGCCCGAGTGTCGGGTTCCTTCTTCACCACGGCAGCCACCTCGCGTCATCACGGCAGCCGGCGTAACAGTACGGCGCATGCGGGATTAAACCGCGCATGCGTAGTACTGTCACGCCGGCCGCCGTGTAATTTTCCATGTTATTTTTGTGAAATTTTGCATAATTTTGTGCCGAATTTAGAAGTTAATAGCAAAGCCCCCACACATGCTCTTGCTACTAAAATTGCTACATATGCTAAGCAGAATAGTGGGTATAAGTCACTTGTCGTTTTTTTTGAGAAACTGGATTTTAAAAATGCAAAGAAAAATGGTTTTTAAACTCATTTTTCTAAGTTTAAAAAACATTTTTTACAATCGAGTTTCTCAAAAACTATAAGGTCTTTTTGCAAAATGTTTTTTTTTACTTGTACCCACTATTCTCCTTAAGGGCCTGTACACACTGCTGCGCTTTTAAAATCGCATGCGCTTTTTAAATCGCAAGCCTTCAAGAGAATAGGAAAAGCGCATCGCACCAGTGTGTACAGGTCTCCGCGATTTTCATTATTTTTCAAAAGACCTTGCGATTGAAAAGTGCAGCGCAAGCGCAGCAGTGTGTACAGGCCCTTACAGGTGTAGTAATTTTAGTGTCAATAGCATGTATGGGGGCTTTGCTATTCACTGGCAAGAAAAAATGTTATGCGAAATTACGAATGACTACATGAAATCAATTGAATTTGCAAATCGTAATTACGTATAAGCGGAATTGCGAAAATGTATGTGAAATTTGGTGAAATCGTAATTTGTTGATTACGATCATCACTAGAAGACGTGTCTGACACTTCCGCTGCCCAGCGGATCAATTGTATACACATCACCATGGCAACAGGGATATGAGCCCTATGGTGCACATGCACACTGCCCCAGTTTGAAACATATTGCATGCCTCTCACGGAAATACATTTTAAAATATGTGGCGTTATGGCTCTTTCAGCCAAAAAGGTTCCTGACCCCTGTTCTAAGGAGTCAAATGCCCTGAGAACTAGGAGTCCCAAATACAATGGGACTCATAGTTACAGACATTGTTCTATTATAATGAGCAGTGTATTTATTTGGTCTGTACAAGATCTATTCTTGTGGAAGCCAGCTTGTTCTCTCCTGAGTTTTTGTTCCACATATCATGTCTTTCACTCGATCTAGTAAAATTCTTGTAAATACTTTACTGGGAATAGATAGCAATGTGATCTCCCACCAATTATCACCCTTTTTTGGCAGCTTCACAAGGACACCCTTTTTCCAGTCAGCAGGAATTTGATGTTCCTCCCAGATTTTCTCAAACAGTGGCTGTAAAAGTCCTGCTGAAATGTCAGCATCTTCTTTTAACATTTCTACTGTAATGTTATTGATCCCGTGTACTTTGCCGCTTTTCAGCTTCTCAATGGCCTTGATGATTTTTTCTTTCCTTGGAGCTTCTGTGTTTATGTTTGGGTCAGTTCGTTGCATTCTGGATGTTCTTGTTCGTTATGTTGGCCCCTTTCTCTGCAATCTTTGTTCAAAACTTCCTGGAAGTGTTCTTTCCATCTTTGAAACTGTTCTCTCTCATTTGTAAGGATTGCTTCACTTTTATCCTTAACATTGCTTCCTGTTTTGCATCTCTTCTTTGAGAGAACTTTAGTAATATTGTACAATGTTCTAAGATCTCCTATTTTTCCGCCTTTTCAGCTTTTTGAGTCTGCTCATCTACCCAGAGCTGTCGGTCCATAATTCCAGTGGACTTGGTGGTCAATATTTCGTCATATGTGTTAACGGAGGTGGAACACTGTGTTCTAAATCTTAGTCTATCGTTTTGTCCGAGTAACTTTCTCGATTTTTTTACATTGGACTTGGAATTGGAAAAATTCTATAGATCACTGAAACTTAAACAATTTTTTGCAAGTGGACACTTTTTTACCCAAACTCAGGGCCAAACTAGTGATTGTTTACAACTTAAAGAGTGGGGTCTTAGGAATGTTAATCACTTCACTCATGGGGTGATTAATACGTATGTGGAACAGGTGAACAAAGATATATGTGAATTAAAAATGAATTTTGAAGCTAAGAAATGTAAAAATATTACTAACAATCTTTCTCCACAGGAACGGAAAGCTATTATGTCACTGTCTACTAATAAATCCAGTGTTATTCGTGCAGCAGATAAGGGGGGAGCTGTTGTTATTTTGGATAAATCTAAATATAGGGAAGAAATTTTGGGACAGTTGAGTGATGAGGAAGTTTATGAAAAAATACTATATGACCCCACCCCTGAACTGATACGACAGATTGATAGCATGCTTGATGGGGCTGAAAAGCAGGGCATTATAGATAAGGCATTGAAGACATTTTTGATTAAATCGTCCCCTAGGATCCCCATTTTATATACACTTCCCAAAATTTATAAGGGCTTAGAAAACCCCCCTGGATGCACCCTAGTCTCGGGGATTGACTCCATTTTTTCTAACATAGCGATCTTTTTGGATAAAATTTTAAGACCACTGGTTATGAACTTACGTTCCTATTTAAGAGATACCGAACACTTTTTGGAAATTGTAGAGACAGTGGAGGACGTTGACGAGCAGACTTGGCTGGTCACGATGGACGTGAGTAGCTTGAATACAGCAATACCTCATGAGGAGGGTCTGGAAGCAGTGTATTTTTATTTGATGATTTGTACTGATTTTGAAGTTAAGCAGAGAAATTTTTTGTTGCTTCTATTATCTTTCATTTTGAAAAACAATTACTTTCTGTTTGAATCTACATTTTATGTGCAACGCAGAGGCACGGCGATGGGCTCGAACGTGGCCCCCTCCTATGCTAATCTCTTTATGGGGTTATATGAGGAGGCGTTTGTATACTCCAGCGCATTGTTTGGTAAGCATGCGCTGCTTTGGCAACGATATATAGATGATATATTTGTGTTATGGAGGGGGCCACGCCCGAGTCTCGATGCCTTTGTGGAGGAATTGCACAGTAGATGTCCTGTTATTAAACTCACGGTCCTTTGTGACCAGTCCAAAGTCAATTTTTAGGATACTTGGGTAATTCGTAGAGGGAATCGACTGACAACCGACCTTTATGTGAAACCCACTGACAAAAATTCCATCCTCCATTTTTCCAGCTTTCACCCTTCACATGTGAGGTTTAATATCCCTAAAGGACAGTTCAAAAGGGTAGAGAGAATAGTGGGGGATCCCATGACCAGAGAGAAAAGAATGGAGGAAATGAGGTACAAACTTTTGGCACGGGGTACCCGGCTGCATGTTTACAAAAAGATTTTAAATTTAAAACAGCAGGTGGCTTGCTTTCTAAAAAGGGTAATGTACAGTTAGGAATTAGGGAAAGAATACCATGCGTGACTACTTATAATGTTCTATCTGAAAAGATTAAACATATTATCAATAGACACTGGCCTATACTCAGACAGGGACTTCCAACTGTGAGGGAGTTCCATGACTGGCCCCTTATGTCATTCAAGAGAGCACCCTCTTTGAGGGATAAACTTGTACATAATGACTTAGGACCTACAAAAGTTGAGGTGACCAAGAGAAATTGCACATTTCCATGTATGGGGTGTCATTTATGTAGCTACATCACAAAAGGGGAGGTTTTTACCCACCCCAGCCGAGGGACAAGATACAAAATTAGAGGTAATTTTACCTGTGAGTCTAGATTTGTAATTTATTTGTTAAAATGTCCCTGCGGGCTGGGGTTAGTGTTGGGCGAACACCTAGATGTTCGGGTTCGCGAACGTTCGCCAAACATCGCCGCGATGTTCGAGTGTTCGCGCCGAACTCCGAACATAATGGAAGTCAATGGGGACCCGAACTTTCGTGCTTTGTACAGCTTCCTTACATGCTACATACCCCAAATTTGCAGGGTATGTGCACCTTGGGAGTGGGTACAAGAGGAAAAAAAATATTTGAAAAAGAGCTTATAGTTTTTGAGAAAATTGATTGTAAAGTTTCAAAGGAAAAACTGTCTTTTCAATGTGGAAAATGTCATGTTTCTTTGCACAGGTAACATGCTTTTTGTCGCCATGCAGTCATAAATGTAATACAGAGAAGAGCATTTTCTGTGGAGAGGCGGATACGCCGATCTGTGACGATGCCTCCGACAGCATTGAAACAGCATTCCGACATAACGCTGGCTGCCGGGCAAGCCAGCACCTCTATTGCGTACATTGCCAGTTCGTGCCAGGTGTCTAGCTTCGATACCCAATAGTTGAAGGGTGCAGATGGATTGTTCAACACAGCTACGCCATCTGACATGTAGTCCTTGACCATCTTCTCCAGGCGATCGGTGTTGGAGGTGGATATGCACGCTTGCTGTTCTGTGGGCTGCTGCTGCATGGGTGTCATAAAATTTTCCCACTCCAAGGACACTGCCGATACCATTCCCTTTTGGGCACTAGCTGCGGCTTGTGTTGTTTGCTGCCCTCCTAGTCGTCCTGGGTTTGCGGATGTCAGTCTGTCGGCGTACAACTGGCTAGAGGAGGGGGAGGATGTCAATCTCCTCTCTAAAGTTTCCACAAGGGCCTGCTGGTATTCTTCCATTTTGACCTGTCTGACTCTTTCTTCAAGCAGTTTTGGAACATTGTGTTTGTACCGTGGATCCAGAAGTGTATAAACCCAGTAATTGGTGTTGTCCAGAATGCGCACAATGCGTGGGTCGCGTTCAATGTAGTCTAGCATGAATTGAGCCATGTGTGCCAGAGTCCTGCCAGAATCCTCATCATCCTCTTGTGAGCGTTGTGATAGCTGTTGTGATGCATCATAGTCATCACCTTCTTCCTGGTCTGCTTCTGCTGACCATTCGCGCTGAATTGTGGAAGTCCAACGTGCACCGCTCTGGCCCTCGTCAGTGGTGGCATGAAATTCCTGCTCCAACTCCAGCTGTTCCTCCTCCTCTTCTTCGTCATAGCTGCTGGGGCCAGCGTTTCCTGAGGCGGATGGCCTGATGTTGGTACCATCACGCTGATCGTTTTCTCCTTCAGATTCCCCCAGTTGCATCATGACAGCTGTTTCCTTGATTTTCAACATTGACCTCTTCAGTAAACACAGCAGTGGTATGGTAATGCTGACTGAAGAGTTGTCACTGCTCACAAGCAACGTGGACTGCTCAAAATTTTGGAGGACTTGGCAGAGGTCCAACATGTTGGCCCAATCGGATCCACAGAAGCTTGGCAGCTGTCCGGATGCGCCTCGGTACTGCGCCGTCATGTACTGGACCACTGCACTCTTCTGCTCACAAAAGCGGGCTAGCATGTGCAGCGTAGAATTCCAGCGCGTAGGGACATCACACAGCAAGCGATGGTGGGGGAGATTGAAGCGCTCCTGCATCTTGGCGAGTGCCCCCGAAGCAGTACTGGAATTTCTACAATGTTTGGCCACTTGTCGCACCTTCAACAGAAGATCGGCCACGCCTGGGTATGTCCTCAGGAACCGCTGAACTACTAGGTTCATCACGTGCGCCAGGCAAGGGATGTGTGTCAGCTTAGCCAACCTTAAAGCGCGAATGAGATTACTCCCATTATCACACACAACCATGCCTGGTTTCAGGTCCAGCGGTGCCAGCCACAAATCTGTCTGTTCCTTTATTCCCCTCCAAATTTCCTCCCGTGTGCTGCTTATCCCCAAGGCAGATCAGCTTCAGCAACGCTTGCTGACGCATGCCAACAGCTGTGCTGCACTGCTTCCACGATCCTACTGCTGCTGGTGCTGGGTTAGCGTTTCCGGATGAGGTACAGCTTTGAGATGCGTTGGAGGAGAAGGAGTCAGAGAGGTAGGTGCTGCTGTTGTTATCCAGTGGGAGGGACGGCGGTGCAGCTGTTTGCGGCGTGGGCAACACCCGCGCCGTAGCAGGTGGGGAATCGCTGCCAGGCTCCACAAGGTTCACCCAGTGCGCGGTAAGGGAGATGTATCGACCCTGGCCGAACGCACTCGTCCAGGTGTCAGTGGTGAGGTGAACCTTGCAGGCAACGGCATTCTTCAAGCTTCGGGTTTTTTTGCTGACCACGTGCTCATGCAACTCAGGCACTGCAGAGCGCGCAAAGTGGTAGCGGCTGGGAACCACGTAACGTGGGATGGCCACTGACATCATGCCCTTGAAGCTGTTTGTCTCCACCACTCGATATGGCAGCATTTCGCAGGCCAGAAGCTTGGCTATGCTGGCTGTTACTGCCACGGCCCGGGGGTCATTTGCTGGCAATTTCCTCTTGCGATCAAACATCTCCGAGACAGACAACTGAATCGTAGGGCTGCACACTGAAGGGCTGTTGGTTGTTGTGTTTGATGAACACTGGGAGACCTCAAGAGCACTACTCCAGAAAGTGACAGTGTCAGCGTCTGATGTTTGTGAATGTTGTGAACTACGCAATGGCTGGGCTACTGCTGCTGCTGAGGCGGGTCTGGTGGTGAGTCTGGTGACCCCAAGGGAGGCAGTGTTGCTGGTACCCTGTCCTGCCGCGTTTGCCCACAGAGTGGGATGTTTGGATAGCATGTGGCGGCTCATGCTGGTGGTGGAGAGGTTGTTAATACTTTTCCCCCTGCTCAGGCGGGTCTTGCACACCTTGCAAATCGCCATAGTACCATCCTCAGTGCAGTCTTCAAAGAAAGCCCAGACTTTGGAGCACCTGCCTTGCTGGCGATTTCTGTTTGCGCCTCTTTTTCCTCTCACTTGAACTCCACGCTTGTGGTGCCTGAAATTGCGCGCCGCCTACCTTGTGGCACAAGGCGAACTCGTGCAGCAGTGAGTTCTTCAACAGACTCATCTGTGCTGCTGCTACGACGGCGATGTTCTCGTTCACAAACAAAATCTGGGTCTATGACCACATTGTCCATACCCTCCTCTTCCATCTCCTCAAACTCGTCATATGTCATTGTGGGGAGCCGCCGCCGTGGAGTAGAGCTCCCCAGAACAACCTCTGCGCAGCTCACTCCAACGTCGTCTTCCAGATCTTGTCGGCCGACCTCCTGCAATTGCAACCCCTCCTCCCAACTTGCTCTGGGATTTGGGTTTCAAAGTCCTTGGACTCGCCTTGCATTTCAGTGCGCGGTGCATTTCCCACAGTTAATGGTTGTGAATCCGGGCACAACATTTCTGGCTGTTCCTCCATTGACCTTTCAAAGGTGGAAGTTTGTTGGGCTGGGAATAGCTCCTGCGAATACCCCATTGTGTCCTGAAGTAATTCATCGGACTGGTTATCTGGCAGTTGTGTGCGTGGTGTCGCTGCCGGTTGTGTCAGCTTTGTGCCCACTGGCTCCTTGTAACTGGCTGAGGACTCGGACCTCGTGCGTGATGTGCTGGTGCTGCTTAACCCACTGCTGGACGCTTGAGAGGTCATCCAAGTAATTATCTGGTCCTGTTCTTTTGGATTTGTGAGGGTTGTTGTCCTGGACAACATGGGCGGTATTGAGTGGGTTTTCTTGGGTGCTCCCCTGTGGCCAGTACGTGAACCGTCAGGGGAAACACCTCTTCCCTTGCCCCTCCCTCTTTCACCAGATTTCTTCCTCATTTTACTTATCCTTAAAGTACACGCTGACTGGCAGCAGTACAGTGGCAGTACAGAAATGCTATACAGTGGTGGGTGAGCGGTGTACCACTATTCCCAGCAGCGACACAGAGCACAATGCTATACAGTGGTAGGTGAGCGGTGTACCACTATTCCCAGCAGCGACACAGAGCACAATGCTATACAGTGGTGGGTGAGCGGTGTACTACTGTTCCCAGCAGACACAGAGTGGCAGTAAACACAATGCTATATAGTGTGGCTGAGCAAGGTACACAGAGTGGCAGTAAACACAATGCTATATAGTGTGGCTGAGCGAGCGGTGTACTACTGTTCCCAGCAGACACAGAGTGGCAGTAAACACAATGCTATATAGTGTGCTGGGTGAGCGGTGTACACAGAGTGGCAGTAAACACAATGCTATATAGTGTGGCTGAGCGAGCGGTGTACTACTGTTCCCAGCAGACACAGAGTGGCAGTAAACACAATGCTATATAGTGTGGCTGAGCGAGGTACACAGAGTGGCAGTAAACACAATGCTATATAGTGTGGCTGAGCGAGCGGTGTACTACTATTCCCAGCAGACACAAAGTGGCAGTAAACACAATGCTATATAGTGTGGCTGAGCGAGCGATGTAGTACTGTTCCCAGCAGACACAGAGTGGCAGTAAACACAATGCTATATAGTGTGGCTGAGCGAGGTACACAGAGTGGCAGTAAACACAATGCTATATAGTGTGGCTGAGCGAGCGGTGTACTACTATTCCCAGCAGACACAAAGTGGCAGTAAACAGAATGCTATATAGTGTGGCTGAGCGAGGTACACAGAGTGGCAGTAAACAGAATGCTATATAGTGTGGCTGAGCGAGCGGTGTACTACTATTCCCAGCAGACACAGAGTGGCAGTAAACACAATGCTATATAGTGTGGCTGAGCGAGGTACACAGAGTGGCAGTAAACAGAATGCTATATAGTGTGGCTGAGCGAGCGGTGTACTACTATTCACAGGAGACACAGAGTGGCAGTAAACAGAATGCTATATAGTGTGGATGAGCGAGGTACACAGAGTGGCAGTAAACACATTGCTATATAGTGTGGCTGAGCGAGCGGTGTACTACTATTCCCAGCAGCGACACAATGACTGGGGGGACCCTGGCTAGCGTGGCTGGAGGCTGGAGCGCGAACTACCCTGCCTGCCTACCCAAAGCTAAACCCACAGACAAATGGCGGAGATATGACGTGGTTCGGGTATTTATTTACCCGAACCACGTGACAGTTCGGCCAATCAGAGCGCGTTCGGGTCCGAACCACGTGACCCGTTCGGCCAATCACAGCGCTAGCCGAACGTTCGGGGAACGTTCGGCCATGCGCTCTTAGTTCGGCCATGTGGCCGAACGGTTCGGCCGAACACCATCAGGTGTTCGGCCGAACTCGAACATCACCCGAACAGGGTGATGTTCTGCAGAACCCGAACAGTGGCGAACACTGTTCGCCCAACACTAGCTGGGGTATGTGGGAAAACCACTCAACCCCTAAGAGATAGAATTTCCTCACACAAGTCCAATATTAGAAATCAGAATCAGGAATTATCGGTCTCGGACCATTTTTGTGTGAAAGGGCACCGACTTTGCCAGCTGAGGGTTTGGGATTTGTCTATGTTGCTGTGATTGATATATTGTAACATGCAATATTTTTATTTCCACTAGGTGGAGCACTCCATTTACTTATTGGTGTTGATGGACGTAGGGAGGTAATATATCTTCTGTTGTCCGTAGTAATATAACATACATATTTGGTATAGTATTATACATTTTTACACTAAACATTGTCCTCATCTAGTGTCCAGGGCTTACTGTGTGGTGGAGCCTCACGTACATCTATTTGATGTTTTTGTTTATATTCCTAGCAGAAGTGCGTGGTGTTGTTGGACCGCGCCCCCTGCTTTGGGGATTACATGAGGATGTTGGAGGCCGTGCACTGATTGGCTGCATTGAGTGTCGGCTGTAAATATTCTTAGGCGGCGAGTTTTCCGCAGTCCGCATGAGCGGACGGAGTTGGCCTTTTCCTGATTGGAGGAGGTGAGCGGTCATGCCCACTGTGATACTCTGTGAGCGGACGTTGCCGGCCCTCCTGTGATTGGATGGCGCGAGTGACGGCCACACACCCCTTACGACAGCGTGATGTTCGCACATAGGGATTTTGCGCCCACTGTCTACGCTACAGTGAGCGGACGTTGTCGGCATTCCACTGATTGGTCTGTTTAGACCACATGGTGGCATAGCAGTCCTATGTGCGGACGTTGTCGGCATTTTTGAATGGATGTTTGTGGGGCCACCATCACCGTGAGTCTGTGAGTTATATACCACGGGAGTATGTTACAGGTATTTTCCTGATATTGTGGTTGTTTGTAGACTAAGTACTGTTAATTTATAGACTGTGGATATGATTCGCTTTGGGCACTTGATGATTGGGCAACGGGTACATGGAGGCTCACCTGATTGGTGGAGGTGTGTTCATACATATGCAGGTTAGATAATGAGATAGTCCTCTATGTGGTCCTCTTGTATACTACTTAGACATGGGTTTTAGATGGTACTAGTCAGTGTGGGTCCATTATGATCTGAGGAAGGACCGTGGTGGTCTGAAACGCCTGTGCATCATCATTTACATGTGTACCCATACTGTGATGTATGATATGTAATAACTGTATTTTTTGTTTAATGTATTTTGTTCCTGCTTTGTTTGTTTGCTGTGATTGTGTTACTGGAGTCGGGTGGGGGATATACTATTGTTCTGTTGTGTGTTAGCAGACTGGCCTTGTCCTTATCACTTGATTACATTTGAGGTGTGTTTGTTGACCATCCTAATTTATTGTCTGGTAGAGAGAGAGAAACAGTCAGTTTGGTGTGAGACAGCTGGGTGAAAGCTGTATGCTACTCTGCGGATGTAACTTTGCTTATAAATGCTTCAGAATAAAGTGTTCATCATCGGATTCCATGTCTGCTCCCTGTTTATGGACAATCCTCATGTCATATCATGACACATACTTTTTAACATGTGTTTTTATGGATTGAACTACTAATAAAAATTCTTCTGATGGTGCGGATCTTGAGATATTTGACTACAGACGCTCATTACTCCAGAGTGGATCTCGGCACATCATTGCACACCATCAGTGCAGTAAACAATTCAGATCAAGGGGAAAGATAGGAGGCATTTCATGGTTTGAATGCATGGCAGTTCTAAGGCTAATTTCACACCAGGACGTTGCGTTAAAGGGGGCGTTAAGGTCGCATAACGTCCCCCTAACTCAACGCCTGGTGGTGCTGGATCTGGACGTCAGAGTGAGCCGCGTTGTGCAGCTCACTCTGGCGTCAGTGATGCCGTGATGCGCACTCTTGTGCGCATGCGGCATCACGTGGTCCCGCCGGCCAATCGCCGCACAGAGCGGCTGCTCCAGGAAGTAAACACTGCACGTCATAATGTGCAGTGCATATTAATTAGCCATGTGCCTGGCCGCTCTCCGCTCCTCCCCAACATTACTGAGCATGTGCAAGCAGTCTAACGCGGCTCAGCCGCGTCCAAAGTACTGCATGCAGTACGTTGTCTTGTGACGCAGCGTTACAATGTAACACAACGTCCGCACTGTGAACAGCCCCATTGATTTTTCATTACTGTGCGGTGGGCTGCGTTACAGGCTGCTCTAACGTGCGCCTGTAACGTCCCACTGTGAAACCAGCCTAAGAATGAATAAAACCCCAAAGTTCCTGTATCTCTTCCAGACTCTCCCGAGCATTATTCCTCCAACATTTTTAACAGTTCTTCAAGGTAGCAGGATCAAATACATCTGGGGCAATACAATTGCAGATTAATATTCTCTACTCTAACCTTGAATAAAGTAAGTGGTGGGATGGACCTGCAAAATATTGGTTAGGGAATGGATGGTCAACTTTCGGCACAAAGACTAGATTCATATTGAACAACAATCTTGTGCCTTCCCTATGCAATCTTTACTCTGCATCCCACCTCCTTGGGCTTTAAAGTTAACACCTGATCATCTCTTAGTTGTTCCCTCTCTGTCACTCTCACCGCTCCCCCGCCTCCTCTATGTCGCTGCTCCCCGCCTGCATCCCTTCCCTCCAATCAGCGTAGGCGGGGGAGTGGCGAGAGTGACAGTGGCCATGTAAACAGCCGGCTGTCGACACGCTTCATGTCGCTAGCATGGTGGTTTGATTTATGGGGGCATGCAGAGCGCAGGGGGGTCTGGGGGAGAACAATATAGCAACAGAGGCTGGGCATTATATGCAGACCCAGCCTCTGTGTGCAATTAGGATTTTCAAAACCCACCTCGGGTTCTCTTTAAAGGATACCTTAGCCCATGTAAAAAAAAAATTAAAACAGGTAGTTGTGATGTAGTGTGCATGTGCAGAACGCTCCCAGCCACGGGCCGCCGATCATATCCCACGAGACCTGGCAGTACACTGTCGCCTGGTCCCGTGGGTAGTAGCAGAGCGATCAATCGCCACTCTGCACCCCCACTGCCTGTCACATGACCACAGTGATCATGTGATCATTGCAGTCATAACAAAGGAGAAAAAACTGCACGGACATCCGTCCATGTGCCTTTCCTCCCGACGGTATACTACGGGACCCGGGTCTGTACAGAAGCCAGGTCCTGTATCTAGCAGCAGAGCAGCCAATCGGCTGCTCTGGGGGTCACATGATCACAGTGATCATGTGATCACTGTGATTATGGGGAAGCTGCAGGCTGGAAACGATCTGTTCTCTATAGAGAGAACAGAACGTTTCTAGTTAGTGTAAAAAAAACAAAAAAAACAAAAAAACATAATTACAAAAGAAAATCTTAATTTAAAAAAAATAATTAAAAATAAATAAATAATGTGGACCGGAACTCTTGCACAGGATAAAAGGAAAACTGTCAGGCCTGTAGGAATATCCACTCACGAATCAGCTCCAGTCTACCTCCACATGCTTTACCCTATGTGGCATGTCCCTGCTTGAACGAGCGGTGAGAAGACAACACCTACCCAACTTCGGTTACACCCAGGCCTTTAGTGTGCAAAGTATTGGAGCTCAATGCAGGGTGAGCAAATAAACTTCCCGGCCTAAACAAGAACACAGAGTAGCAAAGTCCTAGCAACAGTCCAGGGTCATACATGGGTAAACAGAGATATTGCAGACAGTACAGGAGGGCTAGGCAGAAGAGAGGTCAAAGAACGTATCCGGGGTCAAACCAAGCAGCAAACAGTTGTAACGCTAATCCAGGCAATAGTTTGGTTCAGGCAGCAGACAAGGGAGGTCCAGTAAACAAGCAGAGGTCAAAATCCAGATAATCCAATGTAACAAGAACAGGTACACAGAGAGCAATCAGCAAGCTAGAGCTATCACAGGCAACATGAAACTGTCACAGCAAGGGTTAAATACTGACAGCATCCAATCAGTGGCCGACCACATGTACACAACAGCCAATCACACGCAGGCATTAATCCTGTTTAAGTGTCAGCTGACAGAGAGATCAGCTGACACAGATGGCAATACATGTCAGCTGACTAACCAGTACTGATCAGCAAAACATCCTGATTATGTGTCAGCTATAGCACACTGGTCCAGGGCATCGCCTCTGATGTGAGAGACCAGGGTTCAATCCCAGCCAGGGTCAGCATCCATCATATTTATTAAATAAACCCCTGCCTAAGTGTCAGCTGACTATCCTGTCAGCTGACACTACCTCTGTCGCCGCCTCAGATCATACTGCGGCTGAGAGGAGCGAGACATCCACCCACCAGTATGCGCAGAGTGATCCCCAGTGCACGCATCACCAGCGGAGGACGGCTGCCGACATGTGGAAGTTCAGGACATGACCCGCTCTTGGCAGAGACGGCCAAGTCGCTGGATCCCGGAGGTAAGTCCCTTACAAAAACAGAGAAATTAACCCTGTATGTATTTAAAGTGTTTAACTTGTTTAATTCCCCCTCATTTGTGTCTAATCACAAGTTATAATTTCATCTCTCCCTGTCACCTGACTGCCATGGCAGAGATGGCAGATAAGCTCATTTGAAAACACAGGCTGTTAACAATATGTCTGCTTCCATGAAAGCAGGAAGTAGAAACAGTGCAGATTTATTACATGATTTGTATCAGCTGTAACAAAGAAATGTTTTGGGTAATCACCGCCCGACAGGTCTTGCAACATCCCCTTGATGACGGTCGTCAGCAACGCCTTTTCCTGCCAGCAGGTGTGCACGACATTACGAGATGCTACATGCCAGGAGTGAACGTGACTTCAAGCGATCGTGGTCCTTTGCACGGGAGTCTTTGGGAATCTTAGCTATCTGATCCATCATGATGGTCGTTATTGTGGCACAACACTAAGCGACATTCGTGTGGTGGTGCGCCTGTACCCACACCGTGATATCGCGGAAATGACTGCTCGGTGCTCAAAAAAATAATCGTCTGGAAAATCGTGATGTGGGTACATAGTTTAAAGGTTATTATGCGGTTGCTTATTTTTTAGAGCAGAGTGGAAGTTCTAAGTTCAGGTCCGCTTTAAAATAAATTGAAATAATATAAGTTAGGCCATACATCAGACGACTTGGCCGATCAGTGATGCGACCAATTTTGTGCTGAAATTGGTCACATACTGTAAATCGGTCGGACATGCTGCAAAATGTTGAGCCTTCATGGTCTGTCGGGTGCGCAGCGGTAACAGCGAGCGATATCGGGATGAGCGACAAAACCCCCAATGCTGTGCTCCCCAATGCTCAATGTGCCACTCCCCCAGTGCTCTATATATTACCTGTCCGCGTCCACCGCTTGCTCTGGGATTCGCCCTTCGTCCATACACATGGCCCATGTGGTTGCCAAAGTAACATGGGCGTGTGTGTTGTCACACATGCGCCCACATGCATGTCAGCAAACACGTGGGGCGTGTGTATGAATGGAGGATGGATCTTGGACCCAGTGGCAGATAAACGGCATGCGCAGAAAGTAGTGTTGGGCGAACAGTGTTCGCCACTGTTCGGGTTCTGCAGAACATCACCCTGTTCGGGTGATGTTCGAGTTCGGCCGAACACCTGACGGTGCTCGGCCAAACCGTTCGGCCACATGGCCGAACTAAGAGCGCATGGCCGAACGTTCCCCGAACGTTCGGCTAGCGCTGTGATTGGCCGAACGGGTCACGTGGTTCGGACCCGAACGCGCTCTGATTGGCCGAACTGTCACGTGGTTCGGGTAAATAAATACCCGAACCACGTCATATCTCCGCCATTTGTCTGTGGGTTTAGCTTTGGGTAGGCAGGCAGGGTAGTTCGCGCTCCAGCCACGCTAGCCAGGGTCCCCCCTGTCATTGTGTCGCTGCTGGGAACAGTAGAACACCGCTCGCTCAGCCACACTATATAGCATTCTGTTTACTGCCACTCTGTGTACCTCGCTCAGCCACATTATATAGCATTCTGTTCACTGTTCTGTGTCTGCTGGGAATAGTGGTACACCGCTCGCTCAGCCACACTATATAGCATTCTGTTTACTGTTCTGTGTCTGCTGGGAATAGTGGTACACCGCTCGCTCAGCCACACTATATAGCATTCTGTTTACTGTTCTGTGTCTGCTGGGAATAGTGGTACACCGCTCGCTCAGCCACACTATATAGCATTCTGTTTACTGTTCTGTGTCTGCTGGGAATAGTGGTACACCGCTCGCTCAGCCACACTATATAGCATTCTGTTCACTGTTCTGTGTCTGCTGGGAATAGTGGTACACCACTCGCTCAGCCACACTATATAGCATTCTGTTTACTGCCACTCTGTGTACCTCGCTCAGCCACATTATATAGCATTCTGTTCACTGTTCTGTGTCTGCTGGGAATAGTGGTACACCGCTCGCTCAGCCACACTGAGTCTGCTGCTGCTGGGTTAGCGTTGCCGCGTGGTCCCTGTTTATTGAACCACTTATCTTTATTACATTTATGACTGCATGGCGGTACAAAGCATGCTATCCGCACGCTTCTTGCCCTCATGCAAGGCCTGGGTTGTTGTGTCTCACAAAGCGTGGCCTTCTCCTCCTGCGCCTCCTCCTGTTCCATCACGTCTGCTGCTGCTGGGTTAGCGTTGCCGCGTGGTCCCTGTTTATTGAACCACTTATCTTTATTACATTTATGACTGCATGGCGGTACAAAGCATGCTATCCGCACGCTTCTTGCCCTCATGCAAGGCCTGGGTTGTTGTGTCTCACAAAGCGTGGCCTTCTCCTCCTGCGCCTCCTCCTGTTCCATCACGTCTGCTGCTGCTGGGTTAGCGTTGCCGCGTGGTCCCTGTTTATTGAACCACTTATCTTTATTACATTTATGACTGCATGGCGGTAAAAAGCATGCTATCCGCACGCTTTTTGTCCTCATGCAAGGCCTGGGTTGTTGTGTCTCACAAAGCGTGGCCTTCTCCTCCTGCGCCTCCTCCTGTTCCATCACGTGTGCTGCTGCTGCTGCTGCTGGGTTAGCGTTGCCGGTCCCTGTTTATGGAACCTCTTATCTTTATTACATTTATGACTGCATGGCGGTACAAAGCATGCTATCCGCACGCTTCTTGCCCTCATGCAAGGCCGGGGTTGTTGTGTCTCACAAAGCGTAGCCTTCTCCTCCTGCGCCTCCTCCTGTTCCATCACGTGTGCTGCTGCTGGGTTAGCGTTACCGGTCCCTTTTCCTGGAACCTCTTATATGTATTACATTTATGACTGCATGCCGACAAAAAACATGTTACCTGTGCAAAGAAAACAGACATTTCCCGCATTTAAAAGACAGTTTTCCCTTTGAAACTTTAAAATCGATTTTCTCAAAAACTATAAGCTCTTTTTGCTAATTTTTTTTTCCTCTTGTACCCACTCCCAAGGTGCACATACCCTGTAAATTTGGGGTATGTAGCATGTAAGGAGGCTTTACAAACCACAAAAGTTCGGGTCCCCATTGACTTCCATTATGTTCGGAGTTCGGGTCGAACACCCGAACATCGCGGCCATGTTCGGCCTGTTCGGCCCGAACCCGAACATCTAGATGTTCGCCCAACACTAGCAGAAAGGAAATGTATAGTTCACTGGACACAGGAAGGGGGGAGGGGCAAACTGACCATCGGGAAGGGGGGCAGCATTGGGACAGCGAGGCAGCAGATGTGGTGTCACAAGGCCGATTCCGGATCAATTTCAGCATGAAATTAATCGGGAATTACTATAGTATAGTGCAAAAATTCTGCTTCTGATTTTCAGTCCATGGAAATGCACTTAGTTGATTATGGGCCCCACAGTCCTCTAACAATGCAATTGAGGCATTGGTATTTGGTATCCCCATTCACGGGAGATGTTGAGGAATATGTTTTAGGGTGTATTTTGTGGCCTCCAAACAGAATGTGAGCATTATGTTTTTTTTTTAAATTAGCATATCTGCCAAAAAAATGTTTAATTTAATTTTACCCCATTCTTCTGATCAAAATTGAAAAATACCAGACGGTCAAATCCCTAATTTTACCATTTGTCAGAGACATTGGGGGTTTTGTTTTCTAGATGGGGTCAGTTTTTTGGGGTATTAAGGGGTCTTGGTCATTTTGCACCGCTATATATGAAGTATGAGGCTAAAAATTTTGCATTGGATTTTCTTAAAAATGCAAAATGCATTCAGTTGATTCTGGGCCCCCCGAGGCATTAGTATTTGATATCTCCAAGCATGGGAGAAGTTGAGAATGTATTTTATGGTCACCAAACAACAATTTTGCACATTATGTACTCTCAAAGTAGCATGTTTTAAGAGAAAAAAATGAATTATAAAATTTTACCCAATTTTTCCAATCAAAATTGAGAAAAGATGAGAGGGTCAAATCCCTAATTATACCCCTTGTCGAATATGTTAGGGGGTCTAGTTTTCTAAATGGCGTAATTTTGGGGGATATTCAATGGTCTTGTACCTTTAGCCCTGCTATAAATGAAGCATGGTCCTAAAAAAACCTTGCTTTACATGTTTAGTCTTTTGAAACCCAAATACATAAAATTTTTCCCGTGACATCCAATAATACCAAATTGGAAATAAATACACAAATCTGATGTCTCTACTCTCAAGAGACAATGAAAAAAACATGTTTTTTTTTCCACAAAATGTTGTGTTGTTTTTATGAATTGATTTGCTGTAATGTGTGGGATTAAATGTTTAACATTAGAATTAAACCCTATCCATTCTAAAAAAAATAATACCAATATTGTCTATTTTGAAAAAAGTAGAGAATAATTATAAGCTGTGGAAAAGTAACACTCCCAAAGGCAAAAAATGCTCCGGTACTGAGAGCAGCTTTCACTGACGGTAGCAAAGTGGTTAATTTAGGCAAGGGGTGCATCGCTTTATCCAATTTAATTTAACACCCCCCCCCCGGGCGGAAAGAAACTCGCTTGGGGGATATAATCGACCAGCGAGTTCTTTACATGCTATCCAATTGCCTTTTTCATGCCTTTCGGGAACGACAGGCCTCAGGCAGGGCTCCTATTCTCAGATTGCCATCCATGTTCTATTTTCCATATCTTCCAATATGGCTTCAAGGCTCCCAATCTTATTGGCCTGAGTTTCAATGATTGCTATGTTTGTATCAGCTGCATCACACAGTAAATTTATTTTTTCTAATTCAGTAATCTGTGCACCAAGCTCTTGTTTGTATTTGGTAAAATCATTTACAGCTATTTTCAGTTCTTTCCCTGAATAGCTTTTGAATCTTAAGAAAAAGATCTTCATTGTTTGAGGCAGTATTTACCTCATATTTTCAGGGTTGTGAGCACAGGACAGCTGGCACATCTTCGATAGCCAAAGACGATGATTCACTTTCTACAGCTATTTTAGAACTATGTGTCTATGGGCTTGATTCATTAAGCTACACTGCTAAAACAGCGCATCTTAATGTCCTGAGTATTACGCCGCTCAGGAGGTTTTGCTAGCCTGAGTCCCCCAGTGTAAATCTAATAGGTATAGTGGCTTTATTACAAGTTAGCTATCACTAGGCTAGCTTGTTTAGGTGCCCCCATCCCCCAATCACCCCCTGATTCCCCCGATAGAGCCACTATATACATTACCCAGCCTCTATCCAGTGATCGCGCAGCCTCTCCGCACAGCTCCGTCCTTGTCTAGTGCTAGCTAACTTGTAATAAAGCCACTAAACCTAATAGATTTACACTGGGGGACACCTGAGGCCAGCAAAACCTCTGAAGCGGCACAGTGTTGGGCATACCGCTCAGGAGCTTAATGTGAAGGAGCGGCCACTAATGCATGCCTTACCAGGGATGGTCAGCCAACGTCGCTACGCTGGAACTACGTGTAGTTTTACGCAATTACGCTTCGCCAAACTACGGTTTCAAAATTAAATTTCCGCTTCGTATGCATTTAGTAGACTACGTGTTAAAATACGCAATTACGCATAGTGTGAAGCGTAGTGTATGCCCGCATGCAGAAAATTTTACACATTAATTCCGCTTTAAATGCTTATACCGGGAACTCTTCTATGCATACATTTCCCTTTCCAATGCGTAAATTTGTAAGCATACAATCGCACATGGAAAATTAGCCGCGAGTAACGCATTCCTAGTTCACTACGCAATACACATGTTAACTACGCGTTGTGGGCGTAAGCTACGTGTATCGGTACTTCGCTACGCGTAAATTCATAAGCGTAGTTTTGGAACTTCACCTAAGAACTACGATGCGTAGATGCAAACTACGATGCGCAAATTCGCACTTGCGTAGTTTCTGCTCATATCTGTGCTTTACATAGTAGCGCTCACTGCTATGTAAGGAGCGTGCCTTCCTTAGATAGGAGCGTGCCTTCCTTAGGAGTGTGCCTTACCTACATAGAAGGGTGCCTTCCTATAGTTACTAAGTATAGGAAGGCACGCTCCTATCTAAGTGAGGCCTTTTGCACACTACATGCGATTCCGATTTTTTATACATCCGATTTTTGATTCCGATTAAAAAACGTAGCAGCATGCAGTACGCTTTTTAATCGGAATCAAAAATTGGATCAGATAAAAAAATCGGAATCGCATGTAGTGTGCAAGAGGCCTAAAACACGCTCCTAAACAAGGCACCTTGCTTACATAGCAGAGAGCGCTGCTATGTAAGGCATGCATTAGTGGCCGCTTAATGAATCAAGCCCTATGATCCCTAATGGAGCAGGCAAGTCATCTTGTTATAAACTTGAGGTGGTGTTTCAGAGATCCAGTTTTTCTTTCGCCCAGCCCATGTCATCGCCTGAATGGAGTGGCTGTGTCTACTGTGCTAGAACAGTGCTAAAGCAGGCACAACAATGCTTATGTTGAATGCATTCATCCACCATGGCACAACATACATGCCTTTGGCATTTATCTTTTCCATGATATTGATAATATACAAGCTATGGGGTCTACTTCTGTTTTCTTGCATCTTCCTAAAGATGCCCAACAATTCATGAAATGTATTTGTTTTATTAGTCATTGGCTTCTTGGAAAGCTTTTTGTAAATATAATTTTAAGTTTTTACTTTATTTTAAAACATTATTATTTGGTAACTCTCCAGCAGCATTGTGCATTGTGTATTGTGCAAAATGTAATAATTATAAAAGCAATTACTGTTCTATTTTTATGTTCCCCTTAGGGTTGTGCTCATGCTTACCTTTATTTAAACCCTGAATCTCATAAAGCCTTGCATTTTGCATTGACACTGTGATCTTAAGAACCACTGACATAATTCCACTACACAAGCTCCAAGTAAGACGTAAGTAACTGATCTATATAATTGATCCTTAAAGAGAACCCGAGATGGATTTCTGACATCAATATTAGGACACAGAGGCACATTCTACATACAATGCCCAGCCTCTATGTCCTTACAGTGTGCCCCCCAGTCTCCCCCCCCCGTGCTCTGCTGTCCCCCATTATAAAAACCTCCAGGCTAGCGACACTCAGATTGTCGCTAATCGGCTGTTTACCTTTTGGCTGCCGCTTACTGCCGCTCCCCCGCCTCCTCTATAGCATGGCTACCCGCAAGTGTCCCTTCCCTCCCTGCCTCTGTAATGCCAATTGGAGGAAACTTATGGAGGCGGAGAGGGAAGGGACACAGGCAGGGAGCCACGCTATACAGGAGGCGGGGGAGCGGCGCTGAGTCGCAGCCAAAGGGTAATCAGCCGACTAGCGACAATCTGCGTGTCGTTAGCCTGGCGGTTTCTATAACGGGGGACAGCAGAGCACGGGGGAGACTGGGGGCACACCGTAAGGACACAGAGGCTGGGCATTGTATGCAGAATGTGTCTCTGTGTCCTAATACTGATGTCAGAAACCCACCTCGGGTTCTCTTTAAAGGATACATAACAGAAACATTTATTTCTTATTTTTCACTCATGAATCCATTAAAATGAGATTAAACTCTATATATGATGATTTTTTTAAACATTATTTAGCACCATTACAATAATTATACTGTACTTGTAAAACCTTTTCCTGTGTCTGAAGCCTGGCACCATGGTATATACTTTTCTTTATATTCATCCTGGGTTAACATGCCCTTGAGCTCACATCTGCATAAAAAATGCAATCGCACCAAAATTGCTCCAAAATCGCAATCGCACCAAAATCATTCCAAATTCACAATCATACCAAATTCTCTCCAAACTCGCAAATGCAGAAGAAACCGAAAAATTACAATCACAGAAAATCTACTTCCTCCTACTCAGCATAAGCCACTAAGAGACTTCAGGTTCAAACAGGTACATACTCCTGAATGTGCAATTATTATACAGTGGTGGGGTAATGATTTATATACATTTTAAATAAATGTAGAGTTCATTTTTTTATGATTTTGAAAGCAGTATTTAAAGGACAACAAAAGTGAGAATATGAAGGCTGCCATATTTATTTCACTTTTAAACAATATCAGTTGCCTGACAGCCCTGCTGTTCTATTTAGCTGCACTAGTGTCTGAATAACACCAGAAACAAGCATGCAGCTAATATTGTCAGATCTGACAATAATGTCAGAAGAAACACCTGATCTGCTGCATGCTTTTTCAGGGTTTATGGCCAATAGCATTAGAGGCAGAGGATCAGCAAGATAGCCAGGTAACTGGTAATGCTTAAAAGGAACTAAATATGGGAGGCTCTATATCCCTCTTGCTCCAGTTGTCCTTTAATATTGCTTTAAGTATTGTTGCTTCTGTCTCTGACAAGCACAGACAGCTATGTGAAACATTGTAATAAAAACAGCAGCCAAATAGCATATGAAGTAGAAAAGTTACAGGTGTATTCACTTAACTGCAGGAAGCAGAATAATGTGCGTAAAAGTATGATACATTAAGTGTAATGCATTCTGCTCTGCTCATCATGTGATAAGACTTTATGCATGTTATTCTGCTTACCGCAGATATATATATACATATATATATATATATATATATATATATATATATATATATATATATATATATATATATATATATATATATATATGTACTGTATATATACACACAGTAGTTTTTAAATGATGTGTGTAAATGATGGCAAGCTTCATCTTTGCCTGCCAGGGTAGCTCACACACATTTGGTAAATTTGTCTGAGCTATTCCTTAAAAGATACCAGAGCTGAAAGACTCTGGTGAAATGGGCATATGTCACGTGTGGGGTGTTATTAGTAGATACTTACCGCACCTTCTGTTCCCTTCCATCACTCGCCGTTCTCTTGTAGCAAGCACCATTCTGATGGCTGTCCCGGGTGACTCGGGTAACCTATGACCCGGACATACTGCGTCGTGCATGCACAGTATGACTGCGCTCAATGCCGTCACCACACATGCGTCACAGGCAGCGTGTGCGCTCCAAGGTGAAGTCATCAGTCCGTGCTGTGGAGACGCGCTGGTGCCTGTGTGATGATGCCATTGAGTGTGGCTACAAGGGTGCTAAATGAACATACTGCACATGCCTGGTGCAGCATGTCCGGGTCATAGCTTACCTGAGTTGGTAACGAGGAACGGGGTTTGCTAAAGGAGAGCGGTGAGTGCCAGAGGGGAACAGAAGGCATGGTAAGTATTTATTAATGACACCCCACACGACATATATACATTTCACCAGAGTCCTTCAGCTCTGGTATCCTGTAAAGAGACTCTGTATAAATAAAAATGCCCCTTGGGGGTACTCACCTCAGGAGGGGGAAGCCTCTGGATCCTATCGAGGTTTCCCCCATCCTCCTCTGTCCAACGGTGGTCTCTGTCTGCTCCTTGGAAGTAGAGTTGGGCGAACTGTTAGCGCAACTGCAGCCGAACTGTTCGGCTGCCCAACCTGTCATGTGGCTGTGGCTCTTACTACTTCCGGGTCGCAATGACCCGGAGTAGTACGTCTGTGCTGGCCCGGCGGAGCGCGTCCTAGATCGCGCTCCCGTTGCCGGGCACTCTCTGCGCATGTGTGTGACGTCATGAGTGAAGTCATGAAGTCACAGCCGACAATTTGTCAGGCTGTGCAATATTTACCTTCCCTGGCTCCAGCGGGTGGTGCTGTTGCGGCTCTCCACTAGGAAATAGACAGAAATAGCTGATCCCAGTCGGGTCCACTCTAATGCGCAGAGCGGACCCGACTGAGATCGGCTATTCCCGCCTATTTCAGATCCGCTACTGCGCCTGCTCTGGAGCCGACAAGGTAAATATTTACATTCCCGCTGTTCGGGGAGCTATATTGCTGCCGCTGTGGGACGGAGAAGGACGGGTGAAGTCTCAATAGGATCCTGCGCCTGGTGCCTGTGTGATGATGCCATTGAGTTTGGCTACAAGGGTGCTGAATGGACATACTGCACATGCCTGGTGCAGTATGTCCGGGTCATAGCTTACCTGAGTTGGTAACAGGGAACGGGATTTGCTAAAGGAGAACGGTGAGTGCCGGAGGGGAACAGAAGGCATGGTAAGTATTTACTAATAACACCCCACACTGGGGTCAGCTAGTTCTGCCTATTACGGAGCCGAGAACTGCTACTGTGCCTGCTCTGGAGCCGGGAAGGTAAATATTTACATCCCCACTGTTCGGGGAGCTTTATGGCTGCCGCTGTGGGATGGAGGAACACGGGGAAAGCCTCGATAGGATCCAGAGGCTTCCCCCTCCCTGTCAGGAGCCTGAATGGAGAAACAGGGTTTGACCACAGTTTGCAGTATACAGACACTGGAACCAGGAATTAATGTGCAAAATAATGATTTATTGCGAATGCAATAATGCAAGCATACATGCAAGCATAATGCAAATATCACACAAACATATGCACAGCACACAATATATACAAATAACCCGGGAAGCAGTGACAAATATATACAACACCTGACTATCTATCTAACTAAGTGCATAATTATATATACAGGAAATATATACACAATCGCAGTACAAAAGGGATTAGGCAGAATATCAGAGTCAGCAGGAGAGCAAGGTCAGCAACAGGTAATCAGAAAAGCACGGTACCAGGGATTAGACAAAAGCAGGGTCTCAGACAGAATAAACAGGTTTGGCAACAGGAAGGCATACAAAGGAATCAGGGCAGGGAACAGGAACCAGGGTGTCCAGAAACTCAGACCTGGATACTTAAAGTTCTGGCAATTAGCAAGGGGAAAAGGCAGTCCTTAAATAGTCCAAGTGATCAGCAACCACAGGATGCAGCTGGTGGTGAACAGTTTTAATGAGAGCTCCCATGAAGCCATCCAGAGGCCAAACAGGGAACTGCAAGTCTTTGTGAAGGCAGTAACAGGCCACCTGCTGGTGGATGGTGGAGGTTCAGGATAAGGCAAAGTCCTTAGAGCCCTCTGCTGGTGGAGCAATGAATGTCCAGGGCAGTGCAAGCTACTACCACCAACAGGCAGCAGGAAATGACAGGAGACAGTTCGTGACATAGCCCCCCCCTTAAGGAGCAGCCTCAGGACGCTCCACCATGACCTTACAAACCCACCACCAGGGTCCCAGGAGACGGCAGGCAAAAACCATTTTAAATAGGGTTCGTAGTGGATACCATGGCTGGGTGATCAGGGAAGTAAACAAAAAATTAAATTTTGCAACTGTGTTTTTAGAAAACAGGAACGCATCATGAAGATCACCAGACAGGGAAACAGGTTGGATGAAAAACAGTATAGCATCAGGCAGGACCCAGAAAAAAGCAAAAAGTACTGAAAACAGCAAATGCCAGACCTGGGTGGGCAGGGAGGGAAACAATGCCAACCAAAATATGACCAGAATTCTTTGAACAGCCAGCAATGTTGGAAACTGGACCTCAGGAAGCTGGAACACACACCGGAAACCATCAAGCAGTGAAACAGGAAACTGGCAGGCATCAGGCTTGATAACAGGTTGGCAGGTTTCAGGCAGAGCAGGAAACTGGCACGCATCATCAGGCTTGGTAGAAGACAGGACAGGATCAGACTTAACAGGAGATTGGCAGACATCAGGCAGGACAGGAGACTGGACAGGATCATCAGGCTCAGCAGGAAACTGGGCAAGATCAGGCTGAACAGGAGATTGGCAGGCACCAAGAGGCTTGGCAGGAGACTGGCATGCATCATCAGGCTGAGCAGGAGACTGGCAGGCATGAGGCTTGGCAGGATCAGGCTGAACAGGAGACTGGCGGGTACTAACAGGCTTGGCAGGAGACTGGCATGCATCACCAGGCTGAGCAGGAGACTGGACAGGATCATCAGGCTTGGCAGGAGACTGGACAACAGGTTGGCAGGTCTCAGGCAGAGCAGGGAACTGGCAGACATCAGGCGATGCAGCAGGCTTGGTACCAACAGGGCAGACAGTAGTTTTGGCACCATCAGGAGCGTTGGCAGCAGTAGTCTCTAGCGGCTGGGCAGCAGCAGAAGCCTGTGACGGCTGGGCAGCAGCAGAAGCCTGTGACGGCTGGGCAGCAGCAGAAGTCTGTGACGGCTGGGCAGCAGCAGAAGTCTGTGGAGGCTGGGCAGCAGCAGAAGTCTGTGGAGGCTGGGCAGCAGCAGAAGTCTGTGGAGGCTGGGCAGCAGCAGAAGTCTGTGAAGGCTGGGCAGCAGCAGAAGTCTGTGGAGGCTGGGCAGCAGCAGAAGTCTGTGGAGGCTGGGCAGCAGCAGAAGTCTGTGGAGGCTGGGCAGCAGCAGAAGTCTGTGGAGGCTGGGCAGCGGCAGAAGTCTGTGGAGGCTGGGCAGCGGCAGAAGTCTGTGGAGGCTGGGCAGCGGCAGAAGTCTGTGGAGGCTGGGCAGCGGCAGAAGTCTGTGGAGGCTGGGCAGCGGCAGAAGTCTGTGGAGGCTGGGCAGCGGCAGAAGTCTGTGGAGGCTGGGCAGCGGCAGAAGTCTGTGGAGGCTGGGCAGCGGCAGAAGTCTGTGGAGGCTGGGCAGCGGCAGAAGTCTGTGGAGGCTGGGCAGCGGCAGAAGTCTGTGGAGGCTGGGCAGCGGCAGAAGTCTGTGGAGGCTGGGCAGCGGCAGAAGTCTGTGGAGGCTGGGCAGCGGCAGAAGTCTGTGGAGGCTGGGCAGCGGCAGAAGTCTGTGGAGGCTGGGCAGCGGCAGAAGTCTGTGGAGGCTGGGCAGCGGCAGAAGTCTGTGGAGGCTGGGCAGCGGCAGAAGTCTGTGGAGGCTGGGCAGCGGCAGAAGTCTGTGGAGGCTGGGCAGCGGCAGAAGTCTGTGGAGGCTGGGCAGCGGCAGAAGTCTGTGGAGGCTGGGCAGCGGCAGAAGTCTGTGGAGGCTGTATGCAGTTTTCTGTATCTTGAGGCAAAGTCTCTACCAGCAGAGGGCGAGATTCTGCAGACTGAGGGCTACATTCTGCAGGCTGGGTGCAGGTTTCTGCAGACTGGATGCAAACTTTTGCAAATTGGATCAAAGTCTCTGCAGGCTGGAAGTGAGGTTCTGCAGACTGAGGCAAAGTCCCTGCAGGCTGGAGGCAATATTCTGCAGACTGGGAACAAGGTTCTGCAGACTGGATGCAAAGCTCTGCAGACTGTGAGCAGGATTCTGCAGGTTGATTTGAAGTCTCTGCAGACTGGAAATGAGGTTTTGCAGACTGAGCACAAGGCTCTGGAGAGGGAGGCAAAGTCTCTGCAGGCTGGAGACAAGGCTTTGTAGACAAATAAACGGCAGGACTGGATTCTGGAGCATACAAAGTCTGCAAGAGTTGTGGGAGGAAGGCAAGAGTCTGTATAACAAGTGTCACAGGAACATTAACTGGAGGCTGCACCAAACAGGAGTTAGATGGAGGCTGCACAGGAGGCGAGATGACTGGAGGCTGCACAGGAGGCGAGATGACTGGAGGCTCCACAGGAGGCTGCACAGGAGGCGAGATGACTGGAGGCTGCACAGGAGGCGAGATGACTGGAGGCTGCATAGGAGGCGAGATGACTGGAGGCTGCACAGAAGGCGAGATGACTGGAGGCTGCACGAAAGGCGAGATGACTGGAGGCTGCACGGAAGGCGAGATGACTGGAGGCTGCACGGAAGACGAGATGACTGGAGGCTGCACGGAAGGTGAGATGACTGGAGGCTGCACGGAAGGTGAGATGACTGGAGTAATGGAAGCTGTAGGAAAGTATTTGCGTCTGGTTTTGGTGACCACTCTGGAAACTGGAACAGCAGGTTCTCTTGATATAACTGGATACTGCCAGGACCAAGGTGTGGATCTGATAGCGGTTTGTAATGTTGCTGTTTTTACAGGTTTTTTAACTATTGCAGGTTCTGAGTTCTGGGCACAAGAAGAGATACATGGAGAATGAGCAGAAGGAGGAGAGTGGAAACAGGAAGAAAGGATTTCACGCCAGGCAGTAATCAACATAGAAGCAAATTCACACTTACAGAGCTTATGTAGCATCAATGACTCAGTTGCACGAACACAGGCAGACACATACAATTCCCCCTTCTCAAAGTAAGATTCATAAAACCCTTGTTTGTCTCTCTTTAAATAACAATATAAGTGATCAATCTGATCAGAGTTAAAAATGAAATCAAATTGTTTTGTAATGGGCGATTGGCATTTAAGCTGTTTAGTAGCTGTGGGCTGAGGATTCTGAATGTGACAGACATTCGGAGGGTTAACTGAAGAATTTATTACTTGCAGGACTTCTAAATAGGCAGCAATTAAGGCAGAAGCGGATTCATACTTGCAAAGCCTATGCGCAATCAATGTCTCAGTTGCTCGTATACAGGCAGACACAAAACCTTCACTTTTGTCACAGTAATACTTAATAAATCCTTCTCTATCCTTTCTCAGAAAATCAAACAAATCATCAATCAGTTCAGAGTCAAAAATAAAATTAAATTCTTCTTTGCTGGGAGACTGACTTTGCAGCTGTTTAACTGCAGTGGGCTGGGAGTGAGTGGCATTCAGAGGGTTAACAGGAGGTGTGCATAATGACAAGATTTCTGAATATGCATTGATCAAAGCATGGGCTGACTCAGGCTTACATTTTCTGTCAGACAATAGACTCTCAACCGCACATTTACATCCAGAAACAAATGCAAAGCTTTGCTTAATGTAAAAGTCAAAAAATGCTTTTCTGTCTGTCTTCAAATAACTATAGTACATGTTAACTTGTTCAGAAGTAAAATCAACCTGGACAGGACTTATAACAGGTAAGGCAGGAGCTGTGGAACCTGCAGAGATAATTCTCTGCCATGCATTTAGCAAAAGGGAGGCTTTCCCATACTTGCATATTCCCTGAGTGATCAGGGACTGGAGGGAATCTATGCAAGCCTGCACGGTCTGTTTACCTTTGTTTGAGTAATGATCAAGAAAATATTCCCTGTCATCTTCAAACAAGTTAATCAGAGCTTCTATGGCATAATTGTCAAACGGTGGATCATAATCACTGACTACACCTTGGTCAGAATCAGGTTGCATGCAAATATTTGTCATTTTGGGGTATGCAAGATCATTCCAGATCCTGGCTAAATTTTCAATATCTTCTGTACGAATTATTCCTAATTTGACATAACTATATGTCTGGCTAATCAACTGCTGCAATTCAGCTTTAGAGAAATCAGCAAAATCTGCACGACACTCAGCTTCATCCTCATCAGCAAGCAATGCATAATAATCAATTTGTTGCAGATCCATTTTTGGACATAACAGCCAGGTATCAGTGTGCAGTATAGCTGCAGTGGTCAGTGTATATATGGCCAGAACTTTCTGTCAGGAGCCTGAATGGAGAAACAGGGTTTGACCACAGTTTGCAGTATACAGACACTGGAACCAGGAATTAATGTGCAAAATAATGATTTATTGCGAATGCAATAATGCAAGCATACATGCAAGCATAATGCAAATATCACACAAACATATGCACAGCACACAATATATACAAATAACCCGGGAAGCAGTGACAAATATATACAACACCTGACTATCTATCTAACTAAGTGCATAATTATATATACAGGAAATATATACACAATCGCAGTACAAAAGGGATTAGGCAGAATATCAGAGTCAGCAGGAGAGCAAGGTCAGCAACAGGTAATCAGAAAAGCACGGTACCAGGGATTAGACAAAAGCAGGGTCTCAGACAGAATAAACAGGTTTGGCAACAGGAAGGCATACAAAGGAATCAGGGCAGGGAACAGGAACCAGGGTGTCCAGAAACTCAGACCTGGAAACTTAAAGTTCTGGCAATTAGCAAGGGGAAAAGGCAGTCCTTAAATAGTCCAAGTGATCAGCAACCACAGGATGCAGCTGGTGGTGAACAGTTTTAATGAGAGCTCCCATGAAGCCATCCAGAGGCCAAACAGGGAACTGCAAGTCTTTGTGAAGGCAGTAACAGGCCACCTGCTGGTGGATGGTGGAGGTTCAGGATAAGGCAAAGTCCTTAGAGCCCTCTGCTGGTGGAGCAATGAATGTCCAGGGCAGTCCAAGCTACTACCACCAACAGGCAGCAGGAAATGACAGGAGACAGTTCGTGACACTCCCAAGGTGAGTACCCCCCAGGGGCATTTTTTCTTAAAGAGAATCTGTACTGTGAAAATCTTACATAAATAAAAGTTCCAGCCTGTTTGTAGTCTTCTCCTAGCCCCCTCTATGACATTTTCGCTGCTCCTGCTACTTTCTTGGTGATAAAATCACAGTTTTATTCATTGATTACAAAATGGCTGCCAAACAGGAAATACATCATCAGAGCAGGAGTTAGTTTGCAGAGGCTCCTCTCAAACGTGACTTCACTGCTGGAATATTTTTCCCACTTGTTGCCTTGGCTGCTTGTCTGGGCTTTGAACTGATCTCTCTGCACTCACAGCTGTTCACAAGGTCACAGACAGGCTGGTTGTGAGCAGAGACGCTGGCTGTGACTCATACACACAGCACACACACAGAGCCTGCAGGGGGCGTGGAGGAGATGTGCATAACTTCTTCCTTTCACAGCACATTCCTCTCTGGGCTGACAAGGCTCGACAAAGGAGAGAAGATTAGATATAATACAGAGACAGTGCAACTATAAAAGGCTGCAGTAAGCCAGACCACATTAGAACAGGTATAGGAACTTATAGGATAGAAGAAATAAGGCTGAACATTTTGTTACAGAGTCTCTTTAATACAGATCCTCTTTAAGCAGATCCTTTTCTTTCCATCTCTTTAATACAGATCCTCTTTAAGCAGATCCTTTTCTTTCCATTTGTCAAATTTGAGTGACCCTAAACAATGTTATCCTTACATAGTTACATAGTTTAAAAAAGACATACGTCCATCGAGTTCAACAAAGTACAACACCAGACCGCTCCCTCACATATCCCTGTTGATCCAGAAGAAGACGAAAAACCCTTACAAGGCATGGTCCAATTAGCCCCAAAAGGGAAAAATTCCTTCCCGACTCCAGATGGCAATCTGATAAAATCCCTGGATCAAAACTACTGGGCAATACCTAGTAATTATAGCCATGGATGTCTTTCAACGCAAGGAAAGCATTTAAAGCCCCCTTTAAATTCAGGTATAGAATTTGCCATAACTACTTCCCGTGGCAATGCATTCCACATCTTAATCACTCTTACTGTAAAGAATCCTTTCCTGAATAAATGGCTAAAACGTTTTTCCTCCATGCGCAGATCATGTCCTCTAGTCCTTTGAGAAGGCCTCGGGACAAAAAGCTCATCCACCAAGCTTTTAAATTGCCCTCTGATGTATTTATACATGTTAATTAGATCCCCTTTGAGGCGTCTTTTTTTCCAGACTAAATAAACCCAGTTTATCTAACCTTTCTTGGTAAGTGAGACATTCCATCCCTCGTATCAATTTTGTTGCTTGTCTCTGCACCTGCTCTAAAACTGCAATATCTTTCCTGTAATGTGCTGCCCAGAACTGAATTCCATATTCCAGATGTGGCCTTACTAGAGAGTTAAACAGGGGCAATATTATGCTAGCATCTCAAGTTTTTATTTCCCTTTTAATACATCCCAAAATTGTATTAGCTTTAGCTGCAGCAGCTTGGCATTGAATGCGATTATTTAACTTTTTGTTGATGAGTACTCCTCCAAGTCAAGTCCTTCTCCAAGTTTGATGTCCCCATCTGTGTCCCGTTTATTTTGTATGGTACTAGACCATTGGTATGACCAAAATGCATGACTTTACATTTTTATCTGCCATTTATATGCCCATATAGCCATCTTATCCAGATCATGTTGCAATATCTCACTATCTTCCTGAGAGTTGATGATTGTGCACAATTTTGTATCATCTGCAAAAATAGCAACATTGCTTTCTACTGCATCTACTAGGTCATTAATAATTAAATTAAAGAGCACTGGACCCAGTACAGACCCCTGTGGGACCCCACTGCTAACAGCCACCCATTTTGAGTACGATCCATTGACCACAACTCTTTGTTTTCTGTCCATTAGCCAGTTCCATATCCATGCACACACTCTTCCCCAGTCCTTGCATCCTCAACTTTTGCACCAGACTTTTGTGGGGAACAGTGTCAAAGGCCTTTGCAAAGTCCAAGTATATCACATCTACAGCATTCCCAATATCCATATTAGCATTCACTACCTCATAAAAGCTGAGCATGTTAGTCAAACAGGACCTGTCTTTAGATAACCCATGCTGATGCTGAGAAATAAGATTATTTTCTACTATGAAGTCATGTATAGTATCTCTTAGTAACCCCTCAAATAGTTTGCATACAACTGATGTTAACCAGTTCGCATTCAGTCGTTTTTCGCTTCATGCATCCGAACAATGTTCACCTCCCATTCATTAGCCTATAACTTTATTACTACTTATCACAATGAACTGATCTATATCTTGTTTTTTCCGCCACCAATTAGGCTTTCTTTGGGGGGTACATTTTACTAAGAGCCACTTTACTGTAAATGCATTTTAAAAGGAAGAATAAGAAGAAAACGGAAACAAATCATTATTTCTCACTTTTCGGCAATTATAGTTTTAAAATAATACATGCCTCCATAATTAAAACCCACGTATTGTATATGCCCATTTGTCCCGTTTATTACACCATTTAAATTATGTCCCTATCACAATGTATGGCGACAATATTTTATTTGGAAATAAAAGTGCATTTTTTCCGTTTTGCATTCATCACTATTTACAAGCTTATAATAAAAAAAAAAAAAAGAAATATTTCATCTTTACATAGATATTTAAAAAGTTTAGACCCTTAGGTAAATATTTGTGTTTTTTTTTTTTTTTTAATTGTAATGTTTTTTTTTTTTTTTTAATTAAACATTTTATGTGGGTATTTTTGGGAGGGTGGGATTGAAATTGTATTTTTTTTGTAAATATATGTGTATTTTTATTTTTATCTAACATTTAGATGTAGTTTACTTTTTGGCCACAAGATGGCAGCCATGAGTTGTTTACAGTGACGTCACTCTAAGCGTACCACGTACTCTTAGAGCGACATAGGAAGCAGAAAAAGCGTAGCTTCCGAGAGAAGCTGTCGCTTTTTCTGCGGGGGAGAGGAATCAGTGATCGGGCACCGTTGCCCGATTCACTGATTCACTGGCTAACAAACCGCCGGCCGATCGCGCGCGTGCACGCGCGCGATCGGCCGCGTGGACGCGCAGGAGCGCACATGGCTTCCTGGACGTGAGTTTCACGTCCAGGAATGTGAAATAGTTAAGCTTACAAGTCTGTAATTTCCTGGATCGGATTTTTTGCCCTTCTTAAATAATGGAAAAACATGGCCCTAGAATGTGGGTTACTGGACTTTGCATTTTAACGCAAACCTAAAGCTAGAAGGATATAGAGGTTGCAATATTTGTTTTCCTTTTAAACAATGCAAATTGACTGGTGGTTCTGCTGATCCTCTGCTTCTAATATGTTTAGTCATAGACCTTGATCAGGTGCTCTGACTGAAGTCTGACTGTATTAGCTGCATGCTTATTTCACATGTGTGATTCAGACAGTAGTGCAACCAAAGAAATTAGCAGGACTGCCAGGCAACTGGTATTGAATAAAAGGAAATCGATAAGAAAGTCTTCCTTTAGGTTCCCTTTACGTTGCCCATTGTCCTGCCTTATTAACACAAAGGAAAACACCAGGAATGGATGTGTTCAATACATGTATCTTACTTGTTGTCAGTTGCTAAAAATGTTTTCATATTATTTTGCCTGAAAATAAGATTTCAGGTACCGAAACTTCTCATTGAAATAGTTTAAATTAACTTTTTGATTTTATAAAATTTTATTTTAGATTGTATATAAGATTTCAGATTATATTTTTACACTAGATGCCATGACAACAATGATAAACAGCTTCTCTCAGCTTTTGTATTGGATTAAAGATAATGCTATTGACATTGATTTCCTGACTCATTCATATAGACATGTTAGCCAGCTGACTGAGGCTAGGTGCACACATAACACAGCGTGAAAGACTGCGTATTATGTCATGTTTATAATGTTGTCTGCGTTTTTTGTGTGTTTTAATGCGTTTTTACCGTCTTTTTGGTGCGTTTGCGTTTTTTTCAATGCAGTTGCATTTTTCAAGCATTTTGCATGCGTTTTAATGAGTTTGTGGTTCGCATATACAAAACGTGTATGCGTTTTTCAATTGCGTTTTCTGAAAATTAATAGGAAGACAACAAGAAGCGGAAATACATCACAAAACAATTTTTGTTTACAAAAACACATAGAAAAACACATGGAAAACGCATGGAAAACACATAGCATGGCGTTCCCATTGACTTTCATTATGGGCGTGTTTGATGCGTTTTTGAAGATTATGCAACAAAACCAGTGCATATGCGTTTTTGATATGCATTTTTTCCTGCAGCCCATAGACTTCCATTAGCAGCAAAAACGTAGCGTTTTTTCGCAACGCTAGCGTTTCTGCTATGTGTACACCTGGCCTGAAGAGTGTTTAAAGTGGACCTGAACTCTTGAACAGGACAGAAGGAAAACATAGAAAAATGCAACCTATATTTATTTAGAGCTAGAGAGTTTAGTCCTGTGCTGGGCAAACTACGGCCCGCAAGCATAGGAGTCTGGATTCCTCTCTTTTCCCCCTCCCTTCCTGCAGAGTCATGCGTCACATGACATGCCAGCGTATTACACACTGGCTGCCAGCGTGTGGTACCCTGGTATGTCATCTGACACGTGTCACGTGTCAGCCTGTTACTATGGAGACGCGATGCAGGAAGCACTATGTAGGTGCGTTAACCTCTGCTAATAGCCCGCTCACGACTCTGCAGGGAGGGAGGGGCTAAAGAAAAAGGAGGAGGCCCGGCATGCTAGGAATGCGATCCATGGTCCACAGAATGCGGTCTGGGCCTCACAAAGTCTGCCCGATCTGATTCAGTCTGTCTAATTCTACCTTATATGTTAAACATCACCACTGTAATTTGATTTCTCAGATGCGTCAGTTCAGGAATCTTCTCTGCCACGGCAGAGTGGCTAATTTGTAAACACAGGATGTTAACAATATATCTGCTTCTATGAAAGCAGAAAGTAGACACACTGCAGATTTATTGCAGGATCTGTATCAGCTGTAGCAAAGAAATATGTTTCTTTAAAGTTTATTATGCTGTTGCATATCATTTAGCGCAGGGAGGAAGTTCTGAGTTCAAGTCCGCTTTACAGATTCATCAGCTGATAACTTTTAAAATACCCATTATTATTATTTAATATTTATGTAGCGCTGACAACTTCTCAGTGCTTTACAGAGTATATAGTCTTGCCACTAACAATCTTATCCTTCCCATAGTAATTTGTCGTAGTCTACATATTAGGAGGAAGCCAATTAACTTATCTATATTTGTATGCACAAAGCTGTGCTGCAATCAAGCTTAAAAGAATCCTCAAGCAAGCATGGGAAGAATTCATGCGGATTCAGACGATCAGAGTGTGACAGGTTTTAGAAGATGATGAGAGAATGTAACCAGTGGCTGAAAATGAAGCCCTGAGTCATGAAGCAATAACCTTAAACACTTACAGTTATCACTGATGCAGACTAGCTGGAAATAGGTTTCATGAAAAGTCACTGCAGACCTGGCTGTAAACATCAAACCATGCTTTGACATTGACTAACAGACAGGAACAGGAAACAACAAAAGCATAGAAAGATCCCATACAATCATGCAGCATCACAGTAGCATCATAATAATTTCACAGCACCAGCTACAGGCCAGAAGCATGAACACCACAACAATGTTATTTTTTTCACTTATGGCCAGCGGGTAAGGGCTGTTAGGCCTGGTGCACACCAGAGGAGTTTTTATGAACGTTTTGAGTTTTTAAATCTGCTGCTAATGTTATCCTATGTGTCTGTGCACACTGGAGAAATGAGGTTTTGTAAAAAAAAACCATAGCATTACATTGGGAAGAGCTTTTAGAGGTTTCAAAAGCTCTTCCCATTGTAATGCTATGGGTTTTTTTACAAAACCTCATTGCTCCAGTGTGCACAGACACATAGGATAACATTAGCAGCAGATTTAAAAACTCAAACCGCTCAGAAAAACTCCTCTAGTGTGCACCAGGCCTTAGAGAGACCTCTCTTGAATACATGTGCTCCACTTCATGATCACTTCATCATTTATTTATTGTATTTATAAAGCGCCAACAAATTACGCAGCGCTGGACATTAATTTAGGTAACAGACAATATTTAGGGGTGACATACAGCAAAATGACAATACATGAATACAAGAAAGACCAGATCATGCAGCACAGTATGTTACAAGGTAATGCTTAGTCATTCACTGGAGGGGATCATTGAGATTAGGCAAGTTAGGTTCACTCAGATGCATAGCATGGGTTCACAGTAATGGAGGTGCATGATCAGGTAGAACACAAAAGGAGGAGGACCCTGCCCAAAGGCTTACAATCTAGAGGGAGAGGTAGGGACACGAGAGGTAGGGGACCAGAGTTCAGCTGTGGGTTTAGAGCACTTGTGAGGGGTGGTAGGCCAGAGTGAAAAGGTGAGTTTTGAGGGCTTTCTTGAAGATGTTGAAGGAGGGGGCTGCCCTAATGGGTGGAGGTAGGGAGTTCCATAGTGTTGGAGCAGCTCTTGAGAAGTCCTGGAGGCATGCATAGGACTGGGTAATGGGGGGGGCGGTTAGGCGCAGTTCATTGGAAGAGCGGAGTAAGCGGCTAGGTGTGTACCTCTGAGTAATGAGAGAGTAATGATTAGATAGTAGGGATGGGCTCACGAGTAATCACGTGTCCAGAAGGACTCGAATTCGTAATTAAAATGAGCCTTTATTGCCGCAGCTGCCCGGCTGCATGATAAGGGTTTTTTTTTATCCACAATTCCGTTGTCCTGCCTGCGCTCCATATAGCTTGCATACATCCTGTTGGACGCGTTGCAAGCCTCACCACGGTGCACTTCCTCCGTCCAGCTTGAAGGAGGAAGTGCGCATAGTGAGGCTTGCAACGCGTCCAATAGGACACGTGCAAGCTATTTGGAGTGCAGGCAGGATGGCAGAATTGTAGGTAAATAGCCCCTTATCCAGCTGCGGCAATTAAGGCTCATTTTAATTACGAATTCAAGTCCTCACGGACTCGTGATTACCTGTGAGCCCATCCCTATTGGATAGCACCATAAACCCCTGTCACTTCATTACAAGGCACCCCGAAAATGGCAAGGGTGAAAACTAAAAAGCTCCACTCCAGTACCCTTCAGCAATAAGCACCGTGCTGCGTGAAGAAGGGGGATTTGCAAGCCTTGCAGGTCACCCTTAAAGAGAACCTGAGGTGAGTGCTAACAATGCTAACAGCACACAGAGGCTGGGTCTGCATATACTGCCCAGCCTCTGTTGCTATTCCAATCCCCCCTAAGTTCCCCCTTTGCTCTGCTATGCCCCATAAATCATCAGCGGAGCTGTGCCGGCTGTTTACTTCTGTAAGTGTCAGTCTCTGCTGCTCCCCCGCCTCAGTGGGGAGGGAAGGGATGCAGGCAGGGACCAGAGCTATGGAGGAGGCGGGGGAGCAGCGAGACTGACACTTACAGCAGTAAACAGCCGGGGCTGCGACACGCTGTGTGTCGACAGCTTGGCTGATTATTTATGGGGCATAGCAGAGCGAAGGGGGAACTTAGAGGGGATTGGGATAGCAACAGAGGCTGGGCAGTATATGCAGACCCAGCCTCTGTGTGCTGTTAGCATTGTTATAAATCACCTCGGGTTCTCTTTGATTCCTGAATGTCACAGCAGGCTATGAAACAATACTGGGGAAAGAGTATGTGTGTGTGTGTGTGTGTGTGTGTGGGGGGGGGGGGGGGGTGAGGTTATCTTCCTGTTGTCAGCCATTATGCCTGGGAAGAAGAGTTACACTAGCTCAGGAGGGGTCCACCAGAATTTTTGAAATGCTTTAAGTGCAGCTGAGGCTATGCTACTTGCATGGCATGGTCACTACAGTGTGGTAGTGGATATTACACCCACATATTTCTGTTGTTCCCATGGTCCGTGGCTACACCATTGTTTAGTATATGCTCACTGTAAGTAAAACAAAAGTTTGCTTTCTTAAAACAGAAAGAATTTACGATAATTCAGGTTGGATGTTCTCTTGCCAAGTTTATGCTGTTAACGATTCTTTTTTTAGCAAATTCTCAGGATGCCTATGTCACGGAACAGCCATGAGAAACGCAGGTGAATCTAGAGAATTCACAGTCGATTTCCTGATCGCTCCCTGTTGGATCTGTGCAGTCGTGCAAGCAATCAGAAAACGATGCTTTTGTGCTTTTTTAATCCAGAGATCTGTTCCCCTGTGAGCAAAGCATTCCCCTCACCCCTCAGGAATGTCGCACGTGGCCAGATTCCCTGCAGGGACCAGCTCCTTTTCCCCCACAGCCAGATGGCCCCATGAAAAGAACCAGGAAACTGGCTCTCCAGGGGGCCATGAAAAAGCAGCCGGAGTGGCACCGAAAAGGCAGATATGAAAACCTGTGGGATAGGGTTTCTTACCTTTAAATGGAGACCGTATATCGCACAGCTATAAAATTCATATAGTCTTATTCGTTAAAGTCTGCCCAACGTGCTGATATGAAATTCATCGCCATAGCCTGTCCGGTTATTGCGGTATGAATCTTCTCAGGAACCTGACCCGCTGCCCTAGCCATGTCTGATGTCATATTAATATTTTTTTCCGACAAATATGAATCTGCTATCCCCCTAAATATGACATGTATCGTTCATGAGTTACAGAATTTTATAAGTTTAGCCCTAAAATCTCTAAGAGGGAATGAACTGTCATTGGTTGGTAACTCAGAGGGGGCCAGCATTGCCACACCCCCAAACCAGCTTCAACAAAAGTACATGGCCGGCAGGCGGGCCCGCAGTCCTCCACATTCCATCTGTATGAGAGCTGTCTGGTGCTAGCCAGAGGACACATGGCTAGCGGCCATCTTGATCGGCCATCTTGTCTGAACTGAAACAAAGGACATTTTCCATTTTGCTTGGATTTTAAATTGAACTTTGATTCTTCCCACTAAAGTACATCTTTCCAAGTATTTTTTCTCCCTTTCCTTACTTTCCTACTGTGTTATCTCATGTCTCAATAATTGTTGATTTTAATAATTTTCTGTGTATATTAATTATTTATATTGCCGTGAATAAAGACTTTATCAAAGTCATTCACTGTTCCACTACCCTGCTTTTCAGCCATACACAGAAACTGATCCCAAGTCTCTGGAGAGACGCTACTACTATTGTTGATATCTAGACAGAATAGAGGGTGTGTAACCGTTTTTTTTTTGCAGGACTAGTCAGTCAGTCGGGTCCACTGGCCCATACCAGTGGTGGTGGCAGTTATACCCTGAAATCGTGTGTAAGTTGTAATTACCGTACCTCACAGGCTCCCTTCTGGTTTGTCAGCGGCCAATTCCCAACGGTTCCTACGCATCGACTGCGACCAGAGTTCGCACGATCCGTGCGCTGGCACCGTTTGGAGGGCATTTCGCGTTCCAACCACTAGGGCTCCTGTGACAGCCTAAAGTTGCAATAGATTTATTGCTTAGTAAAATATCTCATCCCTTTAATGTAATATTATGCTGTTTCTTGCACAGTTTGATGTTTCTAAAATGTATCATGTTTGTTTTGTGTTCTGTTTGAATGTCAGCTGTAAAGATGCCCATACATCACTCGACTTGGCGGCCGATTGAGCATCCGATTCAATAACTTTTATCAAATTGGATGCAAAGCAGTGCAGCCACAAGCATGCCTGATCGACAATTTGACACATTTTTGTCCAAAATTGGCAGAATGTATCTATCAGACCTGCTGCAAGATGTCAGGACAACGTGGTCGATCGTGTTGCGGGGCGGTAGTGTTGTGCAACAGGGCGAGCGAGGAACACGAAGGAATCCCCAGTGCTGTTTCTTCTTATGTGAATGTGTCCACTGCCCATGCAATGAATACTTTACTAGGCTGTTGTCTCCCACTGTGGTCCCCATGCATTGCCGCTGGGCTTCTGTAAAGCACATGGCACATGTGTGACATCACATACGCACCACGTGCTTAACATTGGAAGCCTGTCCACTATGTGGAAGATGAATGAGGACCACAGCGGGAGACAGTGGACAGGTAAAGTATTAAATGCACAGGCGGCGGCAAATATACTTTGGGGGGGCAGCAATGGAGGTGGCACAGCAGATGTGACATCACAACTGATTCCGGGAGAATTAGTCCAGTGGTGTATAAGCAGATCAGATTCGATGAGAGAGATCTGTCTCTTGGTCGATCTGCCCATGCATCGTCTGATGTATGGGCACCTTAACTGCTTCCGGACTGGGGTAATTAAAATCTACACCATTTGTGGCTGCTTATTCCTGCCAGGGTGTAGATTTTAATTATGATCTCTTCCTTGTTGCAGGCCCCTCTCTCTGCCATCGCTATGGCGGCACAGCTCTGTGAGCCTGTCAGGAGCTGATTTCATTGGCTCCTGACCCCATGATCACTGTGAACCAATTGCGATTGGCTTACATTGATGACACTATCAGGAGCCAATGAAATCAGCTGATGACCAGCTCACAGAGCCGTGCCGCCATAGCGATGGCCGAGAGAGGGCCTGCAGCGATGGGTGAGTGGCGTGACTGGCGAGAGCAATGATGCAATTTTAATTCATTACAAATAATTAGCTTGGAAATAAAATAAAAAAAATCAACTCAATTGTAGTATTCACAATGATACTTCAATCTACGGTGGCTGAATGGAGTAATGGTTAAGGGCTCTGCCTCTGACACAGGAGACCAGGGTTCGAATCTCGGCTCTGCCTGTTCAGTAAGCCAGCACCTATTCAGTAGGAGACCTTGGGCCAGCCTCCCTAACACTGCTACTGCCTACAGAGCGCGTCCTAGTGACTGCAGCTCTGGCGCTTTGAGTCCGCAAGGAGAAAAGCGCGATATAAGTGTTCTGTGTTGTTGTGTTGTTGTACTTTTTATAGAATAATAATAAAAAAATCAACATACAAAGGATATTAGGAATCTTATAGCAATGATATTTGTATTATAAATTTCAATTTCAGTAGAGATGGCCCGAATCTCCGATTTTCGGTTCGTGAACCGCGAACGCGAACTTCCACAAAAGTTCGGTTCACGCAAACTTTCGTGAACCGCAATAGACTTCAATGAGGAGGCGAACTTTGAAAACTAGAAACACTTATGCTGTCCAGAAAAGTGATGGAAAAGATGTTTCACCTGGAAGGGGGCATGGTGGAGTGGGATAGATGCCACAAGTCCCAGGGAAAAATCTGGATTTGACACAAAGCAGCGTTTTAAGGGCAGAAATCACATTGAATGCTAAATTGCAGGCCTAAAGTGCTTTAAAACATCTTGCATGTGCATACATCAATCAGGGAGTGTAATTAGAGTACTGCTTCACACTGACACACCAAACTCACTGTGTAACGCACCGCAAACAGCTGTTTGTGTAGTGACAGCCATGCTGGACTGGTGCGCACCATGGCCAGAGTGCAGGCCGTGGCGGTTTTCAAGCCCATATGGTCGCCGGGCTGTGGTAGCTCAGTGATAGAACAACAGTGACTGTCCAGCTGATTACATTTGGTCTGTCCACAATGAAGCAACGACCTTATTATCTTGGGTGTGTTAGCGGCGAATCGGCGGGTAGCGGCGGCGATCGCGTACTACACGCAGCTAGCAAAGTGCTAGCTGCGTGTAGGGAAAAACAATTATGCAAATCAGCCCAGCGGGGCCTGAGAAATCCTCTTGCGCAGGTTACCCCGAGCTGAGCTCAGGATAACCGGCAAGGAGGTTAAGGCTTGATTCACAAAGCGGTGCTAACAGTTAGCACCCTGGTGAAAAGCCCCTTATCACACCTAATCACAGTTTAGGCATGATAAGTTTAGGCATGATAAGTTTAGGCATGATAAGTTTAGGCGTGATAAGTTTAAGCACCAACTGGGTTAGCACCGCAGTGCACAGCTGATCAAAAGTTTTGCGCTAGTGCACTTCGCATAGAGTGTAATGGCGCTGCTTTGCGTGCGGGTCTTTGCGCACAATCTAAACTTATCTAAACTTATCACGCCTAAACTGGCTTTTCACCACCGTGGTGCAATGGTTATCACGCCTAAAGTCTTTTACTGGGTTAACACCGCTTTGTGAATCGAGCCCTTAGTCTTCAGGCGGGCAGTAGCCCTCCGGGATCCATGCCTCATTCATTTTGATAAAGGTGAAGTACTGAACACTTTTGTGACTTGGGCGACTTCTCTTCTCAGTGACAATGTCTCCAGCTTCGCTGAAGGTCCTTTCTGACAGGACGCTTGAGACAGGGCAAGACAGAAGTTGGATGGCAAATTGGGACAGCTCTGGCCACAGGTCAAGCCTGCGCAGCCAGTAGTCCAAAGGTTCATCGCTGCTCACAGTGTCTACATCCACACTTAAAGGGGAACTGAAGAGAGAGGTATATGGAGGCTGTCATGTTTATTTCCTTTTAATCAATACCAGTTGCCTGGCAGCCCTGCTGGTCTATTTCTCTGCAGTAGTATCTGATTAAAACCAGAAACAAGCATGCAGCTAGTCTTGTCAGATCAGACTTATAAGTCTGAACCACTGAAACACCTGATCTGCTGCATGCTTGTTCAGGGGCTATGGCTAATAGTATTAGAGGCAGAGGATCAGCAGGGCTGCCAGGCAACTGGTATTGTCTAAAAGGAAATAAACATGACAGCCTCCATATACCTCTCTCTTCAGTTCCCCTTTAAGGCCAGGGAGTCGGCTACCTGCCAGTCCAGGCGTTGGTGGAGGGTGGATACGGAAGGGCTAAGGTGAGGCATTAGACTAAAGAATGTCCGCATGTCCGACATCACCATGAGATCGCTGGAGCATCCTGTCCTTGCCTGCGTGGACATGGAAGAAGGATTACTGGCAGTGGTACTTTTATTGCATTGTGCTGTGACCAGGGCCGGCCTTAGGTGTCACAGCGCCCTGAGCGTAACCAGATTTTGGTGCCCCCCCCCCATATAGTCAGATCACCTTTAGGGCTCGTTCACACTGGAGGTGCTTTGGACTTTTTAAGCGCTGGCGATTTTTTAAAATCGCCCTGAAATCGATTGTGCAATTATTCTCTATGAGACAGTTTGTTTCCAATCTGCTCAGAGAAACGCTGCATGGACCATTTTTGAGGTGATTCCGCCTCAATGGAGGAAATAGGAAAAGCGCAAAACGCTCACAAATTCGCTTTATGCAGCGATTGTGTTTTTAAGAATAAATACATTGTATTTATTATTTTACGGATCAAAGAGACATCGCCGGGAAGGGGGGAAAAAGCGTAAAAAAACCCCCAACGCAAACGCAATTGTGATCACAAGTTGTAATTTGATCTCACAGATGAGATAATCTCATTTGAACACACAGGATATTACTGCTTCCATGAAAGCAGGAAGTACACGGACTGCAGATTTATTGCAGGATTTGTGTATCAGCTGTAACAAAGAAATGTTTTTCTGTAAAGGTGGTTATGCTTTTAGAGCAGAGAGGAAGTTCTGAGTTTAGGTCCGCTTTTAGGCAAATCTGAAGGCAAAAGCTAGAGAGTGGAGCAGGAAGGAGGAGAGAGTAAGAAAAGAAAGAAAGGAAAGAGGGTGGAAAGGAGAAAGGCTGCTAAAGAGAGGAATAAAGGAGAGAGTGCAAGAGAAGGAAGGGAAGGAGAGAAAGAGAGGGAGATTGTGGGAGGATGGAAAGGAGATGGTAGGAAAATAGGGATGGGAGGAAAGCAGAGAATGTAAAGGGAAGAGTGACTGTGTGGTAGAAAGGCAGAATAGAGAGTGAGGGAGGGAAAGAAAGGAGAAAGTAAACCATGAGGTGAAAGAAGATACAGACACACAGAGCTATGGAAAGGAGAGGACAGGGAAATAGGAAAGAGAAAGGAGGACAAAAAGAGGGAGAGGATTGGGAGAGAGTGTTGTGGTGGGGAGGCAGGTGAGAGAAATTTAGCAGCAGCAACATGAATTTAGTTTTAGTTAGCTGTACTTTGCAGGCACTGCAGGGGCAGCAGGGTCATGTCACACACAAAACACCACACACTACCAGTATATGTCGCTCAACTGCTGGCAATTTATTCAGTTACAAAAAGAAAAAAAGGTCAGACATAGATTGCATAGATATAATATAATGGCAGAACCATTACATTCACCAATAGCTGCATATACCTTTTCTGTGCAGCAGGAACTATTCAGTTCAAAAAGGAACAATTGTTCCCAATTGGTATGGATCGCCCCACCATCAACGGGAGACGGGCATAGTCCCCACAAACGATCACCCTTGCGACAACCACCGAGCGGGGGTGGCAGGGCAGGACATTAATACTATGGCCGCAACTGCAGCCTTGCACTCTGTACCGATCCTCCACCGCCCGGTGAGGCCACAATGGTAACCGAACAAACCAGCTGACAATAGTCAGCACCACTCCCCTCCCTATGATCCCCCGCAGATCAGCGCACACACACCAACAAACATTCCTGGGGTCGTCACCCCAATATATACTCAGGAAATAGAAAAATCATATTAGCATTAATCTTTCATATATGGACTAGAGAAGAGAAAAGACTAGTGCACAAGGAGGCAACGCTGCGTGAAAGAGTTCCTCAATTGACCAGATTCCTGGAAGAAAAAACAGTTCAAAAATTGTGTTTGTATACTAGTTCCACAGGTTCCGCAATGGAGGGAACATTGTATCAGCAATGGCATTTATGTCATGACAATGATGGCAGAGGAGGAGACCATTCAACTTATCGATATGGAGAAACAACTTTGTAGATCTGCAGTAGAATTAGATAAATTAAGGGAAAAGTCTGAATTTGTGCCGTTTAATGAACGGATGAAAAAGGCAGTGGATTCGGAAAATCAAAAGATGAAGGAATTGAAACAAAAAAAATTCCAGAGGGACGTACAGGATTTTGCCACCGGAAATATATTTTTTGTCTATAGCACTCCTGATAGAGGTAGAAGCAGGAGTAGAAGAAGAAGTATAGGATGGGCTTCTGCGTCAGGGGATTCACAGGATGAGTCCAAAGGGGATGAGGTGGGGGGACCCACTAGAAAGAGGGCACCCCCACGAAAGAGTATTCTAAAAGGGGGTGGAGGCATGAAAACTCGCCAAAATACTTTTTTGGAGAAAAACGCAGGCATAGGAAAAGGAGGAGGAGGCAATATGTCAGAAAAGAGAAACCCAGTTCAGAGATAGGTGACACGGATGTTCCTTCGGCGAACAATATTATTAACCTCACGGATGTTGTCCTTGATGAGAATGATGTTAGAGTATTGAATAAGGGACTTACTTTTTGTCCCTCTCATCAGGTCCAGCAATTTGAGGTTTTTAAGGATATACAATTTTTTTTGAGGAAGGTTTTGCTGAGGGAACAATACTGTGGATCCTTAGAAAATGAAATGGGTTTCACGGATATAGACGATTTTGATATCATTGAAGGGGAGGAGGATGAGGTGATGGGTTTTGAATCACCATGCCTCCCATTGCACACAAAAATGCGTCCAAAATCAACATACATGCCCACCATACAGAAAAATAAATATGTGTCATTATTTAATGATTGCATATTGGAGGAAATCAAACACTGGTCCCTTGAATCATATCAGCAGGATAATTTGCCCCCATTAGAGAGAAAAGCGTTGACACGCCTGAAAAATCTTCAGGGCGTAATAATAAAGAAAAGTGATAAAGGGGGGAATATAGTGCTTTTACCTGAACAAATGTATTTAGAAGAGGTGAATAGGCAGCTGAATGATAGATCCTGCTATGAAAGAATTACCTTTAATCCATTTGAAAAGGTGAAGGACCAATTAAATATACGTTTACAGTGGGGATTCCTTGATGGAATCCTTACTGAGAGAGAATACAAGGCTTTGACAGTGTCTGAATATGTAATTCCAACATTATATATACTACCTAAGGTCCATAAGAATCCTGTACGTCCCCCTGGACGACCTATAATTTCAGCTAGACAGGGACGGATCTAGGGGGGAGCAAGCGGGTCTCTTGCCCCAGGCGCAGTTTGATGAATTCTTAAAAAGGCGGCAAAATGTGGATGGGGAATGGCAGTTTAGGCGCCAAAACCTGACCTTGCCCCAGGCGCAACTTGGGGCAACTTGGTCTAGATCCGTCCCTGCAGCTAGAGGATCTCCATTGGAGAAAGTTGCGCAGTATGTAGACTTAAAATTGAAGCCACTTGTTGAGAGGTTGCCGTCATTTGTTTTGGACACGATGCACTTTCTAGACAAACTAAAAAACATAGAAATTCCTGAAGGATCTTTTTTGGCCAGTTTAGATGTAGAGTCATTGTTTACTTCCATTCCCAATGAGATTGGACGTCGGGCTGCGTCGAAATTTTTGGACAGGTTTTATCCGGGACAGGATCAACATAATGATTTTATTGATTCATTGCTTCAATTTATTTTAAACAACAACTTCTTTACCTTTGATGAAAAATTCTATAGGCAGAAACGAGGCGTGGCAATGGGGGCGGCTTGCTCCCCGGCCTACGCCTGCCTCCATTTGGGGGCTTGGGAAGAAGAGGTTGTTTTTAATAGCGAACACTATGGGAAATACATTCCTTTATGGATTCGCTATGTGGACGATATTTTTCTGATCTGGACCGGTCCCCTGACGGAATTTCATGTTTTTACCCAACAATTGAATGAAAATAGGTATAATATTCTATTAACCAGTAAAATTCATGCATCACAGTTGGAATTTCTGGATATAAAAATTAAAAAAGAGGGGATGCAGCTGACTACCACCACTTTTAGAAAGGAGACGGCTGGCAACCTGTTACCGCATTATGAAAGTGCTCATCTGGAATCACAAAGAAGGGCCGTCCCGATTGGGCAATTTTTAAGAATTAGAAGGAACTGCTCCACACTGGAGGACTTTAAAAGGGAAGCCTATGCCTTGAAAGATAGATTAAGATCTAGAGGATATCCACACAAAATACTAAAAACTGCTATGTATAAAGCGTTACACACAGATCGTGCATCATTGTTAAAGAAAAAAATTAAAATGCAGGAGGATAGTTTCCCAAGACTAATCACAACATATGGTGGACACTGGCAGAAGTTAAAAGATACATTAGAGAGGTACTGGCACATTTTATTAAAAGATGATAAAATAGCTGAAATTGTAGGCCCAAGGCCTCTAATAACGGCCAGACGTAATAAGAATTTATCCGATTTGTTAGTACAGTCAGAATATAGACACCAGTCAAGTCAGGAAAAAAAGGTCAATCTGGGTATGAAAAAATGTGGAAAATGTTCAATTTGTCCCCATGTTGAAGTCACGGATATTTTTGAAAATTCTAGTCACAGTAAGCAGTTTAAAATTAACAGCAGGATTGATTGCAACACCACACATACGGTGTATCAAATGACTTGCCCGTGTGGATTATATTACATAGGCAAAACAAAACGGGATCTAAAGACCCGGATACAGGAACATGTGAGGAATATTAAGGACTCAATAAGAGAGGATAAGAAGGAAAAAACTCCCATATCCTCACATTTTGCTGCCTTTCATGATTCCTGCCCAGATGGCCTTAGAGTGAAGGGTATTTACCATCTGGATCCGGGGGTGCGTTTTGTCAATGCTGACCCAATTTTGTATCAAAAAGAAAGTTATTGGATCTATACCCTGGATACCCTCCACCCAAATGGCCTTAATAGAGATCTAAATCTAAAAGTATTTTTGAAATAATACAGTAGGAATTTTGGGAGGTGTTTTGGTTTCTTGGTTTGGAGGGGGGTGGTGAAGAGAGGTATGAGTCTGAAGTATGTGTGGAGTCTGTAAGAAAATTGGAGGGCATATTCGTATTTATGTGCAGAATTGTGGTTGTTTTTCGTTTTCAATTGACAAAGTATGTGTTGAATCCATCTTCTAAAAGTCATAGGCTGAACGAAAAAAGATGCCTCCAGCGTTTTTCTTGCAATATGTGGAATAACTGTGCAGTATCAAAAGTTATCGCTAGATGTCACTATGGCCTGGAACGCAATGAACTCCCTAGGAGAGGGCAGTTCCGGCCGTTGGAGCGCAACATACACGGATATAAGCCCATGTTGATGGCAGCGTCATCACGCAGAACGTCCTGAGGAAGTCCCTGGGCGGGGCGAAACGCGTAGACGTAGGCCTGCGTCACGCGCTGCTGGACCGCTCCCCTCCCTCTGCTCTCCCGCCAGGATCGGCGCTCTCACACCCTACGGACCCCAGGAATGAAAAATAAGTTCGGACAACCCCAATGGCAAGCGGCCCTGAGTCCCCGGTGAATGGACGGGTGACACCTGCCTAGGAAATCGATAGGCGGTTAGCTGGGCACCACCACGTGCGTTTAAACAGCAGACTACGAAGTGAGGAGTGGTAACTATACACGCCATGAATGTGTTGCACTGGGGTTTTTTGCTATTCAAGCTATTTACCATTGGGGAGAATGAAAATTTAAAACTCAGGATTGATGATCAATTGCAGCAGTCGGAGTCGATGACCAAGCAATGAGCCTTGATGGTTATACTCTTTTGCAGAGAAGTGTAGGAAAAGACTGTGTTAATACATGTAAATTACAAGTTACATCTCTCTTTCCCCGGATAACAGGAAGGAACCTGTGGAACTAGTATACAAACACAATTTTTGAACTGTTTTTTCTTCCAGGAATCTGGTCAATTGAGGAACTCTTTCACGCAGCATTGCCTCCTTGTGCACTAGTCTTTTCTCTTCTCTAGTCCATATATGAAAGATTAATGCTAATATGATTTTTCTATTTCCTGAGTATATATTGGGGTGACGACCCCAGGAATGTTTGTTGGTGTGTGTGCGCTGATCTGCGGGGGATCATAGGGAGGGGAGTGGTGCTGACTATTGTCAGCTGGTTTGTTCGGTTACCATTGTGGCCTCACCGGGCGGTGGAGGATCGGGACAGAGTGCAAGGCTGCAGTTGCGGCCATAGTATTAATGTCCTGCCCTGCCACCCCCGCTCGGTGGTTGTCGCAAGGGTGATCATTTGTGGGGACTATGCCCGTCTCCCGTTGATGGTGGGGCGATCCATACCAATTGGGAACAATTGTTCCTTTTTGAACTGAATAGTTCCTGCTGCACAGAAAAGGTATATGCAGCTATTGGTGAATGTAATGGTTCTGCCATTATATTATATCTATGCAATCTATGTCTGACCTTTTTTTCTTTTTGTAACTGAATAAATTGCCAGCAGTTGAGCGACATATACTGGTAGTGTGTGGTGTTTTGTACTTGGTTTTTTGACCAGTGTGGTTCCTGCTGATGGTTGCATATATTTTTATGTGAAGGTGTTTTGTTTTGGTCATGTCACACACAGCAGGCAGACAGCCTGCACTAGGGAAAAAACAAGAGGAAGAGGAGGAAGGGAGAGGAGAGAGATAGTTACAGCAATCACACGGGGTGTCCGCGGGACAAGGAGAATCTAGCTGGCTGCAACTGTAGGAAATCAACTTATCTAAATAGGCATCAGGACTCCTGCTGTCACCTTCTCCACATATGGGCAGTCATCATCATTATCCATGACAGGCTGCAATACAGATAGTATGGCTGCAGCAGTCACTGGACATGATGAAATCCGATGCTCTCTGCAGTGTCTGGAGATGACGCACTCTGCAGCAGGTCCCGATGCCTATATAGATAAGAACACTCGCCAAGCTGTAAACTCACCTTCTGCCCTGGGAAGTTGCAGAATGCTGCTACTTTCAAAAGCAGCCGGGAAGACAGGGGGCGTGGTGGTGCGTCCAATGTATCCAATGAGTGTCACAATTCTCTTCCTGGTCTTCGCCCCCATCACCCCCAGCGGCACCAGGGGGCGGAGCTACCATGCGAGAAGGACCCAGCCGGAGCCTGGAGGCTGCAGCCAGCTCCATAACATATGCGGCAGCGGCAGGAGCGCCCCCCTGGAAGCCGGCGCCCTGAGCGATCGCTCCAGTCGCTCAGGTCAAAGGCCGGCCCTGGCTGTGACATCACCCTTAAATGCATTGTAAAGCATAGTTGCCAGCTTGTTCTGCATGTGCTGCATCCTTTCTGCCTTCAGGTGAGTTGGTAACATCTCCGCCACTTTGTGCCTATACCGAGGGTCTAGTAGCGTGGCCACCCAGTACAGCTCATTCCCCTTGAGTTTTTTTTATACAGGGGGTCCCTCAACAGGCTGGACAGCATGAAAGACGCCATCTGCACAAAGTTGGATCCAGACGTACTATCCATCTCCTCTTGCTCTTGCTCAGTGACGTCAGGTAAGTTCTCCTCCCCCCAGCCACGAACAATACCACGGGAACGTTGAGCAGCACAAGCCCCCTGCGACACATGCTGAGGTTTTTCTTCTGCCACCGCCTCCTCCTCCAAAGAAACACCTTCCTCATCATCCGAGTCTGACTCCTCTTCCCCACACGACTCTTCCTCCTCCTCCCCCCTCTGTGCTGCCGCAGGTGTTGAGGAAACATCTGGTTCTGATGAGAATTGATCCCACAACGCTTCCTCCTGTAACTGTTCCTCTTCACGCTCCTCCACAGCTTTATCCACCACTCTACGCACGGCACGCTTCAGGAAGTAAGCGTACAGAATCAAGCCGCTGTTGGTGCCTTCACTGCAACTCACCAGGTTGGTCACCTCCTCAAACGGCCGCATAAGCCTGCATGCATTTTGCATGAGTGTCCGATTGTTTGGCCAGAACATCCCCATCTCCCCAGAGTCTGTCCTTCTACTGTAGTTGTAGAGGTACTGGGTGCCGGCTTTCTCCTGTTCTAGCAGGCAATAGAATATAAGGAGGGTCGAACTCCAGGGAGTCCGGCTATCGCAAATCAGGCGTCTCACCGGCAACTTGTTTCTCCACTTAATATCAGCAAAGTGTGCCATGGCCATGTAAAACCGCCTGAAATGCCCACACAACTTCCTGGCCTGCTTCAGGATGTCCTCTAAGCCTGGGTACCTTGACACAAATCTTTGAATGACTAGATTCAGCACATGTGCCATGCAGGGTACATGTGTCAGCTTTCCCAAATTCAAAGCGGAAATGAGATTGCTGCTGTTGTCACACACCACGTTGCCGATCTCCAGCTGGTGCGGGGTCAGCCACTGATCCACCTGTTTAATTAGAGCAGCCAGGAGAGCTGCTCCAGCGTGACTCTCCGCTTTAAGGCAAAACATGTCTAACATGGCGTGACACCGTCGTACCTGGCATGCACTGCAGCATAGGCCCTGGGGAGATGGGGCTGTGTACTGAAGAGGAGATTGCAGCACCAGTAGAGTTGAACTGCCACTCAGCCAAGGAGGAGGAGGAAGACGACAGCGAAGAGGATGTAGCAGGAGGAGAGGAGGTGGCAGCAGGCCTGCTTGCAAGCCGTGGAGGTGTCACTAGGTCCGCTGCACAGCCACATACAGTACTCCCTGCTTGCCAGCAGTCACCAGGTTGACCCAATGGGCTGTGTAAGTAATGTACCTGCCCTGACCGTGCTTAGCAGACCAGGCATCCATGGTCAGGTGGACCCTTGACCCAACACTGTGTGCCAGAGATGACACCACTTGCCTCTCAGTTTGGGTATCACCTTTTTAGTGAAATAATTGTGGCCTGGTATCATCCACTGCAGTGTCCCAATGGCCACAAATTTACGGAAGGCCTCAGACTCCAACAGCTGGTATAGTAACAGCTGGCAAGCTAACAGTTCCGCCAAGCCAGCTGTGAGATGCCGGGCAAGGGGGTGACTGTCAGAAATTGGCTTCTTCTGCTCAAAGATTTCCTTCACAGACACCTGGCTGCTGTGGGCAGAGGAGCAGGAACCGCTCAAGGTCAGAGGCAGAGTGGAGGAGGGTGGCTGTGAAGGTGCAAGGGAGAAAGCGGCTGAAGATGCTGCACCTGAAGGAGGAAGAGGAGAAGGAGGGTGGCTTTTCTTTTGTGTGCTGCTTTTGCTCAGGTGCTCTCACCATTGCAGTTTGTGCCTTTTCTGCATGTGCCTTCGTAAGGCAGTTGTCCCTACATGGGCCTTTCTACGGCTCAATTTTTGGAGACAGAGAGAACAGATGGCATTGCTCTGATCTGAGGCAGACACATTAAAAAATGTCCAAACCGCTGAGCCCACCTGGGGTGATGGCACTATGGTGGCATCAGCAGCTGACGTTGAAGGCCATGTTGGCTGGCTGTCCATAGGTGGCGATACATGGCGCCGGACACTGCCACCAGCTGCTTCTGACGACGAGCTCCCCCTGCTTCTTTCAGGAACTCGTCTCCTCCTACTCCTCTCTAACTCCCCCTCTGAACAGTCCCCCTGTTCATCTCCTCTATTGGGAAGCCACGTGGCATCCGTATCATCGTCATCATCATAATCATCCTGCCCAGCTTCGCTTGCCTCAGACACCTCCAAAACTGCACCAACAGCAGGTACTTCATCATCCTCCTCTGCCCACATTATGTCCATAGTGTCGCCTAACTCAGACATATGAGGTGGTGTAACTTGCTTAGCGCCTTCATCTGGTTGTAACAATAATGGCTGTGCATCAGTGATTTCCCCACCAAAGAACTGTCAAATGCAGCGGATGTGGTGCTTGTAGTAGCACTGGTGGCTGCGGAAGATGAGGTGTTCTGTGTTAAATAGTCAACCACGTCCTGACAATCTTGGGAGTTGATGGGATGTGCCTTCTTCTGAGCACAAAATCACATCAACACGACCTCGCACAGACCTGCCGGGTGGCCTTCCTCTGGGTCTGCCTCTACCTCTGCCTCTACCTGCTTTGTCCATTGTGTCCATATCGGGGGGGAAGAAGTGAAAGGTATGCACTGACTTGACTAATACAATGTGCAGTCACACAGGTGCAGTTAACAGGTATGCACGGAGTGGTATATCACACTGCGTGCACTCACGTAGGTAGGTGGGTGCACTGAACACAACAGGTAGGTATATGCAGTGATGGGTATTACAAATGTGCGCCTGTCACACACACGTACCGTGAACAGGTACAGTGACTGGTGGTATTAAATATCACACTGCGTGCACTCACGTAGGTGGGTGGGTGCACTGAAGTGAACAACAGGTAGGTATATGCAGTGATGGGTATTACAATGTGCACCTGTCACACACAGACAGGTACCGGACAGGCACAGTGACACTGCGTGCGCTCACGTAGGTAGGTGGGTGCACTGTGAACAACAGGTAGGTATATGCAGTGATGGGTATTATAATGTGCACCTGTCACACACAGACAGGTACCGAACAGGCACAGTGACACTGCGTGTGCTCACGTAGGTAGGTGGGTGCACAGGGAACAACAGGTAGGTATATGCAGTGATGGGTATTATAATGTGCACCTGTCAAACGCAGACAGGTACCGGACAGGCACAGTGACACTGCGTGCGCTCACGTAGGTAGGTGGGGTGCACTGAAGTGAACAACAGGTAGGTATATGCAGTGATGGGTATTACAATGTGCACCTGTCACACACAGACAGGTACCGGACAGGCACAGTGACACTGTGTGCGCTCACATAGGTAGGTGGGTGCACTGATGTGAACAACAGGTGTATATGCAGTGATGGGTATTACAATGTGCACCTGTCACACACAGACAGGTACCGGACAGGCACAGTGGCACTGCGTACACTCACGTAGGTAGGTGAGTGCACTGAAGTGAACAACAGGTAGGTATATGCAGTGATGGGTATTATAATGTGCACCTGTCACACACAAACAGGTACCGGACAGGCACAGTGACACTGCATGCGCTCACGTAGGTAGGTGGGTGCACTGTGAACAATAGGTAGGTATATGCAGTGATGGGTATTACAATGTGCACCTGTCAAACGCAGACAGGTACCGGACAGGCACAGTGACACTGTGTGCGCTCACGTAGGTAGGTGGGTGCACTGAAGTGAACAACAGGTAGGTATATGCAGTGATGGGTATTATAATATGCACCTGTCACACACAGACAGGTACCCGGACAGGCACAGTGACACTGCGTGCGCTCACGTAGATAGGTGGGTGCACTGTGAACAACAGGTAGGTATATGCAGTGATGGGTATTATAATGTGCACCTGTCACACACAGACAGGTACCGAACAGGCAAAGTGACACTCACGTAGGTAGGTGGGTGCACTGAAGTGAACAACAGGTTGGTATATGCAGTGATGGGTATTACAAAGTGCACCTGGCACAGTAGTAATTATACCACCAAGGGGCCAAAGGCCAGCTGAGACTGACTGACAGGGCTGTATGCAAGTGGGCCACAAAAAAAAAAAAAAATAGATCACAAGAACAATATTAGCTCTCAAAAGAGCTGTTGAGGGGTGCATTGTAGCCTGATTGGCTACAATGTGCCTGCTGACTGTGATGTAGAGGGTCAAAGTTGACCCTAATGATGCACTATGGGGGCGAATCGAACTTCCGGAAAAGTTCGCGGTTCTCCGCGAATGCGAACCACGGAAGTTCCCCGGGAACCGTTCGCCCGCGAACCGTTCGGGCCATCTCTAATAATCAGTTCATTAATCTGTTTACAGGGTAACATGCACATTTAAGATTTTCAGGCCCATATGGAATTTTTCACCTGACTTGCCACCCAAGTGACATTTTCAAACTTTTTAAGTAAATCTCTTTTAACCACCCTGGCGTTCTGATTAAATCGCCAGGGTGGCTGCGGGAGGGTTTTTTTTAGATAAAAAAAAAACTATTTCATGCAGCCAACTGAAAGTTGGCTGCATGAAAGCCCACTAGAGGGCGCTCCGGAGGCGATCTTCCGATCGCCTCCGGCGGCAAGAGATAACACGGAAGGCCGCAATGAGCGGCCCTCCGTGTTTCGCTTCCCTCGTCGCCATGGCGACGAGCGGAGTGACGTCATTGACGTCAGCCGACGTCTTGACGTCAGCCGCCTCCGATCCAGCCCTTAGCGCTGGCCGGAACTGTTTGTTCCGGCTACGCTGGGCTCGGGCGGCTGGGGGGACCCTCTTTCGCCGCTGCACGCGGCGGATCGCCGCGCTGCAGCGGCGATCAGGCAGCACACGCGGCTGGCAAAGTGCCGGCTGCGTGTGCTGCTTTTTATTTGGTGCAAATCGGCCCAGCAGGGCCTGAGCTGCAGCCTCTGGCGGTGTTGGACGAGCTGAGCTCGTCCAGACCGCTCAGCAGGTTAAGTCACCAGCAAGCAAGAAAATACTTAAAATAGTTTTAATAGTACTTTTCCACCTACTTTTTGGTACATTTTCAATTGCAAAGTGCTGTAAAGTTATTCTAAATAGAAAATGAAAAATTATTTCCTAGAGAAACCTAAGGAGAAAAAGTGAATTGCATATGGGCCTCAGACTTCTATGAACTATTTTGAGGTAATTAACCTTTTGAACGGGATTTTTCAGTTTACATCATTTTTTAGCCTTGTGCATAATAATGATGCACAAGGCTGTGCGGGTGCGCGGCAATCGATTGGCCGGCTGCAGCTCTAAAGGTGCCCATACATTAGAACGAGTATGGGCAGATTCGACCAAGAGACAAATTTATCTCTAATCGAATCTGATTAGAGATAAATTTGTCTCTAATCGAATTTGCCCATATACCACAGGCCGATTCCCGTCCGATTTCAGCATGAAATCATCAGGGAATCAGCTGAGCTGCCGCCGTCCGCCTCGCCGCTGCCCCCAAAATGTATAAATGTACAGTTCCTTCTCAAAAAATTAGCATATTGTAATAAAGTTCATTATTTTCTGTAATGTACTGATAAACATTAGACTTTCATATATTTTAGATTCATTACACACAACTGAAGTAGTTCAAGCCTTTTATTGTTTTAATATTGATGATTTTGGCATAAAGTTCATGAAAACCCAAAATTCCTATCTCAAACAATTAGCATAATTCATCCGACCAATAAAAGAAAAGTGTTTTTAAAACAAAAAAAAGTCAACCTTCAAATAATTATGTTCAGTTATGCACTCAATACTTGGTCGGGAATCCTTTGGCAAAAATGACTGCTTCAATGCGGCATGGCATGGAGGTAATCAGCCTGTGGCACTGCTCAGGTGTTATGGAGGCCCAGGATGCTTCGATAGCGGCCTTAAGCTCATCGAGAGTGTTGGGTCTTGCGTCTCTCAACTTTCTCTTCACAATATCCCACAGATTCTCTATGGGGTTCAGGGCAGGAGAGTTGGCAGGCCAATTGAGCACAGTAATACCATGGTCAGTAAACCATTTACCAGTGGTTTTGGCACTGTGAGCAGGTGCCAGGTCGTGCTGAAAAATGAAATCTTGATCTCCATAAAGCTTTTCAGCAGATGGAAGCATTAAGTGCTCCAAAATCTCCTGATAGCTAGCTGCATTGACCCTGCCCTTGATAAAACACAGTAGACCATCAACACCAGCAGCTGACATGGCACCCTAGACCATCAGTGACTGTGGGTACTTGACACTGGACTTCAGGCATTTTGGCATTTCCCTCTCCCCGGTCTTCCTCCAGACTCTGGCACCTTGATTTCCGAATGACATGCAAAAGTTGCTTTCATCCGAAAAAAGTACTTTAGACCACTGAGCAACAGTCTAGTGCTGCTTCTCTGATGCACTTGGCAGCACCAATTTTCATCCAATTCGATTATAATAATCGAATTGGATGGACGATTGGTTGGTTGGTCGCCTAGTGTATGGCCCCCTTAAGAGAAGAGTGAGTGTGTAATGCAGTGAGCTTGTTCATGCCCCCTTGAGAAAGCTGAAAATCGTACCAGTGAAACATGTCGGTTTCACATGGCGTGCTTGCATGACCGACGGCTCCCGGCTCACAACACGGCCATCGGCCTCCTTCCATGTTCCACCTGATCTACCCACCTGCCTCCTATCCATTTGTTCATCCTGCTAGCCTTGTGGGGATGTGGTTGCAGGAGATTTTCCATTGCTGCACCTGACATGCAGTCATGGGATCCTAGCGCGGGCAGCGCTTTCACAGCACGCGCTGGATGAGCACATGAATCTTCATCTACCGCTCTCAGCTTTACAGAGGATTGCCTGTGCAAGTCACAGTGGACATCAACTCTGCGTTTTGCTCTGGCACTTCAGGACGGCTACAGTATGCCAGTGTTATAACTCTGACAAATTTGTCTGCTATTGCCTATCTGCTTTCCTGTCTATAAGCACGGAACTGTTGTTGCTGCTTCTGGCTACCTGCTAAGGCTAACTGATGTTTAACCCTGTCACTGCAGGCTTGGATACTACCCAACTGCTGCCCTGTCTTGTGCTTTCTGTGTGCTTTTGGAACCTCTTGCAATATTGGAACCTGTGAGGTGGTTTTTAATATAAACATTGCTGGATGCATTTTACTGCCTAAGGACTATGGTGATCACCAATATACCAATCATCCCCATGTGTATGGTCTGTGTATTTGGTTTGTCCTGATGCGGGTGAGCCGGCTGCCCTTCTCGGTCTGTGTTTTTAATTTTGTGTTATTTAATAAAATTTGATATGTTTTATGATTAGAGACTGAGACTTTATCATTAGGTGCACCCCTCCTTCTATATACCCTAACCTTTTGCTTTGATTACATGATAATGATGTCTTTTAAATGATTTTTTTAGGAGCCTTTGCAGATCAATAATAAAAGTTATATCAAGTGATACCAAAAGTTTGGTGACAGCATTTCTCAAAATCTTTTACTAATAAGAACGTTTATTTTTGTTGATGTTTAAGATCTAAACTTAGAAACCATTTTGTACCCAGTCACAAGAAGCTACAAGAAGTAGGAGAAAATTAAAATGTTTAAGTATCACTATCATGTTTCACACTGAACTTGCTTTCTTATCTGGCCATAAGTAATAGGAAAAAACGAGAAGTGCACACAAAAAGATATAGATCGCAGGATACAATCCAATAAATATATATCATTGAAATATTGAAAAAGTCTTAGCTTATCTTAAAAGATTCACCGATCACAAGATTCAAACTTTTAATCAGTAAAAAAATTGAAGTGTTTCACAGCCAACTGCCGCTTCATCAGGTCAGTAAAATAGTGCGGTAATATCGAAAATGCTCTGAGTGCCTGTTTTTTTCTAATCTTATCTCTGGTCAGAAGATGTTTAATAAAACCTTTCACAGTGAATCCAAAGCTACAGAATTTATCATCCAGTGTTTTTCAGATATCTACAGAAATGAAGCTCCTCTTTTATTCACCTTTTTCATAATGTATCTCAACATTTTAACTGGGAACATCACAGTTTTCTTATGTATAACTTTAGATTGTCTTTTGCACACACCTATGTATATATTCTTGGGCAACTTAGCAGTGCTGGACATTTTGTCAGCTTCAAATATCCTACCAAAGCTTTTGTTCATGCTGCTCACTCAAAAGAAGACTATAACATTCCAATGGTGTATGACACAAATGTATTTCTTCATCTACTTCACCTGCACGGAATTCTTTCTCCTGGCTGTCATGGCATATGACAGGTACATAGCCATATGTCACCCACTTCATTATTTTTCACTTATGAGCCTCAAACTCTGTGCCTTGTCCTTGGTCGGAGTGTGGACAGTAGCAGCGTTGGAACCCGTGCTGCACTCTACCTTTATAGCTAATTTGTCCTTCTGTTCATCTCATCAAATCAACCATTTTTTCTGTGACATCTCTCCTTTGTTAAAAATTTCCTGCAGTGACACTTTACATGTTGAGATAGCAACATATGTTTTGGGGGCCATTGTAGGATTGAGTGCATTCACTCTCACATTGTCCTCTTATGTGTTTATTATATGTACTATCTTGAACATCCAGTCAGCTGATGGAAGACATAAAGCTTTTTTTACATGTGCATCCCACTTGACGTCGGTTCTTATATTTTATGGAACGTCCCTGTCTCTACATGTTCGACCTATGTCAACATATTCTCCAACAGAAGATAAGTTCTTCTCACTTCTATATGTCATACTGATTCCAAGTCTAAACCCTGTTATTTACACCATAAGAAACAAAGATTTCAAAGTGTCATTTAAAAAACTGACTTCTTTTCATGGCAAAATATGTTATTAAGACTTAGGATATTTTACTATGCAACAGAATTGTCAAAATATTTTTTCAGAATTCTAGATGATTCGGGCTACTCCAGGACATGGAATATTTTTTTTCTTCCCAAACTCATCTAGTAGTCTTCTCCCAATGGTTCTTAAAAACATGCTTCAATGAAGCTCTCTTTATATTGGGTATTATTTGCATCATTGTTTGGTTGCTTAATTTTCTTTTTTGTTCAATTTTTAAATATTGTTGCTATGCCTTCCAGGTAATATTAATTAAAATTTACGGGTGCAAATAACCAAGCAAACAATAAGAGTAATCAACAAATTCATATTTTATCATTTTTAGTGTTTGCTAACCGTGCTTTCAGTTACTTTCTACCTTCACTAATTCATTCATCCCTCCTAGTCCTATTGTCACCCTATTCATACATCCTACTTTTCCCATTGAAAACTGTCATTCTGCCTATCGGTCACGTTCTATTCTCTTCCCACCCCATTTTACTCTGTGATTCATGGAACCTCAAGAAACATAATTTTTCAAGTTATTTTCATACTCTCAATTTTTTTCTGGATTTGGTTTCCTCTTTATAGTTGTCTATCTCTTATACAAATGCACATTCTTGTTAACCATCCTGAAAAAGTGGGTGGTTCTATGCTTTTTTAGGGCATGAAATTGAAGTTGGTCTTTATCAGAGTGTCCTGCATGATTCAAGAAGCAGCACACTAATTTGTTGCCAGTAATTGACAGGGGCCAACAAACATAACAGAGCAGGAGGTAAGCTTAGCTTCTTAGCAAATGAGACAGGAAGATTCTAGTGGACATCTGCACTGATCCTCTGCCTCTGAACTAAATATCATATAACTGTGCAATCTAGCTGCATCTAGTTCTGACTCTGGCTGGAGGGATAGTTATTTCTGAACAAATTATATTACTTTATATTTTTTATGTTCATTTCATAATAGTTTATCATGCTATTTACTGTTTGTATATGTACAAATGCCATTGCCATGTGTATCAAAAACAATTCTGGGTACTTTATTCGGTGTAAAAGTGATTCTGATTCTGAGATATCCATAGTTTACCAGTGTCATAAAAGAGGGAAACATGGATTCAGGATCTGTTTTAAAGGCAAAGACGGAAGGTATTGTTCAAAAAGTGATTTCATGGTTTACAAAGCAACATGGAATCAGATACTACCATATTTTTTGGACTAGAAGATGCATTTTTTCTTCCCCAAAGGTCGGGAGGAAAATCCCTGCATCTTATAGTACAAATGCAGGGAGTCCCTGACTTACAAACGCACGCTGACCCCCAGCCGCATGTCGGGGACTCCCTGCACTGCTGGTGTCTTGAGTGTCTCTGTATTCCCCTTCGTGTTCCCCCTTTCCCTCTCCGCTTCCCTGTCGCCTCTGTAGCGAGCCGCGAGTTCCCTGTAGCTGCCTCAATGTCCCTTTGCTCGGGCTCCTGTATGTTCCCACTGTAGCTGTCTCAGTGTCTCCCGTGTGTGCAGTAAATAGTGGCAGTAGCCGCTTGTATCAATCACCAGATGGAGCGTCTCCTCTCGCTCACTCCTTCCTCCTAGAGCCACACTTCCTGGTCGCGTCATTGTGCAGCACAAGACCAGCACAAGAGGGAAGTGGTGAGCGAGAGAGGAGCCGCTGTTCTCTGCAGGCACGCTCTGTCTGGTGAGTGATACAAGCAGCTACTGGCGCTATTTACTGCACACATGGGAGACACTGGGGCAGCTACACGGGAGCCGAGCAAGGGGACAATGAGGCAACTACAGGGAACACGCAGGAGGTGACAGGGAGGCAGAGAGAAAGGGGGAATACAGGACACCGGCAATTCAGGTAGTCCCCGACATGCAGCAGGGCGTCAACATGCGTTCCTAAGTTGGGGACTGGAGTACAGGAGGAGGAAACATAGGACACTGGGGGACAGTAGGAGGACATAAGGGGGTACTGGGGTACAGGAGAAGTAAACAAGTGGGACAGGAGGAGGACACAAGGAGGAAACTGGGGACAGCAGGAGGACACAAGGGACAAACACAGGACACTGGGGGACAAGAGGACAGAAGGGGGACAGGAAGAAGACACATGGAGGACACTGGGGACAGCATGAGTACACAAGGGACACACAAAGGGCACGGGGAGACAGGAAGAGGAAACCAGGGGTACAGGAGGAGGACACCAGCAGTACGGGAGGAGGACGAGAGGACATAATAATTGGGGAGATGACATTTACAAAATGCTCCTGGACTATGGATGCACCAGGTTTAGTATATTTTTTCCTTTGTTTTTGTCCACTAAACCTAGGTGCGTCTTATAGCTCAGAGCGTCTTATAGTCCGAAAAATACAGTATATATTATAATTGAGGACTTGGGATTATGGGAATTTTTTAACATGTATTATTATTTACAGCTAGAGGTGGATTGACATTGTAAAGAAAATATTCAGTTTTGCTTTACTCATTTAATATTTTACGAGAGGCCATCAATTATTATTATACAGCAGAAAAATACAAGTTGGTAGGGTATTAAAGTAAAGAGCTGACAAACAGATTTGCCTTCACAGAATGGTATTTAAATCAAAATGAGCCTGGTAATATGTCTATAGGCAGAGAAATGAATGGGACGAAGGGCAGAGCCTTGAGGTACACCAAGAAACTGAAGGTGTTGAGTGGAGCAGGAATTTGAATATGACACAAAGTAAGAGCCGGGCCAATGTTTATAGAAGTAGAGAGTGGCCAACAATGTCAAACATAGATGAGAGACCAAAAAAGCTGGTATGGAGTATTAGCCTTTGGACTCAGCTGTTAGAAGATCATTAAAAAACTTTGGTAAGGACTGTTGTAGTCCAGTGGCTGGGATGAGTGAGGTTGAAGATACTAACATAGGAAGTTAGTAGAGCATTAGATAGCCAACTTTGCATAGCTATATCACTCTAGTAATTTGGATGAGAACAATTTGTCAGTAGCTGATGGCCTGGCTCTTCCAGAAGAGTTTTTGTGACTTCTCCTTGCATACTGGATGCAGTATCAGGTAAGTGGTTAGTTAGGGAGGGGGGCAATGTGAGAGGTATACCTGCATGTGGTGCCCCCTGTTGGTGACATAATCTATGATTATGTCCGACCGAACCCTCTCACCTGAATGTTGCTGAACTTATGCAATTCCTGCTAGATTTGGTACTGCAGACACGGGTGTTTACTTGCACTTGATTGGCTAATGGGCTGTTTGTGGACCATATAAAATGACAGATTGCTGGTTGGGAGTGAGCATTTGCTTCTTGTGTCTATATAGAGGCAGTGTGGGTGAATCCTCTGGTGGTGGGAGCATCGGGGACAACTTGCACTCTCCATCTTGGAGTTGCATGGAGACTTTGGAGGTCCTGGGTGGTGGCAGAGCTTGGGGCCCCCATCTGCCATGTGCACCAGTGTTTGTGTTTCTAACCTTCTGTGATATTGTCAACTATTTCTACTGCCCCCTTCCTTCTAGCATGACGGCATTTTAACTTCTTTGCCAGTCTGTGCCACTCTTACCTGTAACCATTGTGCATACAGCTACAAGCACTGCCATGGCATCTCTGTCTCTTCTACTGTCACATTTGCCATGGTGCAAGTGCAGAAGATACTGCCATTTTATCCAGCAGTTCCCCAGTCTCATCTTTTATGTATATAGCTCTATAATTTACTGGATTGGGGAAGCTGGTGAATGCAGACCTTGTCAGCGTTTATGTTCACTTACTTGTAGGGATCCACATGCCAAATTTACTTCCTGGTAGTTCACATCCCGGATCGCTCACTAGTAACAGCACACCCAAGAGAGCGCTTTTATTGTTACCATTGAGAGACCTGGGATGCAAGGAACTAGAAAGAAAATGCAGCATGTGGATCAGCGTGGTAACTGAACTTAAACAGTTACAAGGTCTGCATTTGCCCCCACCACCACTGCGCTCCGGGCAAAGCCCCGCCCTGCCCACCCATACAAACGGGCATGGGTTTCAGTCATCTGAAAGATTAACTTCTTTTTCCAGGAATTGCACATGCCGTATAGCATCATACACATATGTAACAGTCTTGTTAATCAGAGTTTAATGAGGTCACAATAATAACCCTCGCCAGTTGAAAATTTGCTTAAAGGGAAGGTCCAAGCAAAAAAAAAAATTGAGATTCACTTACCTGGGGCTTCTACCAGCCCCATGCAGCCATCCTGTGCCCTCGTAGTCACTCACTGCTGCTCCAGTCCCCCCCTGGCAGCTTTCTGACCTCGGAGGTCAGGGCCGAATTGCGTACATTTTTACACATTCCCGCTAGTGCAGGAACATTAACACATACATTTTTACGCGTTAGTGGTGAAACGCGTAAAGTTTTGTTCCTGCACTAGCTGGAATGCGTAAAAATGTATGCAATGTGGCCCTGACCTCCGAGGTCAGAAAGCTGCCAGCGGGGGACTGGAGCAGCAGTGAGTGACTACAAGGGCACAGGATGGCTACATGGGGCTGGTAGAAGCCCCAGGTAAGTGAATCTCATTTTTTTTTTTTGCTTGGACCTTCCCTTTAAGTACACCTAAACTGAGAGGGATATGGTGGCTGCCGTATTTATTTCCTTTTTAACAATACCAGTTGCCTGGCAGTCCTGCTGATTTGGCTGCAGTGGTGTCTGTATCACACACCCGAAACAAGCATATGGTTAAAGTGGATCGGAGATAAACTTTTACTTATTGCATAATTGTGTTTCTTTCATATAGTTTATAGGGCATTCCTCAAGCCAAATACTTTTTTTTTGTTTTAAAGAGAACCCGCGGTGGGATTTAATTATATTAGTGGGGCACAGAGGCTGGTTGTGCACACTATCACCAGCCTCTGTTGCCCTATGGTGTGCCCCCAGGACCCCCCTGCGATCTGCTGTCCCCTCCGCCGTGCTAGCGACACGCAGCGTGTCGCCAGCACAATGTTTACCTATGCGTGTCTGTCAGCGCCGCTCCCCCGCCTCCTCTGTATCGGCGCTACCCGCCCGCGTCCCTTCCCTCCAATCAGCGGGAGGGAAGGGACGTGGGCGGGTAGCGCCGATACAGAGGAGGCGGGGGAGCGGCGCTAACAGACACTGCATAGGTAAACATTGTGCTGGCGACACGCTGTGTGTCGCTAGCACGGCGGAGGGGACAGCAGATCGCAGGGGGGTCCTGGGGGCACACCATAGGGCAACAGAGGCTGGTGATAGTGCGCACAACCAGCCTCTGCGCCCCACTAATATAATGAAATCCCACCTCGGGTTCTCTTTAATACTCTAATTCCCTATAAAGTAAACAAGCCTTGCCCACAGTTTCTCCAGAGAGCCTTGACACTCTCAGACTCATGTAGCAAGGGCTTATGGGAGCTAAGTCTGGGCAGGAGGAGGAGGAGGTTACTAGCCAGAGATTTCAGAGGCAGAGGGGAGGAGGTAGTATCAGAGGGGAGTGGAGTTTTCACAGACTGAGGACTGGAGATACAGATCAGCTTGACTCTGTCTAATGTGATGTGACAAGCAGAATATGGGCGCTCTCGTATCACAGAAATAAATAATCATAAACTGTTGAAGCTGTTTGCAGCTAGATTTGCTGTGTAAACTATCTAAACTTTATATAAGATATATAGACAAGTTACTTGTTATAGTTAGTTTTTCATCTCGGATCTGCTTTAATCCAGTCAGACATCAGTCAGAAACATCTGATATGCATACCTGTTCAGGGCCTATGGCTAAGGGTATTAGAGACAGAGGCTCAGCAGGACAGCCAGGCAATTTGCATTGTTCAAAAGGAAATAATTATGGCAGCATCCATATCGCTCTCAGTTCCGGTGTGGTTTGAGTGCCACCACCAAGCACTAAGAGAAGCTCATTTTTTAAATAATTTTGAGGCTTTGAGTTTATTTAAAAAAATATATTTTTAATTTACAATGAGCAGGGGTTGATGTTTGCAATATTTTTTACAATCTGGAGTTCAGCTTTTACTCAGGACCTTCTTTTTTAAAAAGATAAATAATATTTTAACTAGCTTGGTGTAGATAAAGTATATTTCACTAGATGTCACTACTGCACCATAAGTACAATCTAATGAGAGATCCTGCACAAATCGGAATGATTTCTGTAACATGAATAGGCTTTATGCATACTGCGCTGGATGTATGATTGCCTTTTCAGCAACATACAGGAACGATGCACATCATATTATTTTAGAAAGTGGCCTTTTAGGGTTATTTTTGTGCCTTTTAAAAGCCTAGTGGTTTTGGCTCATCATAAGTTAACTGCATATAAACTAATATTTGTAATAGTTAAAGTCTTTAAAAATGATGTGGTAGATGGGAGAGAGAGCCCGTACTATGCGTTAAAGTGAACCCGAGGTAAGAGGGTTATAGAGGCTGCCCTATTTATTTCCTTTTAAGCAATACCAGTTGCCTGGCTATTCTGCTGACCATTTGCCTCTAATACTTTTAGCCATAGACCCTGAACAAGCATGCAGCAGGTCAGGTGTTTCTGACAATATTGCCGGTACTGTTTAACAGGAAATAAATATTGCAGCCTCCATATCACGCTCATCTTGGGTTCACTTTAAGTAGGCCTGGATGTACATTACAGGAGCCTATAGGCACAGATTTCCTGGCAGCATAGACTTCACCCTCCATGAACCTACAAACCCCCACCAAACTGCACCACAATTGTGCTGGCTGCCCCAGCTGTCACTTCTCCCTTACTTCCCTTTAAAGAGAACCAGAGACAAAGCACCCTCATGTATTTTTACCATATATATCAATGGTAACATGACAGTAATACACCTACTCTGCTCTTTGTTTCATTCTTCTTTGCTAAATCTACCTGTTATCAGCTCTGATAAGAATCCCTGACTGAGCATTCAGTCTAGCTTTGTCTCCGAATGTTATAGCTGAGTCAGTCTTCTGTGATGTCTTTTCAAGCCCAAGTCTACCCTCTTATGGCCCTGCTTTCCTGCTAGCTACTATGTATCTTTCTAGCAAGAAAGCACAGCCAGGAGGGGGCAGGCTTGGGCTTGAAAAGGCATCACAGAAGACTGACTCAGCTATAACATTCCAGGGCAAAGCTAGACGGAATGCTCAGTCAGGGATTCTTATCAAAGCTGATAACAGGCAGATTTAGCAGAGAAGAATGAAACAAAGAGCAGAGTAGGTGTTTACTGTCATGTTCTTATTGATAAATATGGTAAAATACATGATGGTGCTTCTTCTCTGGTTCTCTATAAAGATGTCACAAACATCACATTTTGGGTTCACGAACGGCGAATTCGAACCTTAGGGAAAGTTTGAGTTCACACGAACTTTGCAGGCAAATTTAGAAACCTACAAAGACTGTTTTTGGCCACAAAGATGATGGAAAACTTGTTTCAAAGGGTCTTGGACAGGGGCATGACAGAGGGGGATCCCACCAAAAATTACTAGTTGATGCAGAGTCATGTTTTAATCCCTAAAGGGCAGAAATCACAGTACATTCCTATTACTATGCTACTATGCCTGCAACTGAATGTAGCAACAACAATAGCAGTAGTGTACACAGCTCTGGTTGTCAGTGGGCTGTGTTGTGCAAGTAGAGGGCCAGCGCATACTGCAAAGGCTGCATCTGAAATGACCAACAGCTCACTTGTGCAGCACCTATAATAAGCTATCTGCATACTTTGCATTTAATTCAGATGCAAATATATAACTACTATTACTTACCATGATGCAAACGGGAAACTCAGGAATACAGGCTGGGAGCAGCTAACCTGGTAGTTACATACTAGCAAAATTATGAAAAGGGGGGGAGGTTGTGCATCCCTAAAAACATGCTGCAACTGACTGGTTAATCACTCAGGTATGCACCGCCTCTATTAGGCTGAAAATGCATGCCCCAAACAAATGCTACATTTATTATACTATGGAGGAACTTTGGCTTCCACTATAGTTTGCATGCAAAGTATAATATACTGGACACTTGCGCCACGGTGAGGCAGACCTCCGGGCAAGTGGCCTAACCTAAATTAAAAACAACATATGTGTAACCTTGGGAGCAGCTAAGCAAAAATGTGTAACTTACATTTTAATGGACAGCATTTTTTAATGTCACACACTGAGATATGCAATAGGTGAAACACAATATAGTGGTAAATAAGGCCCTGGATTAGTAGTACTCTGATTGTGTCTAAGGTGGCACACAATTATATAAGTAGTGGGCACAGCACTGGGTGTCAGTGGGCTGTGTAGTGTCATACACTGAGATATGCAATACTTCAAACACAATACAGTGATAACAGGCACTCGATTAGTACTCTGATTGTGTCTTACATGGCACACAATTATTTATCAGTGGTGGGCACAGCTGTGAGTGGGTGCCACTGGCCTCTGTGGAGTATCACATATGCAATAGTTCAAAACACAATACAGTGATAACAGAGGCCCTAGAGCAGTAGTGGTAGCACTCTGCTTGTGTAATGTGGCACACAATTATATCACTAGAAGTGGGCACAGGTGTGGGTCAGTGCCAGTGGGCTCTGTCTTTGGAGTATTATACAGCCACTGAGATATGCAACAGGTCAAACACAATACAGTGATAACGGAGGCCCTGGAGCAGTAGTGATAGTACTCTTGTTGTGTAATGTGGGACACAATTATATCACTAGAAGTGGGCACACACACAGGTGTGGGTCAGTGCCAGTGGGCTCTGTATGTGGAGTATGAGACAGACACTGAGATATGCAATAGGTCAAACACAGGCAGGCAGAGGTTGGAGCAAATGACAGGGAGAGAGTTGTCAAACCCAGGCAGAGGTCGGTACAGGCAGCAGGCAGAGAGAGTAGTCAAAATCCAGGCAAGACTCATCAACAGTAAATTAATCAAAGTCCAGGCAAAAAACAGTGCAGGTAGAAGGCAGAGAGAATAGCCAAAATCCAAGCAACAATCGGCAACAGTAAATCAATCAAAGTCCAGGCAAAAATCAGTGCAGGCAGAAGGCAGAGAGAATAGTCAAAATCCAGGTAAAAATCGGTAACAGGTAGGCAGAAAAGTAGATCAGCAAATCAGCAAATCACACAGATCACAGCACTTAGCTCAGCCACAGCCAGGAAGCAAATGGCAACATGGCATTGGATACAAACTTACTCGTATCCAATACAATGCTAATTTCAGCCAATCATATTTTTTATTATTTTTTCCCCTTCCTCCTCCATGACCCCACGCCGCCCCCTGACATCACGCCGTACTGCTGCACACTGCCTATCCGCCATCCTGATTGGCCGCCGGGTCCCTGGAAGAATTGCAGAAATATTGGGGTACCTGGTGGCCGTGGGGTAGAAGCCTGGGTCCCACTAGCCAGCGCTGATCATGCGCAGGACCCAGGAAACCAGCGCTGGAGGCGGCATTAGCCAGCCTGAACTGAGCTTACTGCTCTGAGCTGCTGTCACTCAGCCTGAGCTCAGTTCAGGATTACCGACAGAGGGGTTAAATAGAAATTATACACTGTATTCTTTTGGTCCTTTTTCTCCCCGAAAAGAGGTGTGTGTTTGTGTGTGTGTGTGTGTGTGTGTGTGGGGGGGGGGGGGGGGGGGGTAGTCATTGCATCTTATGGACTGAATACATGTAGTCCCTGGTTTGCGAATGCCCAATATAGGAGCGATCCGCCAATATGAGCGGCCCGATCCCGTCAATATGACATAAGTTCCGCATGGGGGAAGTTTGAAGAAGCGGCTTCAAACTTTCCCCAAGTGCCAGTGCATGCCCTCACAGCAGCAGCAGTGGTGTTGGACTCACCCCTGAACTGAGTCCAATGTTGTCTGTCCTCCGCTCTCTGCCTCCTGCTCCATATAGCCACATACAGCACCGCTAGATGCAGCATCGCTTTGCTTCCTGTACATCATGTGACATACAGGTTCTTGCACAGAGGGGGACACTGGAGGCAAAGAGGGGCACATAGGAGGCAAAGGGGACAGAGATATCACAGCGTTCTCACTTAAGAATGGATTCAGGTTAAGAACGAACCTACAGTCCCTATCTCGTTCGTTAACAAGGACTACCTGTAATCCCCATTGGGCCCGGTGCCAGGTGTCCTGTCCCCACCATGCAGCCCTCCAGCTAATGCCTGTGACAATTGCAGAGTGCGCAGTGGAAACCCCCTTCTCTCCAGCTGATGCACTCTGAGCCCTCCATCATGTGTTGTGAAGAAGACACAAGACAGACGGCTCAGCGTGCAATGGCTGGAGAGGTTAAGGCTTCTGCAGTGCACTCTGCAATTGCCGTAGGATTACTGCACCTTACAAGTCTCAGGGATATTTTTTAGTGGGGATGCCAGAGAGATAGCATTGGGGGACTTGGCACCTAGCGCTGGTGTTATTGCATTGGCTAGCACCCTGTGCTAGGGCCCTGGGAAACTGGTTAGTAGGGAAAGTATCTTAGGAGGGGGAGACATCTTGGGGGGACAAGATCCACAAGATGCCTCTGCACCATTGACTCATCAGGTGTAGTAATTTTTTCCCTCAACATTTGTCCTCTAAATCTAGGTGCATCTTATGGTCAGGTGCATCTGATGGTGCAAAACATTCGGTAATATATTTTTGATTGACTAGGTAGAAACGTCCCTACAAACTAAGGAAAGAACTATGAAATGCATCAAAATTTGGGAAAGTTTGATTGGTAATTTGGAGTCTCAAACTAAACTATAGATCCCTAATATCTTTCAATTAACGAAATGGTACCAGGAACGGTTGTTGGAGAGTGATCCTCCCATCATATTGTGAAAGACAGGCAAATAGTAAACTTGATATAGGATAGTTGAACAAGGGTAATCTAATCCAGGACAGGATATTGATGGAGGAAAGGTCAAATTGTGGTATGTGATGCTTATAATGTGAACATGGTAGTGGTTTACCTAGAAATAATTCTCTAATGATGTATATGGTGCTATGCCTAATATGATGTACACAAATGTCTATTCACAATGATTATCCATGTTGGAAACATCCTAATTGAACTATATATAGATGTTGAGATGTTTGAGATGAGTTTTTTTCAGGTTAGCTGTAAGGGGTAGCTCATAGATCTTAAAAGACTCACTGCAGAAGGACAATATGTTCAACTACTAAACGTGTTTCAAAATTAAATTTGCTAAATTTTTATAACATTGTAAGTGGAATAGTCTTGATTTGCATAACTATTGCCATATTTAAAGATTAATTAGCATAAACACATCTGGTTTGGTATAATTTGGTAGCCCACATTTTGTATTCAAGGTAAGAAGGCCTGTGCTTCAGACCAGTTTCATTTTATATTTCAACAATGCACTTTTTATTTCATGGTTTTTCAAGCTGTAGATAACAGGATTTAATACGGGGACCAATATGGCATAAAGAAGTGCAAAAAACTTGTCATATTTTGGATTGTAACTTGTTGTTGGTCTCATGTACAAACAGATTATTGTTCCATAAAATATAACAACACAGGTCAGATGAGAAGAACACGTAGAAAAAGCTTTTTGGCGACCTTCTGCTGACTTTATCTTTATAATAGTAGATATAATGAATATGTAGGAAATAAGGGTAAGCATAAAAGCAACAGACAATATGAGACTCCCTTCTAAGTAGTTTATCAGCTCCACCTCAGAAGTGTCACTGCAGGAGATCTTCAACAGTGGAATGACATCACAGAAGAAATGGTCAATAAGGTTTGAGGCACAAAAGTTTAGCTTGGATATCAGAACAGCATGGCCACTCAGATCTATAAAACCAATAGCCCAAGCATGGGTGTCCGCAGAAATTTTTCCAGGGGGAGGCAAAAGTGGGGGGGACAAAGCAATGCGGCGCGCCAAAAATGGGCGTGGCCATGCAACAGAACATGGGCGTGGTCATGGGTGGAGCCAAATATACAGGAACTTAGAAGTGGTGGAGGTGGGCCCACCCAGCAAAATGTTAGATGAAGCCCCCTTTTCTACAAAAAATAATGCCCACAATAAATATTTGGCAGGAGCATTCTGAGCAGTAGCAGGAGCATTCCCTCCCACACTGACTAGATCTCAATAATGCCTTCCTGCAGTAAATATTAAAATATGATCAGTTACATCACATCAGCGGCTAAAAGAGCAAATGTCAAATCTGCTACACAAGCGCTGTAGCAAGGCCAAAAATATAACAAAAACCAAATATGCGAGCTACGGCTGAAGAGCAGATCAGTGCTAGTCAGAGGATTCCAAAAACATGTTTTACACAGGCAGCAATGCAGCACACACACACACACACACACACACACACACACACACACACACACACCATACACACTGCAAATACCACACACATCACATACACCACACGCACTGCACAAACCAAACATACCGCACACCACAGCGTACAAACTGCTTACACCATACACAGTGCAAATACCACACACACTGCACAAACCAAACACATACCGCACACCACAGCACACAAACTGCATAGGGCCCGTTCAGACTACAAAATGCGGACCGCAACGCATGCGGACCGCAACGCGTACGAACGCACGCATGTCCGCGTTCGTATGCGTTGCGTGGCTGATCCCATCACTGAAAAGTGAATGGGACAGCCGCGCGTTTTTGTAAAATCTGCGTGCAGCATGCGTTCCCGGACCGCACAGGTCCGGAACGCATGCTGTGTGAACATCAGACATTGCACTCTATGCAATGTCTGATGTCGTGCGTTTTGGCCACCTGCACGCGTTTCCAAAACGCGGCTGGAAACGCGTGCAGTGTGAACGGGCCCTTACACCATACACACTGCAAATACCACACACACACACACACACACACACACACACACACACACACACACACACACACACACACACACAACATCACATACACCACACGCTGCACAAACACATACTGCACACCACAGCGCACAAACTGCTTACACCATACACACGCTGCAAATACCACCACACACTGCACAAACACATACCGCACACCACAGCACACAAACTGCTTACACCATACACACTGCAAATACCACATACATCACATACACCACACACACTGCACAAACACATACTGTACACCACAGCGCACAAACTGCTTACACCATACACACTGCAAATACCGCACACCGCAAATACCACACACCGCAAATACCACACACATCACATACACCACACACCTCACAAACCGCCCACACCACACATACTGAACACACCACATGCCACAAACCGCTTACACCGCAAATACCACACAAAGAACACACATCACACTGCACAAACTGCTCACACCACACACTGCAAATACACACACACACACACACACACACACACACACACTGCTTACACCATACACACTGCAAATACCGCACACCGCAAATACCACACACATCACATACACCACACAGACACACACCTCACAAACCACCCACACCACACATACTGCACACACAGCACACCAGTTTTTTTAAAAGGCCTTTTGTCCAGCAGCACACTGTTGTACCTGAAGACTGTTTTGTAGCCTCATCCAGTGCAGGAGAGTGTGACTGTGTAGCTCCAGTGTGTTACATTTAGCCCTGGGATTCTGAGATTGCAGGATAGTGGAGGAGGGGGGCGTGTACAGGAAAGCCAGCATGCTGTGCTAACATCAAGATCCCCCTGCTGTGCAGTCTCCTCTCACCTCCTCAGCTGTGTCAGCAAGGTGAGCCAGGGATGCTGAATAGCCCTGGAAGCCCTGTCATCACTCAGCCTCCCTGGACAACTGGCTGCTGTAGGGCCAGGCAGCTTTCCCGTCCTGTACAGTGTGCTGCCTCAACTGTCACCCCCGAGAGAGCTGCTTCTGTCCCTGAAACTGTGCGGCGCCATATTGTTGTAGCCCAGCACAGAAACAGCAGCTTCTGATTGACCCTTAGCTCAGAATCAGAGCAGGAAAACATGCCCAGCCCACAGCTGCCGGCCCGTCCAATGATTTACGGATCTCGCAGTGACAGAAATATACTGCTGGCAAATGGCAACACAGCCGCCCGCCCGTCCCTGCCTGCTATCGCTGATCATCCAGCCACCCAGGGAGAGTGACTGTACCCCTGAGAGCTGTCTCTGACTGGCGGCTCGATACTTCTGGGTTCGGGTGGCTAGGGGGGGGCAGCAGCTGGCTAGGGGGTGGCGTCTGCCCCATTTTGCCATATGTGCGGATGCCCATGAGCCCAAGCTGTAATTGCAAGCCCAGCAGCTTGTCGTAAACTCATCAGAATAACATAATGTAGAGGATGACATATGGCAACATAGCGATCATAAGCCATGGCTGAAAGCAGGAGGACTTCGGCACAAGCCATCGCCAAAAAGAAATACATCTGGTATATACATCCCCAAAACGGGATTGTGGTATTTCTGCTTGCTAAAATGTTCAATATTTTAGGCAAAATACTGGAGGTATAAACTATGTCAATAACTGAAAGGTTCATCAAAAAGAAATACATTGGGGTATGAAGATGGGAATTGCAGCTTATTATGGTAAAAATGCTAGCATTTCCAAAGATAATGATTAAATAAATAACTAAAAATGCAATAAAAACTGTAAACCGAACATCTGGGATGTCAGATAATCCTTCAATGTAAAAATATGCTGGGTGGCTATGTTCTGAGTAATTATGGTACATCCCTAGAATGCAGACGTGTAAATGAGCTTAGATTACTCCAACACTTGTTATGAAAGTGTACCCAAGCTGAAGCTCGGGTACAAAATTAAATACTTACCTAAAAAGTGGGGAAGCCTCAGTATCCTTTTGAGGCTACCCTCGGTGCTCTGATGTCCCCCGTCGCTGAGAAGAGACGAGGCATTATCACTATTCATATCAGGACCTCGGTGCTCTGATGTCCCCCGTCGCTGAGAAGAGACGAGGCATTATCACTATTCATATCAGGACCACGCACCTTCTCTTCCTTCAGCACTCAGCAATGGGGTACTTTGGACCACCGAGGAAAGCCTCAATAGGATCCTAAAGCTTCCCTCTTTTCAGATTAATATCTTATTTTGAACCCGAGCTTCTGCACGGGATCGCTTTAAGAATATATTTTTAGTCCACTAATTTATTTATTTATTTATTAATTAACTTTTGTGAATGTGGATTTATGTTATGTAATGGGCTAAGCATCATGCCTTGGGCTGCTTTGTACTGCATGTTTGCCATTCAAGGGTTGGACATACCATATTACCATATTTGAAATATTTCCTAGTATCTCATTTCTGACTGAGAGATGCCATAGAGGACCAGCAAAAAGGAAACAGCCATAGGGGACCAAATATGTCATGCCAAACATGCCAACATTCCATAGGGGAAACATGCCATAGAAGACCAGAAAAAAGTCAGCAAAATTACATTCTGCAGCAGAATTCAGATTGTTATTGCTCTGGGGCTTGCTATACTTATATATAGCAAGTCTAGGACTGAGAATGGGATCGACATGTGCTGTGCTGTTTGTTGATCATCAGGGCGGGGATCGACGCATGAGGCGTTATCCATCATTTGTTCGGTATCGAGAGGCTATGGCATTTGATCATTTTTGAGGATAGTGCCATGGGAGTAACAAAATGGTCATATTTATGGTTAGTTAAGAACATTAAAGTCCTTTTTATGGTTGTGTTTTTATTTCATTTTAACTCTTTGTGGAAAAGGGTAAGGGGTACATCAGTACCCCCATACTAATTTCACCTAAGGAGATAGTAAGTATCTGGAGGTCACCTCTTAAAGGGCACTCCCAGATGCCACCATGTACCCCTCCAGGGTGTAAATGCCCCACCTCCTCCTGCACCGGAGATGGGGAAGAGCCTCTTGTCCATAGATTGGACAACGGCTCTGGGGGAATGGGGGGAGGCTTGGCCGCCTCTTTTTTCCACAGCCACCCCATATCATGGACCATGTAGGCTGGTATAGCTCAGGCTGCAGATCCCCACACAGTCTGGGCTCCACAAACTGTCTATCCCAGCATGCATGGGTGACAAGGAGTTAAAGGAGTTAACAGTGATCTGGCCATTAAAAAATTAAATGAAAAAAAAATTACTCTGTGGTCCCCCCTCCTGAGCCTCTTTAACCCCTTGTCACCCATGCAGACTGGGATAGCCAGATTGATAGCCAGCCTAAACTATACCAGCCCACATGCTCCATAGTATGGGGGGCATTTTGCTGACTTTAAAAAACATTTTTCTTTGAAATATTCCAAATCCATTTTCTCAAAAATGATTGTAACATGTACAGGGACTTTGCTAATAACCGCTAAAGTGTTGTTTCACACATTTTTGTGGTAAAATTTGCAAACATGCCTGTGGACATGATGTTTGGCTGTCCCAACTAGCTTGAATGTATAAATTAACTTCAGTAAAACAAATATGAATAATAAATATGTATGATATCTGAAAGAAGATCAACACACTGCTGCTTTTAGAAGAGAGAGAAAGAATCAGGCCTTTTTTTGCCCCCCCCCCCCCCCCCCCACACACACACACACACACACCAAGTTAAACAAGAAATGAGTGAAATGTATTGGTGGGTTTATTTGGGCCAATAAGTCTATAAAATAAACTTTTTTATTCATTTGAATACTAGTTGACAAAACCTTGAGTAGAAGGAGGGCAAAATATGTTAAAAAGTACAAGCAGCACATGACAAAGCAGACATTGGGGAACGTTCCCTACACAGCTGAACAATGTTTCAATACATTGAGTTCAATTCCTTATTAGCATTGTTCCATGTTTTTGTCTGGATGTCTAATTGTATTCTTGTTTCTCTGGAGACATGTAAAGTTAATTAGTTTCAAATCTAAACATTAAGAATGATGTAAACTCAAACCATAAAATATGAAACGACATCTACTGGGACTGTTTGTTTTCATGCACTAATTTTGCATGAAATGAAAATTCATATGTTAAACAAAGGAAACAATTTCTAATGTATGGCTCAATCCAATGAGAATAAATCTTAGTATGAGACCATATTTTGTATATTATAAAACATATCTGAGGAAGACTCTTTTCAGATAATAATAATAATAATAATACTAATAATAATAATACTTATTATTATTATTTTAGCTAAAATGAGGTGGACATAAATACCCCGGTTTTATGTGGTTTATGCTAAAAAAAAGTGATTCAAATCAAAGTGATTTTATTGCACCTGTTTAATTGCCATGCAGGTTTTTAAGCTAATACGTAAATACAGGTATATCCTGACTTACGAACATCTAACTTTCGAACAATACAAACAGCATGAAAATGCAAACAAGTCAAAACATTTTTTTTCAAAAATACATTGTAGGTTTTGAGAAAATCGATTTAAAAAAAAAAAAAAACTCAGTAAAATAACATTCTGTTCCGGTACAGTATACTATGTAGCGTGTTCTGAGTTTTACATACACATTTTATACATTTTAAAGCAAACCTGTGATCCAGCACCTCTGGAATGTTTTGTGGTTTATGTGAAATCAATTCAATTTCACAATTACATCTAATCGTAGTTGCAAAATTTTACATGCAGTTTCACGTAACCAAATTAGCACATTATGATCATTACTAGGACAGAAGGAGGCACAAAGGGGGACAGTAGGAGGCACGAAGGGAGACAGAAGGAGGCACGAAGGGGCAGAGCCGGATTAAGGCTAAATGGGGCCCTAAGCAAAGTAACTGATTTGGGCCCCCCCCCCATCATGTCGTAATAGAATCAGAAGATGCAGTTGCACAGCAACATGCCACACACACCGGGGCAGCCAAGCTACTGGTTGCTATGGGCAACAGCCCGCTTTCCTCTGTGGGTGCACAATGCAAGGAATAGCAGAGGCAAAATGCAGAGTGAGAGATGAATGGCTGGGACATTTGCACTCAGGGGCTGGGGCACCCCTGTGAAGAGGGCGCCAGATATCACAGCAGCAGCACTTTCCTCCTGCATCTCCAGCCTGGCAATAACAGAAAGCTCCGGACACCGCCAAACCGGAAGCCGTTCCCCAGTCAGAATTACATAACCACCCCCACCACCGAACAACCGATTTCCTCCCAAACTAGACAGCCACCATGCAGCCTCCATCCCAGTGAATATGATAGTCCAGCAGAGAAGGCAGCTGCAGCGGAGGAGAATGACAGCACCAGATGACTCACATTCACCTAGTGCGATCCAAGCAATAGAGGTCCCGTCATCCGGAGCCCATTTGTCTCCTCTAGAGTGCTGCCGCTCTGTTACTACTACTATTACTACTTCCTGTTTGATCTGAGAATCAGGAAGTTCAGAGCGAGCGGCTGCACTGTAGAAGAGACAGATGGGTTTCAGATGACAGGATCTCTATCGCTTGGATCATGGATAGGTGAGTAAGCGTTTGCCATCTGCTACTATCATTCTTGCTGCAGCTGTGGTTCTCTGTGGGAAGGGAGGAAGGAGTGGGCAGTGGCAGAGCGCACAGTAGCAGCAGGGGGACCTAGGAGGAGAGCCTGGCTCTGAAGACAATCAGCAGCACACGGCATCATTTGACAAGACAAATAACATTTATATCGCGCTTTTCTCCTGGCGGACTCAAAGCGACAGAGCTGCAGCCACTAGGACGCGCCCTATAGGCAGTAGCAGTGTTAGAGAGACTTGCCTAAGGTCTCCTACTGAATAGGTGCTGGCTTACTGAACAGGCAGAGCTGAGATGCGAACCCTGGTCTCCTGTGTCAGAGGCAGTGCCCTTAAAGGGACTCTGAGCAGTGCCTGTGGGTATGCCTTTAAGCATACCCACAACTAATTAATTACATCCTCACACCTACCAGCATGATGTTTGTAATTATATCCCCTGGGTTCCTTATATTTCATTGCATTGTGCCGAATCGAGCTGCCGACTTTGGAGAAAAGTCGTCCTGTGTAATACAATGTAACTATGGAAAGATGCATATAATTTTGAAGCTCTCTTTCTCCTCTTTCCAATGATAAATTGCCGTGGCCGCAGGTTCGATTGCAAAAATAGCGAAAACTAAAAGGCATAGGGTGGCGGTTTATATATCATTGGAAAGAGGAGAAAGAGAGCTTTAAAATGATATGCATCTTTTCATAGTTACTGCACTGCTCAGAGTCCCTTTAACCATTATACCATCCAGACACCGCTGACAGAATGGTGAGGGCTGGTTTATGTGCTGATGGGGCCCCTTTGACTCTGAATGGGGCCCCAAGCGACTGCTTTTGTTGCCTGGTCGGTAATCCGGCCCTGCAAAGGGGTATAGGAGGAAGCACAAAGGGGGACAGTAGGAGGCATGAAGGGAGACAGAAGGAGGCACGAAGGGGTATAGGAGGAGGCACAAAGGGGGAGAGGGGGTAGTAGAGGTGGTCCAGAGTGACACAGTGGAGGCAGTGGTGGCACAGAGGGAGATGCTGAGGGAACAGAGGTGACACAGAGAGGGACACTGAAGGCACAGAAAGGCATAGAGGAGGTACAGGGGACAGAGAGAGATGGCACAGTGTTAAGAATGGATTCAGGTTAAGAATGGACCTACAGTCCCTATCTCGTTTGTTTTCTGGGGATGACCTGTAGATGAAAAGATGTGGGCAGCTTTGACTGACCGTTGACTGGCCCTGCCTCCATGTAGTATGAGGACCAACAGATTTTGATTACTATGAGCAGATTGTATAAGTAAGCTCTCACACTACATGGAAGAGGTACAATTTGCCTGTCACTGGCAAAACAACATTGGTTGTGTGAAGGCTTTTGTCTCAAAAAAAAGTCTAGATAAATAACACCTGACACAGAGATATTTATATATTTTTATTTATTTTTATTTATTTATTTATTATATTTTTATTTAACCCTGAAAATGGGGCTGCTTAATGGAGAACTAAACAAGCCTTCTTCCACTAACAGCAGTACTGATTCCTGCAATACAGGGAAGGACACCAAAAATCTGTATATCATTTTTTTTTTGCAAACTGTTACAGTAGTTATGCGGTGTGATGTTTATTTCCTTATTTTTTTTTAGAAATTGTCAAGGGAAATTATTTGGAGTACAAACTTATTAATAAATCCATTTCTGAATCTGAAAAAAAATGAAACTATGTATGATACATTGCTGTGTGTTTTCTAATAAAAAAAATAATATTAATCTTTAAATCTGCCCCCCTGCAGTGTTACTTAGAATACTGATTGCACTCTACTGGTGGTTTGAAAAAAGCACTCTGATTTGTGGCTGTTTTCTGATCCACTAAAGAAGGCTTTATGGACCAAAATAAGCAATTAAAGGCAAACTTCATACTATTCATTGTAGGCATGAATCTTATTATCCATTTGTAGATGGCTACATTTTTTTATGTAAGTAACAATCCTTACATAACGCTATGATGCATCTTCACATTTTAGTGATTTATGTTTCAATTCATACAATCAAAAGAATAATAGATGTATTTTTACAATACAAAAAAACAAACAAAAAAACCCCAAAGGCATTATGCAGCAATAAAGTACACATAACTCGTACTAAACCAGGGATAATGGTGTTTCTGACAGAGAAATATATCTTCTTACCATATCTTTCAGCATTCATAGAACCAAAGTGCAAAATACAGGCATATGCATATATAGAGAATGGACAATACATGTTAGATGTGTCAGATTAAAAATATTTACCGGAGGAGACAGCAACATAGCAAAAAGTCATTTGTAGTTTATTACTGTTGTGCATTTTATATAATGCTGGCATTTTCCACAATGTTTTACAGAGTACGTTGAACAATTCATGACAATAGCTGTCGCTTAGAGGAGCTCACAATCTAATTCTTGCAATAATCATAGTCTAATGTCCCTAACAAAGCCTAATCTGGTTGGAAGCCCGTTAACCTGTGGGATGTTTTTGGGATGTGTGAAGAAACTGGATTACCCAGGAGAAACACAGGAAGTTTATACTTTACAAATTCCATAATAATAATCATTTTGGATTCAATTCAAACCTGGGAGTGTATCACTGCAAGAGAAGAATGTCTGCCAATTAGCCACCACACCGTCCCAACCTTATAAATAAATTCACCCTCAACTCCCACCTCCATTTCTCTAATAACTTTTTCTTCCCCATTCACAATTTCCTCCCATAGATGACTTCAAGACTTCTCTTTTGCTGCGTCAATCTTCTCTTTTGCTGCCTCAATAGTTCTTTCCCTCATCCCCTGGACTTGCACCTACTTTAAACACAAGGGGCTTGATTCACTAAGACAAATAGCATGCCTTATCCGAGTTAACGCTCCTTATTAGAGATAACACGCCTTATCAAAGTTAACATGCCTTATCAGAGTAGCACAGCGAGCGCTACAAACTTATGACTGCTAATTGGCATTGATAAGAGCTCCACTTGTTCTGCCCCTGCGGGTTCATAGCTCTCGCTATGCTACTCTGATAAGGCGTGTTAACTTTGATAAAGTTATCTCGGATAAGGTGTGCTATTTGTCTTAGTGAATCAAGCCCCTTTATTCAAGCCCTTAAAACTCACTGTGGGAAACTCACCTACTCACTTTCATCTTTCACTTAAAAAACACTAATTAGCCAGTGTTCCATTTTCCTGTCTGTTACATCCTACATTAGCCCACCTCTTGTAAGTTTTACGTTCAACAAGGCACAGTCCTCTTCTCCAGTATCAAAGTTTATACTTCTTATATATGCAGGATTGTCATCCGGGCTTCCTGTTTATTACATGGCATAATATAATATTGACATTTTATAGATAAAAATAATTATAATACATTAAAATCATATGACCTTGCCAGTATGTTGGAAAGACTATGCAAAGTCCTCTTCTTTATTTGCAGGCGCTGTGTATATATAGAAGCTGAAAGAGTGTTTAAATCCCAAGGGATCTCATTTATTATAAACATAGACGTCTCTTCAGAGGTAGTATGTTCAAATGCCAAGATGGCTAATTAAAAGTTTTTCATAGTAACTCACCAAACTAATAAAAAAAGTTTTGTAAATATCTTCCTACTGTAACTAGTTGTGAACTTAGAAAAATAAATATGTATTGTTTAATATATAATGTTTAATTATTAACAGTGTAAAATCTGAAATACTTTTTAATCTGAACACTCAATAAACATAAACGATTCAGTAATCTGTGTAAAATATATTCCTTCATATATCAACAAAAAACAAACATGTAATAGCTGTGTTTTATGTGCACATACAAACAAAACGAGAAAGCTGAAATAGTGAAATCTTGGAGCTGTATAAAAAACAAACCAAACAGATTTGCCACAAGTTTTCTTTAACCACCCTGGCGTTCTGATTAAATCGCCAGGGTGGCTGCGGGAGGGTTTTTTTTAAATAAAAAAAAAACTATTTCATGCAGCCAACTGAAAGTTGGCTGCATGAAAGCCCACTAGAGGGCGCTCCGGAGGCGATCTTCCGATCGCCTCCGGCGCCCAGAATAAACAAGGAAGGCCGCAATGAGCGGCCTTCCTTGTTTTGCTTATATCGTCGCCATAGCGACGAGCGGAGTGACGTCATCGACGTCAGCCGACGTCCTGACGTCAGCCGCCTCCGATCCAGCCCTTAGCGCTGGCCGGAACTTTTTGTTCCGGCTACGCTGGGCTCAGGCGGCTGGGGGGACCCTCTTTCGCCGCTGCTCGCGGCGAATCGCCGCAGAGCGGCGGCGATCAGGCAGCACACGCGGCTGGCAAAGTGCCGGCTGTGTGTGCTGCTTTTTATTTCATTAAAATCGGCCCAGCAGGGCCTGAGCGGCAGCCGCTGGCGGTGTTGGACGAGCTGAGCTCGTCCAGACCGCTCAGCTGGTTAAAGAACCAGAATACCAATCTCCAATTTCTAAATAAACAAAACAAATATATATTTTTTTCACCAAAATTTGCTGTCCTCTGCCTGGACATAGCTATTTCAGCCCTAAACACATGATATTTGCATGCAGAGAGCTACCCATGATCTAGTGGCTATTCCCTTGACAGTGGGGTATGAATGCCATGGGGCTCACACTTTGCTTTTATGGGAAAGACCACATAATGTTATATAAACTCTGTACCAGGCACCTCGATACCCGAGGTGACATTATGAGATAGACATGTGTATGTACAGTGCCTAGCACACTAATAACTATGCTTTGTTCCTTTTTTTCTTTCTCTGCCTAAAAGAGTTAAACATCAGGTATGTAAGTGGCAGTTCCTGTCTGTGTCAGGACTGGGTCAGACTATAGTGTGGCCTTCACTGATAATAAATTACAACTATACAACACTTTCCTAGCAGAAAATGGCTTCTGAAAGCAGGAAAGAGATACAAAGGGTCAATAGTACATAGATTTTAGCTCTAGCATACTTCAATAAATGTGTCAATGAGCAAAAACAATAACACAGTAAAAACTTAAAAAGTAGATTTAAATATAAAATAAAATTGGAATATCTTAAAAAGTCATTTTTAGGAGAAGGAGGATAGATACAAATGTCCTTTAAGATTCATTATTGATACAACAAAAATAACAGACACTAAGCAGTCAGCAGAGGGCAATTCTCGGTTAATATCCAGAGAAGCATATTACAGATGAACAACAATAGCAATATTGCCTTAAGGGCTGAGCTAATGTACAGCATGATAGTCTTCAGATTCTACAATAGTTCTCTCCTGGAGCACATACTTGTGTCAAACCATGATGGCTTAACAGCACAATAAAAATGCTAAAATTCTGGGTGCAGGCCAAGGTAATAGAGGAGGGGAAAGTTGAGAGTCAGAGATAAGGGGAGGAAAGAATGTAAACTAAAAGGGCAAAGGGGAAAAATTGTATGGGAGGTGAAAGTGGTCAACAGGTCACAGGGGCCATTGTAGAAGTCCCACAGAAAGGTTATACATAGTGATGAGCATAAAGACCTAATTACGATTAGGCAAAACTTTACGTAATTTGTAAAATTGTGATTATGGCTGTAATCATACATTTGTAATTTCACAAAATTTCATGTTTATGCAGAATTTCTTGATTTTAATTGTTTTTTTTTATTACGTCTGTTTTTGAAATGGAAAAAAATTGGAATGTCGTGTTTAACTTGGAAATCCGTCTGTTCTCGAAATTGTGTTTCAGTCCAGAGCCTCCTGATACATTTAAAGTGACAACACGTGCAGGGACCTTTGCATTTTTAGATATTGCAAGGCATAAAACCAAGTGTTTCAGCATACATGACCGCTAAGTGCACCTTTACAAAGAGTACCTGTCTTAGAAGTGGCTGCAGGTAGAGCCTTTGGATACATTGAAAGCGACAGCATGTGCTGGGACCTTTGCATTATCAGATATTGCAAGACCCAAAACCAAGTGTCCCAGCGTGCATGACCACTAAGTGCACCTGTCTTAGAAGTGGCTGTAGGTAGAGCTTCCTGATACATTTAAAGCAACAGCACGTGCATGGGCCTTTGCATCATCAGTAATTGCAATCAATGAGTGACTTTCCTGAATTTAGTAATTACTTAAATTTGTATAATCACTATTAAAAATGAAATTACGCCCATTTCCATAATTAAAATCACTGTTTCTATAGAAAACACAAAATTATGAAATTTTGCGTTAAACACGAATTTGTGCCGAAACGCAAAATATTTGATGGAAATTTCGCTTGCAGAATTCCAAATTACTGTTTGTATGGCACTTACAAAATTATGAATTCACGACGTAGTGACATAATTCTCACATCACACCTATCGGAATTAGTAGACCTACATCTGCAACCATTAGTACACAAACTACCATCATATCTGAGAGACTCAACACAACTACTGACCGAGCTGGAGAACATAGAATGGAGAGAGAACTATAGATGGGTCACGTTAGATGTCTGCGCCCTTTATTCCAACATCCATCACCACATAGGGCTACAATCAGTATGGTACTACCTCAATCAAGAGAACGAAATTCCATTAAAACAAAGATATTTTATCATTCAAGCAATCTCTTTCATTTTAACACACAACTTCTTCGAATTTCTGGGAACCATATACCTACAAACGAGGGGAACGGCAATGGGGGCGGGGTTTGCACCCAGCTATGCAAACCTAACTATGGGACTCCTGGAGAAGCTATTCCTGGGAACGTCCAATCCATACAACAAGCATATTATCTTATATAGGAGATATATCGATGACTTGTTCTTTGTTTGGGAAGGAGATGAGATCTCAGTGAACAACTTCATAAAATATATGAATGGGAACGATTGGGGGATCACATTCACTTCAAATCAAAATCAGAAGGAAATTGAATATTTGGACGTTGTATTACACCATGAGGGAGGAGTAATAAAATCAAGGAATCATTTTAAAACGGTGGACGCAAATGCTTATATAGATTTCCACAGCTGCCATCATAAACCATGGAAGACCAACATTCCCTATGGCCAATTCTTAAGAATAAGGAAAAACTGCTCTGATAGAGAAACCTACAATGAACAAGCAAAGACTCTAACCCATAAATTTAAAGAGAAACACTACCCTAAGACGCTTATATCGGAAGCGAAAAAGCGAGCAGAGAACACAGAAAGACACACACTGCTGGAGACAAGGAAGAACTCCACCAGCAAGAAAGAAGAAGTAGAACCTAGCTTTATAACAAGATTCTCGAGCAACCAAAAATGTATAAAAGATATTATAAGCAAACACTGGCCACTTGTGCTGAATGATCCATTCCTCCGAGCAAGCCTTAAGTCCAAACCGAGATATATTTTCCGTCGAGCTAGAACCCTCAAGAACCAACTGGCACCTAGTAGAATCACAAGAACCAAGAAGCCCGTTCAGAATCAAACAAAGAAAGAAGGAACGGTGAGCAGGTGCAGGCAACCCAGATGTTTGTGCTGCACTGCACTACAACAACAACACCAAGCTTCCATCACCTCCACAACAACAAAAACTTCATATCCCATTACAGGTTCCCTAAATTGTTCCAGTGATTTTGTAATTTACGTGATAACTTGCCCATGCGGACTGCAATATGTGGGGAGAACGACACAGCCCTTCAGAGTACGGTGGGGCCAACATAGGAGAAACATACAGAGAGGATTTCTCAAACATGGTCTATCCAGACATTATAACTTTCACCATAATAAAAGCACGGAAGGAACAGCAATTACCCCGATTGAACAAATTGCTGAAATAACCCCAAATAGAAATGCAGTTCTGAAGTCAAGAGAAATGTACTGGATCTTTCAATTAAATACCCTCCAACCAGAAGGACTGAATATATGTCTGGAGCATAATTTATAAACTTACAAAGGACAATAGCTAACAACTGTTTATATATTCAGAGATAAATAATAAGAAACATGCAATGCCTTAATCGATTCCGCTTTCCCCCTCCCCCCTTAGAGATATATACCTTTTTTTGTCCCATTCGCTGCTTAACCACTGCTGGTTTCATCTGATACATTCTCTTATATAAAACAACACACTCAATTTGAACCCTTTCCACTACAACAAAATCATTTATCTATAGCTATTAGAATCCCTATATACCATTCCACCGTACTAGCCCCTAGGACAAGAACCTGCCACATTGGGCCCTACTCTAAGTATGCGCCTACTTGAATAGAAAATCTTGCCAGTAATTCACAGTACAACCTCCAATAGGAACCTTTCTCCTCATATAAAATATTTGTAATTCTCACATCAAAAGCATCACTTTCACCTAAATTCCCCTCACCAGGGGATGATTCCTCATCCCAAAATCTCTTCCCCCCCCCCCCCCCCGTTCCCAAAATAACACCTTACTACTATATTCAACAATAGAAACATAGACTCTACGAAATGGACCTCCTGCCCCCCAAAATAGACCACATAGGTCACTCTCCTGGGCTGCCCCACTAGAGGGCGACAGAACCAAAAGATCCAGTGCATATCCCTGTACATGTTACAGACAAGAACGATCTGAATTAATATGAATCACTAGACAGGCATTTTTTACCTCTCTGGACTTCCAGAACCCTAATAGATTTCCAATATAATATTATATTTTATCTCCTAATTTACTATATCCTCCAACTCCGGATAGTGTTTCCCTAGATACGACCACCGCTGGCTTAATGGAGCCCCTAATAATATGGCTGCCACATACAGCCTATCTAAACCAACTGCCACCACTAAGATGGCGGACGATCTTCTGCATATGCCCACCCCAGTCCCCCGTTTTGTGAGAGGGCAATTCCCTCTTCTAAGATGGACGCCTCATCATCCCCCCTGCCAGGTCAAAGGTCTCTTTGCATCCAGCGGGACGCGTGACGTCAACGCGTAGCCGCGTAATCACGCGAGAGTTCGTCCATCCGAGACCTGCTTGCTTTCTCTACTTAATACACTGGCGGGCAGCCGTCCGTATACGGCGCCCGGATTTCCAGCAATACCTACTAAAAGGTAAGCCTCATCCCCCACCCCCCAAACATCCCCCAGGAAAACAGGGACATGCCTGCACCGGCGGGGAGGGTAATTTGCTGATGTGGATGCCCCTCTCGCAGCCGGGTGGCCCTGCACACAAGCAGACACGCACTAGCCGTGCGCGGATGGGTGTGTGCTGACTGCCTGGCTGACCATTATTGCACAGATTCTTCTATTCCATCCACACAGGACATAAAGGCAGAAATTGTGAATAGCCTTAGGATGTTTTGTACTCCTGAAAAAACGTGATGTAAATGTATTGTAGATGTTGTCTTCTATGTCTTAAGTTTTGATGGAACTTGCAGGGTCAAAAGACCCAACCCCTATTGATAAGATGAGTTGATCCATAGTGGGACACGCGCAGTATTTAAGGTAGCACTAGGGGCACAGCATGTATTGGCTCCCCCCCCCCTATTTCTATACATTATATATTATTTCTTCTTTTATTAAACTATTATGGTTAGGGTTCTCAGACACAGACATGGGAATGTTTGTGTGTCCAACCAGGGGTTTGAGTTATATGTGCTCAACCAAGTGTGTTTTTTAAGAACTGCATCATGACTCTCACAATTTTTATATGTGTTTTTATATGTGTTTTACATATTTTGATATTAGAATCTACCATGAGTGAAATATATGTAATTTGTATCATTCCCTCGGATTTGATGTTTTTTATATATTTTATATATATTTATATATATAGGTATATATTATTATATATATATATATATTTTTAAGGTTTGTTTACGTTTTTTACGTTTTTTATGCTTTCCTTGTGAATTGATTGGTTCTGAGCGCTGTATGTTTTCTTTTGATAACTCCAAAGGCATTGTCACTGACCTGAGGAAGCGGTTTTAACCGTGAAACGCGTTGTCTTGATGCAAAATAAATAGAATCCTTAAAACCAACGAAATTTCGTCCGTATATTTCCCGAGAGGGGACCTCTAAAAGGTAGGATCACACCATTGTTTTAAATGCTGTACCTGCCGTATAGAGTAAGACATATTACCACATACACCGGGCGCCTCCTACCCTTTTCAATAAATTTATAATTCTCATCCGTAATTATGGAAACAGAAAATTATGCAAATTTTGGCTCAACACTAGTTTTACAGAAGGTTGAGTCTCATACCATAGGACACTGCCCAAGAACAAGAGATAAGCCTAGGTCCTGCAACAACAGTAAAGTCCACAGACCCACAAGCAAAATAAAGTGTTTTCACTGGGAACTTCCAGGTTACAAGGAGCCATCCATAAAATCCCTTTGAGGCCTGGAACCCACTAGAGTGGATTTTTCTGAGCATTTAGGGAGCACTTTCAATTGCTAGCAATTTCCCTAAATGCTCTGCCAATGTAAATAGATAGGACAGATTCCACTAGAGCGATTAAAAGCGAAAAGAAATCACAATTACAGGACATGCAGCATTTTGGGAGCATTTCCATTCTTAATGAATTCGGATAAGAGCAAGGTAATCGCTCCCAAAATCGCTTGCAAAACACTATCACAAATCGCTAGCGATTGTGCTTTGCACTTTCTAGTGGGTTCCAGGCCTAAGCCATACAACAGTCCACAATATAATACCAGAGTTCAGGAAATACTCCCAATCTATTGCAGTAATAGCAGCAGAGTATACAGCAATGTTCAGCACTATGTTACCAGCGCATTATCAAGTGCTGAACCAAAGAATGCTATAAACTGCAAGCCCTCATATTAAAGGGAAGGTTCAGGGACTATAAAAAAAAAAAAAAAATCCCCATCCACTTACCTGGGCCTTCCTCTAGCCCATGGCAGGCAGGAGTTGCCCTCGGCGCCGCTCCGCAGGCTCCCGGTGATCTCCGATGGTGCGCCCGACATGGCCAGGCTGGCAGCCAGGTCGGGCCTCTTCTGTGCTCCAATCTGCATCTCACTGGTGCGCGCTGACGTCATCGGACGTCCTCCGGGCTGTACTGCGCAGGCTCAGAACTACGCGCACCAGTGAGACGCAGATTGGAGCGCAGGAGAAGCCCGACCTGGCCACCAGCCTGGCCAGGTCGGGCGCGCCACCGGAGACCACCGGGAGCCTGCGGAGCGGCGCCGAGGGCACCTCCTGCCTGCCACGGGCTGGAGGAAGCCCCAGGTAAGTAGATGTTTTGATTTTTATTTTTTTTAATAGTCCCTGAACCTTCCTTTTAAGCAGGCTACACCCTTGTAGGAAGGGCCAACTTTAAAGACAAAATATATATTATGTACAAGATACTAAAACATAGAGATAAGATAACATTTTCACCAAAGTAATTTTCACATAAATTTTCATGAAATTTTTGCAAGATACACTTTTTTGTAAATATGAGAACTTTCTTAAAAATGTGTTTTCATGTGGCTATAGACTTCAGTGTATTTATTTATTGTATTTATAAAGCACCAACATATTATGCAGTGCTGGACATTAGTTATGTTTACAGAGAATATTTAGGGGTGACATACAGCAATAAGACAATACAGGAATACATGCAAACCAGATCATGCAGAACAGTATGAGTAATTAGTCACTGGATGGGTGCATGAACATTAGGCAAGTTGAGTTCACTAAAATCCATAGGATGGGTGTATGTTGATGGAGGTGCGTAATCAGGTAGGAGACACAAGGAAGAGGACCATGCCGAAGGCTTACAATGATGTCATTTCCGTGGGGAAAGTTTGAAGAGGTGGTTTCAAACATCCCGACTTAAGAACGGATTCAAGTTAAGAACAGATCTACAGTCCCTATCTCGTTCTTTAACTGGGGACTACCTGTATCTGTGATTCAATCGCATTTTAAAAAATAATTCCAGTAGGGCTAATTTAAAAAACATTTTTTTCTAAAACTACAAGGTCTTTAAAAAAATGCCTCCCCTTGTTCCCACTTTTCTCCTTAACATACCTAGCAAATGATTGGTGATTCTAGCATGTATGGGAGCTTTGCTATTACCGCTAAAGTCGGTGGTATTCGTGAATGCATTACCATGCTAAAAATTGTGTAAAGGCAAACATTAATGTGGCTGCCTGTATGCCATATCTGCTAAAAAAAAAAAAAAAAAAAAAAACACAGCGAGTGAAAAAGCCCAATTCACCACAAGATCGAGCATAAAAAATGTACACGCTCATTCCTAAATGTCCCCCTAACACTCCCTTACACTACACTATTCTCTGGAATCAATGGCCTTCTTTTCTGCACTCTGGTGACGAGACATTTCAGTCACAGTCAGTGATGCTCATCCAATATTCTGGTATCCGAACTACCCAGATAATCCGAACGTTTTCCACTATCCAAACTCGGATTCGGATTCCGGATATCTGTGTGAATCCGAACAGCACTATCCGAGCAAACTCGCATATCTATCTGAAATCCGAAATCCGGTTGGATAGCTAGTTTAGATACCCGAATAGAGGCAAAAATCTCTTTGGAGGCATTCAGTCCTAGAGAGAGAGAGAGAGAGAGAGAGAGAATTTAAGCCATTTAAAGGCCACTTCCAGTTTTCTATCAGGATATTATTATTATTATTGATTTTTTAAAGCGCCAACATATTCCGTGGCGCTGTACAAGATATCCGATTCAATTCGGATTTCCCGGATAACGGATTCGGATATCCGATTCGGATCCAGATATCTGGGTATCCGGATCCGAATAAATTCAGATTTTAAAAAGGGGTATCTGAGCATCCCTGATTTCAGTATCCTGGTTGGACCAAATGACTCAAAATCTTCAAAATGACATATTTATCCATTTCAGTCCAGGCACACCACCTGAAACTGCTTCAGAATGCACTTACAGTATCTGGGGGCACAAAAAGATGTTATTTGATATAATTGTATGTAAGACCCTGTGTCCCCAACATAACCTGTTACTACAGAGCAACAACAATTGTCCAAATCCTACCATCATTTAAGCATAATGAGCAAGGCAATATCTTGAACTTCCATCTAGTGTTGCAATACCTTTAGATGTGCTTTTATGGCCAGAAAAAGCGCACCAACTGCCCTAAGTCCGTTGATTGCACACAACCTGCAAGTGTGGTACTCAGCCTACTATTTAGCAGGTTGTATGTTACCACATTTATCTCCACTACTCATTACTGATTCACAATTCAACCCAGGTTGGGCCAATCCACTATACGGCCTAGTTCACATTAGCATTCGCTGTCCGGATTTGCCTGATCGGATCCGGACCGTATACTGTACAAACGGAACGTACATTCCGCATAGCAATGCAAAGTCTATGCGGATGTTCACATGCGTCCGTTCCGTACAGAACGGAGCCGGATCGAATCCGGACTCTGGACACTTTTCCGACATGCGCTATTTTTCGGGTCCGGATCATCCGGCCCACGCACCCGGACTGAAGCCTGACTGCACCATCCGGAAATAGAAGCCAATGGGAAACGGAAAGCACAGAACACACTGGCTACAAACACCTGACGTTCTACCCCACTTCCTATGCGTATTCTATTGGCCATTTTGGATGGGGACACATGGGCCAAGCATTTCTGGAGTGGAGCAGCAGTGACTAACGTGCTGGAGCTGTTTGGCAGTATGTTGGAGGTGGAGGTGAGGCCTAAACAGCGGAGGACCTGATTCTAAAGGTGCACCTTCTGCTGACCTCCCAGCCCCCAACAATTATATAGTTTTATTTATAACTTTTACCAAACGGATCCGGATCGCAGCCGTATACATACCTGATGCAACCGGACCGGATCCGAATCGGATCCGGATCGGATCCGATCCGGATCCGATCCGGTCATCCGGTCCGTTTGGCACAGAAACGCAAGTGTGAACTGGGCCTTAATCCACATTAAAAGGTTTAATTCTAGGTGAATGAATACAAATTGCATCATTCAATCTGTATTCCACTAATATTTCAGAAATACTCACTGCACTGCATTGCAAAAATACTCAAACTCACTGTTTGTTATGATACACTTGAGGGTTACACATTTTTGCCTCCCAATAGCACACATTATTTTTAAATACATTCAAGTGACTTTTTAAGGGTCACTTTTATTCTCTATTTTTCTCCAGCTCAGAAAAAACTTAGTAAATAAGGCCCATTCTGACAGATTTATCATATCTTTACTTTGGAAATATGCATATACGTGCAATTACGTGCAATGTGCTTAGATTGACGCATAATAACCTGGTTAAAGTTTTCACTAACCACAGGATGATGATGTTAAAGTTTGTAGCTGTATTTTCTGATACTGTTCACTGTATCTATTTTTCATGCAAGAGGGAGTGGACAGCAAAAAAACAAATTGCATGCAATTTTATGCAACGTATGCACGCACCAATGGAGTTGACCAATCGCCACATGAAAGATATATAAAAACAAAGGGCTTCAACGCACGACAGGAAAAAAGTGCAACAGGGACTCTTTACTATAGCCTCCTGTGAGCATGCATGACCACACCCACCTCTAGCACACGCATAGCATATAATTAATCCGATTGCAAATATTAAGAGAGCTCAGTCAGTAGCTAGTTGAAAGGTGAAGTGTTTAAAATTTAATTTTTAGCCCCCCTTTATTTGACTCTTAGGCTTTTGGCATTGTTCCTATTAGAAAGATGTAGAAATAACTAGCATTTTTTTCACAGTTAGAGTAGGACTCCCAATATTGGGGAAACTTTGGCACAGTTGGTGAGCCTAAGCACTTTTACTAATGCTGTAAAGTGTGACCAAAAGCACCTGTTGCCCTTTTTTTCCTGTTGTGTGCTGCTGCCCTTTGTATTTATTTTTCAATTTGTTACTAACAGAAATGTAACTAGAAATCACTGAGCCCCCCCCCCCCTCCCCCTGTGAAACTCTGAATGCCCCACCCCCCTCGCTTTCTGCACAGGTGAACTGAGAAACATCGTTATTCAATTGGCTAGTGCACACTTGAATGTATTTTCCCCATGCAGATAAAAACAGCAGTAAAATACTGCACGCATTTCACACATACAGACACACATGGTGTGCAGAAAACACATATAGAAAACTGACAGACTAGTGTGCTCCCAGCCTCAGCTTATTATACTCACTCTGTCCATCTCTGATGGAGCAGAACTGGCTCTGCAGACTTCTCCAGCATCACTACAGTACAGAGAACTTGGGGAGGGGTAGAGAGGTTGGGGGCTGGTTGTACACAAAAGCTTGCTGCACACTGAATGGGGACTGCCCACAAATCTTTGTCTACAAAATGTGTATGATTCCTTATCAGTGGCTGAGCAGATGCAGTCATTAGAACAATTGTGCACAGAGCAGAAAACTTTTTCTACCTGTGCCCAGACTCCTCAAGCATCACTACAGTACACAGCACTTGGGGAGGGGTAGAAAGGCTGAGGGTAGAGCAGGCCTGTAAATCCCCTGTAAGCCCTGCTGAATGCTGAATAGGGACTGTGTACAAGTCTTTGTCTGCAAAACTTTGTATGATTCATCATCAGTGGCTGAACAGATGCAGTCATTAGAACAATTGTGCAGAGAGCTGAAAGTTTTTTCTCTCTGTGCCCTTAGTTGTCAGTCTCTTAGGACAGGGAAAGTAAACTTCTTCCCCCACGGGCACCCTGTGGCTTCTGGGCCCCCCCTGCAGCTGCATCCCTTGCGGGGTCTATTGTTATGCCCCTGGTTACTAAGAACCTTAGGACATCATAGCAGACCTCAGTACAATGCAACTTAGAGCTGCATATAGTGGCTCACTGCAGTTGCTCTAAAGGCCGGCTTAGATGGATGGCTGCCGGCATCTGTCCACATCAGTTACCACCAGGAGCCACTGCATCCTGCATGAAGATGAATGAAAGCGATGGGTCGATCAATCAGTGTTTCAATATCCCCATAGGGGTCAAAGCAAAACATAAAAATTATTAGGAACCAACAGGAACTGATGCCAAAAGTGTTTAGCATTGACAAAACAAGCTGCTGGCAACCATTCATCTGAACAGGTCCAAACTGCTCTTCCTTGCCCTGATGCGGGTAGAGATTTGCTATCCCTTCCCACATCATGGGTTATTCTACAATGTGACTGAACTGACTTAAGATTGCCAGGAAAAGAAAGAGGAGTGCATGGCAGAGATATTAATGAGATTTCATTCTTCTTTCTCTTGTCCCATTCACATTTTACTGCTTAACTATAAAAAAGCCATATATGAGTATTAAACCTAATGAATTAATATAATAATAAAAAAAATCACTGTAAGGCTCAACACACACCATACAATCTTGGTTGTACAGATTTACCAAATCTATGTAGTATAAGAGCCAACAGATTGAAAATACCTTGAATGATTGATTGGATAAGCTCTTATACTACATGAAAGTGGTAAGATTGAACAACCAAGATTGTATGGTGTGTGTTGAGCCTTATGGTGGCCATACATGGTACAATTTTTTCATACAATCTTACCATTTCTATGTAATATAAGGGAACTGCCTAAATTATCCTTTCAGTATAGTCACTTACTTTACCCTTATACTACATAGAAATGGTAAGATTGTATGAAAAAATTGTACCATGTATGGCCACCATTAAACTAAGTAAAATTGTAGTAAACATAACTGTATAACTATTAAAACCTTTGAAACAAATCTAATCAAAATAATCTGTCATATTTTCAGTCAAGTGATACATGTATTATTTTAATTAAAAAAAAAGTCCAATCAGCATTTTTTAACTTGGCTTTTGGCATACAATTTCTCTTTAATTTCTTAAAAGTATTGCTAAAGTTAAATAAGACATGATACAACTTTTCAACACTATTGTACATTACATCATTTCTAGGTGTAAGCTTTGTTAGTTATTTTATTGGCATGATTCACTTTGTCTCATGAGATGCACTCTAAAGATCTATATTTGTTTCTAAAATAATTTAAAATAATGGTGATAATTTCTCATAGAGCTTAGAGGTTTGTCTAAAGAGACAATGTTGGATAAACAATGAAAATTAAACACAGAGGATTTGCTGACTTCAGGGGTTTGAGCTGTTATTTACCTGGTAGGCTATTAGTTAAATGTATGTCATTTTTAGATACAGAACATTTGTCACCTAATTAAGGTAAGAGAAATCAAAGCTTAGCAGTATCCTTTCATTCCCCAAGGCAAAGCTTTCCAAAGCAGGCAAACAGCCAATTAATTGAGAATGTGATTGCCATGTTAGCTTGTTCTTCACTGAATACAACTGACACATTAAAATATGCAATAACTTATATTTATGTAGCCTATTTGTTATAACTGTCAAATTTGAGATCATAATAGAGGTATCAGTAATGACAATGTAATACTAACATGATTATCCTAAGCTCGTATACCATGATACATAGTACAATGAAAACTAAAAATAATATTGTGTTATACAAACTGGTGATATGGTTTGACTTAAAGAGAACCTGAAGTGATCAGTAAATGGAGGCTGCCATTTTAAACCTGGCTACTCTGCTGATCCATAGACCCTGAACAAGGTGTTTCTGACATTTTTTGTCAAATCTGACAATATTAGCTGCATGCTTGCTTATGGTGTGGTTCAGACACTACTGTGGCCAAATAGACCAGCAGGGCTTTCGGGCAAATGGTATTGCTTAAAAGGAAATAAATATGGTGGCCTCCATATATCTCTCACTTCGGTTAGATGGTGTGGTACCAATGGAGTCCGAGGACCTTCCAAAGGAGAAAAAAACGAGACAGGGGCACCAGCAGCCCCTGATAATGTAGCACGTTGAGGAAATGGGACACTCAATAACAGTATGTGCATAATACTAACAAGAATAGGTTGCAAGACCGGCAACCACAGTGTAAGGGCTGTTGATGAAAGCCCGTCCTCACTCGGGTTCTTTAGTCTTCGTCAATGTAGGTTGCTCTCCAGGAAAAGAAAAAGGGGTGTAAGGGTTCCTGACCCAAAGTCACCCCCATTCAACCAGCAAGCAACTCCCCGACGGGCAACGACATAGGCGCCTCCCAAAAGACAAATAGACGACACACAAGAGGTACCACCATGGAAAAAAACAACTCCCAGCCTCCATCCACACCTGAGCAAAAAGTGTCCAGTCCAAAATCATCCCTCACAAACTGTCATGGAGGCTGGGAGGTGTTTTTTTTTCCACGGTGGTGCTTCTTGTGCATTGTCTATTTGTCTTTTGGGAGGCTCCTATGTTATTTGCTGTCGGAGAGTTGCTTCGTATTTGAATAGGGGGGACTTTGGGTGAGGATTTGCCAGGGTGTGAATGGTTGTGGGCAGCGCTGAATATATTATATATATATCTGTATATATTGTTTTAAATTATTATTAAATTTTTTTTCTTTCCTTCTGTTTTTTACTTATGCTAGATACTGTGGAATGTCAATCTATCTTATAGAATTCACATCAGAGCATATTATTATTATTACTAGTGAAAAAGGCTGCCCATTAAAAAATGGGCGCTAGGCTACGGGCCCTCCCCCCTCTACCCTAGCAACGTGAGCACAGATGCATCCCGCTCGCCCGTCCTCCACCTATTTCCCACAATGCAATGAGGTTTACAGACAGCAAACTGTCAAGTCTGGAAGCAGGGACACACACACACACACAGACAGGACGCAGAGACACAGGGGTTTTATTATAGAGGATTATTATTATTATAATTATTATTATTATTATTTTTCTTGCATACTGTAGATATATTTTCCTAGGTAATATTTTATTAGTTGCATCCACTGTAGGAGAGGAATTAAATTACCTGCATTGTTTACCAAGGTTTTAAATTTGTTATATGAAATTATTACATTTTTAAATGTTTCAAATTTTATGACACGTTAGTTGAAGGCACTGTAGCTTAGGCCTTGAAAAGGTGGCTGGCAGCAGCTTAAAATATTGTAGTTGCATCCACTGTAGCAGAGGGCTGAAAAATTTTACATTTTCCAGTGTAAACAATAGACTTTTTTCACTAAGTGAGGCCTGAAAAATTAAACAGTTACCTGCTGAATAAATAGAGGCCTTACAAATTGGGTAATAACCTGCTGAATAAGTATTTGAATTTAAGCCTCTGTACGAGACAGGGGCCTTAGAAATTGGGCAATTACCTGGTAAATATATATCTGAATTTCAGCCTCTGTATGAGACAGAGTCCTGAAGTAACTGCCATGAGCCTGGGAAGCTAACACTATTAATAATATTAATACATTTTTTTTTTGGGGGGGGGGGGGGAGTACAGCCAACAGAAGTAGGACCAAATGACATGCTGTGTGCCGTACTGGTGGTGGTTCAAGTATAGCTCTGCCTGTGGCCAGGGTGGGCATGAGGCCAGAAGTAACTGGCGTGTGCCAGGGTAATAATTATTTTCTCATGGGATAAAGCCAACCAAAATAGGACCAAATGACATAATGTGTTCCGTGCCAGTGGTGGTGCAGGATAGCTGTGCCTGTGGCCAGGGCAGACATAAAACCAGAAATAACTGGCATGTGCCAGGGTAATCATTTTTGTTAAGGTACAGCCAATCAAAGTAGGACCAAATTACATACTGTGTGCTATACTGGTGGCGGTGCAGGATAGCTGTGCCAGTGGCTAGGGTGGACATGAGGCCAGAAGTGACAGGAATGCAACAGGGTAATAATAATATTTTTGGGGAGGTACAGCAACCACAGTAGGACCAAATGACATCCTACATACCATGCCAGTGGTGGTGCAGGATAGTTGTGCCTGTGGCCAGGGTGAACATGAGAACTGGAGTAACTGGCATGCGCTAGGGTAATAATAAATATTTTTGATTAGGGTATAGCCAGTCAAAGTAGGACCAAATAAGATACTGGGTGCCGTGCTGTTGGTGGAGCAGGAAAGCTGTCCCAGTGGCCAGAGTGGACATGAAGCCTGGAGTAACTGCCATGCGCTGGCGGGCTATAAATTCTGACAAGCCAGCTGTCAGACATTGGAAAAAGGGTTTACCTGGTGACATCATTTTTCTGACTTTAAACAACTGAGGGATGGAATGCTGACTCTGAGGCAATGATCATGAAGTGGACAGGCAGAGTGGCGAACAGCTTGGAACTAGGGAGAGGTAGGAGGAGGGGAGGATACAGGAGGTGGAACTCGAGAAGGCTGGCTTGTGCTTTGACAGCTTTTTTTCTTTAAGGGCTTCCTGCCATTGTTATGGGACTCCAGGTGCCTTCTCAGCAAAGTTGTTCCTCCGTGGGTGCTGGTTTACCTAAAGGCCCATACACACGTCGGATTTCCACGAACGACGGGTCGTTTGAACGAGTGGCTCTTATCAAACGAACGATAGTCTGTACACACGCCCGATTTAGCGGGCGAACGACGGAACGACGGGACGTTCAAACGACCCGTCGTTCACGGAAATCCGACGTGTGTATGGGCCTTAAGACTAATTCGCTGGTGACACATGATGCAGATAGCTTTTTAACTGTCAGAAGCACACTCACAGAAGTATTTCCATGCTAATGGACCTTGTTGACCCGGTCTAGTAGCACTAGAAGTAATTAGCAGTGTCTGGCTGATCCCAGGGGATGTCACACTCTGCTCTTTGCCTCTTGTCTCCTGTGACCTCTCCCTGCTTCCTACCATTTTCCTTCCTCTCCGAGGCTTGGTCTTTTCCTCTGAACTCTCAGTGGTTAATAGCAAAGCCCCCATATGTGTTAGAAATACCAAATATTCATGGTATGTTAAAGAGACTCCGTAACAAAAATTGCATCCTGTTTTTTATCATCCTACAAGTTCCAAAAGCTATTCTAATGTGTTCTGGCTTACTGCAGCACGTTCTACTATCACCATCTCTGTAATAAATCAACTTATCTCTCTCTTGTCAGACTTGTCAGGCCTGTGTCTGGAAGGCTGCCAAGTTCTTCAGTGTTGTGGTTCTGTGATGCATCTCCCCCTCCTGGCCCCTCTCTGCACACTGCCTGTGTGATATTTAGATTAGTGCAGCTTATCTCTGTTCTATTATCTTTTACAAGCTGGATAAATCCTCCTCTGAGCTGGCTGGGCTTTCACATGAGGAATTACATACAGGCACAGCTGTCTGCACTCTGCAGGAAGAAATAGCCTGACACTTCAGTGGAAGATAGCTGCAGGGGGAAAGAAACACAAAAATGATCTCTTGAGATTCAAAAGGAAGGCTGTATACAGCCTGCTTGTGTATGTATGTATTTTCTATGTGTGGACATACTGTACATCAATCTACTTCCTGTTTTGGTGGCCATTTTGTTTGTTTATAAACAAACTTTTTAAAACTGTTTTTAACCACTTTTAATGCGGCGAGGAGCGGCGAAATTGTGACAGAGGGTAATAGATGTCGTCCCCTAACGCACTGGTATGTTTACTTTTGTGCGATTTTAACAATACAGATTCTCTTTAAGGAGGACAGTGGGAATTTTTTTTCAAAAAGACTTTGCAGTTTTTGAGAAAATCAATGTAAAAGTTAGAGGAAAAAGTTGTTATTTAAATAAGGTAAATGACCAAAGGGGATCGGGAGGATTGCAATTGGTCTGTTAATGAACCAATGGGGAGCTCAGGAGGGAAATTCAAAGATGCTTTTGCTCTCAGCTATATCAGTATAACTGAGAGCTCCGTCCTGTGCAGATTCTCCAACATCAGCTCCCGCTGTCCTCCCACCTGTCCACACCTATCATACCCACCCATGCAGGCACCTAGTGTACCCATGGGTAGTGATGATCTCCAGATTAAATCCGGAAGAAATCCAAATGGATTTCATTCAGATACACCCTAATTAGTGCACCTGAGCGGCTTGGTGAGGGGGGGTTAAATTTACCTGGCAGCCGTCTTCTTTAATCTGTCCCACGGCGCGTCCTACGCTGTGTTCCAAGCTGCATCATGTGACTACTACACTTCCTCCTTCAACCCAGAAGGAGTAAGTGTTTGTAGTCATGTGACCACAGCTTGGAACACAGCGTGGGATGTGCCATGATATGGATTTAAGAAGACGGCTGCTGGTTAAGTTTAACCCCCCCTCGCCCACCCTCTCAGATGCAGTAATTAGGAGGATGAAATCTGAATGAAATTTATTCGGATTTCATCCTGAGATCATCACTGCCATGGGTGCTCTAGGTGCCAGCATGGGTGGGGGTGATAGGTGTGTGAGGGGGGCAAGGAGAAAAGATGGAGCCGGTGGTAGACTGTTGGAAGGGACAGGGCTCTCAGCTACACTTAGTATAGCTGAAAGCTGCAGCGGAGAGAGGCAGTGATCTTCAATCAAGATCTTAAGTTAGAGGATATTGGCGTGGGACCATTACTGAGGATATTGGCGTGGGAACTTTTTTTAAAAGGTAAGTATACAGTATATTCATTGTTAATTAAGAACATTAAAGGACTTTTCTTGTTGTTGTGTTTTTATTATTATTCAAAAGATTTAACCCTTTGTGGAAATGGGTAAGGGGTACTCTGTACCCCATACTCATTTCTCCTGGGGAGGGGGCTGGTATCTGGGGGTCCCCTTCTTAAAGGGGACTCCCAGATTCCACCATGAACCCCACCAGGGCATCGTCGGCTCCCACCTCCTCCAAGGGTACCAGAGGTAGGAAAGAGCCCCTTGTCAATGGATTTGACAAGGGCTCTGGGGGAGAGGGGGGCTTGCCCTCATATTTTTTATTCCCCCCACTCTGAATATGTATATACAAAAAATTAATTTATATACATGTTAATACATTGTCATTTTATCACATTTAAATAGCAACTTTTTTCATCTAACGTTAACATAGTAAATCGTAATCGATTTTCTCAAAAACTACAAGGTTTTCCTCTTGTTCTTACTGTCCTCAACATACCCTGCAAATTTGGTGTTTCTAGCATGTACGGGGGCTTTGCTATTAACCACTAAAGTTGGAGGTCATTGACTTAAATGTTAAATGCGAACGCAAATTTTTGACAAAACAATGTTCACATTAAAGCAAACGGACAAACAGCCGATGTTCACTGGGACCTGTCCGCCAGCGAACTGTTCAGGCCATCACTGTTGGAGGGTAGGACCTTCTCAGTCTTCCTATTTTATAGATAGATAAGTTTATGTTCTTTTACACCACCTTGTGTGTCCGTGACGTGGATAAAGAAACACGTTTTGGGGGTTTTGGGGGTTTTGGGGCACCTCCTACCCAGTGGGGCATGATTATATGGCTGGATTATGTCTGTGACAGAGGGAAATTTAAAGAAACCTTCTGTGAATTTCTCACCAGGGCTTATTTGAATTTGAAATAAGCACCATGGAAGGGGCTGGCACTATGTAAATCCAAAATAATAATGGTAATTTGAAATAACCAGCGCTGCGTAATATGTTGCCGCTTTATAAATACAATAAATAATAATAACAATAACCAGTGATGTTCCCAGAACAATAGACTATTGGGAAGGCCCTGTGGGACATTCAAAAATTCCCGGGGGGGTGGGGGGGCTTGGGTTACAGGTAGAGATGGCCCAAACAGTTTGCTGGAGAACAGTTCCTGGCACACTTGGGCTGTTCGCTGTTTCCGTTTAACACAATTTTTTGGGAAAAAAAATTGCGTTCGCATTTTACATTAAAGTCAATGGATGCCGACTTTAACGGTTAATATCAAAGCCCCCTTGCTAGAAACAAAAAATTTGCAGAGTATGGGGAGGAGGACAGTGGGTACAGGAGGAAAAAAAATCAAAAAGACCTTATTGTTTTTGAGAAAATCGATTTTAACCACTTCAGCCTTTAGTGTTTTTTCACCTTATGCATCTGAGCAATTTTCACCTCCCATTCATTCACCAATAACTTTATCACTAATTATCACAATGAAATAATCTATATATTGTTTTTTTTTCACCACAAATCAGGCTTTCTTTGGGTGGTACATTTTGCTAAGAAATATTTTATACTAAATGCATTTTAATGGGAATATTAACCACCCTGGCGTTCTGATTAAATCGCCAGGGTGGCTGCGGGAGGGTTTTTTTTAAATAAAAAAAAAACTATTTCATGCAGCCAACTGAAAGTTGGCTGCATGAAAGCCCACTAGAGGGCGCTCCGGAGGCGATCTTCCGATCGCCTCCGGCGCCCAGAATAAACAAGGAAGGCCGCAATGAGCGGCCTTCCTTGTTTTGCTTATATCGTCGCCATAGCGACGAGCGGAGTGACGTCATCGACGTCAGCCGACGTCCTGACGTCAGCCGCCTCCGATCCAGCCCTTAGCGCTGGCCGGAACTTTTTGTTCTGGCTACGCTGGGCTCAGGCGGCTGGGGGGACCCTCTTTCGCCGCTGCTCGCGGCGAATCGCCGCAGAGCGGCGGCGATCAGGCAGCACACGCGGCTGGCAAAGTGCCGGCTGCGTGTGCTGCTTTTTATTTCATTAAAATCGGCCCAGCAGGGCCTGAGCGGCAGCCGCTGGCGGTGTTGGACGAGCTGAGCTCGTCCAGACCGCTCAGCTGGTTAAGAGCAAAATGGGAAAAATTCATGATTTGTCAGTTTTCGGCCATTATAGCTTTAAAATTATACATGCTACCATAAATAAAACCCATGTATTTTATTTGCCCATTTGTCCCGGTTATTATACCAATTAAATTATGTCCCTATCACATTGTATAGGTGAGAGAGGCTCCAGCCTCACGACGCAGTGTAGGAGGGGGCGCACAACTCACTCAGCTATTATTCCCCTATTGTGTTTTAAGCAGAGAGAAAGAAGAAAAGGGGATACATGGCAGTGACTGCAAGCCAGATAACTAGAGATTAAGGTGTTGGGGAACTTAGGGGCTCTAGGGCACCTCTTTGTTGAATAGCAATCAGTGTGTGACGGCTGGGGAGTGAGGGATGGAGGAGTGCACTTTGATGTCTCAGCCTTGGGTGCTGGAAGACCTTGTCCCGTCTCTGTCTAGAACCACTTGTGGGAAGGTAGCTTCTGCCTCATGTGTCTTCTCAGGAGATTGTTGGGCTTCTGCAAACTATGAGCTTTCAGCTCCTACTTTTATAGGGGTTGGAGGCAATATGGCTGCCTAATCTGGACTTTCCCTGAATCTCAGGTGCTGATTGGCTAAAGCTTCCATGCGTCAATTTGCTATCTTTGACATTTAAAATACCCATAACACTTTTTTGTTTTGAATACCTTAATTATCTTAACTGTGAGAATCTACGTAGGTTTGCAGTGTTTACACATTCTAATCAGGTCATTTCTGATGCAATTAATTAAAAATGGATGTCACCAGCCATCTTGTCTGCGGGTTTGCCCCAGACATTGAGACTAAACAATGTCATTCATGACGCATTTCTGATAATATTCACTTCTGCTAATTAGTTTTTTGAATGTGTCTGTACTTTCCCAGGTCAGGTTGACACTAAAACACTGTACACGGACCAGTAAGAGCCTTCAGCAATTTAGGGCTTATTGAAACATAGGCTTCTAATATACTTATTTAAATATAAAGCTTATTATATAATTCTTCTTAAAACAATTAATCATATAAGAAATACTTGCATATTAAATCTTAATAATATAAAATCATTTTCTATATATTTGACTTTCTTATAAATAAATAAATTTAATAATGTCCACCGGCAGAGGTCAGCATTTCATAACAAATAATATTAATTTTATAAAACTATTAAACCGCCAGGTGGCATCATTTGTCCTCTTTAACTAATTGGGAAAACACTTTCTATTGTTTTATTTTATAAAGCCTGTCCCCAAAACATTGTGTGTTATCAGCTTTCAGTGTTCAGCTAACTGAGACAGCCTTGTACCCAGAACACGTCGACAATTCTCCAGAACCAAAACAATCCCACGAGAATGTTTTACTGCCTTAAATCATCACTGGAAGAATCCAGCATTTCAAAATATATTTCAAAGTATTAAATTATATTATATAGGGTTTAACAATAATTATTTATTTCTTTAGAAGGACTGTACTGATTATTAATATTTAAATTGAGCATATTTATGTGTAATTAATGAGCAAATAAGATTGCTGCAGTAATGTGAGTTTAACTTGTTCCCAGTCTTTACACAGAAGCCTCTTTAAATGTCAAGGCTACGCACTAACATAAACAAGAATGTTCTGGCTTCTTGTAACTAGAATAATCTTATAGGCCTCACAGCCTGAAAAATGCTGAGATGTCATAAAGCAATATATTAAAGAAGTAACCCAACTTTACAGCTTACAATGAAATTTTGCATAGAACATTACAATTTAAAACCTATACATATAACAGCTTATCCTGCATAAATAAAACTGCTAGAATTCTGACACCATGTACCCCAATACACATTTCTCCTGGGGAGGGGGCTGGTATCTGGGGGTTCCCTTCTTAAAGGGGACTCCCAGATGCCACCATGAACTCCTCCAGGGCTTTGTCGTCCGCCCCCACCTCCTTCTGGAGGCGGTCATTCAACTGCCATTTAAGTCTATGGAGCCCTCAGTAAACAGCTAGTTCATGAACATTTGCGGAAAATGTGATGTTTGTTACATCACTAGTTATGGGGGGGGGGAAGTGGTATAGTTACATCTGCACCGATGGTTTAAGCGACGTGCCGGGATCACCCCTGGAGTCACAGGGATCACATGTATCAGTTGAAAGGATCCGCACCGTCTAAAACATGGGTATTTATTAAAGCTCTTTAAAATGACATGAAAAATGTCAAAGTGCGCTCTGGATCACCATTGACGCACAGCGTTTCGGATATACTCCTTCCTCAGAATGGTTCCAGTACACACTGTCACAATCACATATGCTGTGTTACTTAAATACACAGGTGGAGGACCTGATGGAAAACTGCAACCTGTCTCAACACTTTGCATATATACATATTCATACCAGCAGGAACCAATTTTTTTTAAGCAAAAGAGAAAAATATATTTCAGCTTGCCTTTTTTGAAAACATCCCACCCCTTTTTTTCGGGGGCGTCGTTCATTTGCTTTCACAACCATTCTTTATTGGACAATCATTGGCCAATTTTAGCACCTCCATATAGTATATGAGGCCTAGCAGATTTTAAATTCTATGAACAGATTGAAATGAACTGCACAATTTTTGGCGGCCTTACCATCTTTCTAATGCTTAAAGAAATACTATCAATGTATGCATTTATTTTGAAATGCTGTATGTTGTAGCACACATTAGGACAAGTACTAGGAGCAATTTGATTCCTCACACAGCTGTTCCTATCAGCTGTAAAATCCTCCGTCAGTTTTGGCGGCAGTTTTGGATACAAAATGTATCTAATACTGAGGCTCCCAGAGGGCTAGACCATGTCTCTGCACAGTGGAGTTGCTATCAACTCCTCAGTTTATAGTTTAATTATCACGTTGCTGAAAGAATATTGTTGATATGGTGGTAAGGGGTTAAAGATTCTAGCAATGTGTGTTTATTATCTTTGCTTCTCTTGACTGATAAAGATACTAATAATGCTAATTGTAGACAGTGGTCTGCCCCTCTCAGCAGCTTGTAAAGTGGATGCAGCCTGGAGTGAATCACCTCAAGCTGGCAGCCAGTCTGAGTGTAAACACAGACTAGTGTTATAGCTAGTTATATTCCAGCAATATTCCAGCTCATTTAGTTACCTGTTACCACCTCAGATGAGCCTGTTTCTCCTCATGTCTCCTGCATGCTGTGAGTGACACAGTGAAATATATTTGTGAGCTGTGTGACAGAGTAACCAAGCAGCTCAGGGTGACCCAAACTACTATGAGCTGTGTGAGAAATGAATTTTTAAGCAGGGATAGTGAGAGAGAGACCTGAGTGAATAAATAAAGTGCCCCTAGCACTAGTGGTAATGTGTACACTAATATAGGGTATTAAAAAAAAGTCGTTTCAATCGATAGTATTCCTTTAAGAATAACATGACTGAAATGAAGGAGCCATGGTGGTAAGCATGAGGATGTTAGGAAAAGAGGAGAGGACCAAGAAAAGGTACAAGGCCAGGACAATGCTCTTAGTGCTTCTGGTGGTTGTGATTATCTATTATTATTATTTAGTATTTATATAGCACAGACATCTTCCAAAGCGCTGTACAAAGTATATTGTCTTGTCACTTAACTGTCCTTCAGAGGGGCTCACAATCGAATTCCTATCATAGTCATCTGTCAATATCGTGTAGTGTATGTATCATAGGCTAGGGCCAATTTTAGGGTGCAGCCAATTAACTTACCAGTACGTTTTTGGAATGTGGGAGGAAACTGGAGTATCCAGTGGAAACCCACGCAGACACGGGGAGAACATAGTGGATGCCATACATAGTTCATACACAGTACAAACTGAGACATCTGGCAACAGAAGTAGGAAGCTGTATAAATAACGTTTTAGTCTCCAGAAATAGTGGTACAGGTACTTGAGAGAATATGATAGAATTTGTTACATAGAAATGGGAAACACTAGGGGGAGGATTCCTGCCCTAGTGAGTTTACAATATGGAGAGGAAGTAGAGACACAGCAGGCGGTTAACATATGGTGCACATGTCATTATCCCCTATGAAGAGAGACTGTCTATGACAGATTGCATGCATGCATCAAAATGGGAATTTGAATGTTTTGAGTCTGGTGGACAACATGCAGAAGGAGGAGTAAGACCTGGGGAAGTCCAAGATATGAGAGTGAAAGGAGGTGAGCAAAATTGAGTATAGGAGGGTTTCATGCTTGGAGCAAATGTTTTTTGTTTTCTGGGTTGAAGAGTAGGATATTACAGTAGATGAAACAAGATATGTTACATCTAGTTTAGTTAAAAGGGGTATCCAGTTAGCTCATGGTGACCCAGAACCACCAGGAATGTATAAAGGGTAAAAGAGAACAAAAAACCATCTATTAAAAAGCACAACAAAATGTAGTTTTGCCTTCTTAAAGCGGAATTGTCAGCCACAAAATCAAACTAGATTTACCCACTGCTCTGTGTTTATTATGCAGCACGCAACCTGACCCTGCATTGCAAGCATTCCAATTTAATTATACATTTTTCTGTTGTAATTCATCTTATCTCAGTCAGCCTGACTCTATTTAGTACATTGCAGACAAGAAGGAAGCTTGTCATCTCCCCTCCCATGCTCCTCCTCCTCACTGACTGGCTGAGGGCAGTTCAGTGTGACACGAGGCTGAGAAGGAAGAAGCAGCTGAAATAAGATCTATGTTGTGCTCACATGTGTTTACAAACCAAGTTTTTTTTTCCTGGGATAGTATGGCTGTCCCTGCTGCTTTAAAACAGAAGGTATTTGCAATAGTTCAGCTTTAAGTGAGGAACTGTGGTTTCCCATGATGCATCACTCACAAATATGCAGATCATCACTTCTGAATATGCAAATAATGTCCTTATGCCCCAGGAAGCAAGGCTGCACATCCAGAACCATTAGCTAGAGGCTCATTATAAACTAGCGGTTCTGGATGTGCAGCCTTGCTTCCTGGGGCATAAAGAGATGATTTGCATATTCAGGAGTGATGCATCATGGGAAACCACTGTTGCTCACTTACAGCTGAATTATCGCAAATACCTTCTGTTTTAAAAAGGCAAAACTTAATTTAGCTAGTCCAGTTAAAAGGTGGAGGAAATACATTGTAAAGTGTATGACCCAACATGGGGTGAAGGCATAGATAAGTAAACCAAGTAGAATGTTGCACCCCTGCAGAATTCTGGGACAAGGTGTGTGGTTTCCAAAAAGAGCAATATGTTTGATGTTTGGATGTTCTTGGCTTTAGACCAAGCCCCAGTCATCTGCATGAGATGACACCTGTACTTGAATTGGAAACACACTTTGAAAACCTGGACACCATCTGTGTAAGTAAGCATATGAAGGGATCCACACACAGTTGAGTAAAGTATCCACTTGTCACAGAGGACAAAGCAATGGCTTACCTTATTCCCACCAATGTTTTTGTATGTTTTCTACCTCTCATGCCTCAAGGGCCTTCAAGCAATCAAAAACAAAGATGTCAGTGCCATTTGCCAGCATATAGTGTGATTCCAGTGAGGAGGTTTATGTAGTCTTATGGGATGAGCTTCTTGGCCCAAGTTGAAATCAGGGACCAACAGAGCACAAAGCAGGGGAGGAAGGTGATCAAAGTAGGGCCTCTGCCCTCTGGGCATGCTTTAATATTCTGGCTTCTGAGCAAAGCTTGTTCATCTGCTACGTCTATGTTCTGTATTTTATTTTTAATAGAAGACTACCAGCTAAATGCAGACAGAGGAGACACTTGGTCCCTAGACCAGAGCAATTCTACAAATTCTATCTTTCCTGTCTTTCCTGCCACTGCATCAGCATCATCTAATTTTCTGCTGCCTTTACTCAAATTAGACACACATCTAGGCATAACCCCCCTCTTCCCCCACTGTCTACATCTGGTCTATGGCCTGGCAAATGTTTTGGAAAGAACATTTCAAGTAAAGTGAAGATAGCCTACTTTTAATGGAAAGTAACGTATGAGGTTTGCTATGATGAAATTAAGGAACATGGATTATTTGAGCTTTTCTGAATAACATTTGTACCACTGGTTGATTTTTCAGAAGGCACTTATGATTGCCTGCTTGTGGTAGTTGTGTGAAAAGTTAATCCAGGAAGTTCAAGGCAGATTCACTGAGTGTATTTTCTTGTTGTAACATTTTTTTCCCCATTAAATTCAATGGTGTCTACACTCAGGACACACTGGATCTAGGAGTCTGCAACTCTACCGCCAATTCCCGGCAGTGGCGTATCTTCAAGGGTGCAGGCATGGCGCCCATGGGTGCTGTGGCTCCCATTGCACTAGCCATGCCTGCACCCATCTTGTGCTGATGCCGCTGTTTCGCTGTCCACCACTGTTGTCTCCCGGCCGCCCGTGGCTGCTGTTCCCTCCCCGTCCATGCTACCTTCCGTCAGCCTTTCAATCAGCGGAGACATGAGAAAAGGATGCATGGCACGCGTACACAGCACTGACTGCACATGTGGAAGTGATGTCATGAGTCAGTTCCCGCACATGAAGCACAGGCTCGTGCCTCGTGCGTGCATACTATGCACCTTCTCCTCACTTCACCGCCGATGGAGTTTGAATGAAGGCAGCCTGAATGGGACGGGAGAGTTGATCTGAGGTCTGACTAACTGTGAGTAGAGGGCACCACACCTGTCACTACCTAACCTACAGGGGTCCCTGTCACTACCTAATGTACGTGGGGGTCCCTGTCACTACCTAACATGGTGGTCCCTGTCACTACCTAACCTACTGGGGTCCCTGTCACTCCCTAGCCTATGAGGGGTCCCTGTCACTACCTAACATGGGGGTCCCTGTCACTACCTAACCTGTGAGTCCCTGTCACTATCTAACCTGGGGGTCCCTGTCACTACCTAACCTGGGGGTCCCTGTCATTATCTAACCTATGGGGGGTCCCTGTCACTACCTAACATGGGGGTCCCTGTTACTACCTAACATGGGGGTCACTATCACTACATAACCTATGGGGGGGTCCCTGACACTACCTAACATAGGGATCCCTGTCACTACCTTACATGTGGGTCCCTGTCACTACCTAACCTATGAGGGTCCCTGTCACTACTTAACTTGGGGATCCCTGTCACTACCTAACCTGGGGGTCCCTGTCACTACCTAACCTGGGACTCCCTGCCACTACCTAACCTACAGGGGGCCCAGTCACTACCTAACTTACGGGGGTCCCTGTCACTGTCTAACCTGGGGGTCCCTGCCACTGCCTAACCTGGGGGTCCTTGCCACTGCCTAGCCTGGGGTCCTTGTCACTACCTAACCTGGGGGTTCCCACCGCTACCTAAACTAGGGTGTCCCCATCACTACCTAACCTGGGGTCCCTGTCACTACCTAACCGGGGGTCCCTGTCACTACTTAACATGGGGTCCCTGTCACTAACCTAGGGGGTCCCTGTCGCTACCTAACTTGGGGGGGTTCCTGGTGCTACCTACCCTGAGGGTCACTGTCTAACCTGGGGGGGTACATGTCACTACCTAAACTGGTGTTCCCTGTGACTATCTGACCTGCATAGTCACCTGTCCCTACTTAACCTGAGGGCCACTGTCACTACCTGACTCGGAGAGGCACCTGCCACTACTTAAACTGAGGGGGTACCTATACTGGGGACACCTCTGGCTACATAATACTGGGGAATCACACCTTTTGGAATCGGAATTGGTGGGCCTGTGTACATTATACTTTTGGGGGTAATTTTAGCTACGTAATACTATCTGTAATAATCTGTAACATAATTATTTTATCTGGTCTGGATGCTTATTACAATTTAATATTTTTGTTGGGCGGCATGTGACTTGATTCTTTTATGTGGAGGGATGGAACTATTTTATCCTTTTATCTAGAAGCGCGTGACTATTTTTTTTTATTTTGAGGGGCATGGATACTTAATTGTATTTATGAAAAAGTAACTGTCAGTATTTAGTGACAAAAACGCCCACAGAAAACAATAACAAATGTACATGAGATGGGTGGTGGTGCGCAATTATAGTGCTTGCCATAGGTGCCATATTACCCAAATATGCCTCTGTGCCCTGGAGTCTTCTTCAAGGAAATTCTTTCTTTTAGCATCATAGAAACCTGTTAGAATGTCTCTGAGGGTTTCATTGCTGTCAGAGTTTACAAAGTACAGTAGTTGTTACAAACCTATCTGGCGCTGCTGCCAGCGGCTCCTCCGGCATTTCTGGACAGCGGTGGAAGCCGCTTACTTTCTCTCCATCTGGCGGCATCCCCGGCTCCCCTTTGTATGTGAGTCAGCACGGCTGATCCGTCTGTGTCTCTAGGCGGATGCGCACAGTTCAGAACAGCCTTTATAGGCTAAGGAGGCTAAGGAGGCGGGTCGTTGTATGACCCGGCTTGCCCCTCACTTTGATTCTGTCTCATCCTTCCTGTACTGCAGTCATCTGATACTAGTTTATGATCTCGGCCTGTTTATGACTCTGTCTCTGCCTTACTCTCTGTACCTCAGTTTCTGATACGTGTATGACCTTTGGCTATCCCCGACTTCCCAATATGTATATTGTCAAAGTATCTAGCGTTCAGGCATTACAGTAGTGTTAAGGAGCACAATAACTAGGATCAGTTAGTTTGTCATGACCCCTGCCCCTGTGTCTCAAGAGGCATATCAACTAGAAATGTACAGATGGGTTGGCACCACTTCAGTATAATAATTAAGCTCTTTTATTGCATAAAGTCAAGAAATACGTGGGAACTGGAAAAAATGTAAAAATACAATTTAAAAAATGACAGATGTTTTACCCTTCTTCGTTTTACCTAAAAGTAAAAAGAAAGATTTTGATTAGAGTACCACTTTATAGGCTATGTAGTCTAAATTGTGAATATAACTTTCATCTACTTCAGCTCTATGCCATCATCATCATGTTCCACTTTTTAATGTCATTTTGTGTAGTAATTTTTTAACACCAGCTTTAAATTCATGATTTTTTAAACTGTATATTATGGGGTTCAATAAGGGTACCAAGACAATATACAGAAGGGAAAAGAATTTGTCCTGGTCGGGATAATAGCTAGATGCTGGTCTCATATAGAGACATAAGAGTGTCCCATAGAATATACTAATACAAGTGAGATGTGAAGTGCAGGTGGAAAAGGCCTTATGTCTCCCTTCGGCAGATTTAATTTTTAGTATTGTGGAGATGATTAAAACATAAGATATCAATGTTAGCAAAAAAGTGGCGAGTGTCAAGAGTGAACCCACAATGTAATTCATCACCTCGACGTCACTGGTGTCGCTACAGGAGATCTTCAGAAGAGGGGAAAGATCACAGAAGAAGTGGTTAATTCGATGAGATGAACAAAATGAGAGCTTTACTATAAGGGCTATGTGCCCAATTGGGTCTAGCAGACCAATGACCCATGCTGTGGCAGCAAATCCTGTGCAGTGTTTTAAACTCATAAGAGAAACATACTGTAATGGGCAGCAGATGGCCACATAGCGGTCATACGCCATAGCCGCAAGTATGATTACTTCTGTACTGGCTAGGGAGATAAAGAAATACAGCTGACTTATGCATTCCATAAATGACATCAACTTCAGCCGACTCAGAAGCATCTTTAACAAGTTGGGCAAAATATTTGAGGTATAAGCAATATCAATGACAGATAAGTTCATCAGTAAAATGTACATGGGGGTATGTAAGTGAGGATAACTCCATATAACTACAAAAATGATTGTGTTTCCACAAATAATTATGATGTACAAAAGCAGAATTATTGTGAAAATTGGTATCTGTAGAGAATCGATTTCAGATAAGCCTTGGATGAAGAAACCAGTCTCATTGATTTTTGCTTCAGGTATAATTTTTGTCATTTTTAATACTAGATGAAAAAAAACAAACATCATATTTCAGTTTAACAACTCTAGTAACTTTATAGGCTGAGTCTACTGTCAATCAGTCATGGCCTAATAGCTTGCATTCTTGCTTTGTTGTGCTAGAGCCCCAGGTTTGAACCTAGGCCAGGACTCGATCTGCAGGAAGTTTATATTGTTTTCCTTGTGTTTGCCTGGGTTTCCACCAGGTACTCTATATCTCTCCCACATCAAAAAAACATGCTGCTAAGTTAATTATAAAACAAAAAGGAGAGAATCGAGAGCCCCTGATAGTGTAATAAGTTGAGTCAGACAATCTCAAATATTACACGTGGTGAAAAAATACTTACAAGGATGAGTTACCAGCAAGGTAACCACTGTATAGACAGGTGGGGAGATTAGACACACCCGCACTCGGGTTATCCATTTCAGCCCGCAGGGATTTTTCACCTTATCAGAGCATCAGAGCAATTTTCACCTCCCATTCATTCGCTAATAACTTTATCACTACTTACAATTTATTGATCTATGTCTTGTTTTTTCCGCCACTAATTAGGCTTTCTTTGGGTGGTACATTTTGCTAAGAAGTATTTTTTTTACAAAAGAATTTTGACAGGAATATTAAGAAAAAAATGGAAAAAAATTGATTATTTCTAAGTTTTTGGCCATTGTAGCTTTAAAATAATACATGCTACCATAATTAAAACCTATGTATTTTATTTGCCCATTTGTCTCGGTTATTACACCATTTAAATTTTGTCCCTATCACAATGTTTGGCGCCAATATTTTATTTGGAAATAAAGGTGCACTTTTTCAGTTTTGCATCCATCACTATTTACAAGCTTATAATTTAAAAAAATGTTCGTAGTATACCCCCTTCACATGCATATTTAAAAAGTTCAGATCCTTAGGTAACTATTTATGTTTTTTTTTTTTATTGTAATTTTTTTTCCATTAAATTTGGGTAATTTTTTGGTGTGGGAAACAAACAGTTAATTTTAAATATTATAATATGTATATATAACATTGAAAAATGTATTTAGATGTAGTTTTACTGAGGTTTTTTTTTAATTTTGTCCTTCCCGCTTCCCGGAAGCATAAGGAGGACAGGAAACTTTTTTTTTTCCAGAAAGACTGCGGACTCTGATAAGAGACCGTCGGTTTTTCTGCTGGGGACTTAGATCAATGAATGGGAACCATATTCCCATTCATTGATCTGTGGGCTACCGGGGAAAGGCACGGGGGCGCGTGCGCAATCACGCGCAAGAGCGCACCAAAGCGCGGCACCGCAGCAGAATAGCCACCTGGACGTGAAGATGCCACTCTCTGTAGATATTAAAGAACACCAAAAAGGGTAACATCCCTCCACCAAGGGTGGACTGTTGATAATCAAGCAGCTGGAAGAAGAGGCGCCGAAATAGAATAAAATGGCCTCAATTCTGGTAGCTAAGTGATGTAAATATTTTTTAGCCGGTAAAATACCTCATGTTGTATTTTCTGGGTTATTTTGCAATTCTGAAAGATTTTTCCACATTCCCAAACATGCGGTAAAATGTGCAGTAAATGCAGAAAGTGCGGTAAAATGTGTGGTATTGTAGTGGTTACCAACTTAGCATGTGATAAATAATAATAAAAGTCTTTAAATGTCTTCTATAACTTAGTATAGTATTTGGGAGGTGTTTTTTGGGGGGGTGGGGGGGAAGGTGTATAAGATTATGTAGCAACCTAAGTAAAGTATATTTATAAGCATCCCCTATAAAAAAAAATCAAGGAAATATTTGGAGTTTTATTTCTACTATTCTTCTCTATTACACACAGGCTTGCTCAAATCCGAATTCTGGAGATACCCGGATAGTTCTATTCGGATATTTCCCAGTAAAGCTGCGCGGGGGGGGGAGGCGAAGGGGTCAATCTTACCTGTATGACGTCTTCTTTGGTCCGTCCCTGGCGCCTCCCACGATGCGCTCCAAGCGGCGCATGCACCGGTCACGTGACTACAAACATTTCCTCCTTCAACCCGGAAGGAGATAGTGTTTGTAGTTGCATGACCGGCGCATGCGGCGCTTGGAGCACATCGTGGGAGGCGCCAGGAACGGACCGAAGAAGACGTCATACAGGTAAGATTGACCCCTTCGCATCCCCCCCCCCCCCCACCGCGCTCAGCTTTACTGGGAGATATCCGGATAGAACTATCCGGGTATCTCCCGAATTCGGATTTGTGCAAGCTTGATTACACAGCCTGAATAGGAATTCCACTATAACAGGCGTAGTAAATGAATAGGAACTCCACTAAAAACTGCAGAATCCACACAGATTTTACCTCTAGGTACAGGCAGGTCTTAAACTGATTGGTAAATTATGTGCTAACATGCCCCTTATTTTCCATGAGAATTCAGATTTTTGGGAAAATACCAAACATTGTATGACCTAATTTACCGCATGTAAATTATGACTAGAATCTACCAGAATAGCAAACTGCTTTTACTGCATGCTCTAATATACCACTTATGAGGTAAAACAGATGGTAAGTGTACCAAAATTGAGGCCAATATATTAAAAACTGTTTAAAATGGGAGGTAGCGGTGAGCTTGCCTCCCACAACAAAGACTCAGACAGTCAAGATTCAGCATAAATCAGACTTTATTAAAAAAAGCTCCAAACAGGCAACTCGTTTGGCAGGCTTTCCCCCACTTTTGTAGGCAATAAAAGGAGCAACTTTGCCGAGCAGATAGCCAGAAATAGCACCTATGTGAGTCTTTGGCGTGGGAGGCAAGTGCACCCCTACCTCCTATTTTAAACAGTTTTTAGTATACTGTACCTTATTCTATTTTGGTGCCTGTTTCCAGCTGCCTAATTGATTAGTTAATTGGCCCCACCTAAAATTGGCCTTTGACTATGGCAGAAATGTAGAATAGGGATGAGCAGGAGAGATTCACAAAGTCACATTCACAGCAAATCTTGTGAACCCGGGGTTAAAATTTGCCATTTTTGGCAGGCAGTTAACTATTTCCCAACTTCCCAGATAACTTTGCAAAGGAATCAGACCATATACTGTACAGCCTATAGGAATTAGGACACCCTCATCACTTTCTCCTTCTGTGTTCAATCTGACTGTATGGAAGCAAGAGATATAGGAAGAGTTGTACTGGATTGATAGAGTCAGTGAACGAGTAGAGGCAGTGGTACTGAATAGTTTTTTAGCTGTACACATACTACACAGACATAGGTAGTCAGTCACTGCCATTGCTGATATATCACTGTGTAAATTTAGGCTTCTTTCGCTGTGCGACGTTAACTTTTCTTGGTAACCTGACCGGCTTTCCGATCTGTGCAATGTAGCGCCGGCATCAATGAGCACACATGGTTACCAAGGAAACGGACAACAATAGGTGTCCGTTTCATTGCCAGCTCGGGAACAGGGGGTCCTTGGTGGCCAGGCTGGCGTATATCTTCCACACGCAGCCACACACAACAATATCTTACGCTGCACGGTGGAGAGGCAGCGTCCTTCAGTTTACGGCGGCTGCTGTGCGCACAATAACTGCTCATTCGTGCAGTTACAAAGTTTGGAAATAGGAAAAGAGATGGACAAAGGGGGGTAAAAATAACGACAGCACACCAACCACTAACAGATGCATCCCTATTACAGAATGGTTTAGGCTGCATTGGCGTCGGGAAGGTAAAAGTACTGACGTGACTGCATGCCTTTATATGTTTATTACCAGTAAACAAATACATTGCAAAAAGACTGATTCATGTGTGTGATGAAGCGCGGAAGAGCCGACCCCATGAGTCAGCGGCAGGCGGCTCTTTCCGTGCACGGCAGGGCAGAGCACGGGGAGGCAGCCGCCTCCACTCAGTCTGAGGCGGCTGTCCCCATGCAGGGCATGATGGAGCGCGGAATAACCGCCGCGTTGGACGCGGCGGTTAGCGCGCATGGCCCCATTACTGAGGCACCGCAGAGCGGTGCTGGTGTGGCTGGGACACATAGTCCCTCTAGGTTTAGAGTGACGCGCGCACGCACTCAGGCAGGGTAAATATGACGGCCAGAAATGAGTCAGCTGACCAGGCTGGTCAGCTGACTCTGGCTCCACTCCTCATTGGTCCAGCACTTAGGGAGGTGCTGGAGAGATGCATGTGTATATATACTGCTGGCTGCTCAGTTGCTGGTTGTCTGGCGTTGCGAACACATACGTGGGAGCACTCAGACCTGTAGTCAGATCCTTAAAGGAATACTTGAGTCTAGAAAAAAAAATGACATTTACTCACCTGGGGCATCCCTCAGCCCCCCGAAGCTGGATGGTGCCCTCGCAGCCCCGCTCCGATCGTCCTGTCCCCGCCGGCGGCTACTTCCGGTTCGGCGACAGCCGCCGACAGGCTAGGAACGCGGCTGATTTTCCGCGTTCCCAGCCGCTGCTATCACTCTCTATGCTGCTATAGCGTATATATATATGCTATAGCAGCATAGAGAGTGATAGCAGCGGCTGGGAACGCGGAAAATCAGCCGCGTTCCCAGCCTGTCGGCGGCTGTCGCCGAACCGGAAGTAGCCGCCGGCGGGGACAGGATGATCGGAGCGGGGCTGCGAGGGCACCATCCAGCTTCGGGGGGCTGAGGGATGCCCCAGGTGAGTAAATGTCATTTTTTTTTCTAGACTTAAGTATTCCTTTAAGTGTGCCGGGACCAGCTGGAGCTGTAATCCTACACTTAGCTAGATTCTGTTGATAGCTAAAGTACTAGTTTGATTGTGATTATCTGTTATGACTTTTTGCCTGCCTGACTATCCTCCTGAACTCTGATCTTGTAACTTGCCATTCTGATACTCTGTTGCCGAACCCCGGCTCGTCCTTAGACTCTGCTCCTGCCTCCTGATCTTGTACCTCGATATTTCTGATACCCTGTTGCCGAACCCTGCCTGTACCTAGACTCCGCCTCTGTCTTCTGAATCTGTACTTTATCTGTCCGTGTGTTTACGACCTGGTTTGTCCGACCTCGAGAACTGACCTTACTATTGGAGGCGGTTCCCCGTCCTGTTAGTGACACTTCCTCCTGAGTGTCACTTTCAGACCATCCTTCCTACTCTCGACCTGACTCCCCCCGCCTTGGAGAGTTCAGGTCTTTGAAAGGAAACCGTGCAGTACTCCTTACTGCACTGAGGCCTAGTCCTCTAAGTGTTATTGTTGCACCTAACACTACACTCTACTCAGGTGAACAGAGGTTAGCTGGTATATCGGATTATCGGTGATACTGCAGATCACTTATAATCTGGTATATATCTGTATTCCCAGTGATACTGCAGATCACCGGTAATCAGATCCTCTCTGTGCTTCACCAACCGTTACAATGTGAAATATCAATCCTAAAACAACTCATATTTACACTAAAGGGTCTAAAAAAGAAGATTTTAGCAATAGTGCCCCTTTAAAGTCGCACGTTAGAAAATGTTTTAACGTGAACAAATGCACAGCAATACTAAGTCTGTACAACATTCACAGTGCACACGTTGCGTTTGTGTGTAACGTGTAGCATTATTAGAAAGTGCTGCATGCTGTGCGTTATACACGTTATTAGCTGCGTTGGACTGTTTGCACATGCTCAGTAATGACCTGGAAGCATAGTTTTCATTGCCTGTATGCCTACTGTGTGCGACGATAGCAGGGCGTAGAATTGCGTTGTGGCATTGTTGGGACGTTGCGTTGTTAGTTTGCATTGCGACTTTAACGTCGCATCAAAATGCAACGTCCCACTGTGAAAGTAGCCTTATACATAAATAAAAGGTTAATATTGTGCACATGTCTATGGCAAAAGATCAAAGCACAATAGTGTGGCACATCCCATAGATTTTTATGTGAGCTGTAGCTAAAATCACACTGGCATATTCACTCTCAGACTGTTAGGCAGCACCTGTACTTGCTGTCACAGGACGTGTGCTTCGCATACATGCAGGAAGGAACAGTACAGTACAATCAGAACAAAAAAAGGAACTCTAGCATGCACCTTCCGTCCATGGGTTTATTTCCTCAAAAGTGACAGTGTAGATGTACAGTCATATTCTTCATACTTCAGTGCTTAAAGGGACACTTAAGTCAAACAAAAAAAATGAGTTTTACTCACCTGGGGCTTCCAATAGCCCCCTGCAGCTGTGCGGTGCTCTCGCCGTCTACCTCCGATCCTCCTGGCCCCGCCGGCAGCCACTTCCTGTTTCGGTGACAGGAGCCGACAGGCTGGGGACGCGAGTGATTCTTCGCGTTCCTGGCCACAATAGCGCCATCTATGCTACTATAGCATATATCATATACCATATAGCAGCATAGAGCGTGCTAATGTGTCTGGGAACGCAAAGACTCACTCGCGTCCCCAGCCTGTCAGCTCCTGTCACCGAAACAGGAAGTGGGCTGCCGGCGGGGCCAGGAGGATCGGAGGGAGACGGCGAAGGCACCGGACAGCTGCAGGGGGCTATTGGAAGCCCTAGGTGAGTAAAACTCATTTTTTTTTTGTTTGACTTAAGTGTCCCTTTAAGCCATACATTAGTGTAAATAAAAAGACAGATCCTTCACATCTGTGATGTAGCTGGTCATCGGTCCAGGAGGTGGGTGGTGGGCACAAAGGTGGCGAGCGACAGCCGCTTCGCGTCCAACGACTCCTGGTCACGCTGCGTACCACTCCTAAGTTCCTTTTTTTGTTCTAATATTGTGCACATGTCTACATAATTGTGTATTACTGCTGTTACCATAAAGGTTAATACTGTAGGGCCACCTCAGCCCCTTTATGAAGATCGATTGAAGTTTGCCCATTATTATTGATACCTCTCTCTGCAAGAGTTCCATGTCTCACTGTCATATAACTACAGTGAAGCCCCACTGCTCTCTCAGGGAATTTGAAGTTACAGTGGTGACACAATGATTGTTTCTGGAGCTGATAAAGGTAATGATACCGATGTAAACTCTTCCAACAAGTACTCTGCTGCAAGTACTTACTTCAAATGCACAATCTCTGAGTTGGGACTGGAGGGAGACATTCGGTTAGTATGGATATTGGTTGGTCACACCTTTTTGTGTGGGGATGGGAGCTGTTATCCTTGAGGCTCCTTTTGTGTTTTTAGTGATTTTAATTATCTATGCTTTTGATATCTGTCCTTGGAATTTGTCTACAAAGGCCTGAATTAACGTTTTTGGTGCTCCTGCTTGTGTATATAATAATACATACAGTATAATATAATAATTATTTGCCTATTAATGCAATATACAGGGACCTAATAACACTGGCTTTGGCTTCTAACCCATAAACTATAAACTTCATGGCTTTTGATTAATGTCATGACAGCATGAATTAATATTTAAATTATACTTACTCATTTATATTGAACAGACCTCAGCCACTAGCAATGAGTTTTAATGTTTTTTACTAGTGTATGGAAGTGTTGGTACTGCTTTTATATCACGAAACTCCAGTATAGTGTCATATAATTAGCCCCTTACCTTTCTTTCCTTGTATTAGAGTATACTACATTTGTAGAACCCTCCAATGCTGATGATCAGATAATCTGGAGTATGTAGTTATTGTACGTACTGCATTACCGTGTAGTATGTCCATTTTTTCCTTAACCGGTAAAGTATTTGCATGTCTGTTTTGGTTAGAGATGCTCAGTTGGATTCTGTGAGAATAAAATTTCTGCATTTCCTTGTCTGAAATCAGCATATCGGATATCGGAAAACAGAAATCAGATTTCTGCGGAAGTACCACATTACCACAACTCGGTACTTTTAGCCCAATCACAGAACTCGGAAGCATTGGACCAATCAGAGACTACAGAGTCAACTCGAAAGTATTTGGCCAATCAGATAATGCAAAAATTGACCAAAAATAAAAACTCCTCAGAAAACGGAAATCAGAAATCGGAAATCTGTGGAATTATCGGAAATTGGAATTTCTGTGGAATTGGAAATCAGCATTTCTGACCATCCCTAGTTTTGGGGTTAATTTTAAACTAACATAATTGCAAAAGTATTTAAATATTTTTAATTTGGCTTCAGAAATGTAGAAGAGAAGCAAAATCAGTTTATTTTGCATAAGGGGGAATTTATAAACCGTTTTACTGTACATTTTACACTAAAAATTAGTTTAGAAGCATTTACTGTATAAAGCCTCAAATATAAAAGTGGCATGTATTTTCAAATGTATGTAACCTCTGGGCAATACTGAATCAATAAGGCTGCAGTTTCGCATTGGTTACATTATAAAGTTGAGTCAGCATCCTATGGAGGCCACTTACTTTCTGTTGCTTGTTTTTAGCCACTGGGAGAAAACAAATATTGTTACGATCTCAAAAGAACATAAGTATCGAAAATACCACACTCTGTAATAAAGCAATGAGAGTCAGGCTCAGTTCCAACTTCCCACTTATTAAAAAAAAGTACCCATTTGGTACATTTTTAAAGCTCTGCTCAGTGCAGGAAGCGGATCCTAATGTTAAAAATAGGAGCCACTTCCACTTGTGTAAAAAAAGGACAACTCTTCTGAGCTGCAGTAAATGGAATGCAGAGTCCGAACTTGGTACATTATTCTGGACCGGATGGTTTACCATGCACAATGAAAGCCAATGAGAGTGGACAGTGTCCATTCTCACTAGGCTGGTCGCCATGTCCGCTTCGATCACCGTCATCTAGCATAAACTTACATGTCGCCCGGTTTCACTGCTGCTGACGCCTCTGCTCAGTCCTAGGAAACAAGTCAGTGGCTGGCAGAAGGAGATCTTCATTGGGCTGCAAAAGACTAATAGCAATCCTCAGAAACAGGGAGGATTCTTATTGGTTCATAGTGAACCAATGATAATTTTCTGTGTTGCTAGGAAGAATTGGTCTATTGTCTCTTATGTGGAGCCCTATGCCCCTGCCAGCCTCCAGTCTGTGTACCGACTTTGGGAAGGGCCAAACTGAGGAGTCTGCAGAGGCAGCACTGGGGAACACTTGAGTATTGGCAACTGCAATTGAAGAGAGTGGCAGAGCAAATGGAATGGACAACTAAGTGGATGTACTTACCATGCCAGTTTTGCATTCGCTCTAATGGGAACTGCGCCTAAAAGGTACTACTAAGGATAGTCAGTTACAATGGCATGCAGCCTCAAATGAAATATTCACCAGGGGAGATCTGTATAAGAGAAGAAAAGAGAGAAGAGATGCTCTCTGTGGTTATACTCTTGTTACCAAGTAAAAGATGTTTATGAAGCTACTCCCCTCTATAGAAGACTCCTTCTCCTCCTTTAAAAACACCCAGGATGCCTGCCAGAATGTCTACATTCATCTCAGTCATGAAGATAGGCTATTTGTTGGAGCTAACAGATAAGTTTGTATAATCAAAGTGAAAGGGAAAACCCGCTCTCTCATCATCTGTTTGTACTACTTGCTACCCTGGAGTGTTAGTGGCTATAACCCACCATCCAATTATGTAATTGGCCATTGTAAACACAGTCTTGGCTTGGCAATAGGTAAGTGAGATTTTTTTTATTGAAGTCCACATACCTAATATTTAGGATATGTTCACAGTGGGCATTGTGTTGTTGTGTTCCCTGTAAAAGCAGTTACACCACAGTAAGGGAAAGTTGTGCTGCATATTATCTGCGTGTTTCTTTGCATACAGTCAATGAAAAGCACAGTTAGATCCATCAATATTTGGACAGAGACAACTTTTTTTCTAACTTTGGTTATGTACATTACCACAATCAATTTTAAATGAAACAACTCAGATGCAGTTGAAGTGCAGACTTTCAGCTTTAATTCAGTGGGGTGAACAAACGGATTACATACAAATTTTAGGCAACTAAAGCATTTTTCTAGCACAACCCCTTCATTTCAGGGGCTCAAAAGTAATTGGACAAATTAAATAACCGGAAACTTGAACTCATGGACATCTCCAGATGCTGGGTTTCCTCCTTTTTAATGTTCTGCCAGGCCTTTACTGCAGCGGCTTTCAGTTTCTGTTTGTTTGTAGGCCTTTCTGAATTAGTCTTCAACAAGTGAAATGTACTTTGGCTGTATGTTTTAAGTCCATCTGTATCACGAAAAGCCACCCAATCAATTTGACTGCATTTAGCTGGATTCGAACTGACAGTGGCCCATATGCAATTAACTTTTTCTAATGAGCTATCTCCTAGGCAATACTTTTCATATTCTCTTTAAAATAACTTTTAAGCATTTTACAATTGAAAAAGTACCCAAAAAGTTGGTTAAAAAGTACTATCAAAATTATTTTGAGTATTTTCTGGCTTGCTGGTGGTTTAAAATGCACTTTATGACAAGGGCCCATATGCAATTCACTTTTTTTTTACTGTTTTCTCTGTGGGGATAATTTTCATCTTCTCTTTAAAATAAAGTTGAAAAAGTACGCCAAAAAGTTGGTAAAAAAGGACTATCAAATGTGGTGTGGGTATTTTCTTGCTTGATGTTGGCTTAAAAGGCAGTTTAATGGGCTTCGTCCTTAATCAATGCCCCGGTTCCCAGGAACCCCCTCCATGCCTTACTAGGCTGCCCATATCTCAATCTTACTGCTGCCCAAAATGAATTCATCAGATACATATTTGCAGCCACTAAAATCAAAATAGCGGCCGCCTGGAATTCCCAGTCCATATCATTTGATTCTATCAAAGGTAGGCTAGGGCATATTCTCTTTTTTGAAAAATTAAGAGCCCGTCTGAACGACAACATGAAGAAATTCTATAAAGTATGGGACCCTTTGATCACTTACCTGGTAAACTCGGATCATGATAGAACTATACGCACCTATTGAGACCTATAGCATTCTCTTATCTTTGAATCTGGCGGACACCCCTGGTTGAAGTCCTCGTTCGGTAGTACCCCCCATCCCCGTGGTTTCTCCCTTTCTGGTTCCTCCTCTTTTTTCCTTTTCCTACTCACTCTATTCTCACCCTACACCCAGGGCCGACCCTAGACTATTTGCCGCCTGAGGCAAAAAAAAAAAATTCCGCCTACACCCCCCCCCCCCCCGGTGGGGGGCGCGCTCTGGGGGGCCGCCGAGCTGGAGGGGTAGCTGGCAGGGCGGGGGTATTGGGCCTAGCGGCAGGGAGGGGGTCGTACCCCCCCCCCCTCCCTCGCCTGGGTCCCCCGTGCTCCGCTCCCCTCCAGCCTTAAATACAAGCAGCCGCTATGTGTAAGAGGCACGGGCGGGTAGGACTCACCTCTTCCTCGTTCCAAGCGTGCGTTCCACTGACGTCGCTTCCTGCAACGCCCGTGCCTCTTACACATAGCGGCTGCTTGTATTTAAGGCTGGAGGGGAGCGGAGCACGGGGGACCCAGGCGAGGGAGGGGGGGGGGGTCCGACCCCCCTCCCCGCCGCTAGGCCCAATACCCCCGTCCTGCCAGCTACCCCTCCAGCTCGGCGGCCGGCTCCCCGCACCCACGGACGGGCGGGTGCCGCCCCTGGAATTTTGCCGCCTGAGGCAAAAGTTTCACCCCGCCTCATGAGCGGGCCGGCCCTGCCTACACCTCTCCCTTTTCTTTTCAGCTACTCTGTTCTTTCCTTCCTCTTTTTCCTCAACACTCTTTCTCATACAGCTTACCTCTCCAGATGAGCAGACCACAAGTACCACTCATCTCATATCATGACTTTGCACCCAGTCAACAAACTTACCCCTCAATCCCTCGCTTAGTCTAGATCTCTAGTTGTGCTGCAATATATACGACTAAGTTACATAGGCCTCTAAGATACATACGGCTAATAACACGCCCTACCTCACTGGAGGAAGGGCATCATTTATAGCTGATAGTCAAATGTTTAAGAGCAACCTCCATCCAGCCGTTATGGTTTAGTGTTCGGATGGATGATATGCTCTACCAAGCTATCCTCTGTTATATTCTCTTCTCTTTCTCACTTTTGCACTTAAAAGTCTAACCCCTCAGCTAAGTGTAATTATGAAACGGGGACCATTTCCCTTGCTTTTGTTAACTAAGGTTATTTTTTCACATGTCCCTTGTTGAAGGTTGTAACCATTATGTCACATTGGTAATCTTATGCTTTTGTCAACTCTGCTATAAGATTGATGTTCTACTTGTATCCTTACATATTTCATGTTATACTAAAAGCTGTACATTTACTTTAATGAAAATACAATAAAAATGATTGAAAAGAAAAGGCAGTTTAATGACAAGTTGTGAAAATATCACCTAGGAGATAACTGAGGTGAAAAAATTATTTGGAAATATGGCCCTCGGCCCATATGCAATTAAATTTTTCTCTAGTTTTCTCCTAGGAGATATTTTTTCATCTTCTATTTAAGATAACTTTTAACACTTTACAATTGAAAAAGTACCAACAATTAGTGAAAAAGTACTTTCAAAACTATTTTAAGTATTTTTTGCTTGCTGGTGATTTAAAGACATTTTATTGACAAGTTTGAAAATATCACTTAAAGAGGAGCTCCATTGAAAATAATGTAATAATTTTTACAATAATTATGTATACCAGTAAATGATTTAGTCAGTGTGTTTGCTCATTGTAAAATCTTTCCTCTCCCCGATTTACATTCTGACATTTATTACATGGTGACATTTTTACTGTGGGCAGGTTATGTAGCTGCTGCTAGCTGTTTTGGCAGTTGGAGACAGCTGTAAACAGCTATTTCCCGCAATGTAACAAGGTTCACAGACAGGAAACTGCCAACAGTACTTCGGTCCTCAGAGCTTCTTGTGGGAGGGGTTTCACCACAATATCAGTCATACAGCACCCCCTGATGGTCTCTTTGTGAAAAGCAATAGATTTCTCATGTAAAAGGGGGTATCAGCTACTGATTGGGATAAAGTTAAATTCTTGGTTGGAGTTTCTCTTTAAGAGAAACCAAGAATAAAAAGTTAATTGCAAATGGTCCCATGTCATAAGATGCCTATTAACCACTTAAAGTGGATCCGAGATTAACTTTTACACATTGCATAATTGGGTTCCTTTCCTATTGTTTATAGGGCATTCCTCAAGCCAAATACTTTTTTGTTTTTGTTTTAATACAGTTATTCCCTATAAACTAAACAAGCCACGCCCACAGGTTTTTTGCATCTGAGCAACTTTCGCCTCCCATTAATTTGCCAATAACTTTATCACTACTCATCACAATGAATTGGTCTATAGCTTGTTTTTTCAGCCACCAGTTAGGCTTTCTTTGGGTGATACATTTTGCTGAGAATTAATTTATTCTAAATCCATTTTAACAGGAATATTAAGAATGAAATGCAAAAAAATCATTATTTCTTTTTTTCATTATTTCTTTTGGCCATTATAGTTTGAAATTAATACATGCTACCATAATTAAAACCCATGTATTTTATTTGCCCATTTGTCACGCTTATTATACCATTTAAATTATGTCCCTATCACAATGTATGGCGCCGATATTTTATTTAGAAATAAAGGTGCATTTTTTTTAATTTGCATCCATCACTATTTACAAGCCCATAATTAAAAATAATATATTAATATACTCCTTTGACATGCATATTTAAAAAGTTCAGACCCTTAGGTAACTATTTATGTTTTTTTTAATTATTATTATTGTAATTTTTTTATTTATTTATTTATTTATTTTATTAAAAAATGTTTTCGGTATTTTTTGATGTGGGAGGTAAACAGCTAATTTTAAATGTTAAAAATGTATTTATTTAATAAAAAGTGGATGTGGGTGTAGTTTTACTATTTGGCCACAAGATGGCCACAGTCAAAAAGTCCTGGGAGCAATCGAACTCGCTCCCAGGAAGCAGAATGAAGACGGAGAACTTTTTGAACTCAGAAAAACCGCAGCGTCTGATGAGACACTGTCGGCTTTTCTGCGGGGGGCTTCGATCAATGAAAGGGATCTATAATCCCTTTCATTGATTGCTGGGCTAACGGCCAGCAGCGGGAGCACACACGGGGGACCCTGCGGGAGCACGTCTGGCCCGCGGGAGTGCGTGCAGCCCAACTGGATGAGATTGTACGTCCAGTTGGGCTTAAGTGGTTAAACTACCAGCAGGTAAGAAACTACTCAAAATAATTTTGATAGTACTTGTTCACCACGTTTTGGATTCTTTTTCAGTTGTAAACTGCTTAAAAGTTATTTTAAAGAGAATTTGACAATTATCTCCAAGGAGATAATTCAGCAGAAAAAGAATAATTGCGTATGGACCAAGGTTTGAAAATACCTAGGAGAAAACTCAGGAGAAAAAGTGAATTGCATATGAGCCAAATTGTCTCTGAACACCTCAACACATTCTGCTGCTTCTGTCCTGTGTCATGTCATCAATGAACTCGTGTCACAGTGCCATTGGCAGTCATGCATGCAGAAGCCATCACACTGCCTCCACTGTGTTTTACAGATGATGTGGTATGCTTTGGATAATGAGCTGTTACACTTCTTCTCCATGCTTTCTTCTTGCCATCATTCTGGTAGAGGTTGATCTTGGTTCCATCTGCACAAAGAATGTTTTCGAGAATTGTGTTGGCTTTTTTATGTTCTTTAGCAAAGTCCAATCTAGCCTTTCTATTTGTGAGGCTTATGAGTTGCTTGCGCCTTGCAGTGCACCCTCTGTATTTACTTTTATGCAGTCTTCTTTTTATAATAGACTTGGATATTGATATGCCTACCACCTGAAGATTGTTGTTCACTTGGCTGGCTGTTGTGAAGGAGTTTCTCTTCACCATGGAAATGATTCTGCTATCATCCACCACTGTATAGTCTTCCATGGATGTCCAGGCTTTCCAGCCTTACTCCAGATTGCATTGTTCTCAAAGCCACCCACATCCCCTTCTTATTTTCATAAACAAAAGTAAAGCTGTATGTTGTACAACCTTGTTTAGCTTATCATATGTAATAGCAGAACTGTGTGAATCAATGCAAACAATTCGAATGGTGCCATTACTGAGTTGATTTCCTAATAAAGATTTTTGACTGTTGTATTGTACTTCTGCCTCTAATATTCTGTGCATAAATTAACTGGATGTCAGGATTCTTGCCTATGAATTCCTGCTGATGGCATAATTGTTGTCTTTATAAAGACTTCCGCTGTCCTCCAGCAGGTGTCTCCACTTGTACTGAAACTATGAAGTTCATTGGATCAACTGAAGATGGAGCTCTGAAGACTCTTCTGAATTATCACCTGACCATTGTGCAGTATTTAAATGGAACCTATTCTGAGAAGGATATGGATTTTTCCTTTTAAAATAATACCAGTTGCCTGACTGCCCTGCTGATCCTGTGTCTCTAATACTTTTAGCCACCTTCCCTGAACAAGCATGCAGATCAGGTGCCCTGACTGAGGTCTGACTGGATTAGCTGCATGCTTGTTTCAGGTCTGTGATTCAGCCGTTACTGCAGCCAAAGAGATCAGCAGGACTGACAAGCAACTGGTATTGTTCAAAAGGAAACATCCCTCTCAGTTAAAGTTCCCTTTAAACCTGCTTCTGGCATAAAGATATTGCTAGACCATTTTATGCTAGTAGGCCTTGTGTAATGGTCACCTATCCCTGTACTTTGTGCCTAGTTCCTTGCCTGTACTTTGCATTGATCTGGTATCATTGTCTTGCTTTGTATGACTACTCTCTTGCCCATTGCCTGTATTTGTCTTAATATTCTGATTGATTATTGATCTTGGCCTGTCTGATCAATATCAGCTTGTCTATATATAGCATTATCAGTGCTCCTGCATATTTGCCAGTGTGTATATATCATGTGACCCATGCTCCTGTCTGTTGCTATTGTATATATTGTGTGATCTGTGTCCTTGTATATTTGTTGTAAATATTAGTCAGTTAGTTAGTCAGGGTTATTAGTCAGTACACCGTGTTTCTGTGCACCGTGTTTCTGATTGTACGTTTGTATGCATTATTATGTGTGTGCAGTGTATATATGTAAATTGCACTCTAGTAAAATAAACACATTTTCACTTTCAAATCCAGCCTGTGCAGACCTCAGTATTTCATTGCAAGTGATCTCTTGTTCCTGTCTTGATAATGATCTGCATCCGCATATCCTAAGGGCCCTTTTACACTTAATCAGTTTGTGTGCGTTAGTACGTGTTGGTGTGCGTTAGTACGCGTTGGTACGCGTTGGTACACGGTTTTTTCCATAGCAGTGCATTGTGACAAAGATTTCAGTTAAAACGCGTTAAGGGTGAAAGGTGCCATAGGAAAACATGGGACTTACTTTGAAAATCAGTTTTCTTTCCGTTTTAACTGAGAGCAACTGATTAAGTGTAAAAGGGCCCTTACATTACAATAAATCTATAGATCAGATTTGTACTGCCCCCCCCCCCCTCCCCCCATTATATAAGGAAACTAGCACTTTTTAAAATATAATATAGATGGCCGCCTCTGTACTTCTCTTTTTACAGGTTTGTTTTAACCCATATTCTATATATTCTACTTATGTTTTGCAGATATTTATTTATTGTATTTATAAAGCGCCAACATATTACGCAGCGCTGCACAATAAATAGGGATACATACAATATTTAGGGGTGACATACATATGTATAAATGCTAACATTTAATTACAATATATTTCGTTTGACAACAGCAAAAATAAAAGCCAACATTCTATAGTTTATTTAGCAACAATGGACCAGTGATTTTCATTGTTTTCTTTTAGCTTTGCATGAAACTTACCTTTGGTTCTTTAAACATATACCCAGTTATTGTGTGTCCTTATGAAGCACAGTTACATTTAAAGGCTTTGATGCAATGTAGCAAGTAAGTGATCTTATATACAGAGGGACCAATTCTCAGGAGAAGTTAATAACAGGGTTTATGTTAAATGGGAATAACAGGTTGTTATGCACAAAGACAACTGAAGATCCCAAGCTGAAGTACTTTCAGTAATGTTCTTAATAGATTAACTTTTTATTCGGTGTTACCTTAAACACTACTATAATATGCAAAAAGTTTTATATTTGTAAACCCAATGTTTAATTAATATGTTTTTACCCTCCAAAGAGACTAGGTGCCATATGCAATTCACTTTTTCACTTGAGTTTTCTCATAGGTGATATTTTCACAACTTTTGAATAAAACACCTTTTAAACCACCAGCAAATTAACAAATTCTCAAAATAAGTTTGACAGCACTTTTTCACCTGCTTTTTGGTAATTTTCCTGTGCAGAGTGCTAAAATGTTATTTTAAATCGAAGATGAAAAGTTATCTCCTAGGAGAAAACTCAGGAGAAAAAGTGAATTGCATATGGCCCATGGCCCATATGCAATTACATTTTTTTCCTGAGTTTTCTCCTAGGAGGTATTTTTTCATTTTCTTTTTAAAATAACTTTTCAGCAATTTTCAAAAAGTACCAAAAAGTAACTGAAAAGGCACTATTAAAATTATTTTGAGCGTTTTCTTGCTTCCGGGTGGTTTAAAGGGCATTTTATTGACAATTTAAAAAATATCACCTAGGGCAAAACAGGGGAAAAAGCGAATTGCATATGGCCCCATGGCCCTTATGCAAATAACTTTTTCTCCTGAGTTTTCTCCTAGGTGATATTTTCAAACTTGTCAATAAAATGCATTTTAAGCCACCAAAAGCAAGAAAATGCTCAACATTTTTTTACAGCACTTGACCTACTTTTTAGTACTTTTTCAATTGCAAAGTGCTGAAAAATTATTTGAAGTAGAAGTGGAAAAATTATCTCCTAGGAGAAAACTCTGGAGAAAAAGTTATTTGCATATGGGCCATGGGGCCCTATGCAATTCACTTTTTCACCTGAGTTTTCCCCTAGGTGATATTTTCACAATTTGTAAATAAAATGCCTTTTTAATCACCAGCAAGAAAACACAGTACAGTTGACAGTACTTTTTCACCTACTGTTTGGTACTTTTTCCTTTGCAAAGTGCTAAACAATTATTTTAAATCAAAGAGGAATATGTATCTCCCAGGAGAAAACTCAGGAGAAAAATTGAATTGCATATGAGCCAGTGGGTTCGATCGAATTAACCCTAAGTCCTAAGTGATAATTATTTACACATCTTATCAATAAAGTGACATTTAAGTCACCAACAGCAAGTAAGAAATTACTCAAAACAAATTTGACTGGACCTTTTCAGCTACCGGTACTTTTTGGTACTTTTTCAATTGTAGAGTGTTGAAAAGTTATTTTGAAGAGAAAATGAAAAATTATCTCTTAGGAGAAACATAAGAGAAAAAGTAAATATGATTGGGCCCTTTACCCCACTTTCTATCTAGATTAAAATTGGCAAACCTCTCAAACACAGAGAGAGACAATATTGAAAAATACATTTTTAGTAAAATGGGAAAAGACATCGTGCGGATAATCAACCCTGATTAACCTTGTGAAAAGGTTCATTTCCAGTGATGAAAATTCCAGTTCCTGTTAAATCCACAAACTAGGTATTAAACAAGCTCGTTACTAGGACGCACAGCCACAGTGATTTTTATTTTTATTTAGAGTTATGGATTTAGAAAGAAGAAAAGGGGGAAATAACGTTACCTCCAACCATTTTGATTTACAACTTTGTAAGAGGTGAGGAGGGCTTTGTTTCTCCATGATTAGCTATTCTTATCCACAAATCCTTAAAATTCAAAACCAGTAATATTTAATTTGACTTGGTTCAGGGAGTGTCAACCATGAATAACACTAAAAGCTTAAGTATTTTCAATATTTATGTACCTAACAATAACAACTCTCAGGGCCTGAGCCCACTGCTGTTTTTTAAAAACGCATTCCAGGAAGTAAACACTGCAGGAGTTGTATAATGCTGGTAACACGCTACATTTTTTTTGTGCCATAGATGGATCAGATAGATAAAATCTATCATGTCCGATATTGCTTCGATCGTTTCCGCGCTCGATTTTTCATAGCAGTGAATGGAAAAAGCTAAGAAAAACGAATGAAGATAAGAGAATCAAGCGCAGAATTGAGTGCAGAATCGTGCCACAAAAACGGAGGAAAAAATCGCACGGAAAAATGGAACGTGTGTACCCAGCATAACAAATATATTTTTTATTTAACCACTTGAGGACCGCAGTGTTAACCCCCCCTAGTGACCAGTCCATTTTTAGTTAAATAGGCCACTGAAGCTTTAAGGCCAAGCTGCAGGGCCGTACAACACAGCACACAAGTGATTCCCCCCCCCCCTTTTTTTTCCCACCAACAGAGCTCTCTGTTGGTGGGGTCTGATCGCCCACCCAGTGTTTGTATTTTTTTATAAATATTTATTTATATTCTTTTTCAATAAAATCCTGCATTTTTTTTATTAACCTTATAACCCTCCTTCCCTCCCCTCGCCACCCTATCGGCTGTTATAGGCTTCAGCCTAACACAGCGGATCACTTCCCAGTGTCCCAGGGGGACAGCCGTGTCACACGCTGTACAAAGCCGTCTAAGTCTCCCAAGCGGCAATCACCGCTCAGAGACTGAAGGCGGGGCGGAGCTCCGCCCCCGAGCAGGAGATGCGCGCGCAGCTTGCGCACGATCTCCTGCTAGCCCCATAGACAGCCGTTCACACCAATGGGCGTGGAGCAGTCCTGGGGCTGCTGCACTGCTCACGCCAGTCGGCAACAGGTTAAAGGTTATTATGCTGTTGCTCATCTTTTAAAGCAGAGAGGAAGTTCTGAGTTTAGGTAGAATATCTCCAGCAAGATTAAAACTGCCTAAAACTATTTTATCCTACTAGATACGTATCCAATCCTAGATGCGCATTGTATGTGTAGGGTGCGATTGCATCCACTGTTAGTGTAGGGATCCCTCTATGAGCTTGGAATTGCTGCTGACTAAGCGGCTTACCTACATCTCTGTGGATATGTTGAACCAACAATCTTGTTTTACAAGTGTTGTGTGAATCCACACTTGCTATCTATAAGTGTAAGCTGAGGTCTCTTTTTGCTACGTATAATAAAAGTGAGGCTAGAGAGGAGCATCTGGCTACCTAGACAGAAGTGGGGGGTCATCTGTGTACCTATACAGAAAAGGGGGGGAGGGTCACTGTCAGGGAGTGGCTTGTAATAGTTGGCCTTTGGGGGCAAAAATTACAAATTTGGCCCTGATAAAGTGTGAAAACATCTCCTGTGAGAGAATTCCAGAGACAAGTTAATTGAATTTGGGACATTGTGTCTTAGATATTATTTCTCCTACGATGGCCCTAACTTCATCTCTATCTTTCTTTGTAGGACAGACTCCTGAACTATCTAATACATAACTTGAAAATTCACACTCTCCGCTAATTGCTGAATGAAGATGGAAATCTCCTTTGTTTTCAAACCCTGTAAGATAATTATTTATTTCCACCTACCCAGTTCTTAAAGATAAACTTTATGAAGTCTAACTTATTGAATAAACTTGCTTTTTTTTTTACAATATTCATGTATACATTATTTAGTCATCATTTGTCCATTATGAGATCTTACCTCACCCTGATTTACATTGTTAAGTTTATCAGTGACACCAATAGACAACTTTATATAGTTATAACATGTATTTCTGATGCTGAAAGCAGGATAATTAACATGAAAATGGATATCTGCTATGAGTCGTTATGGGTCCTCTTTTGCATATGCATATTTCCCATATGTTCCCCCTATTCCTTGTAGATTGCAAGCTCCCAAGGGCAGGGCTTTATCACCCCTTTGTGTCTTGCAATTTATGATACATTTTATTCAACATGTTTAGGTACCAAAATGACCAGGGAAGTGCCTTTAACCTGTCTGCGACCGCCTAACGCCATGTGGTTGGGGCAGAGTGGCTCTGTTGTTTCTCTGCGCCGCCATATGGCGTTATCTTATGAGGAGTGAGATCTGACGGGAGCTCACACTCGCACAAGCGCAAGCTCCCATCAGTAAACACAGTGGGTCACAGTGATCAGCCTGCCAGAGGCTGATCAGCGCTGGCAGGCTGTTTTTCACACTCATATGCCAAAATGTATTTATATAGCACTGACATCTAATTCAGTGCTGCACAGAGTATTGCCTTGTCACTTAACTGTCCCTCGGAGGGGCTCACAATCTAATCCCTTTCATAGGCATATGTCTATGTATGTATTGTGTAGTGTATATAAACGTAGACAAGGGCCAATGGGGGGGGGGGATTAAAAAATAGCTTTATTTTTAAATTTATTAATAAAAATAAATAAATGTAAATTGCAGCAGCAATCAAATACCACCAAAAGAAATCTCTATTTGTGAGAAGACAAGGGGGTCAAATTAATTTGGGTGCTACGTTGTATGACCAAGCAATAGTTGTGAAGTGCCAAATTGTAAAAAATGTCTGGGTCATTATGGGAGTATAAACCTATGGTCCTCAAGTGGTTTAAGAAGTTAAAGATTAGCTTCATTTAATAAATCGTTGATAAAACTCAACATAGATTAGAAAAGATTAAAACATAGACAATGTTGTCACTCAAAACAACATTTAACATTTTGAATAATGCTGCTGTCTCCTGCACTTACAAAAATTCCTTTAATGATTGCCTTGGCTGCATGTCTGTCATGCTACATAACATCATTTAGAACCAACATACAATTAAAACCATAGGTACCTGGCCAGGAATGCTCACTTTATCTATATGGGACCAGACCTAGTCATCAGCAAGGTGTAATTGCCCAGCCTAAGCCTATTGCAAAAAAACACCAAGCCAAACTCAGCTCTAATTGGTCCTCCACCACCACCAGTACACCACACATGCTGTGTTAGTTGTAAGCCGATCTTTTCTCCTTATGGATTGCTTGAACCGATTCTCCAAGCCCGACGACAGCTATAAACTTCCTTAATGGTGATTTCAATGTACTACATATATGCAAGTCCGCTGACCCTGCTTAATGGAATGGGGACCACTGGAGTCTGGAGAGTACCACTTGCTAGAATTGATGCATCTTACAGTTAAACAACCATTTATACTTGCAGCCAGGTTGGTGAGCTCCAACTCACAAGGCTTCCTTCCACCACAGTGCACTGGATAATGCTGGATCAGTCGAGCGCTGCCGCGCTTGTAATCGATCCGGCCAGAATCGTGCTGCAGAGCTGCTATGGAGTGCAGTTCTTATCCGGATAGGATAGGAGTCGGCTCAGCGTGCTGGTATTCAGCGTGGATGGTCCAGCGCGAGCACTCCTGCGGTAGCCATGCCTACCGATGCGTTTCGCCCCGCCCTCAAGGTAATGAGTGGCAACTGTTTCAGCTATGCCTCCTCTTGTATCGTAGCGTCCCGGCTCCACCCCTACTCTCGCTTCAGCTGGCTTGCAAATCAATGCACCCTCATATAGCTTGCAAGTGGGGGGGGGGGGGAGTCGGTTTATATTCAAAGGGATCACTCATTCTTGAGTTTTCTAGTCTTTACTCAGATCTTCATTATTTACAATTTCAAGGCAATATACAGAGGTGAATGGCTACAGAGCACACATTACCTCAGCGATCGCATTATATTGCGTATTGATAATGAGAGAATTGATCCAATCATAGGAAGTGGACCAGATTTAGATATGCATTGAGTCCATTTGGGATCAATGTACCCAGACGATAGATCCAAGTCTGTTCAATTTTATAAAGTTCTTTCTCTATGTCACCACCCCGAAATGGGACATGTTGTTTTATAATTCCTTTGAATGTCAGACCATCAGGTTTTCCATCATGGTAATCCATAAAGTGTTTCCCTAGAGGGCTATCTAGGTCTCCATTCCTAATATTGCCAATGTGGTCCGCAACTCGCTTACTCAAACGATTTTTTGTCTTCCCTATATAAAGTAGGTTGCAGAAACATCTTATTGCATATATAACAGATGTTGAATTGCAATTTATATCCTCTCTAATTTCAAAAGTTTTTGTACTGTCATAACTTGTAAACGTTCTGCTTCTGTCAACATATCTACAGTTAACACATGATCCACAGGGAAACATCCCTTCTCCTCTCGGATATCTGTCCAGCCATGTTGCAGATTGCACAGATTTGTACTCAGATCTCACCAACAGGGGTGCTCATCCGGATTCCAGATATCCAACCGGATTTGGATTCCGTATACCTGGTTCCAAATCTGGATAGCTATCTGCGGATAGCTGGGAGCATAACTCGGATATCCGCGGATACCGCAGATATCCGGATCCAAAATACTGTAACTAAGGAGATGACGTCCTGGAGACAATCAGAGGGCTCCCAGCAGAAGCCCTAGAAACCAATCACAGAGGGGAGCCCTGGCCAGCCCCACCTGACCTCATTGAGCCAATCAGAGGGCTCCCAGCCTAAGCCCTGGCACCCAATCACAGAAAGGAACACTGACCAGTCCCCTGTATAATAAGGAGGGCTGCCATGATGAGACATATCGTCCTGGCTTGCTGAATGCACACTGAGAGACATTCTCCAGTGCTGCTAGCCTACAAAGGGCTGTACACAGTTATAAACCTAAAGCTGTTCAGTGATTAACCCCTTCACTATCACTACACTATTGTTAAATCATTAATTAGCTTGATTGATGTCATTGTATGACAGTCAGAGACTCAGAGTGTGTGCTCCAGTGCTTCTGGCCTAATAGCAAGTGCTGGACACAGTGATAACCTAAAGCTGCTCAGTGATTAACCCCTTCACTATCACTACACTATTGTTAAATCATTAATTAGCTTGATGTCATTTGTGTGACAGTCAGAGTGTGTGCTGTGCTGCAGGGCTGCAGGCAGCTGCTATGTGTCTGTGTGTGTGCTGTGCACAGACCAGGCCAGCTGCTGCCTGCTGGCCAGCTATTAGCCTTAGGTATAGGTTAGGTTAGGGATTAGGGGATAGGATTACGGTGTTATTGTGTAGTTCAGGCATGGCAAACTTGGCCCTCCAGCTGTTAAGGAACTACAAATCCCACAATGCATTTGCCTTCATGATTCATGACTCTGGCTGTCAGACTCCTGCAATGCATTGTGGGACTTGTAGTTCCTCGACAGCTGGAGGGCTGCCACGTCACTTGCCACGTGGCACTTGTTTTTCTTATCCAGATATCCGAATCCGGCCGGATACCCCGGATACTGAGGTCGAATTTCCAATTCGGATCCGGATTGGAAAATTTTGAAATCGGATATCCGACCCGAATCGGATATCTGGGTATCCGGATCTGGATCCAATCCGGATTTTGAAAAGGGGTATCCGAGCACCAATGCTCACCAAGTGATCTTTTAGATTATTTGCCCTTCAGGCCGTCATATAAGGTCTTTCTCCAACACATTGTTTTATTTTATCATCTAACATCAGCACATGCCAGTGTTTTTGAAGAGTTCTTTGCAAATCATACCAATATGGACCGTAACCGGATACAAATCTTATCACTTCTTTTTTATTATTATTTTTATTATGAGGGTAAGACCCACTTTTCCCAATCAGCAGGAGCTCCCTATCTCTGTCGTTGAGCTTGTCCGCAGCTTCCTCTACTATTTGTGTAGGGTAGCCACGCTCTTTGAACCTACTCTTTAGCTCACTAGCTTCTCGATGATACTCGCTACTTTTTTAACAATTGCGTTTTATTCTTGTAAACTGGCCATTTGGAAGTTGCTTTTTTCTGAGTAGGGAGGTGATAGCTTGAATAATGGAGTAATGTATTGCCTGCTGTTGGCTTGCGATACGTGCATGTCACTAACCTCCCATCTTCCTTTTTAATTAACAAGTCCAGAAAGGACAATGCTTCTTTATCCCATTGATATGTCAATCTGATATTTCTTGTATTGCATTGTAGCATCTCTACAAAATACACCAATTGCTCCTCGGTTCCCCGCCAGACCAAGAGCAAGTTATCTATGAACCTCACCCAGAGTGCCACATATCTCTGGAAGAGGTCCAACTAGTAGACGTCCTGCCATTCCCATAGCCCTAGATGGAGACAAGCATAAGCTGGGGCACAGGACACCCCCATCGACTTGCCCCTGATCTGGCGGTAGAACCTGCCATCAAAGGAAAAACAATTATAGCTCAGTACAAGTTCAAGGGCTTCACAAAAAAATGGGTTATGCTGTTTAGCTTGTGGAAAATGCTTGTTTAGGAAGAAGGCAGCTGCTGCTATTCCAATTTCATTGGGAATCGAAGTATAGAGCGATTCCACATCTATTCGACTGTATTCAAGAGTCAAGACCTGTAAAGCATCGCCAGTATCCCTCACATATGATGGTAATGTTTCAACCATATCTTTCAGCATGAGGTCTAGATATAGCCCAAGTTTTTCCAGGGGACCCTCATTGCCGGACACTATGGGGCGACCTGGGGGCTGCATCGCATGCTTGTGGATCATTGGTATAGTATAAAAAAACTGTATCCGGTATGTTTCCACTCTGCAAAAATAATACTTGTTTTTTGACACAAGCCCCATCTCGCGTCCACTATCCATAATCTGGTTAACCCTGGTTTTGATTGCCGGGAAGGGATCAGATCTCAGCCTCAGATATTTTTGCTCATCACCCAACAGACAGGACATTCCTGTCTATAGTCATCTGTAGAAAGAATAACTACATTACCACCCTTGTCACTGGGTTTGATTGTTATATCAGGTAGACTTTTCAAATGCTCAAGGGCTTGTTCTTCCCCTGATGTCAGATTTTTATCACGACTGGCAGGGTGCCAATGCAGATTTATTAAAATCTCTACACACTCGTTCTTTGAATGTTGATAAACAATGTGACAATTGCGGCAAATATCTTGATTTTGTTCTTACATTAACAGGAGCCAGGTTATGTTGCATATCATTAGAAGGGTCATCAGACTCATAAAGAAGGTTTATAAAGATCTATGCTTTTTTCTAAGGCGAGTGCAGCTTGCCCTCACATATGGTGGTGATAAACAAGCACTGCAGCCTCTAGCAGAGCAGATGCCCAGGTTGGAAAGCCTAGGTGATCGTGAATCCCTGAGAATTTTGGTAAGCCTGACTGATGAAGCTGGCCCCCTGTCACCCCCTACTGATGAGTCTGATGACCCTTCTAATGATATGCAACATAACCTGGCTCCTCGCCTCTCTCCAAAGGAGTCTCTATGTCAGGCCCACGGCTTTGAACTCCCTTTTTCACTACAGGAGTTTCCATCCGAGGGCCACTAGGAGGTCGGTGCCAATCAGTCAATTTCAAAGGATGATTGTGGATGGGGGAGAGACCAGAGATATAAGTTGGAGCAGATGCATGCCAAATTTTTGGAAAGAGGTTATCCATCAGATGTTGTGCGACAAGCTAGAGATAGGAAGGCGGGAGATAGAGCCTCTAATAGACCACATAAACAAGCTGGAAACAGGATCCCTTTTGTCACTCGGTATAATACAGCCAATGATAATATTTCCAAAATAATCAAACACTGACATCCATTATCTGAGAGCTTCCCACAAATACAGCAATTTGCCAACCTACCTATCTTTTCCTATAGAAGGGTCCATAATTTACGTGATTGCTTGGTCCATGCAGACACACAGGCAATGGCTGGGGGACTTGGCCTCTCACGTAGAGGCACTTATCCATGCCTGAATTGCGTTTACTGCAATTCAGTTATCAGGGGAGAGGAAATTACTCACCCCTACCGTGGTACGAAATTTAAAATCAAGGGATGTCATAAATGCGACTCTACGTATGTCGTTTACGTCTTAAAGTGCCTATGTGGGCTTCTGTATATCGTTCAGACAACTCAGAAGATGAAAAAAAGACTTTCCTCCCACAAACAATGCAATACATGAGAGGTTAGTCATGCCTTACCATTTTGTTCAAGTTAACCATAATGTAATTGAGATATATGGTCATAGAACAAGTAAGTAACCCCACTCAGAAGAGGGGGTGATCGTATCAAGAGACTACTTTGGAGAGAGGCGCATTGGATCAAGATGCTTGACACCATGGAACCCAAAGGCTTAAACTGGGAATTGGATCTCCTCCCGTTTATATGATTTAGTTAATCTTTAATTCTTAATTTGTTCTTGCCTCTGGTTTACATGGAGACAATCTGTATGCAGTATGTTTTTTCTCCGAGTAGGTTTTTCTATGATCAATTGTTTCATATAGTTTGGATTTGTATACATTGTTATGGCGATCCGTGTTGCTCTGTTATCTGCATAAACCTCTTACTGCCCTTACTGCAGTACTGCGGATGCAGTGAACATCCATCAGGCATGGAAACTAGGCAATAAACAATAATACAGAAAAATAACAAACGGCTCAACTAATGGATAAATATATATTAGCAAGTCTGCATATATATTTATCAAGAACTAGCTAAAGCACAAGTAATAAGGTCGCATTGAACTACAATAACAGAACTATACAGAGTAGCACAGTGCCCAGCAGACCAGCATAGTGATCGCTATTTATACAAAAAATAGTAAGCAGCGCTCAATAGAAAAATATGTTATGTGGCTATCATAAACATTAATTGACCAAAGTCCAAATGTAACTGTTAACGCCCAATCCACGGGTGGAACGCTCTAGTGAGATATGTGCATATCTTCAAAGCAATATTGTAATGTTCTAGCAGCGCTCAGTAACAGTTCATCAGATAAATGCTGGCTTAATACCACTTCACGAAACTCTATGGTGTTTCGTGAAGTGGTATTAAGCCAGCATTTATCTGATGAACTGTTACTGAGCACTGCTAGAACATTACAATATTGCTTTGAAGATAGTGATCGCTATGATGGGCGAGGTCTAAAAGGGGAGACAGACTTTTATGCCGACATCAACCAATGGATGCAAGCATGCAAATCTCCACACAGCTGAATGGTAATCATTCAATCCTGAGCTGGCTTGATTATTATTTGCTAGCTGGTTGTGAATGCAAAGGACTCCCATAGGAAATACATGCAGTATTATGTAACAACATGCCTGCAGGAAATCCAGGGCTATCTGGCCGCAGCTCAGCTGTAGCAAGCAATTGGTGGAATGATGACAGCATCCTAAGCTGCCCAGAACTGCAGAGCGATTGCAAATGACAATGGCCTCAATTCACTAACCTTAACTCCTGTCTTTAATAACTCTTCTGAGCTGTTTTACAGTTATCACCATGGTGATATAATTGTGATAACTGTAAAACAGCTCAGAAGAGTTATTAAAGACAGGAGTTAAGGTTAGTGAATTGAGGCCATGAGACTTATTGCGAATGCACAACTGAATGCAAGCAGACAGGCCAGAACTGTCCATTTGCGGCTCCACTGCAACGGACAGAACACGCCACAGCAGGAATCCTTACACTTGATGTACAGAACAGCTGTAACCTGTAAATAAACTTAGTCTCAGGTATTCTACAACCATGATTACTAAACACAACAGAAAGGTAACTTGATTCTTCATCTTTTATTTACATAAGGAAAATGCTGAATAAAAACGATACACACAAGAAACAAAATAGTACATGCCAATGATTTATTTATAGAGAAGTATTCTGGCTAATCTTTGGAATGCTTCCTTGATATCATTGTTTCTCAAGGTATATATTATTGGATTTAGCATAGGTATGATGATGACATAGAAGACAGAAAGTCCCTTCCCGCCGTCCAGATCATACGAAGATGATGGCTTCATGTACAAGCAAGCAATTGTCATATAAAAAAGTGTGACTACTGTGAGATGGGAAGCACAGGTGGAGAAGGCTTTGTATCGACCTTCACTAGAGCTCAGTTTCAGGATAGTGTATATGATATAGATGTATGTGGTTAAAGTCAACAGGAAACAGTTAAGAACAATGATGACACCTTCTGCAAATATAACATACTCAGTGGCAGACGAATCATCACAAGCTAATTTTAATAGAGGGGTAAGATCACAAAAAAAGTGGTTAATTTCAGTCGAATTACAATAGCAAAGAGATGAGATAAGGACACTAATGGGAAGAGCTGCAGCAAAGCCTCCACACCAAGCAGCGCTTGCCAAACTTAGACAAGTCTTTTTGTTCATTGTCACATGATACAATAATGGATGACAAATAGCAGCATAGCGATCATAGGCCATGGCCGTGAGCAACATATATTCTAAACTACCAAAGGAATTGAAAAAGTAGAGCTGGGCCATGCAGTCTTGGAACGAGATGCTCTTTCTGTTGATTAAGATGACCTGTAGTAGAGTTGGAACTGTGGCCGTTGAATAAAACATGTCAATGAAAGACATGTTGCAGATGAAGAAATACATAGGCCTTTGCAGGTGGCTATCAGAGGAAACTATAGTGATAACTGAAAGATTGCTCAGTACTGTAAGGAGGTACATTGCTAGAAAAAGCAAAAACAGAGGCACCTTCAAGTCCTGATTAATTGCAAAACCTAGAATAATGAACTCTTCTGCTGTTGTCATATTACATGCATTGCTAGCTGTGGTGTCTAAAACAGTGTTAACTGGAACAGATTGAAAATAAGAAAATTAGGCATGATTGTTTCTGTGCAATAAAATACGAACTTCTATTTATATATCAATTAAAAAATGTTTGCCATTTAGGGGTACAATAAAAGTGGAAAGGATAGGACATGGAAAAAAATTTGATAATGATAACAATAATTTCTTAGAGCATATGTAAGCGTACAGGTGGAACTCGAAAATTAGACTATCGTGCAAAAGTCGATTTATTTCAGTAATTCAACTTAAAGTGGATCTGAGCTCAGAACTTCCTTTCTGCTCTAAAAGATTAGGCACAGTATGAAAACCCTCGGGGAAAAAATATTTGTTACAAAGTACCAAAATCCAAAAAACGCCCTGAAAATTTACTGGAGGAACTTTCATGGAGCAAAGGAAGGGTTAACGCATCTGCCTTTTCTTGTACAGCCAGTGCAGAGGCGCTGTGAGTCATGCCTACTGATAACACACTCCTACAGATAAACTCACTTGTATCTAAATAAACAAACACAGCTCAGTGCAGCTGATTTCTACAGCACAATTATGTGGAATGAACACTTTTCAGTCTGTTCTTTGCAAGAGCTGAACTCTACTCTAACTTTATTAGTTATAATTTCGATCATTATGGCTTACAGCTTATGAGGATTCCTAAAACTCAGACCTTTAGAATGTTGTGAAAATGTTCATATTCTAGGTTCAAAGTGTCAGTCTGTAAACAGCTAATTAATCCAAAACACCTGCAGAGGGTTCCTATTTCATATATTCGTTTTTCCTTTTAAGTTGAATCACTGAAATAAATGGACCTTTGCATGATATTCGAATTTTTCGAGTTTTACCTGTATAACTGCATAACGTGTTTTGTGTATTGCAAATTATTTTATATAAAAAAAGAGAAAAAAAGAAAGGAGACCTTTATTTAAAAGAAACATTTCAACAATTTACCTTTTGTTTCCATACTCAGTCCATGTGGCAGACAGGGTACCTTCATCTTTGCCACAACTGCAGTTCAGTCTATACAATTTTTACATTCACATGTTTGATTTATGCAAGTGAAGCTGTGTATTTGTAAATCAACTGGCTTTATATATTTACATTCAACCACAATTTTTTTTATGATTATCCCTTAAGGGACTAAAGTATTCATGGGGGTAATGGCAAGAGATTTTCTTGTAGTAATTATTAATTCAGCTTGAGAATATTTTTCTTTACAAGGTTAATTGCAGTCTTACGATGACTGATTATAGGAGATCCGGGGCTCATATTTTTGCTAATGCCCCAAATACAACATAGACTTTTGTACTTGAAGATGATTGTTTGCGATTGTGTCAGGCGAAAATCTAGCGCAAGTACACAGTTGTCCGTCAATGTTGTATTGAGATCCATTGTGTCTTTCGATTGCGGGTCATGATGACTGATGGCTAATGTTCTTGAAGAACCTTTAGCTGAGGTTTCCACAGTGGGACTCCAACTGTTCATACATGCTCCCTGTCACTGCTGCATAACCCAGAACACTCCTCTTGACCTGGAGTCAAACAATGCTTGTTTGAAAAAACCCAAAATGATCCCCAACGACAATAATTTGAAGAGTGAATGGGCCTGATCCAAATCACTTTTTCTCCAAAGTTTTCTCCTAGGAGATCATTTTTCAACTTCTGTTTAAAGTAAATTTCGCACTTTGCAATTGAAAAATTACAAAAAAAGTGGGTGAAAAAGTACTGTCAGAATTATTCTGAGTAGTTTCTTGCTTGCTGGTGGCTTAAAAGGAATTTTATTTATAATGTAAAAATATCACATAGGAGAAAATTTAGGAGAAAAAAAAGTGAATTGGATTGGGCTGAATGTAGGTAAAGACGAAGGATAGGATTAATATTAAAGTAATTGGATAATGGTAATAGGGGGAAAGAGGCGCACTGGTATATAAAAACTTCTAAAATCAGTTTAGAAACAAAAAGGAAAATGAGGTAGCTTACCTTAATGTGAGGTAGCTTACCTTAATGACTAAATCTTTGTGTTAAACATAAGATTTTTATTAAGCACAGTCAACACATTTCGCGGGTCTCAGCCCGCTTCCTCAGGCCAATAACAGTGCCAAATAGCAGAAAATTATTCAGCATCGAGAGGCTCCCTATGCTGAATAATGTTCTGCTATTTGGCACTGTTATTGACCTGAGGAAGCGGGCTCAGACCCGCTAAACGCGTGTGCTTAATAAAAATCGTATGTTTAACACAAATATTTCATCATAGAGGTAAGCTACCTCATTTTCCTTTTCGTTTTTAAACTGATTTTAGAAGTTTTTATACACCAGGGTGCCACTTTCCCCCTATTGTGCAAAGTATACCCCCAGACACCGCCTGCCCGAGGGGCTGTGACAGAACACTCGTGGGTCCCCCACGGTGGACATCTATTCCCTTTTTTCTCCAAGAGAGTGACCGCATCCAGGTCCACCCAGGACCACCCCGAGTGGAGTTGGGTTTATGGTCTCCACCTGCTTCCTGTGGTTGGTTGCCCCTTGCAACCCTCCTTTGTGAGTAGTGTTTCATTCACATTTCTCCACCTTTAAAAGTACTGTATCACACTATTGGGTTCCTATTTCTGTCTCTTGTGCCTTTTTCCCTAGGTTGCCAAGACACCCACCCCCATACAGTGGATAATGGTAAGGGCTTTGTGGGGTAACTCTGCATACAGGTGACTCTGGAGAGGATGCAAAGATCTTTCAGATAACATACAAACCCTGAGATTCTTCATATGAAAGAAATTCTTCATATGAGCAGAAATATCCTGAAAAACATATTGTGTAATTTCCCAGCAATTGCATGACTCCCATAGAGGTCCAAAAGCAGCCCCTCTACTAGAATTAGAATGCAAAACTTTAAGTATGGTTTGAAGTCCATACTGCACCTTGCTGCACTAGAAATTAACTGCACAAGGCATGATATTCATTACTCACTTTAAACACATAAAGTAATGTAATAACTGGAAGGGGATTATATTTAAATTATGAAGTCATGAATGAGGAAAATGGCAGACTTTCCAATGTCTGTGCAGGTTGTTTGGCTGTCAAAAGAAGATAAGACGGTAAAGTAAAATGATACGTTTATTTATATGAAAGTGTATGAAACATCCTTTGGGAAGGCAAAGATGGAGCTTATGAAAAATAAATGCATGCTGATTGGACAATGCTACTGTAAGACCGTAGCAAGCTTGCTTTTGTGTGGAGTCATAAGGAGCATCTGTACTTTTCAGCAGGGTGGGGCTGGTGGTTATTAGAAAGGACTATCATAGTTGCGTGAGACTAGGTGAGATTCACTTTATCATTATTTGGGGGGATGGTGCCTTACATTGCATCCATGACACTGGACTCATTTTACATTGTGCCATAAGGTAAGGGTGATAAAAAAAAATATTTAGACTGTAACATTTAGGAAGGGGGAGGTTGTAAGATGTGGTGGCTATCTAAAATTTCATGTGCTTACCACTGCATTGAGACTAGTACATATTTTGTTAAATCAGTATTCTGACGCATACATAAACACTGAATGCATACATATACAAGGCCACGAGGAAACATACCATCTTAGCTTTATAATGAAATCCAGGAATATCATATAAGAAGATTGCAGGCTTTTCTTAATAATTTTCTTAACTTCCTCATTTCTCAGTGTGTAAATCATGGGGTTGACCATAGGAATCACTGCAGAGTACACCAAAGCAAAGAGTTTATCCTGAGCCGGTGAGTACTGTGAGGCTGGTCTCATGTACACACCTATCATGGTACCATAGAAGAGAATGACTACAGTGAGGTGGGATGTACATGTAGAAAAGGCTTTCCATCTTCCGGTATGTGAGTGTATGCTGTTTATTGTGTACACAATGGTAACATAGGAAGCAAGAGTGAACATAAAGGGCAAAAGTCCCAGTACTGCACTCTCTATAAATATCATCACTTGGACGTTAATATTTTTGCCACAGGACAGTTTTAGCAGAGCAGTTAAGTCACAGAAGAAATGGTTAATGGTGTGAGATTTGCAAAAATTAAACTGGGATGAAAAAGAAACTGGAAATGATGAGCTTATGAAACCAGACGACCAACAGCACACCACCAGAAGAAGGCAAGTCTTCCGGTCCATGACCAAGTTATACTGCAAGGGTTTGCAGATGGCAACATATCGGTCATAAGCCATGGCAGACAATAGAAAGTATTCGGAAACAGCAAATGCAATATAGAAATACTGCTGTGAGATGCAGCCTGTCATTGATATAATTCCGTTGCTCTGTGAATGCAGCTGAATTAGGTTAGGGAGAGTAACTGTTGTGTAACACATATCTAAGAAAGCCAGATTGCACAGTAAGAAATACATGGGGGTTTGGAGGGAAGTGTGACAGACCACCAGAAGAATAATAACGGAATTTCCTGTTATGGTTAGAATGTATAGAACGTAGAAGGTCAACAGAAGAGGGAAATGCAAGTGAGGGACGTCAGCAAAACCCACAAGAAAGAAAAAGGGCAGAGAAGATTTGTTTTGCGGTAATAGCTCAGTGACAATTTGAGCCATAGTAACACACACTGAAAAATAACACAACAATTTTAAATAGCAAATTAACCATTCTTACAACACACATCTACAAGTGAAGTCATTTGCTGTGAGAAAGGAAATGTATATTAGCTAAGTATCATAGCCACGGAAGATAAATCAATAACAATAATAATATGCTACACAGTAGTGATGACACCAGTGTGTTTATTTATGGTCATCTATGAAAAGGAAAGAAAATGTATTTCTTGTCCACCCACCACAAGCCTATTTCAGCATTTTACTTTCTGTTTGTAACACCACTGGTAACATTAACAAAAAGGTTTGGTCTTCTGCAGAACTGGTTTTTAAAATGTCTGGGCCTTAGGCCTTAAACTTTAATGGTGATTTTAAGACATCCAGTTGCATAGAGGTTCGTAGCTGAATGCATACGTTAGAAAAAGATGCCTGTTTAAAAGGGCACAGGATAGCGCTAGTAGAATAACAGTAAATGTACTGATATTCTACTGCTTCATTCATGGCAGTAGTAGAATATTGTTACATTTACAGTTATCCTACTACATTCGTATAGTAAAATATTGGTAATGTTTACTGGTATTTTACCTTGACCTAACCTCTCCCCTACTCTCTCCCAGAACTCTCTGCTGGTGCTGCCTAAGGCCCCTTTTACACTTAATCAGTTGCTCTCAGTTATAACTGAAAGAAAACTGATTTTAAGGCAGGGGTCACACTTGTCTTTCAGTTTCTACACTTTTCAGAAAACTGAAAGACAAATGTGACCTCTACCTTGCAACAGCTAATGTAATTTATAGAGAAAACTGACAAATTGCGCAAGATGTCAGTTTTTTTTCTGCGTGCGAAATCTACATTCAAGTGTGACCTAGCTCATTGATTAACATGTGTTCTCAGTTGAAAACAGTTTTTCTGTGCAGAAAACTCGCACGAAAGCCGACAAGTGTGACCCCTGCCTCAAAGTCATGCCCATGGTTTCCTATGGTACTGTTCACACTTAACGTGTTTTACCTTAACTCTTCTTCCCAATGCACTGCTATGGAAAAAACGCGTACCAACGCGCACTAACGCATTCCAACTGATTAAGTGTAAAAGGGCCCTAACCCTTAACCTCCCCTAGGTGAGCACCTAGCCTTAACCACCCCTCCCCGGTGGGCAAATAACCTTAACCCCATGCACCTAATCTTAACCTCCACATGCCTTACCTTATTGCCAGGCATCTTGCTTAAAAGGGCACCTGCTATAATGGGGGAGGCTTTTTAAACAAGATGCATCTTGCCCCATTTTTAACTGCCTCTATAGCTTGAGCAGCAACTTTGACGTCAAGTGCAAAACACTAATGCAGGATAATAGTTTTAGTGCTCTATATCAGTCCAAAAATAGACAGCATCCACCTCAATGGGGTTCCCCCCAGCACTTCATATAATGACTCCCCAGATGATGCGGCCATGCCTGGCCCATCAGCGCCTCTAGGGTATATGAGTCAATATAAACACTAGGAGGACCTGGCGCTCGATGGCTGGAGGATGCAATGTCCCTGAAAAGCAACCACTGTATTAAATATGTGAAAACAGTACCTGTAAGCAGCATCGGTATAAGGGAAATACCTCCTGCTGTTACATGAAGTCCTCCGTGAGCATAAGTTCCATGCAATGTGCACAAACACCGCTCGCGCAGATGTACTGGATCTGACTGAGGATGCCGAGTCTCCCTCTGGGGTATATGGCTACCCCACTGCCTCTTCTGGCAAGATCACCATCCATGAAGCACCCTCTCAACATCCAGCTTCTTTCTCTCACCAGGGCCGATTTTCAGAAAAGGCCACAAAGGCAGTTGCAGCCCAAGGCGGTACCTCAGGTTATAGTCAAGGTCCTTAGCATGTATCTCTGTCCATCTGTCTTTGACATTCAGCAGTCTTTGCTCGCTCACAAGTGAAATACTGCAAACTTCCGAAAATGTTCGCAAACAGGCGAATCTGGCAAACCGACCTAGACTTCAAAGGCAGGCAAATTTTTAAACTTACAAAGACTGTTTCTGGCCACAAAAGTGATGGAAAAGTTGTTTTAAGGGGTCTAACACCTGGACTGTGGCATGCCAGAGGGGGATCGATGCCAAAAGTCCCACCAACAATTACGGAGTTGACACAAAGTCGGGTTTTAATCCCTAAAAGGCAGAAATCACATTATGCACAGCTCTGGGTGTCAGTGGGCTGTGGAGTGTCTCACACAGATAAATGCAATAGTACTATCAGAATACAGTGAAATAATAATGCACTGGAGTCAGTGCAGTTTCTAGGCTAAAATGCACCCAGGGCGAGGGTGTAAAAATTGTGCCCCCCCCCAGCAAGGTATGGGTGCCCGCAGTATAGGTTAGCCAGGTCTAGTTGCACTTAGTATAGGTCCCCCCAGTATAGGTAGCCAAGAATAGGTACCCCAGTATAGGTAGCCAGGCATAGGTGAGCCAGTATAGTTGCCCCCGCTATAGGTTAGCCAGGTAGGTGCCTCCAGTATAGGTAGCCAGTATAGTTGCCCCCAGTATAGGTTAGATAGGCAGGCGCCTCCGGTATAGGTTAGATAGGTAGGTGCCCCAGTACAGGTTAGCTAGGTGGGTGCCTCTAATATAGGTAGCCAGAATAGTTGCCCCCAGCATAGGTTAGATAGGTAGGTGCCCCCAGTATAGGTTATTTAGGTAGGTGCCTGCAATATAGGTAGCCAGTATAGTTGCCACCTGTATAGGCTAGCTAGGTAGGTACCCCCAATACAGGTTAGATAAGTGCCCCCAGCGTAGGTTAGATAGGTAGCTGCCCCCCAGCGTAGGTTAGATAGGTAACTGCCCCCCAGTGTAGGTTAGATTAGGTAGCTGCCCCCCAGTGTAGGTTAGATAGGTATAGCTGCCCCCAGTGCAGGTTGGATAGGTAGCTGCCCCCCAGTGTAGGATAGATAGGTAGCTGCCCCCCAGTGTAGGTTAGATTAGGTAGGTGCCCCCCAGTATAGGTTAGATAGGTAGCTGCCCCCCAGCGTAGGTTAGATTAGGTAGCTGCCCCCCAGTATAGGTTAGATAGGTAGCTGCCCCCCAGTGTAGGTTAGATAGGTAGCTGCCCCCCAGTGTAGGTTAGATAGGTAGCTGCCCCCCAGTGTAGGTTAGATAGGTAGCTGCCCCCCAGTGTAGGTTAGATTAGGTAGGTGCCCCCCCGTATAGGTTAGATAGGTAGCTGCCCCCCAGCGTAGGTTAGATTAGGTAGCTGCCCCCCAGTATAGGTTAGATAGGTAGCTGCCCCCCAGTGTAGGTTAGATAGGTAGCTGCCCCCCAGTGTAGGTTAGATTAGGTAGGTGCCCCCCAGTATAGGTTAGATAGGTAGCTGCCCCCCCAGCGTAGGTTAGATTAGGTAGCTGCCCCCCACTATAGATTAGATAGGTAGCTGCCCCCCAGTGTAGGTTAGATAGGTAGCTGCCCCCCAGTGTAGGTTAGATAGGTAGCTGCCCCCCAGTGTATGTTAGATTAGGTAGGTGCCCCCCAGTATAGGTTAGATAGGTAGCTGCCCCACAGTGTAGGTTAGATTAGGTAGCTGCCCCCCAGCGTAGGTTAGATTAGGTAGCTGCCCCTCAGTATAGGTTAGATAGGTAGCTGCCCTCCAGTGTAGGTTAGATTAGGTAAGTGCCCCCAGTATAGGTTAGATGGGTAGCTGCCCCCCAGTATAGGTTAGATTAGGTAAGTGCCCCCCAGTATAGGTTAGATTAGGTAGCTGCCCCACAGCGTAGGTTAGATTAGGTAGGTGCCCCCCAGTATAGGTTAGATTATGTAGGTGCCCCCCCAGCGTAGGTTAGATAGGTAGCTCAGCTGTCCCCCATAATGGAGGGGGGAGCCGGAGCCGCGGGGAGGGCAGCCCGACCTCTCCCTCTCTCTCCTCTCCCGGGAGACCGAAAACACAGGAGACCGATGTGCTAGCCCTCAAAGGGTCTGATTGGGGTGCTTTCACATCAAGTGAGGAACAAGAACACAGGCCTAGCTAATGCTTTCCCTACCTAACTGCAGCAAATCGGACCCTGCTCTCACTAACAGTCAGCAGCTAGCAGAGAATGAATTCAATATGGCAACTGCTTTTTGAATGGGGGGTAGGGGGTCCAGGAGGGGGTGCTTACTGATTGGTTGCCATGTGTCTGCTGACTGTGAGGTAAGAGGTAAAAGTTTAGCTCAATGATGATGTATAGGGGTTATTTGAAAATGCCAAATGTTCACTGTACACTGCAGATGCGAAGTTCGCAGAATACTGTTTGCCGGCAAACAGTTTGACCCATCTCTAGTCAGGGCATATCTATTTGTGGTTTGGTTCACTTACTCTAGTGCTTTGCAGTTGTGTGGCCCTAGATGTTTTAGTGATTTAATAAAACGCAGGTTTTAAACAGTGAGTGGGCATATGTTTTGTCCTTGGACAGTGTATGGTAATTGATTGCCTGATACTTCATGGCACGGATTTACCTAGATCAATCAAAATGGAAATCTAGCTCAACAAAAATATTCCAGCAGGAATTTTGGAAACAGTTCCTCAAAATCCATTTGAGCACCCCAAACATTGTTTGTTGGCCACAAGTCAGTTTATTTTTTTTCTCAATATATTTTATTGAGTTTGAATAACAAACAAACATTAATAAGAGAAAAAAACACTTGGAATTACAACAGAGATTCTCCAAGATGGAGAAAAACAACATAAACAGGATGTGCTACATACAAATAACAGTCAAGATAACAGACTATCTATACACACAACAACTGCCTTCAGGTAATGTATAAAGTATTATGACCCAAAAACGGAACAGAACTATGGTATCCAGCAGTTTTCTTATTTACATGGCCTCATGGGCTTGGGAAGCTAGAGTATGAAATAGCAATAAGGTCATTCAACAGAATTCCATCACAATAAGCGAGTAGAGGGGAAATAAAATACTAAGAAGGCAGACATAGAAACTGTATATTGCGTGGTCCCAAATTTAATTGAGAGGCACTCCAATGATACTATCAGAAGTGGTAAGACATAGTGTGAGTTCATCTACCAAGTTACGGAATATACCTTCGTAAATCTTAGCTATGAAGAGGTCATGCAATAGGGTCATAGAATGTTTCAATCCAATTTTGAGGCAGAAGGTAATAGTTACACGGGATTAATGCTCTGCTTCTAATACCATACTCAAATGTAAGATTAGATTTAACAGAGGATAGTATTTGGTTAAAAGAGAGGGCTTTTGAGGACTTCCAACTGGACGTAATAAGGCGAAGGGAGGAGATTAGGGTGTGACATACTAGAAGACGTAGACAGGGTTGAATTTTATTGATATCACATAGTAGTAATGTTAGTGCTGGTGATAAAATGAAATTAGGAGAGAATGTTTTTGAGGAAGCTTTCGATTTTAGTCCGTAGATTAGATACAGATGGGCATTCCCAAAGCATGTGCATCACTGTGCTAAAAGCTAGGTTACATCTCCAACATATAGGTGAAATGTTAGGTGAGAATGAGGCAAGATGCCTGGGAGTAATGTACTATTTGGTTCAGCCTTTTGCAACCTTTCCACCCTTGAGGAACTATGAAAATAACTTTTGGATCTCAAGTAACCCCTGCAAACAATTTTGTTGATCTTGAGGAACCCCTGCATTTATTTTGCTGGAGGTATGGTCTTTAAAAGTAGGTGTGGCTTTTTACTTCACTAACCCCTATTACACTGACCCTCATTATAATTTCTTCATATCCTAGTGCTTTTTATTAATGTGCTCATTTTTATTCTGACCCCCAATTCAGTGGTACTTTTTCCAGTACCCCTGATTACAATGTGCTCTATCATACTTCCCCCACAATGGGGAAAATGCTAAGGAACCCCTGCAGAGCACTTAAGGAAACCTGGGGTTCCAGGGAACCCTGGTTGAGAAAGCCCTATTCTAATTAGTATTTTTTTGGTGTAGTTCCCACTGACAATTTGAACAAGATAATTTAAGAAGTGACCGAGTGGCTTGTAGCATTTGAGATATGTTAAGGGTCGTGTTAAAGGCAACTGCTCATACCTTAGTGTATTTAGACAATACATTTAAATGGTTCGGGAGTAATAAAGAGTACCACGTAGATTGTGCTCCTTTGACCAGGAGTTTACAGTTAAGGTGAGTGAGAAGATAGTCTTGAAAACGAGGTAGTTTGGTATCTAATTTTGTTAGGATATGATTAATCCAGTGGTAAGTAAATAGTTGGTTGATGGGGATGTTGTAATTAGATTGAAAATCCTTAAACGAGAGAATTTGATCATTTATGACAATATAATTTATATATACTACTATATCTTATCTAGTCCATGATGTAAGATGTAGGTTCGACTCGAGCTTAAGATAGCTAAAGTAGAGATAGGGATTTTAGCAGGAGAGGTAGGAAGTTTGTTACGATACGAATCAGTTAATTTAAGTGAAGTGTGTGCCTGATTACTTGGGTACTGCCACATGGCACTGATGGTACAGACAACGTAATTTAGGTGCCAGAGTTCCACTATACCATAGTAGAGTGGCTCCAACAATCAGTGGCAGAGATAGCGGTGGGAGCCAAATCCGGTAAGCAGCAGTAACCAGTGCTGGAATCTGAGTTAGCAGTGGAAAGACAGGATATTGGCAAGGGATATCGGAGGTAGCAATGGGGTAACTTCAGGAGCGTTGCTAGCCCCAAAGAACAGTGGCACGTGCCCCGGATCTATTATGTGGTGCCTCAGATGTCCTCCAGGCAGAGTAGAGCCACCACAACACCCAGCATAACCTTACACAGTACCCAGCATGGCCCTACACAGCACCTAGCATGGCACCACAGTACACAGCATGGCATTACAGCATTTAGCATGCCCCATAGAGGCACCATATCAATCAGCATGACACCATAACACCCAGCATGGCACCACAGCAACGGGGGTATGTTCGGTGCTATGCTGCTTCTATGTAGGCATATTGGGTGCTGTGATGCTATGCTAGATGCTGTAATGCCTTTATAGGGGCATGCAGGAAGCTGTGGTTCTTCAATGGGCGCATGCTGGGAGTTGTGGTGCCTCAATGGGAGGCCCGTAAAAGCATGGGAGGGGGTCCACTAGAAGGTCAGGAAATGCTATGGGGGGACAGGCAGCAGGACAGCTCACCCAGCAAAAAGCTAGACCAGCCAGCAAAGAAGCGAGGTAACTCTATTTATGTGATATGCTGCATTTTTGTTTTGTATTAATGGAGAGGAGACTTCTTCCAACATTTTGCTGGCCAGGCCTACTTAGACCACTGTTAAGTTCATGTAAACTTGGCTCCACCCATGACCACACCTACATTCCAGTGCATGGCCGCACCCATCTTTCAGCAGGAGTGCCTCGGATCTCTTAGGATCATAGCAACACCCTTGGGTAACTTTATCAATATTCTACTGTAGGGACAATCTCATTCTCATTTAAACATGCAGCACTTTTAAATGTAAGCTTTGGCGCTGGTTAGTTACTGCATGAGATACAGAAAAATGTGCTGTCCTACTGGGCTCACCTACAGAACAGCAGTTCTTATCCACTACATGATCAGCTTTGCTGCAAATCGATGACCAGGAAAAGCCATGTGCCTAGTTTACCCCAAATTTACACCCACAAAGACTGAGAAGAGCCCAGATTGACCATAACACAACCAAGAGCAAAAAGGATTATGTGAATGAATGTAAAAGTGAAATTAAAAAAAGTCACAAAAGTCAAGCATGTACCAGTCTATACAAAGAGATTATAAAATGGCCCCATTACTGGAAATTGTCCAAAATCCAAAAGAATGCAGGTCTTCAGGCTCTTCAGATTGGGTGCTGACAATCTGGAAATAATTTTATTAAATAAGCATATTATTATATAAGCATAATTAGAAGAAAGTAAGCCTCCTTTTTCAAAGTCCCCTGGTCAAAACGCAGCCACAGTTTTTTCTCTGTGTGTTTATAAGTCATGGATTTCATCCTAGACATCAGTTGCTAAACCCTATGTAAAAGCACACCACAAACTTAAGGTGACCTCACATAATACAATAAAAAGTTCTAATTTTATGGTAATTTGATAAAAATTGATTGTACATTAACCCATTCGCGTTCCGTCGTTTTCACGTGAGAAATGTTCACCTCCCATTCATTAGCCTATAACTTTATCACTACTTATCACAATGAACTAATCTATTTGACAGAGTTGGTAACTGAACCCTAGAAAGCACTCATGGGAGTCTGGTACCTTAAGCGGTGAGCCACTTTCAAGATGAACTGATCTATATCTTGTTTTTTCCGCCACCAATTAGGCTTTCTTTGGGGGGTACATTTTGCTAAGAGCCACTTTACTGTAAATGCATTTTAACAGGAAGAATAAGAAAAAAATGGAACAATTCATTATTTCTCAGTTTTCAGCCATTATAGTTTTAAAATAATACATGCCTCCATAATTAAAACTCACGTATTGTATTTGCCCATATGTCCCGGTTATTACACCGTTAAAATTATTGTCCTATCACAATGTATGGCGACAATATTTTATTTGGAAATAAAGGTGCATTTTTTTCCATTTTGCAACTATCACTATTTACAAGTTTAAAATAAAAAAAATATAGAACTATTTCATCTTTACATTGATATTTAAAAAGTTTAGACCCTTAGGTAAATATTTACATGTTTTTATTTTTTTATTGTAATGTTTTTTTTTATAGTAAACATTTTATTAGGGTGGTTTTGGGAGGGTGGGAGGTAAACAATAGATTTATAATGTAAATGTGTGTTAATTTTTATATTTTTTTAACTTTCAGTTGTAGTATTACTTTTTGGCCACAAGATGGCGGCCATGAGTTTGTTTACATGACGTCACTCTAAGCGTAACACACGCTTAGAGTGACGCATCGGGGAGGGAACAGCCAGAAAAAGCACAGCTTCCAAGAGAAACTGTCGCTTTTTCAGCGGGGGAGAGGAATCAGTGATCGGGCACCATAGCCCGATACATTGATTCCATGGCTACCGAATCCGCGGCCGGGAGTGCGCGTGCACGCGCGCGGTAGCGCGCATGGTTCATGGACGTAGTTTCTACGTCCAGGAACCAAAATAGGTTAAAAAAAAACAACAACTTTTTTTTAATTAATTTGAGAAAGCAAAACTCCCCCCCCCCCCTTTTTTTATGAAACTGATGTAGTAGTGGAAATTTTTGTACAATTTTCAGAAGACTGAATGGTGTAGGATAGGAATTGTCGATTTCTTGATTTATAGTCCTAAGGAAATTAAAATTTAACATGGGTGGAATCCATTGGTCAGGCTGTTCAACTTTTACAATCAATCAGAAAAATTGATTGCTTAGCACGGTGGCATAGTGGTTAGCCCTCTCTCCTTGCAGCGCTGGGTCCCTGGTTTGAATCCCAGCCAGTGAACCATCTTCACAGAATCTGTGTGGTGTCTCCGTGGCTTTCCTCCAGGCACTCCAGTTTTTGCCCACATTTCAAAAACATACAGATAAGTTAAATGACTTCCCCTAAATTGGCCCTAGACTACAATACATACACTACACCAGGGGTGCCCAATAGGTCGATCCCGATCTACCTGTAGATCACGACCGCCTATTTGGTAGATCGCGGCCACGTCATGTAAAATTTTGCTGCCGGCAGCTGTCAGAATCTGCTGCCAGCAGCTGGCCAATTGGAGAGGAGAGGGGCGGTACTACAGTGGGAGAAGACGCCGCCGCGACGTCATAGCTGGGGGCGGTGCTGGGCACAATGCGTCAATGCACGCTCGCCGCCCCCTTCGCTTGCCGGACTCCGGAGGCTTCAATAGAGTGCCCATCTGCACTCGCAGCGCGACTGAAGGAGGGGAGACCAGGAGGAGCCCCAGACACCGCCGCTGGAACTGGAGGGAGGTGAGTGGCACCTACGCCTACCTACACTATTCCTGGCTAACTATCCTGAAGGCACCACACCTAACTACACCATACCTGGCTAACTATCCTGAAGCCACCAACACCTAACTACACTATACCTGGCTAACTATACTGAAAGCCCCTATACCTAACTATACTATACCTGGCTACCTATACTGAAGGCCCCTATACTTATCCACCTATACTAAAGACACGAATACCTGCTACCTAAATGTTGGTAGATCTCCTGGACTCAGCAAATTTTAAAGTAGCTCGCAAGCCGAAAAAGTGTGGGCACCCCTGCACTACACGATACACACATAGACATATGACTATGGTAGGGACTAGATTGTGAGTCCCTCTTTGGGACAGTTAGTGACAAGACAATATATACTCTGTACTGCACTGTGGAAGATGTTGGCGCTATACTGCTGCTGCTGCTGCTGCTGCTGCCTACTACTACTACTACTACTACTACTACTACTACTACTACTACTACTACTACTACTACTTTTCAAATTAAAAAGAAATTAAAAATTGTATCGTGTGTGGCCACATTTAGAGGAGCATCAATGTACTTTAATAATGTACACAGGCTGCTTTCCTTTCAATTTCTCCCTCTCACCCAAGGACTCAGCCACTTTAATTTCCTCAAATGACTTTTGCTTTTGCTTTGGCAATGCTAGTTATCTCAGTCCTGTCAATAAAGTTTATTGTGAATTTACATTTTAACAGACAGAACATGAGTAACAGAGGCTGAGAATACATAGACAGCAAGTAAATTAAAGGAGGTTGTTAAAAATAAATGTAACAAAAAGACAGTATATTTGGATAAAGAGCATAAGACAGAAAGGGAGAGATGCATTTTAAAATAAAAAGAAGTGTACGTAATAGATTTTTATCATGTGTCCAGTTTACCTCATTAACAGTTAAATCACTATTCAGGGGATCATGGTAGCAGTATTGCCTTCGTTATTACTTTTTGTATATAGTTCATTTTCTTCATGTTGTTCAGTAATAAATGAAGTGCTCTCTGCCGAATGCCTCTAATAAAGAAATTTCACAGCAAAGGGACATTGCAGTGTGATGCTTCACATGAATAGCCAGGGAATTCATGTATACTGGGAATAATAATGTGTTTCTTGAAGCTATATTACCTCAGAATCTGTACCCTCTAGGGGGCTTTTTGAGCAATAATACTGAATGAATAAATTAATCAAAAGTTCATAACAAATCTGCTTGATACCAGATGTAGGATAAAATGTCTTTAATGCTTCTATCTGAAGTAGACCGTGGGATGTGGGGGATGGGTGAAAAAACAAGGGGTGGGGGGAGAGCGCACTCAGGTTGTCATTCAATAAAAATGTCCAGCCGGCCGAGGAATATTTTCACCTGGATCTGTGGCTGACTGTCCCATATGGGGTGGCCAGCAGAAAGGCTTTGTCCCACTTGAACCAGGGACCAAGACTTGGCAGAAGTCCTCCTCCACAAGGCATGCAGACGATAGCCCTCCTTCAGAGCTGTACTGGCAGGCCGCTGTTCTGGTATATTCTCGGCCTAGCATGAGTGCTGCGATGCCGCTATAGGCGGGTGCACTGTCAGGCAATCGTGGGTGGGAAGAGTGTGTATGATGGCTGAAGCTGCTATTGGCTGCATGCCACTCAGCCGAGGTGAGAAAATCAGATCGCAGGCGGCTGGAGCAAGAGCTGAGATGCTTCTTGGTGATGTAACTGTTAGAGGAGGCTCTGCACTAGTCTGTGGGACCTACACAAGCCGGACACAGCGAGAGCAGTTAAGCAATTTGCCAGTGCAAGTGTGTGCAAGTAGGAAACAAACCGCGGCTGCCATATGAAGCAAAAGTAAAACTTTTTTTGTATCTAAGCAAAAACAGAAGTTGGAGGAGCACTCATCCATAGGAAGGAACTGTTGTGTGCCCAAGCCTTGGATCCCTGTATCCTCAGAATCCTCAGTAGTCAAATGTAGAAAGGAGGCTGGCACCACCAGAAGTAGAAAAGTAAAAATTAGCTCTTTATTGATCAGTCATAAAATGACAGCATGGTCAAAAATAAGGCTTTGGCGGCGACAGCCCACTGTTTCGAGCTGTTATAGCTCTTTCTCAAGCCGAACAGCCCATACAATGTTAGCAACAATGACCACACCCTTATATACTGGTCTATGCATCAATTAGCCAATCATTTCAAAATCAGAAACACCAATCAGAGTGCAAGGGCATGTGGATGGACCTGATGGGGAACAGGCAGTGTGTGATGTCATCAAAACATACCTCCCAGTCAGCTGACCAAGGACAGCCCATCGCAGCATGGCAGAGAAAGTTCCACATGTAAAAGCAGGAAGTGCATTGTAAACAAAGATCACATGCACCAATAGGGACAGGCTCCAACAGCCCACCCATCTTAATATGGCATGGTAAACGCGTACAAATGTCCGCATAATACGCGTCCTATAGACGCGATATCAATGCATAATAGCCGCCGTGACTCGCCATCCAAACGCATTATCAAAACAATGCGTACAAAAAGACGCATAATGCGTAATAATGGACGCTAGATAACCGCATACCGCTACTAATGCCAACGCAATAATAATGCGTACAAACCGACGTAAAAACGCCCCCTGGCCGCATAACTCTATAATGGACGCGTACAAAAAGACGCATAACGCGTGGTACTGAACGCAACATAGTCGCATACTGTTCATACCAATGCCATGTTAATGCGAAAAAAAGTCGCAAAAATGCCTTCAGGGCGCATAAAAAATGGATGCACAAAAAGAGGATATAATGCATAGCATCATGGCGGGACTCAAATCAAGTCATGCCTAGAACTAATGCCCAACATTATACACGTGGAAATCGCATAACTAGAGAGAACAATTCTCAACAGGCCACAAAGTTCTTCCCTCCATCAGCTCACAGGGACTAAAGAAAAAGAAAAAGAAGAAGAAAAAAACACATCACTGCAAAAAGTATCAGAGTATTCAAAAATATTATAATGCTCCCAACCAGTACTCCACACCTCCTAGCACAGCATAATAGCTGCCTCTTATCATAGTAAATATCCCACATCACTATTTACAGATTCAACAGGAAAATTAAACACAAAAACTTAGATCGTATTCCCTATTAAGTCCTCCCTTTCCCATCACATGCAACCTTTTAATCCACCAGGCCTCTCTTTTGGCCAACTCATCCTGTCTATTTAATCTCCCTCGCCAATTACTCGGAACACTGTCAATAACCTGAACTTTAAATTGGGACAAATTGTGTCTAGCTGAAACAAAATGGCTAGACACAGCCTGGGTCATATCCTTGCCACGTATGGCTGTCTTATGGCCAGACATTCTGACCTTCAAAGCATTGGTGGTCATACCCACGTATCCCAATCCACAGGGGCATTTAATTAAATACACTACGTAACTAGAATCACAGGTATATCTGTGTCTAACCGTGAATCTTTCCCCTGTGGTGGGATGCGTGAAAGACCCACCTTTAGCTATATGGCTACAAAGATGGCAACTGAGGCACGGAAAAGTACCATGTCTGTTTTGCATGACTTGTGTCCTCAGCTGGTGATGATGGAAGACCTTGTCTCTAACAGTAGGGGCCCTTCTGAAAGACATTAATGGAGGGTACCTAAATTCAGGTATCGTGGGAAACGCATCTTGTAACAGATGCCAATGGTGTCGAATTGCCCGTCCAACCAGTTCGCTACACGTGTTGTATGTAGAGACAAATGGCATACGAAATTGCTTAAGATCACGACGAGTTTTGTGATTTCTTGGAATCAGGGTCCTATCAGGATAACCCCTGTCCAAAAACTTTTGTTTCAATATATTCTTCTGAGTTACTGCCTCAGCATCACAAGAGACTATTTTTTCAACACGTTTTAACTGGCCGGTTGGAATGGCATTTTTTATTGGGGGAGGGTGGAAGCTTTGGTAGTGTAGCAATGAATTTCTATCGGTGGGTTTTACATATAAATTGGTAATTAATTTATCCTGTCTCCTAATAATGCATGTGTCCAGAAAAGGTGCCTCACAGCTGTCTGCATGTACAGTTAGTCTAATCGCTGGACAACAAGAATGTAGGGAGGCAACGAAGTCAACGAGGGTCGAATGTGGCCCCGCCCACAAACAAAAAATGTCGTCAATATATCTCCACCAGCACTTAGCGTGCCGGTGAAAAAGTGGGTGGGTGTATACAAAACTATCTTCATACTGACCCATGAAAAGTCCCGCATAGGACGGGGCCACATTCGACCCCATAGCAGTACCTCGTCGCTGGACATAAAAGGAATCCTGAAAAGAAAAATAATTACGTCTCAAAATAATATTCAACAACTTCACAATGAACTGTCTCTGAGGTTCAGACATATCTGCATATTGCATCAAGTACCATTCTACAGCCTCTACACCCCCATCGTGAGGGATGGAGGTGTAGAGGCTCTCGACATCAAGAGTAATGAGGAGAGTCTCATCTCCAGAGCTGTCAAGTGATCTCAATTTGGTAAGGAACATGTCAGTATCTCTAATGTAGGATGTAAGGGAGGTAACAATAGGTTGGAGTAAACGATCTACATATTGGGCAAGGGGTACAAATACAGAACCCACGCCGGCCACAATGGGTCTCCCCGGTGGCCGGCGTGGGTCCTTGTGTATTTTAGGAAGGGTGTAAAAAGTTGGGATCTTGGGTGAATCCTGTTGGAGGAAAGTAAAGAGGTTATCATCAATAATATTACAAGATTTCGCATCATCAAGTACAGATTTGATACACAGCTGCACTGCTCTTGTCGGGTCCCCCTCCACCTTAGCATATACATCCTGTTGTGCTAATTGTCCCAAGATCTCCTGTTCATAATACAATGTATCTAACACTACAACTGCACCTCCTTTATCTGCTGGACGTATTGTTATCTCCGTGCGTTGTCCTAGACCAACTAATGCTATATGCTCCTCCCTACTCAAATTAAAGTCCACACTAAAGGTACCGGCCCTTGACTCTATCCCACCAATCTCTTCCTTAACTCTCTCCATGAACACATCAATTATTGGGTGGCTAGGGGGTGTAAAACGACTTTTGTTCCTAAGTCCAGTGTTCCTCAGTGACAGCACATCCATGTTTTCTCTATTTTCCACCGGAAAGTCATGTCTATTGCCAAAAAAATGCTTTAGTTTGATGTTACGGAAGAAGCGAAACAGTTCTTGATCAAGCACAAAAAAATCTAGTTTATGAGTCGGGCAAAAAGAGAGTCCATAATTCAGTACTCGTTCCTCAATGGTAGATAATTCATGGCTGGAGATATTCACTACTAGTGAGGGACCTTCTGGTCCTTTCTTTGTCTGAGGGTCATCTGGCCTTTGGTGCCTACTTTGCTTATACCTCCTGCCCCCTCTCCTTCTCCTCCTCCTCGGCCATTCGGTGAGACCTCCCGGGAGGATGGTAAAAAATCACTGGATGAGGATTGTGGCTCAGAGGTAACTGGTCTAGGGTCCCTCCGTTTAGGGCGTCCAGGTTTAGGATTCCTTCTGCCTCTCGAGGCTCCAGAGGCCCTTTGCCAGGCATAAACATAGCTCGTAGTGTAATCTGAGAGATCACGATGATATTTCGATCTCTTGATCTCCTCACCATTTTTCCTGTACTCCTCCATCTTTTTGTTCAAGCCATCGACATATGACTGAAATTCCCCATCCGGCATACACTCCTTTAATCGATCACCAATGACATTGATCTTACTGTCGATAATGGGTAATTCTTTTTGGATCTGTGCCACTGTATGTATCATGGCATCAAAGGAGGCCTTATTCCATATCCTTGCCCATCCGGAACAGAAATCAACATCATCTGTAAACAGCATAGGGTTAATAGGGGAGCGTACTGCCCTGGGGATCTTTTTAGATTTACAATACTCCACCAAGGTTTTGGCATGCAAATCCAAATCAATGCGCCGTTTGCGTAAATTCTCCAACTCTCGTTTAACCGATTTAATATCCGGTGCTTGAAGAAAACCTGCTTCACCATCAAATCGTGCCATAATCCTGTTGGCCTGATCAGCAGTGTAGGATAAAGTTTCTGGGGTATCCCCAGTAATAATGTCCTCCATGGTGCTTGTCTCTCCGTGGATACAAGTACAGATCAAAAACAGAAGTTGGAGGAGCACTCATCCATAGGAAGGAACTGTTGTGTGCCCAAGCCTTGGATCCCTGTATCCTCAGAATCCTCAGTAGTCAAATGTAGAAAGGAGGCTGGCACCACCAGAAGTAGAAAAGTAAAAATTAGCTCTTTATTGATCAGTCATAAAATGACAGCATGGTCAAAAATAAGGCTTTGGCGGCGACAGCCCGCTGTTTCGAGCTGTTATAGCTCTTTCTCAAGCCGAACAGCCCATACAATGTTAGCAACAATGACCACACCCTTATATACTGGTCTATGCATCAATTAGCCAATCATTTCAAAATCAGAAACACCAATCAGAGTGCAAGGGCATGTGGATGGACCTGATGGGGAACAGGCAGTGTGTGATGTCATCAAAACATACCTCCCAGTCAGCTGACCAAGGACAGCCCATCGCAGCATGGCAGAGAAAGTTCCACATGTAAAAGCAGGAAGTGCATTGTAAACAAAGATCACATGCACCAATAGGGACAGGCTCCAACAGCCCACCCATCTTAATATGGCATGGTAAACGCGTACAAATGTCCGCATAATACGCGTCCTATAGACGCGATATCAATGCATAATAGCCGCCGTGACTCGCCATCCAAACGCATTATCAAAACAATGCGTACAAAAAGATGCATAATGCGTAATAATGGACGCTAGATAACCGCATACCGCTACTAATGCCAACGCAATAATAATGCGTACAAACCGACGTAAAAACGCCCCCTGGCCGCATAACTCTATAATGGACGCGTACAAAAAGACGCATAACGCGTGGTACTGAACGCAACATAGTCGCATACTGTTCATACCAAATGCCACATTAATGCGAAAAAAACGTCGCAAAAATGCCTTCAGGGCGCATAAAAAATGGATGCACAAAAAGAGGATATAATGCATAGCATCATGGCGGGACTCAAATCAAGGCATGCCTAGAACTAATGCCCAACATTATACACGTGGAAATCGCATAACTAGAGAGAACAATTCTCACCAGGCCACAAAGTTCTTCCCTCCATCAGCTCACAGGGACTAAAGAAAAAGAAAAAGAAGAAGAAAAAAACACATCACTGCAAAAGTATAATTTGAATACTCTGATACTTTTTGCAGTGATGTGTTTTTTTCTTCTTCTTTTTCTTTTTCTTTAGTCCCTGTGAGCTGATGGAGGGAAGAACTTTGTGGCCTGGTGAGAATTGTTCTCTCTAGTTATGCGATTTCCACATGTATAATGTTGGGCATTAGTTCTAGGCATGCCTTGATTTGAGTCCCGCCATGATGCTATGCATTATATCCTCTTTTTGTGCATCCATTTTTTATGCGCCCTGAAGGCATTTTTGCGACGTTTTTTTCACATTAATGTGGCATTTGGTATGAACAGTATGCGACTATGTTGCGTTCAGTACCACGCGTTATGCGTCTTTTTGTACGCGTCCATCATAGAGTTATGCGGCCAGGGGGCGTTTTTACGTCGGTTTGTACGCATTATTATTGCGTTGGCATTAGTAGCGGTATGCGGTTATCTAGCGTCCATTATTACGCATTATGCGTCTTTTTGTACGCATTGTTTTGATAATGCGTTTGGATGGCGAGTCACGGCGGCTATTATGCATTGATATCGCGTCTATAGGACGCGTATTATGCGGACATTTGTACGCGTTTACCATGCCATATTAAGATGGGTGGGCTGTTGGAGCCTGTCCCTATTGGTGCATGTGATCTTTGTTTAAAATGCACTTCCTGCTTTTACATGTGGAACTTTCTCTGCCATGCTGCGATGGGCTGTCCTTGGTCAGCTGACTGGGAGGTATGTTTTGATGACATCACACACTGCCTGTTCCCCATCAGGTCCATCCACATGCCCTTGCACTCTGATTGGTGTTTCTGATTTTGAAATGATTGGCTAATTGATGCATAGACCAGTATATAAGGGTGTGGTCATTGTTGCTAACATTGTATGGGCTGTTCGGCTTGAGAAAGAGCTATAACAGCTCGAAACAGCGGGCTGTCGCCGCCAAAGCCTTATTTTTGACCATGCTGTCATTTTATGACTGATCAATAAAGAGCTAATTTTTACTTTTCTACTTCTGGTGGTGCCAGCCTCCTTTCTACATTTGACTACTGAGGATTCTGAGAATACAGGGATCCAAGGCTTGGGCACACAACAGTTCCTTCCTATGGATGAGTGCTCCTCCAACTTCTGTTTTTGATCTGTACTTGTATCTAGTGTTGGGCGAACACCTGGATGTTCGGGTTCGGGAAAGTTCGCCGAACATGGCCGCAATGTTCGGCATGTTCGGGCCGAACCCCGAACTCCCCGAACATCCCGCTTTTGGGGGCCCTATGGGGTCGCAGGCATAAGGGGGGAGCATGCCCCGATCGCGGGGGGGGTCGGAAATTCCCCCCACCCCCTCCGCTAGCGCTCCCCCCTCTGCCCGCTTCCCCATTCAAAAGTTAGGAAGTGAAACTGTACCTGTGCGGCCGGTAGTGGGTGACTGGCAGTGGGCGGCACTATGGAGAGACTGAGGAGGAGGAGGAGTCCGGAGAGTGACGCGTTGAGGGAGGCCGGGCAGTGGGCGGATCAGCAGTAGTACCGTACTACTCCCTCAACGCGTCACTCTCCGGACTCCTCCTCCTCCTCAGTCTCTCCATAGTGCCGCCCACTGCCAGTCACCCACTACCGGCCGCACAGGTACAGTTTCACTTCCTAACTTTTGAATGGGGAAGCGGGCAGAGGGGGGAGCGCTAGCGGAGGGGGTGGGGGGAATTTCCGACCCCCCCCCGCGATCGGGGCATGCTCCCCCCTTATGCCTGCGACCCGATAGGGGGCCAGTATTCGGGCGAACAGGGCCCTGTTCGTGCCGAACAGGGGCCCTGTTCGGCCAGGCAATGAGCCGTTCGGGCGAACCCGAACAGTTTGGCCGAACACCACCAGGTGTTCGGCCGAACGCGAACATCACCCGAACAGTGGCGAACACTGTTCGCACAACACTACTTGTATCCACGGAGAGACAAGCACCATGGAGGACATTATTACTGGGATACCCCAGAAACTTTATCCTACACTGCTGATCAGGCCAACAGGATTATGGCACGATTTGATGGTGAAGCAGGTTTTCTTCAAGCACCGGATATTAAATCGGTTAAACGAGAGTTGGAGAATTTACGCAAACGGCGCATTGATTTGGATTTGCATGCCAAAACCTTGGTGGAGTATTGTAAATCTAAAAAGATCCCCAGGGCAGTACGCTCCCCTATTTACCCTATGCTGTTTACAGATGATGTTGATTTCTGTTCTGGATGGGCAAGGATATGGAATAAGGCCTCCTTTGATGCCATGTTACATAAGGTGGCACGGATCCAAAAAGAATTACCCATTATCGACAGTAAGATCAATGTCATTGGTGATCGATTAAAGGAGTGTATGCCGGATGGGGAATTTCAGTCATATGTCGATGGCTTGAACAAAAAAATGGAGGAGTACAGGAAAAATGGTGAGGAGATCAAGAGATCGAAATATCATCGTGATTTCTCAGATTACACTACGGGCTATGTTTATGCCTGGCAAAGGGCCTCTGGAGCCTCGAGAGGCAGAAGGAATCCTAAACCTGGACGCCCTAAACGGAGGGACCCTAGACCAGTTACCTCTGAGCCACAATCCTCATCCAGTGATTTTTTACCATCCTCCCGGGAGGTCTCACCGAATGGCTGAGGAGGAGGAGAAGGAGAGAGGGCAGGAGGTATAAGCAAAGTAGGCACCAAAGGCCAGATGACCCTCAGACAAAGAAAGGACCAGAAGGTCCCTCAGTAGTAGTGAATATCTCCAGCCATGAATTATCTACCATTGAGAAACGAGTACTGAATTATGGACTCTCTTTTTGCCCGACTCATAAACCAGATTTTTTTGTGCTTGATCAAGAACTGTTTCGCTTCTTCCGTAACATCAAACTAAAGCATTTTTTTGGCACTAGACATGACTTTCCGGTGGAAAATAGAGAAAACATGGATGTGCTGTCACTGAGGAACACTGGACTTAGGAACAAAAGTCGTTTTACACCCCCTAGCCACCCAATAATTGATGTGTTCATGGAGAGAGTTAAGGAAGAGATTGGTGGGATAGAGTCAAGGGCCGGTACCTTTAGTGTGGACTTTAATTTGAGTAGGGAGGAGCATATAGCATTAGTTGGTCTAGGACAACGCACGGAGATAACAATACGTCCAGCAGATAAAGGAGGTGCAGTTGTAGTGTTAGATACATTGTATTATGAACAGGAGATCTTGGGACAATTAGCACAACAGGATGTATATGCTAAGGTGGAGGGGGACCCGACAAGAGCAGTGCAGCTGTGTATCAAATCTGTACTTGATGATGCGAAATCTTGTAATATTATTGATGATAACCTCTTTACTTTCCTCCAACAGGATTCACCCAAGATCCCAACTTTTTACACCCTTCCTAAAATACACAAGGACCCACGCCGGCCACCGGGGAGACCCATTGTGGCCGGCGTGGGTTCTGTATTTGTACCCCTTGCCCAATATGTAGATCGTTTACTCCAACCTATTGTTACCTCTCTTACATCCTACATTAGAGATACTGACATGTTCCTTACCAAATTGAGATCACTTGACATCTCTGGAGATGAGACTCTCCTCATTACTCTTGATGTCGAGAGCCTCTACACCTCCATCCCTCACGATGGGGGTGTAGAGGCTGTAGAATGGTACTTGATGCAATATGCAGATATGTCTGAACCTCAGAGACAGTTCATTGTGAAGTTGTTGAATATTATTTTGAGATGTAATTATTTTTCTTTTCAGGATTCCTTTTATGTCCAGCGACGAGGTACTGCTATGGGGTCGAATGTGGCCCTGTCCTATGCGGGACTTTTCATGGGTCAGTATGAAGATAGTTTTGTATACACCCACCCACTTTTTCACCGGCAAGCTAAGTGCTGGTGCAGATATATTGACGACATTTTTTGTTTGTGGGCGGGGCCACATTCGACCCTCGTTGACTTCGTTGCCTCCCTACATTCTTGTTGTCCAGCGATTAGACTAACTGTACATGCAGACAGCTGTGAGGCAACTTTTCTGGACACACGCATTATTAGGAGACAGGATAAATTAATTACCAATTTATATGTAAAACCCACCGATAGAAATTCATTGCTACACTACCAAAGCTTCCACCCTGCCCCAATAAAAAATGCCATTCCAACCGGCCAGTTAAAACGTGTTGAAAAAATAGTCTCTTGTGATGCTGAGGCAGTAACTCAGAAGAATATATTGAAACAAAAGTTTTTGGACAGGGGTTATCCTGATAGGACCCTGATTCCAAGAAATCACAAAACTCGTCGTGATCTTAAGCAATTTCGTATGCCATTTGTCTCTACATACAACACGTGTAGCGAACTGGTTGGACGGGCAATTCGACACCATTGGCATCTGTTACAAGATGCGTTTCCCACGATACCTGAATTTAGGTACCCTCCATTAATGTCTTTCAGAAGGGCCCCTACTGTTAGAGACAAGGTCTTCCATCATCACCAGCCGAGGACACAAGTCATGCAAAACAGACATGGTACTTTTCCGTGTCTCAGTTGCCATCTTTGTAGCCATATAGCTAAAGGTGGGTCTTTCACGCATCCCACCACAGGGGAAAGATTCACGGTTAGACACAGATATACCTGTGATTCTAGTTACGTAGTGTATTTAATTAAATGCCCCTGTGGATTGGGATACGTGGGTATGATCACCAATGCTTTGAAGGTCAGAATGTCTGGCCATAAGACAGCCATACGTGGCAAGGATATGACCCAGGCTGTGTCTAGCCATTTTGTTTCAGCTAGACACAATTTGTCCCAATTTAAAGTTCCGGTTATTGACAGTGTTCCGAGTAATTGGCGAGGGAGATTAAATAGACAGGATGAGTTGGCCAAAAGAGAGGCCTGGTGGATTAAAAGGTTGCATGTGATGGGAAAGGGAGGACTTAATAGGGAATACGATCTAAGTTTTTGTGTTTAATTTTCCTGTTGAATCTGTAAATAGTGATGTGGGATATTTACTATGATAAGAGGCAGCTATTATGCTGTGCTAGGAGGTGTGGAGTACTGGTTGGGAGCATTATAATATTTTTGAATACTCTGATACTTTTTGCAGTGATGTGTTTTTTTCTTCTTCTTTTTCTTTAGTCCCTGTGAGCTGATGGAGGGAAGAACTTTGTGGCCTGTTGAGAATTGTTCTCTCTAGTTATGCGATTTCCACGTGTATAATGTTGGGCATTAGTTCTAGGCATGACTTGATTTGAGTCCCGCCATGATGCTATGCATTATATCCTATTTTTGTGCATCCATTTTTTATGCGCCCTGAAGGCATTTTTGCGACTTTTTTTCGCATTAATGTGGCATTTGGTATGAACAGTATGCGACTATGTTGCGTTCAGTACCACGCGTTATGCGTCTTTTTGTACGCGTCCATTATAGAGTTATGCGGCCAGGGGGCGTTTTTACGTCGGTTTGTACGCATTATTATTGCGTTGGCATTAGTAGCGGTATGCGGTTATCTAGCGTCCATTATTACGCATTATGCGTCTTTTTGTACGCATTGTTTTGATAATGCGTTTGGATGGCGAGTCACGGCGGCTATTATGCATTGATATCGCGTCTATAGGACGCGTATTATGCGGACATTTGTACGCGTTTACCATGCCATATTAAGATGGGTGGGCTGTTGGAGCCTGTCCCTATTGGTGCATGTGATCTTTGTTTACAATGCACTTCCTGCTTTTACATGTGGAACTTTCTCTGCCATGCTGCGATGGGCTGTCCTTGGTCAGCTGACTGGGAGGTATGTTTTGATGACATCACACACTGCCTGTTCCCCATCAGGTCCATCCACATGCCCTTGCACTCTGATTGGTGTTTCTGATTTTGAAATGATTGGCTAATTGATGCATAGACCAGTATATAAGGGTGTGGTCATTGTTGCTAACATTGTATGGGCTGTTCGGCTTGAGAAAGAGCTATAACAGCTCGAAACAGTGGGCTGTCGCCGCCAAAGCCTTATTTTTGACCATGCTGTCATTTTATGACTGATCAATAAAGAGCTAATTTTTACTTTTCTACTTCTGGTGGTGCCAGCCTCCTTTCTACATTTGTATCTAAGCAACGCGTTTCAGAGGGCTCAACCCTCTTCATCAGGCTAAAAACTTTTCAGTTTTGATTCATACAGCAGCCGTCCCCCTCAGTCTCCTCCTCTGGCCCTTCTGTGTCCCCCTCTGTCCATCCTGTGCCCTCTTCCGTCTCTCCTACACCCTCTTCTGTTCCTCCTGTGCTTTCTTTCTGTCCTTCCTGTGTCCCCCTTTGTCCCCATAATCGTAATCAGCTAATTTGCTTAAATTTTTGCAATTAGGCATATAGGTAATTACTAATTGTTAATTCAAGCGACTTTGTATAAGCATTTGTAATTACGATTTGTAATATTTACGTGTAATTTCGTGACGGCTTTGGCGGTGAATAGCAAAGCCTCCATACATGCTATTGCTACTATATTTGCTACATATGTTCAGAAGAATAGTGGGCACAAGTCAAAAAAATATTTTTCAAAAATACCTTCTAGTTTTTGAGAACATTTATTTTAAAAATGCAACGATTAATGTTAAACTCAAAAAAATGGCAGTTTAAAAAACATTTTTCTTTGTATTTTTAATATTTCTTTGATTTTTCTCAAAAACTACAAAGGTCTTTTTTGAAAAATTCTTCTTTTGAATTGTACCCACTATTCTCCTTAACACATTTTAGTAGCAATAGCATGTATGGGGGCTCTGCTATTCACTGCCAAAGTCGGCACAAAAATTATGTGTAAATTACACGTAAATTAATGCATTACTCATTTCACTTCATGTCCCTCCAGGGTTCCCTTTTATTCCTATGCCCTCCTCTGTCCCTCCTTAGCTGCTTCCACAGCTTGCAAGCAGGCCTGCTGCCACCCCCTCTCCTTCTCCTCCTACTCCTCCTGCTACATCCTCTCCAAATACACACACCCAGCTCCCCAGGGCCTATGCCGCATGCAGGGGCGTAGGGAGGGGGGGTCAGAGGGGTACATCTGTCCCCCCCCCCCCCCACAGCATCTGGGGGGGGGGCGCTTTGCCAGTGTTGGGCGACTGGAGAACGGCAGCAGTTGTTTCTCAGTATTCAGCTTGCTGCTGCGCTGTTCTCCAGTTTCTCCTGCCTCCTCTTCTCTCCTCTGTGACACTGAGCGAGGGGCGGGGCTGAGCCAAACAGACCGGGTAATTCAAGCCAAGCAGGAAGAAAGGAGATGGCTGGCTTCTAGCTAATGAGTGGAGGAGATGCTGCTGTCAGAATGGAGGAGGTAGAGAACTAGCGTGTGAAAAGTCTGCTGGCATTTAATTTACTTTAGCTGCCTGATCCTGAGCTACTGTGGAGAGCGAGTGACCAGCGGGGGAGGCTATAATTGAATGATTGCAGAGCAATGTTAATGGAGTATGATTTCAGTGATAATGGTCTGGAGTATGTTTTCTTACTTGTACTTAATATTGTGCAAAGGTCTGCTATATCCCTGTGTTATATTATATACAGTGCTGCAGATGACTTTCTGCCCATACAATTGTATATAGGTTTACACTGCAGCTGGCTGGCTTCTATCAGTTCTCCTATATTCATGCAGCCCTGTCTCTCTTATCAGGCAGCTCTTCTCCTCCCCCAGTCATCTCCCTTTTCATTCCCACACAGACTCTAAAAACTATTCACGTGGGTTCATGTAAAGGTGACCATGCATCAGGCGACTTTGCGGCAAATCGACCATCCGATTAGATCATTACAACCTCATTGGATAAAAATTTGTGCCGCTAAGAGCATGCTTGATTGACAATGCAACCAATTTCGGGATTCTGGAAACTGGTTACATGTAAACTTGCTTGATCGGGTACATGGCAATAACGGCGTACAATATCAGGACGAACGCGACGAAACGTGCTGACCTCCCTAATGTAAGATGTTCCCCCTGGTGCAGTATATTTTACTTGACTGTCACTGGCTGTGGGCTCTGTCTACATACAGGTGCCCCATCTGGTTGCCAGACATTACGTGGGTGACGCCACACACGTGTCCAAGTATATGCCGGCAGTTACATGGGGCGCATGTGTGTAGACAAAGCCAAAACCAGCGATGGACAAGTAAAATATACTGCTCCGGGCACTGGGAGGGCATTTTACATTAGGGGGACAGCGTGGAGGCAGTGAGATGGTGGATGCAGCGTCACAAGGCTGATTCCCGAGAGATTTATGCTGAAATCTATCAGGAATTTACCTGTGGTGTATGGGCAGGCAGCAGATTCGATCAGAGAGAGATCTGTCTCTTGGTCGATCTGCCCATACATCTTCTGATGTATGGGCACCTTACAGGATACCTGATGTGACATGATGAGATAGACATGTGTATGTACAGTGCCTAGAACACAAATAACTATGCTGCGTTCCTTTTTTTTCTTTCTCTGCCTGAAAGAGTTAAATATCAGGTATGTATGTGCCTGACTCAGACAGCAAGTGACAACAGTGTTACCCTCACTGATAAGAAATTCCAACTATAAAACACTTTCCTAGCAGAAAATGGCTTCTGAGAGCAAGAAAGAGATAAAAAGGGGAAAACCTTATCAGTGAGGGTCACACTGTAGTCACTTCCTGCCTGAGTCAGGACTGAGTCAGCCACTTACATACCTGATATTTAACTCTTTTATGGCAGGGAAAGAAAAAAAAAGGAACGCAGCATAGTTATTTGCATGCTAGGCACTGTACATACACATGTCTATGTCACATGTCACTTTGGGTATCCTCTGGGGGGGGGTTTGAAAGTAAAAACAGACACTTACCTGGGGCTTCTACCGGCCCCCTGTAGCTGTAATGTCCCATGCCATCCTCCAACGATCATCTGTTCCCCGCTGCCGGCCCCGGTCTAACATGGCATCTCATCACACTGCGGCTGCGCACGTGCTTGCTTCCGCTCGTGTCATCGGAAGCTTACTGCGCAGGCGCAGTACAAGAAAGCTTCGTACTGCGCCTGTGCAATAAGCTCCCGATGACGTGTGCGAGAGCGCTCATTATTCATCTTATTAGACTAATAATTAGTCTTATTAGACAAATAATTAGTCTTATTAGACTTATTCCCGGCAGGGGATGGGTGATCATAGGAGGAAGACGCGGGGCATGACAGCTACAGGGGGCCAGTAGAAGCCCCAGGTAAGTGTCAGATTTTATTTCCAAACTCCCCCCAGAGAACCCCTTTAAGTTGGTTCCTTTGTTATTGCATTCTGAGCACAGTGGTTCACACAGCTGTTTGGAGCACCAGCACTTTTTCTCTTTCTGCAGCAGCCCATTAATGTGTCACCCTAATTATTATAAAGAATTTATATTATGCTGATGTCCTCCATAGTATGTTACAGCGTACATAGTCATGTCACTGACTGTCCTCCAGAGGAGCTCACAATCTAATCCCTACCATAGTCCTAGTCTAATGTCCTACCATATTATTATTATGATGTATTTATATAGCACTGACATCTTCTGCAGCACATTACAGAGTACATAGTCATGTCACTGACTGTCCTCAGAGGAGCTCACAATCTAATTCTACCATAGTCAGCCTAATGTCCTACCATATTTTTATTATTATTATTATTATTATGCACTTGAGTGAACCTAACTTGCCTAATCTCCATGCTCCCATCTAGTGACTGACTAAGCATTACCTCATACTGTGCTGTGTGATCTGTTTTTCTTGTATTCCTGTATTGTCATATTGCTGTATGTCACCCTAAATATTGTCTGTAACCTAAATCAATGTTCAGCGCTGCGTTATATGCTGGCGCTTTATAAATACAATAAATAATAATAATATATAGCACTGACATCTTCTGCAGTACTTTACAGAGTCCATAGTCATGTCACTGACCTTCCATAGTCAATTTAATCACCCTAATCTTGTGATCATTAACCCTAACCTGATACTTTTCTGTATATTTTTTCACATAATCCTATTGTCTAATTCCTAGCCTTACCCTAAAGGGCCAAAAGGTCTTGTCAATACCCAATATCCTGATCTATTAGTATCTCTAACATCCCCCTCTCCTACTTCTGATAAACCCTGGTGCTGTTCCCCAAGTGTATAAATGTGCATGTACATGTGTGCATTTATACATTACCTGTCCTGTGTTGCGGTGCCTGTCCGTCTTTCAAATCCACCACTCTTCTATTAGCCCCATACATGCCACTGGCGCATAGCATGCGGCACGTGTGTGAAGTCACACCCGAGCCAGACCAGTGGCGTGTATAGTGCTAATGGAAGAGCGGCGGATTTGGAAGACGGATGGGCACGGCGATACAGAGCTGGTAATGTATAAATGCACACATGTACATGCACATTTATACACTATGGCAGATGCGGCGCACTTTAGCATGAAATTGATAGTGAATCAGCCTGTGGTGTATGGGCAGCCAACAGATCTCTCTCTTATCAGATTCAATTACAGAGATTTGTCTCTTGGTTGAATCTGCCCATCATCGCTAGATGTATGGCTACCTTAACTAACCTAAAGGCTGGTACACAGAACGCTATTTCCTGTCAGATCAATGGGTCAGAACAATAATTTTCATCATTTCCAATCTACACCTGATTGATTTTAGGATCACTACTTCATAAAATCTTGTTCTTCATCGGGAACAGGTCGGACATACCGGAAATTATTGATTTGACCTGTCGATCTGACGGGAAGTAGCATCATGTGTTCCAGACGTAATGTTTTCCCTTAATTGTATCCCTATCCCCATTATCCTTATCCTTAACCTATATTGTCCAAAATACCTACATTGCATTGCCCAGGCATCTCCAGGGGGGGGGGGGGGCAAAAATGGTCTTTGTCCCCGGGTGCTGAAAACCCTAGCTACGCCTCTGGCCGCATGCCAGGTATGACGGTGTCATGCCATCTTGGACATGTCTTGCCTCAAAGCCGAGAGTCACGCTGGAGCAGCTCTCCTGGCTGCTCTGAACAAACAGGTAGATCAGTGGCTGATCCCGCACCAACTGGAGATCGGCAACGTTGTGTGAGACAACGGCAGCAATCTCTTGTCGGCATTGAGTTTGGGAAAGTTGACACATGTACCCTGCATGGCACAAGTGCTCAATCTCCTAATCTAAAGATTTGTGTGCAAGTACCCAGGCATACAGGAGGTCCTGAAGCAGTCCAGGAAGGTGTGTGGGCATTTCAGGCGTTCCTACACGGCCATGGCACGCTTGGCCGATATTCAGTGGAGAAAAAACTTGCCGGTGAGGCGCTTGATTTGCGATAGCTCGACTCGCTGGAATTCAACATTCTCATGTTTGACTGCCTGCTACAACAGGAGAAAGTCGTTAACGACTATCTGTACAACTACAGTGAAAGGTCATGCTCTGGGGAGCTGGGGATGTTATGGCCGAAGTACTGGACACTCATACGTAATGCCTTCAGGCTCATGCATCCGTTTGAGGAGGTGACAAACCTGGTGAGTCACAGGGAAGGCGCCATCAGCGACTTGATCCCATATGCTTTCTTCCTGGAGCGTGCTGTGCGTAGACTGGTGGATCAAGCTGTAGAGGAGCATGAACAGGAGCATGAACAGGAAGAGCAGGAAGAGTTAAATGAGCGATCACAACCAGAACCAGATGTTTTGTCGAAACCTGCGGCAGCACAGAGGAGGGGGGAGGAGGAGTTGTGTGGGGAAGAGGAGTCAGATGAGGAAGGTGTTTTTTTTTAGCAGGAGGCGGAAGAAAAACTGAAGCAGGCATCGCATGGGGCTTGTGCTGCTCACCTTTCCCATGGTATTGTTCGTGGCTGGGGGGAGGAGGAGAACTTACCTGACAACACTGAGGAAGAGCAAGAGGAGATGGCTAGTACGTCGGCATCCAACTTTGTGCAGATGGCGTCTTTCATGCTGACCAGCCTGTTGAGGGACCCCCGTATAAAAAAACTCAAGGGGAATGACCTGTACTGGGTGGCAACGCTACTAGACCCTCGGTATAAGCACAAAGTGGCGGAGATGTTTCCAAATCACCAGAAGGCAGAAAGGATGTAGCACTTGCAGAACAAGCTGGCAAGTATGCTTTACAGTGCGTTTAAGGGTGATGTCACAGCACAACGGAATAAAGGTGCCACTGCCAGTAATCTTCCTCCTCCTCCTATGTCCTTGCAGGCAAGGACAGGACAGGACACTCTAGCAATCTCATGGTGATGCCGGACATGTGGACATTCTTTACTCCAACGCCTCGCCTTAGCCATTTCGGATCCACCTTCCACCAATGCCTCTGAGCAGCGATGAACCCCTGGACTACTGGGTGCGCATGCTTGACCTGTGGCCAGAGCTGTCACAATTTGCCACCCAACTTCTGGCTTGAACTGCCTCAAGCTTCCTGTCAGAAAGGACCTTCAGTGCAGCTGGAGGCATTGTCAGTGAGAAGAGAAGTTGCCTAGGTTAAAAAAGTGTACAGTACCTCACCTTTAGCAAAATGAATGAGGCATGGATCCCGGAGGGCTACTGCATGCCCAAAGACTAACTCAGTCTCCACACACAGCATCTCTGCCTGCACGCCGTGTGACTTCCTGCCCCAAGACTAAGTCAGTCACACTCCCCACACAGCATCTCTGCCTGTAGGCTGCTTGACTGCCTTCTCCGCCACCACCAACAGGGTCCAGGACTCCAGGTGGATTCCTGAATTCGGTCGCTAACAAAAATAATAATTTTTCTGGTGCGTGTACATGCCTAATTTTTCTGGCTGCACTGCGGCTGCAACAACAAAACAAAAGGCATGTACATGTGTCAATTCCCCTTCGTGATCATTAACTTGCCGCAGTGAAGGGGCTTGCACACAGTGAAGCAATGACCGTCTAAATGAGTGTGTTGGGGGGGCACACCCAAGATAATAAGGTCGTTGCTTCATTGTGGACAGACTAAATTCAATCAGATGGACACTCAGTCACTGTTGTTCTGTCATTACGCTACTTCAGCCCGACCATATGGGCTTGAAAACTGCCATCGCCTGCACTCTCGCCATGGTGCGTACCAGTCCAGCACGGCTGTCACTACACAAACAGCTGTTTGTGGTGTGTTATAGTGTTGGGCGAACATCTAGATGTTCGGGTTCGGGCCGAACAGGCCGAACATGGCCGCGATGTTCGGGTGTTCGACCCGAACTCCGAACATAATGGAAGTCAATGGGGACCCGAACTTTTGTGGTTTGTAAAGCCTCCTTACATGCTACATACCCCAAATTTGCAGGGTATGTGCACCTTGGGAGTGGGTACAAGAGGAAAAAAAAATTAGCAAAAAGAGCTTATAGTTTTTGAGAAAATCGATTTTAAAGTTTCAAAGGGAAAACTGTCTTTTAAATGCGGGAAATGTCTGTTTTCTTTGCACAGGTAACATGTTTTTTGTCGGCATGCAGTCATAAATGTAATACATATAAGAGGTTCCAGGAAAAGGGACCGGTAACGCTAACCCAGCAGCAGCACACGTGATGGAACAGGAGGAGGGTGGCGCAGGAGGAGAAGAAGGCCACGCTTTGTGAGACACAACAACCCCGGCCTTGCATGAGGGCAAGAAGCGTGCGGATAGCAGGCTTTGTACCGCCATGCAGTCATAAATGTAATAAAGATAAGTGGTTCAATAAACAGGGACCACGCGGCAACGCTAACCCAGCAGCAGCAGACGTGATGGAACAGGAGCAGGCGCAGGAGGAGAAGGCCACGCTTTGTGAGACACAACAACCCAGGCCTTGCATGAGGGCAAGAAGCGTGCGGATAGCAGGCTTTGTACCGCCATGCAGTCATAAATGTAATAAAGATAAGTGGTTCAATAAACAGGGACCACGCGGCAACGCTAACCCAGCAGCAGCAGACGTGATGGAACAGGAGCAGGCGCAGGAGGAGAAGGCCACGCTTTGTGAGACACAACAACCCAGGCCTTGCATGAGGGCAAGAAGCGTGCGGATAGCAGGCTTTGTACGGCCATGCAGTCATAAATGTAATAAAGATAAGTGGTTCAATAAACAGGGACCACGCGGCAACGCTAACCCAGCAGCAGCAGACGTGATGGAACAGGAGGAGGCGCAGGAGGAGAAGGCCACGCTTTGTGAGACACAACAACCCAGGCCTTGCATGAGGGCAAGAAGCGTGCGGATAGCATGCTTTGTACCGCCATGCAGTCATAAATGTAATAAAGATAAGTGGTTCAATAAACAGGGACCACGCGGCAACGCTAACCCAGCAGCAGCAGACGTGATGGAACAGGAGCAGGCGCAGGAGGAGAAGGCCACGCTTTGTGAGACACAACAACCCAGGCCTTGCATGTGGACAAAAAGCGTGCGGATATAGCAGCAATGCTTTTTGCCGCCATGCAGTCATAAATGTAATACAGATGAGAGGTTCAATAAACAGGGCCCGGAAACGCAACACCATCCCAGATGTTCATTGGTCATGTTACTTGGTTGGGGTCCTGGAGTGTTGCGTAGTCATTTCCAATCCAGGATTGATTCATTTTAATTTGAGTCAGACGGTCTGCATTGTCTGTAGAGAGGCGGATACGCCGATCTGTGACGATGCCTCCGGCAGCACTGAAACAGCGTTCCGACATAACGCTGGCTGCCGGGCAAGCCAGCACCTCTATTGCGTACATTGCCAGTTCGTGCCAGGTGTCTAGCTTCGATACCCAATAGTTGAAGGGTGCAGATGGATGGTTCGACACAGCTACGCCATCTGACATGTAGTCCTTGACCATCTTCTCCAGGCGATCGGTGTTGGAGGTGGATCTGCACGCTTGCTGTTCAGTGGGCTGCGGCTGCATGGGTGTCAGAAAATTTTCCCACTCCAAGGACACTGCCGATACCATTCCCTTTTGGGTACTAGCTGCGGCTTGCGTTGTTTGCTGCCCTCCTGGTCGTCCTGGGTTTGCGGAAGTCAGTCTGTCTGCGTACAACTGGCTAGAGGAGGGGGAGGATGTCAATCTCCTCTCTAAAGTCTCCACAAGGGCCTGCTGGTATTCTTCCATTTTGACCTGTCTGACTCTTTCTTCAAGCAGTTTTGGAACATTGTGTTTGTACCGTGGATCCAGAAGGGTATAAACCCAGTAATTGGTGTTGTCCAGAATGCGCACAATGCGTGGGTCACGTTCAATGCAGTCTAGCATGAATTGAGCCATGTGTGCCAGAGTCCTACCAGAATCCTCATCATCCTCTTGTGAGCGTTGTGATAGTTGTTGTGATGCATCATAGTCGTCACCTTCCTCCTGGTCTGCTTCTGCTGACCATTCGCGTTGAATTGTGGAAGTCCAACGTGCACCGCTCTGGCCCTCGTCAGTGGTGGCATGAAATTCCTGCTCCAACTCCAGCTGTTCCTCCTCCTCTTCTTCGTCATAGCTGCTGGGGCCAGCGTTCCCTGAGGCGGATGGCCTGATGTTGGTACCATCACGCTGATCGTTTTCTCCTTCAGATTCCCCCAGTTGCATCATGACAGCTGTTTCCTTGATTTTTAACATCGACCTCTTCAGTAAACACAGCAGTGGTATGGTAATGCTGACTGAAGAGTTGTCACTGCTCACAAGCAACGTGGATTGCTCAAAATTTTGGAGGACTTGGCAGAGGTCCAACATGTTGGCCCAATCGGATCCACAGAAGCTTGGCAGCTGGCCGGATGCGCCTCGGTACTGCGCCGTCATGTACTGGACCACTGCACTCTTCTGCTCGCAAAAGCGGGCTAGCATGTGCAGCGTAGAATTCCAGCGCGTAGGGACATCACACAGCAAGCGATGGTGGGGGAGATTGAAGCGCTCCTGCATCTTGGCGAGTGCCCCCGAAGCAGTACTGGAATTTCTACAATGTTTGGACACTCGACGCACCTTCAACAGCAGATCGGGCACGCCTGGGTATGTCCTCAGGAACCGCTGAACTACTAGGTTCATCACGTGCGCCAGGCAAGGGATGTGTGTCAGCTTAGCCAACCTTAAAGCGCGAATGAGATTACTCCCATTATCACACACAACCATGCCCGGTTTCAGGTCCAGCGGTGCCAGCCACAAATCCGTCTGTTCCTTTATTCCCCTCCAAATTTCCTCCCCTGTGTGCTGCTTATCCCCAAGGCAGATTAGCTTCAGCAACGCTTGCTGACGCATGCCAACAGCTGTGCTGCACTGCTTCCACGATCCTACTGCTGCTGGGTTAGCGTTTCCGGATGAGGTACAGCTTTGAGATGCGTTGGAGGAGAAGGAGTCAGAGAGGTAGGTGCTGCTGTTATCCAGTGGGAGGGACGGCGGTGCAGCTGTTTGTGGCGTGGGCAACACCCGTGCCGTAGCAGGTGAGGAATCGCTGCCAGGCTCCACAAGGTTCACCCAGTGCGCGGTAAGGGAGATGTATCGACCCTGGCCGAACGCACTCGTCCAGGTGTCAGTGGTGAGGTGAACCTTGCAGGCAACGGCATTCTTCAAGCTTCGGGTTATTTTGCTGACCACGTGCTCATGCAACTCAGGCACTGCAGAGCGTGCAAAGTGGTAGCGGCTGGGAACCACGTAACGTGGGATGGCCACTGACATCATGCCCTTGAAGCTGTTTGTCTCCACCAATCGATATGGCAGCATTTCGCAGGCCAGAAGCTTGGCTATGCTGGCTGTTACTGCCACGGCCCGGGGGTCATTTGCTGGCAATTTCCTCTTGCGCTCAAACATCTCCGACACAGACAACTGAACCGTAGCGCTGCACACGGAAGGGCTGTTGGTTGTTGTGTTTGATGTACACTGGGAGACCTCAAGAGCACTACTCCGGAAAGTGACAGTGTCAGCGTCGTCTGATGTTTGTGAATGTTGTGAACCACGCAATGGCTGGGCTACTGCTGCTGCTGAGGCGGGTCTGGTGAACCCAAGGGAGGCAGTGTTGTTTCTGGTACCCTGTCCTGACGCGTTTGCCCAAAGAGTGGGATGTTTGGATAGCATGTGACGGCTCATGCTGGTGGTGGAGAGGTTGTTAATATTTTTCCCCCTGCTCAGGCGGGTCTTGCACACCTTGCAAATCGCCATGGTAACATCCTCAGTGCAGTCTTCAAAGAAAGCCCAGACTTTGGAGCACCTGCCTCCTTGCTGGCGATTTCTGTTTGCTCCTCTTTTGCCTCTCACTTGAACTTCCACGCTTGTGGTGCCTGAAATTGCGCGCCGCCTACCTTGTGGCACAAGGCGAACTCGTGCAGCAGTGTGTTCTTCAACAGACTCATCTGTGCTGCTGCTACGACGGCGATGTTCTCGTTCACAAACAAAATCTGGGTCTCTGTCCACATTGTCCATACCCTCCTCTTCCATCTCCTCAAACTCGTCATATGTCATTGTGGGCCACCGCCGTGGAGTAGAGCTCCCCACAACAACCTCTGCGCAGCACACTCCAACGTCGTCTTCCAGATCTTGTCGGCCGACCTCCTGCAATTGCAACCCCTCCTGCCCAAATTGCTCTGGGATTTGGGTTTCCGAGTCCTCTTCGGACTCGCCTCGTATTTCAGTGCGCGGTACATTTCCCACAGTTAACGGTTGTGAATCCAGGCACAACATTTCTGGCTGTTCCTCCATTGACCTTTGAAAGGTGGAAGTTTGTTGGGCTGGGAATAGCTCCTGCGAATACCCCATTGTGTCCTGAGGTAATTCATCGGACTGGTTATCTGGCAGTTGTGTGCGTGGTGTCGCTGCCGGTTGTGTCAGCTTTGTGCCCACTGGCTCCTTGTAACTGGCTGAGGACTCGGACCTCGTGCGTGATGTGCTGGTGCTGCTTAACCCACTGCTGGACGCTTGAGAGGTCATCCAAGTAATTATCTGGTCCTGTTCTTTTGGATTTGTGAGGGTTGTTGTCCTGGACAACATGGGTGGTATTGAGTGGGTTTTCTTGGGTGCTCCCCTGTGGCCTGTACGTGAACCGTCAGGGGAAACACCTCTTCCCTTGCCCCTCCCTCTTTCACCGGATTTCTTCCTCATTTCACTTATCCTTACAGTACACGCTGACTGGCAGCAGTACAGTGGCAGTACAGAAATGCTATACAGTACCACTATTCCCAGCAGCGACACAGAGCACAATGCTATACAGTGACGGGTGAGCGGTGTACCACTATTCCCAGCAGACACAGAACAGTGAACAGAATGCTATATAGTGTGGCTGAGCGAGCGGTGTACCACTATTCCCAGCAGACACAGAACAGTGAACAGAATGCTATATAGTGTGGCTGAACGAGCGGTGTACTACTGTTCCCAGCAGACACAGAACAGTACACAGAATGCTATATAGTGTGGCTGAACGAGCGGTGTACTACTGTTCCCAGCAGACACAGAACAGTACACAGAATGCTATATAGTGTGGCTGAACGAGCGGTGTACTACTGTTCCCAGCAGACACAGAACAGTGAACAGAATGCTATATAGTGTGGCTGAGCGAGCGGTGTACCACTATTCCCAGCAGACACAGAACAGTGAACAGAATGCTATATAGTGTGGCTGAGCGAGCGGTGTACCACTATTCCCAGCAGACACAGAACAGTAAACAGAATGCTATATAGTGTGGCTGAGCGAGCGGTGTACCACTATTCCCAGCAGACACAGAACAGTGAACAGAATGCTATATAGTGTGGCTGAGCGAGCGGTGTACCACTATTCCCAGCAGACACAGAACAGTGAACAGAATGCTATATAGTGTGGCTGAGCGAGCGGTGTACCACTATTCCCAGCAGACACAGAACAGTGAACAGAATGCTATATAGTGTGGCTGAGCGAGCGGTGTACCACTATTCCCAGCAGACACAGAACAGTGAACAGAATGCTATATAGTGTGGCTGAGCGAGCGGTGTACTACTGTTCCCAGCAGACACAGAACAGTACACAGAATGCTATATAGTGTGGCTGAACGAGCGGTGTACTACTGTTCCCAGCAGACACAGAACAGTACACAGAATGCTATATAGTGTGGCTGAACGAGCGGTGTACCACTATTCCAAGCAGACACAGAACAGTGAACAGAATGCTATATAGTGTGGCTGAGCGAGCGGTGTACCACTATTCCCAGCAGACACAGAGTGGCAGTAAACAGAATGCTATATAGTGTGGCTGAGCGAGGTACACAGAGTGGCAGTAAACAGAATGCTATATAGTGTGGCTGTGCAAGCGGTGTACTACTATTCCCAGCAGACACAGAGTGGCAGTAAACAGAATGCTATATAGTGTGGCTGAGCGAGGTACACAGAGTGGCAGTAAACAGAATGCTGAGCGAGCGGTGTACTACTATTCCCAGCAGCGACACACAATGACTGGGGGGGACCCTGGCTAGCGTGGCTGGAGCGCGAACTACCCTGCCTGCCTACCCAAAGCTAAACCCACAGACAAATGGCGGAGATATGACGTGGTTCGGGTATTTATTTACCCGAACCACGTGACAGTTCGGCCAATCAGAGCGCGTTCGGGTCCGAACCACGTGACCCGTTCGGCCAATCACAGCGCTAGCCGAACGTTCGGGGAACGTTCGGCCATGCGCTCTTAGTTCGGCCATATGGCCGAACGGTTTGGCCGAGCACCGTCAGGTGTTCGGCCGAACTCGAACATCACCCGAACAGGGTGATGTTCTGCAGAACCCGAACAGTGGCGAACACTGTTCGCCCAACACTAGTGTGTTACACAGTGAGTTTAGCCTGTCAGTGTGAAGCAGTACACTAATTACACTGCCTGATTGATGTATACACATGCAAGAGGTTTTAAAGCACTGTAGGCCTCCAATTTAGCAATGCAACGTGATTTCTGCCCTTAAACCTTGCTGTGCATCAAATCTGAATTTTTCTCCAGGACTTTTGGCATGTATCCCACTCTGTGCCCCCCTCCAGGTGTTAGACCCCTTGAAACATTTTTTCCATCACTTTTGTGGCCAGAATTAGTGTTTGTAGTTTTGAAAGTTTGCCTGCCCATTGAAGTCTATGGCGGTTCGAGACAACTCTAATTGCTTCATTGTGATACACAAGCCCCTTCACTGCGGCAATGTAATGATCACGAAAGGGAATTGACACATATACATGCCTTTTTGTTTTGTTGTTGCAGCCGCAGTGCAGCAAGAAAAATTAGGCAGGCATGTACACGCACCAGAAAAATGATTATAGCGGCAAATTCAGGAATCCACCTGGAGTCCTGGACCCTGTTGGTGGTGGCGGTGGAAGGCAGTCAAGTGGCCTGCAGGCAGAGATGCTGTGTGGGGACCAACTTAGTCTTGGGGCAGGCAGTCACACAGTGTGCAGGCAGAGATGCTGTGTGTGTGAGGACTGACTTAGTCTTTGGGCATGCCTGACCGTGTTTGCAGACCAGGTATCCGTGGTCATATGGACCCTTGACCCTACGCTGTGTGCTAGAGATGACACCATTGCCTTTGAACATCACGGTACAGTTTGGGTATCACCTTTTTTGAGAAATAATTGTATCTTCCACTGCGGTTTGTGGCTTTGCTTTTGTGTGCTGATTTTCCTCAGGTGGTCATTCCATTGCAGTTTGTGCTTTTCCATCATGTGCCGTCGTATGGTAGTAAGGCTCAATTTTCGGTGGCAGAGAGTACAGATGGCATCGCTCTCATCTGAGGCAGACACACAAAAAAATTCCACACCGCTGAACCCTGGGATGATGGCACTTTGATGATGGCTGCCGACTGAGTGTTAAGTGGGCTGCCAGCATCAGAGCAGGAGGAGGAAGATATGTCATGCTTCCGTGCGGAAGCTGAGGAAGATGAGGTGTTCTGTGTTAAATAGTCAACTACGTTCTGGCAATATTGGGGGTTGATGGCACGTGCCTTCTTCTGAACACTGTACTTTGGTTGAGGGCCGCACAAAATCACAACAGCACGACCTTGAACAGACCTGCCGGGTGGCCTGCCTCTGGCTCGGCCTCTGCCTGTTGTTTTGTCCATATTTGGGGGATGAAGTGAAAGATATGCACCGACTTGACTAATACAATGTGCAGTCGCACAGATACAGTGAAAGGTACTGACTGCTGGTATAATACAATGTGCAGTCACACAGATGCAGTGAAAGGTATACACTGACTGCTGTATAATGATTAGATGAATACACTTGAAATCCTATAACAAGAATCTGTTATGGAGGGCAAGTCTGCCATCCATTCAAGTGAAAGGTATGCACTGACTGGTATAATGCAATGTGCAGTCACACAGGTGCAGTGAAAAGGTATGCAGTGACTGGTATATAAAACAGCATGCGGTCACACAGATGCAGTGAAAGGTATGCAGTGACTATAACAATGTGCAGTCACACAGGTGCAGTGAAAAGGTTGCAGTGACTGCTGGTATAGCAATGTGCAGTCACACACGTGCAGTGAAAAGGTATACAGTGACTGCTGGTATAACAATGTGCAGTCACCCAGGTGCAGTAAAAAGGTTACAGTGACTGCTGGTATAAAAATGTGCAGTCACACAGGGGTAGTGAAAATGGATGCAGTGACTGCTGGTATATAAAACAGTGTGCGGTCACACAGGTGCAGTGAAAGGTATCCACGGACTGGTATATAAAACAGCGTGCGGTCACACAGATGCAGTGAAAGTTAAGCAGTGACTGCTATATAAAACAGCGTGCGGTCACACAGTTGCAGTGAAAGATATGCATGGACTGGTATATAAAACAGAGGGCAGTCACGCAGATTGCAGTGAAAGCTATGCAGTGACTGCAATATAAAATAGCGTGCGGTCACACAGATGCAGTGAAAGCTATGCAGTGACTGCTATATAAAACAGCATGCGGTCACACAGGTGCAGTGAATGGTCTGCAGTGACTAGTATTATAATACAATGTGCAGCAGTCACATTAGGCACTGAATGTGCTGGGCCTGGCACAGTATAGCAATTAGCAAGGGCCAGCTGTGACAGATAGGGCTGTATATGCAGTGTCAGTGGGCCACACACACAAAAACAAACACATCACAAGAACATTAGCTCTCAAAAGAGCTGTTTTGGTAATGCTTTTCAGCAACAAATATCAGCAAGGAGCAAGCTAACAACAGCCTGACTAAGCTTTCCCTATCTCTGCACCAACCTCTCTCAAAGTTTAGCCCAATGATGTAGTATAGGGGGCGGGTCGAACTTGCATAAAGTTCGCTATTTGCCGCGAATATGAACCAGCAATTTTCGTGAGAACAAGTTAGCTGGCAAACGGCCCATCTCTAGAAACAAGAAGAAACAATAAAGAGATACCAACAATGTTCTAAATAAAGGATTAGGCCGGGTTCACATCAGCGTTAAAAACCAGACAGTAAGCGGAACGCAACGGAACGGATACTGTACAAATGGAACGGATGTGAACAGATACAATGTTAACCTATGGAACCGTTCACATGCGTCCGATCTTAAGGATCCATTGCATGCGTTAAGCTGAATGAAATGCAGCTTTGCTACAACAACAATTTTTCTGGGCTGCTGAGCCCAGCACACCGGAAGCGGCAGATAAAGCCCAGAATTAGGGGCAATGAGAGAATGGAACATTTCTTCATGCTAGTGAAGAAACGGACTGTTCGGAAGGCAAAATACACTGGGAGTGGGGGTCTGGGGGGATGTAGGTACGTAAACCGGGCCGTGCCTGAGCAGGCGGGTGGGTGAGGGAGGGTGCCGCAGCCGTGCAAGCGGGTGAGAGAGCGTTAAAACTTACCCAGGTGTCTTCTTGATTGCAGAAGGTTCATTGTTTAGTTACAGAGCATTGCAGCCCGGCTGCAATGAAGAAGACACCTGGGTAAGCCTTTACCCCTCCCTCACCTGCCCGAATGCTGCAACCTCCCTCACCCACAAAGCTGCTGCACCCTCCCTCACCTGCTGGAGTGGCAGAGTGAAAACGGATCCAATCGACCAGTGATCAGATCCATTTTCATGGATCCGTTTGCCAGTGTGGACCAAGCCATATGGATCTGGGGAAGCAGAGACCAGATCCTCTTTACCTGATCCAATAGGCTTAAAAATACAGTGTGAACCGGGTCTTACATAGAAAAGAAAATGTTAGAAATTGTCTGTGTGTAAATTATAATGTATTTATTGCTTGGAGCAAATTACTAAAAGGAAAAATATTTAATTTCTCCCACGACTTTTATCTGGAATCAATTTGACTAACCTAAATTCATGTAAGTTTATTAATAGTATAAGGAAAGAAATTTGAACTTGGAATATTTAAGAGAATTAATGTACTTTATCCATTACCTCGCCATGGGCCTGATGCACTAAATCCAGTAAATTTTCATGTGTAGGCAGCACGCAACTATTTTAGTGATCGTAATGCTAGGGGAGCATGGCCGTTACTCTATTAGTGCCACGTTACCAGTTTAATGCGGGGATTGCTATGGTAACACGCATTATGCTAAAAATGTTGGTAAACCTGTTGTGGACAGAGAGCAGATGACAATTTTACCGGTACTACAGATGGTGAGGTAGAGCACATTGTGTAATTAACATGTGTTACCTACGTAATTACCAAGGTTTCCGAACATGAGCAGGGTATTGGTAATACAGAAGTAGCGTACCACATGGCACCCTAATAACTTGAACATTACCTAGGTAATACTGGGTCAGGTCATTTTGGCACCCACTCTGCACAACCCAGCGCTTGATTTGGGTGCCAATATTTCCGTAATGTTAACTACAGCTGTAGCGCAGCCCTAATCACAATACAATTACTGTAATGCCACCTATAACCGGACTCCAAAGAAACAAATTAGGTAATTGATAGGGGATGATGTTTGATATATTCCCAGAGATTATGTAGCTCAGATAGAACCATCTTTTTGGCTTCTCCCTGCACCCAAATTACTCACGGTGGCTGGAACATATGGACGGGTAATATACCCTTGGTAGTACTGGTAAAATTTCTGTGTAATCTTCTCGCACAGCAGTTTTACCAACATTTGCAGAATACATACCTATATGTGGTGACTCTAATCCTACTTTAACATTTGACCAAACTAAAATAAAAAAACAACAAAACATAAAATATATATATATATATATATATATATATATATATATATATATATATATATATATATTCTTCTACTTGATTAATGTGTTGTTGTGTTACAGTCCATGGAGTCAAACACTCTTTAGATTTGTACAGCTTTCTTTTGGCAAATGTAGTAGTTTATAGAATTGCAGTTCTCAGAACTATACGTATTCTCTGACAATTTCACTGTGCCACAGTTGTGTCCACCTTCACCGTGTTTTAAATTATTCCTTTAAAATCAATTCAAAACAAACATTATTAAAACAGCAATGTAAAACAGATTTTTATCCATAAATATTTAAAATATAATCAAAGATGTTTTAAATAATTTCAATCATCTGCGAATGGCCCACATAGACGTTTACATTTACCAGTAGCTTTTTAACTGCACTTAAATTTAAAATTAAAATGTATGAACAATGTTCTGCCATTAATAGATTTGGCACCCAAAATGTAATTTTTGGCAAAACCAGTTATTGTAAAAAGCAAAATACAGTGTAATCAAAAATAGGAAGTACAAATATCTCCCTGCATTGTTTGTTTTATAACTATTTAAATGGATACAAACCCAGGACAGTGTGCCCCCCTGAAGATGTGCCATGGCATGAGACAAGTTTTGCATAGGAGATCTGTGATCAAGGACAGATCTACACAGACATCCAAATGTGGATAACTATTTTTCTTCACCATCGGCCTCCATTTTTAATGCTATTCTGGCAGCAGATGACTATTCTGGCAGCAGATGGACAAGGTGCACACATGTCCAATTGCATGCATTGCACTATTGCTTAAAGTGAACCTCCAGACTAAAAACCGACTCAGCAGCACTGAAAAGGCCTGGTGTTTCTTTAACAGTTTCACAGCATCAGAACTTTGTTTCTCTTATACAAGCCTCATTTTTAGCTGCCCAGAAGAAAACTGCCTGGGCAGTTTTCCCCTTATGCTGTGCAAAGCATGATGGGATTTCTGATGTTGTTCTCGTTCTGCTGTTTTGGTACAATTTTTTTTTTAACATTTTGAATTTGACATTTGAAGCCTAGTGCGTGCAGCTGGGAGGGGTTATCAGGACAACTGACAGTTGGAACTGTGTCTCATGCTCCCTGTCACCTCCTTTCAACCAAAAAGATGGCTGCCCCCATGACAAAGATGGCAGCCCCCATGAATCACAAACATTTGCCTGTTCTTTTAAAACAGGGTGGTTAAGAGATTATATTACCTATCTATTTTAATTAACATAACTAATGTAACTTAATGACAGTATGTTTGTTTAGGTTGAAGTTCCCCTTTAAACATCTTTTTTTTGTATTTGAGGAACATTGGATGAGAAATCTGTTCCAGCACAAAGGAGGAGATGCTTTATATTTTATGTAAACCTTTAAGGCAGATTATATTTATTCATCACAAATGAGCCTCACCATGATTTACAGTATGTGTGTGGTGATGACTTCCTGTTTTCACCTATGTACAGTTCAAGCTATGCATTTTGCCTTCAAAGGTAACCTGTAAGTTTAAAAAACTAAAAAAAAAAAAACACCTCGGTAGGAGGAAGCCTCTGGATCCTAATGAGGTTTCCCCATCCTCAGCCAGCCTGATCCAGTGCTGGCAGCCATGAACTAATAGCAACACTAATATTTACATTGGCCTGCCTGTGCAGGTGAACTAGCGGCTTTCCGCTTGGGCTCCAGCAGAAATAACTGAGTCCGCTTTACTGGGCAAGGGCAGATGGCTCGCGCCTGTGCAGTAGAGTGGACCCTATCGGGTTGGGCTGTTTCCGCTCAAGCCCGTGCTGACAGCTGATTTTACACTAGACTGTCATGGCTGCCATTTAGAATTCAGTCTTAAAAATTCAGATCTTATACTGAAAATAAAAATGTGAGATTCAGTTTTATGTAACTAATGTTCTATTTATCATTAGCACTGCTTATACAATTAATTATCTAATACATTTAAATTGAGTTCAGATTTGCATGAAAGTAGAGCCGTAACCAAAATACCATAATGAATAAAATTGCTTATTGTTCTACAATATGAATTCATAAATGATTTAGTTAGTTTTTGACCGTTCTAAGATTCAGAAATGTATCACAGTAAGCAACAGCCTTAGTACTGGCAAGTGATCTCTGCAGAATGTTTGTTACTGAGAGTTCTAAAGTAATTTTTTGACAGGAAATGACATGGGTGTCTCCCAAAAGATAATAATACGATGTACAAGAGGCATTATTGTCGAAAAAAAACATTTCTCAGCTTTTATATTTATTTAAGCAAAACGTGTCCAATCCAAAATTACTCATACCGTTCACAATCTATCACAGTCTGTGGGAAATTCCTATACCATTCCAAATAGTCTTAGCTGTTATAAAGCATCATAAATACCATGATTAATTTGGAACAGTTGTTTAAATGAACTCAACAGGTGAAAAACAGCAACTCTCTGCAGTTGGTTTGTGGACAGTCATGGCTAAGACATGGGAGCTCAGCAGTGGCGTACCTAGGGTATTTGACACCCGGTGCTGGGTATTATAAGACCCCCCCCTCCCCCCAAAAAAAGTAAAGGGGCAAAAAACGGGTGGGGGTATAACATGCGGCGTGCTGCAAAAAATGGGCGTGGCCGTGACCGAATGAGGGCGGAGCTAACTGTAATTTACCGTGAACCCGGGGTGAGAGTGATATGGAGGCTGCCATATTTATTTCCTTTTAAACAATACTAGTTGCCTGCCAGCCCTGCTGATCTATTTGGCTGCAGTAGTGAACTGAATCACACCAGAAACAAGCATGCTTGTTCAGGGTCTATGTTTAAAAGAATTAGAGGCAGAGGACAAGCACGGCAGCCAGGCAACTGGTATTGCTTAAAAGGAGATAAATATGGCAGCCTCACTATTATTCTCACCTCGGGTTCCCTTTAAAAGTGCAACGCAAAGACAGTGGACCCAAGTTTTGGTGACCCTTTCCCCAGAAAATTCACATACTTGTCCAGGTTTTCTCAAGAAAATACACGTAATGTGTGCAGATTTGCCCAGAAAATACATGCAATCATGTCGGCAGATTTGTCCAGAAAATACATGCAATCATGTCGGCAGATTTGCCCAGAGAATACATGCAATCATGTCGGCAGATTTGCCCAGAAAATACATGCAATCATGTCGGCAGATTTGCCCAGAGAATACATGCAATCATGTCGGCAGATTTGCCCAGAGAATACATGCAATCATGTCGGCAGATTTGCCCAGAGAATACATGCAATCATGTCGGCAGATTTGCCCAGAGAATACGTTCAATCATGTCAGCAGATTTGCCCAGAGAATACGTTTAATCATGTCAGCAGATTTGCCCAGAAAATATATGCAATCATGTCGGCAGATTTGCCCAGAAAATACATGCAATCATGTCGGCAGATTTGCCCAGAAAACACTTCAATCGTGAAGCAGACCTGGCCAGAACATAAACGTAAAAATATAAATTAAAAAAATAAAATAAAAACCATTTACTCACCTGCAGCAGAGCTCCTGTTCCGGGCCTCCGTCCGGTGCGCAGCTCCCACGATCCTCTGCAGACAGTAACTGAAACTCCCAAAGTCTCCAAAGCAGGGCTTCGGACATTTTACTATAGCCCTGCTCTGCTGCTGCGGTGAACTGACACGGCATCTATTAGATGCCGAAAGTCAGTTCACGCTGGGGGGTGCTTGGAGAATTTTAGGGGGTGCTTTAGCACCCAAAGCACCCCCCCGGTGCCGCAACTGCCCCCAGTATAGGTAGATAGTATGGTATGGTGCCCCTCCCCCCTATAGGTAATATAGTGGCCCCCAGTATAGCTAGTGTAGCGACCCCCATGGCCAGTGTAGCTAGTATAGTGGCCCCGTATAGCTGCCCCCAGTATAGGTAGTATAGTGGCCCCCAGTATAGGTAGTATAGTGGCCCCCAGTATAGGTAGTATAGTGGCCCCCAGTTTAGGTAGTATAGTGGCCCCCAGTTTAGGTAGTATAGTGACCCCCAGTATAGCTAGTGTAGCGACCCCCATGCCCAGTGTAGCTAGTATAGTGGCCCCCGTATAGCTGTCCCCAGTATAGGTAGTATAGTGGCCCCCAGTATAGGTAGTATAGTGGCCCCCAGTATAGGTAGTATAGTGGCCCCCAGTTTAGGTAGTATAGTGACCCCCAGTATAGCTAGTGTATCGACCCCCATGCCCAGTGTAGCTAGTATAGTGGCCCCCGTATAGCTGCCCCCAGTATAGGTAGTATAGTGGCCCCCAGTATAGGTAGTATAGTGGCCCCCAGTATAAGTAGTATAGCGGCCCACAGTGTAGCTATCATAGTGCCCCCCCCCACCCCCAGTGTAGCTAGATGGAGGGTGACAGCAGGGATAGCGGTGGGGAGGGGGGGACATAGCCCCTCCCTCACCTGGGTCCCCTCCTTCTGCCTCTCTCATCCCCCCCCAAAATGCGGGCAGCGGGCACCGGGCAGCAAACGGCGAGCAGGCGGGCGCGGAGAATACTCACGTTACTTCCGCGTATCAGTCTGGAACGCTGCGTCGCCGTCACATGCCTCTTCTGCGCCTCCAATGATTGGAGGCGCAGAAGAGGCACGTGACGGCGACGCAGCGTTCCAGGCTGATACGCGGAAGTGACGTAAGTATTCTCCGCGCCCGCCTGCTCGATGCCCACTGCCCCCAGCCCGCTGCCCGCAAATTTGAGGGGGGGGGGAAGAGAGGCAGAAGGAGGGGACCCAGGTGAGGGAGGGGGGGATATGTCTCCCCTCCCCGCCGCTATCCCTGCTGTCACCCCTCCTCCTAGCGCTGCTCTTCCCCGCTCCTGCATTACTTTGTCTATGGTGGGTCGTGGCGACACCCCCCTGGCTGTCTGGCACCCGGTGCGCCACGCCCCCTGCGCCCTGTGGTAGGAACGCCACTGGAGCTCAGTGAGGACCTGCGGCTGCGCATTGTGGCTGCTCACAAGTCAGGGAAGGGCTACAAGGCCATTTCTAAAGGTTTTCAAGTTCCAGTGACTACAGTGAAAAGTATTATTAAACAATAAAAGATATTCCGTACTGTAGAAAATATCAGAGGTCGTGGTCGGAAGTCAAAAGTGACACCTGTGCTGGCCAGGAGGATTGTGAGAGAGGTGGAAAAGAATCCAAGGATCACCACCAAGGCCTTCCTGGTGAATCCGGGTTCTGCTGGTGGCAATGTCTCAAGGCAGACAATCCAACGGACACTGCACACTGCTGGGTTCCACGGATGCAGACCAAGGAGTACGCTACTTCTCCAGATAAGGCACACAAAAGCTCGCTTGGCCTTTGCAAATGCTCATCTGGACAAAGGAGAAGACTTCTGGTCTTCTGTGCTATGGTCAGATGAAACACAAATTTAATTGTTTGGTCATAATGAGGTTTCCTTAATTTGGCGCAAAAAAAGAGAAGTCTGCAGAGAAACTTTGCCTTGGGCACCAGTGGACATCTCAGCATGACAATGACCAAAAACACACAGCAAAAGTGGTGAAGAAATGGTTAGCAGACAACAACATTAACGTTTTGGAGTGGCCCAGCCAGAGTTCTGACTTGAATCCAATTAAGAATCTGTGGAGGGAGCTAAAGATCAGGGTGATGGCAAGAAGACCCTCCAACCTGAAATATTTGGAGCTCATTGCTAAAGATAAATGGGCAAAACTACCTGTGGAGACATGCAAAAAGCTGATCTGCAATTATAGGAAGCGTTTGATAGCTGTAATAGCCAATAAAGGCTTTTCTATTGATTATTGAGAAGGGTATGAATAATTTTGGACTGGACACTTTTTGATCAAATGTAAATAAAAGCTAAGAAATGCTTTTTTTTCCACATGTGCATCGTCTGATTATCTTTTGGGAGACACCTATGTCGTTTCCCGTCAAAAAATTACTTGCTGGTTGAATAAAACTAACTTTAAGTCAACATTTGCCAGGGGTATGAATTATGGGTATATATATATACAGTACACTTAGAAGGAGCTCTGTGTTTTTACTTTCAAAAGACATACTGAAAAATCATAATGAAAAATTATCAATTCTCAATTTTACTTCTTAGAAAACTTAGCTAAGAATCCAAAATAATTTAGCATACTCACTTGAAATTCGTCATACAAGAATCACAATCTGCCCAAACCCAGTTTCTGGTTTCCTTATCAAAATAGAGGCCAATCCAATAAAAGTCTTGATATGGTGTAATATTTTCTTTAAAAATCTGTTCATTAAAAAAGTGCTAAAGTTTATCACAGAGAAATAATTAAGAGCCGTTCTTTCTTATTCAATTACAGGTATATGCATTTTTAGATTTATGTTACAGCACATTTACGTACTAGTCAAGGACAGTGATGGCAAATTTGGTGTTCCTACCATGTAAGGGAGCTTTGCTATTAAAGTGGACCCAAACCAAATATTTTTTTTAATTCAAAATATTTAGTTGCACCACTCTGACACATACAAAGATAAATAAACACTCCTTCAAGCCTATGAGCATTTCAGTACATGCTTTTCACCCTTCTCTTTTCATAACTATGGTTATACAGGGGGCAGCCATTAGCAATTCCTCCTTTGCTGGACACCTCCTACTCCACCAGTTTGCCGGATTCTGTCCCGGCAACATGTAAGGAAGGGAGGAGTTCCTCCAATAAATGTAAAATATTTTATATTTGTCATCATGCAGCTGAAAAAAAGGCTATTTTTTATTATAATTTAGAAAATAGATTTTATTTCTGAAATCTTGTATTTTTAATTTGTGTCCACTTTAACTGCTTAAGTCGACAGGAGATGATCACAAATTAATTTTTACCGTGATCCCCGCGATCACGACCGTGATTGCATTTCGAATATTGGTAATCACGGAATTTCCGTGGCCGATTTCCGTGATCCAGAATCGATAACGGCGTTGAATACCGAAGTCGAATAGTGAAAAAATGCTTATGAATCACGGCTATTCCGTGATCATGAAAAATATCTGCCCATCACTGTCCTTGACTGTCAGGCATCAGATTTCACTTGTCACTTGTCAGTCTGGTTAATGAAGGGTGGGGAGAGAGAGATCATATGAGTGCTACAATCCAACTAGGTATTTAGCGCATGCATATAATAAAGACTCCAGGTAAAAAGGGTGCCAGATAAAACGTAAAATATTGTTTATAATACTGATATTCTACTATTCCCCACTGTAAACTCTATATTTACGTTTACTAAAATGAAGAACAGTAAAAGTGATAAAATATATAAGGGGGCTTTGCTATTAACTGCTAAAGTTTGGCCGCTTTTTAATCACAAATACTTTTTGTTTGAAATTTAAAATCGATTTTCTCAAAAACTAAATGTTTTTTTTTTTTTTTTTAAGTTGTAGCCACATCTCACCTTGGTAATCCATGCAATTTTGGTGATTGTAGCATGTATTGGGGCTTTGCTATTAGCTAAAACGTGTTTCCGTGATCACGGCCGTGAATTTCCACGATTGCTTCATTCACGGGAAAAATCCGGGTCGAAATCGTGAGTCCATTTCAAATCTGGAAATTAATCACGCCATTTCTGGATTTTTTTCCAACCACGGTGAATAGTCGACTCCGTGATTGGGGGGGGGGGGGTGTAATCCGAGCATCACTGGTCAAGGAAAACAATCCCCACCATAAGCTAATTTTAGCAGTGTGCAATATGCAAGGACATCAGGCCGGTCAATATAACTGAATGGGGTCAGCACTACAATGCTGAATAATGCAGGTGCCATGCATTTCTGTAAAACACATGGCCACCCGCATTGCAGGGCAATGCAAGAGTGTGCCTGGACTCAATACTCAGACAAAATGGGCCTCAGTAGAGCTGTACTCTGAGTCCTCTCCAGTTTCCACACTGCCAAGTGGAGGCCTGGATAAAGGAAAGTGGGGAAGTAATAGTATTTAGCAGATTTTTTCTCATTCAAATGACTTTTTCCATATATACTCGGATATAAGTCGACCTCATGTATAACTTGACCCCAGAAACAGACCCTTTAACCTCCTTGGCGGTAACCCCGTGTGTGACACGGGGTAAGCCGCCGGAGGGTGCCGCTTGGGCCCTGCTGGGCCGATTTACATAATTTTTTTTTCAAACACGCAGCTAGCACTTTGCTAGCTGCGTGTTTGGTCTGATCGCCGCCGATGCGCCGCTACCCGCCGTGGATACAGGCCCCCCGGCATACCCCTTGCGCAGCCTGGCCAATCGCCACCAGGTTACGCTATGGGGTGGATCGGGACTCCCTGTGACATCACGACGTCCATGACGTCGATTATGTCACTCCGTTCGTCGCCATGGCGACGGGGGAAGCCCTCAAGGAAATCCCGTTCAGAACGGGATTTCCTTATGGGCAAGCGGCGCCGGCGGCGATCGGAGGGGACGGGCGGACGCCACGGGGAGGGGGGAAGCATGTAGCTAGCGTTAGGCTAGCTACATGCTAAAAAAAAAAAAAAGGTGAAAAAAACCCCCGCTAGGGGGGTTAATCTGCAATTTTTAAAGACTCAAGTATGAGTTGGCCAAGGAAAGTTAATACTGTAGCTGCATGTGGGGGCCATGAGGGTTACTGGCTGCACTTGGGGACCAAGAGGGATTAATGTCTGTACTGCATAAAGTACTGCAGCCATTAATTCCTCCTGGTCCCTATGTGCAGCCATTAACCCCTCCTAATCCCCAATTGCAGTCAGCACCTATCCCAGAAATGCATCATAAAAAAATGCAAATCTGTAACATTTCCTCTGGTGCAGATTAAAGACCCAAATATTGGTCACAATGAGAAGGCCATGTTAGGCTAACATAAGGCAATTTTTAAAGCTGTAGATCTGATGCTCAGATCGCTAATCTAATATTTATAAATAGCTCCATGCATCTTAATCCTACACCTTTTCAGACCCTCTTTACTGATCTCTATTCCCTTTATTTTTTTGCAACCCCTTTCATTACTCAGTTTGCCAACTGTGTGACAGAAATAAAGTATCTAATTTGCATATAAATAAATCACCTTTTAACATTTCCTATGTGTGATTTACGGACTAACTTCAGCAACTATAAGAGAATAAGAACCCATATAGGCTATATATTATAAATCAATGCAACAAAAAGTCTAATAAGTACCGGTGATTGAAACAATTTATTAAGAGAACAAATCCCAAATGAATAAAATCAATTAAAACATTAAGGGGTAAACAGCCCAATCAGTACACAAACATGATTGTAAATATATTGCAAAAAATCTGATACATATAATCGGCTAAAAAACAAATATAATGTACACAGAGCCAGATCCTAGAAAACCTCTGACATCAAATAAATAAATAGTAGTGTCAGCAAAGAAAACCAAGTCTGTGTATGTCTGTCAAAATTCATTTCTGTGGAAAATAATGCTGCCCATAGGGTCAAGGTCACGTGTCCTGAAGTGCGCTGTGCCCCCGCTCGCCCCACACATTCCATGATCCCACTCACTTCTCCAGAGGTCAAAGGTCAAGGGACCATCCATGTTTAAGTACTCCCGGCAAGTCTGCTGAAGTGCCCTTCACTTCCACCTTGCGGCGACTCTATGCAAGGCTACGCACATGACGTCACCACGCATTTTGTACCAGTGATTGAAACAATTTTTTAAGAGAACAAATCCCAAATGAATAAAAACCCAATCAGTACACAAACATGATTGTAAATATATTACAAAAAATCTAATACATACAATCGGCTAAACAACAAATATAAACACACAAAAAATAATAAGAAACAGTCATGTAATGATAAGTGCGAGATCATGTCAAATGTGTATTCATGCACATGCACATACATTTACATTATATTTTTCGTGCAATAATTTTTTTTTTCACTTTTATTATTGTATATTTTTTGTATTAAATTTAGAGGTGTGCAACTTTTTTTATGCTCATGAGTTCCTCCCTTTTCCCCACTTTATGTATTTATATTTATATATCATATATTTTTCACATTTTCCCCATATATTTGGATATTCTATAACTGACATGTGCACTATCTCTTTCTACCACTACATGGCAGTCCGCTGGATTTATATATCAGCCTTAAAGGAATACTGTAGGGGGGGTCTGGGGAAAATGAGTTGAACTTACCCAGGGCTTCTAATGGTCCCCCGCAGACATCCTGTGCCCGTGCAGCCACTCTGGCCCCGCCTCCAGTTGACTTCTGGAATTTCAGACTTTAAAGTCTGAAAACCACTGCACCTGCGTTGCCGTGTCCTCGCTCCTGCTGGTGTCACCAGGAGAGTACTGCGCAGGCCCAGTATGGTCTGTGCCTGCGCAGTACACTCCTGGTGACATCAGCGGGAACAAGGACACGGCAATGCAGGCGCAGTAGTTTTCCGACTTTAAAGTCTGAAATTCCAGAAGTGAACCGGAGGCGGAGCCGGAGCATTGGTGAGTGGCTGCACGGGCACAGGATGTATGTGGGGGACATTAGAAGCCCCGGGTAAGTTCAACTCATTTTCCCCTGACCCCCCTACAGTATTCCTTTAACCCTTTGCGCATCATCGTTGTTTTTTGTATACCAACGCAATTTAATAGTATTCATTGTTGGATTATTTAATACTGTTTTTTTTTTACTTACATATTAATTATTGCCTATCAGTTGCTTTTAATTGCAAATTTAAACTGGCACTGTCCGCTTGGATAATTTATTATTAGAGACGTCACCGTGCTAGTACATCTATACAGACGAAATGTGTGGTGACGTCATGTGCGTGGCCACGCACAGAGTCGCCACAAGGTGGAAGTGAAGGGCAATTCAGCGGACTTGCTGGGAGTACTTAAACAGGGATGGTCCCTGTTGACCTTTGGAGAAGTGAGTGGGATCACAGAATGCATGGGGCGAGCGGAGGCACTGTGCACTTTAAGACACTTACATCGGCTTACATTAAATAAGCGCACCACTCGGTCTAGGCAGGACCCTACGGGCAGCATTATCTTCCGCATCTGCGATTTTTGACAGGATGTACAGAAACTGGGTTTCTTTGCTGACAGGCAGTTTATTACACTATTTATTAATTGGATATAAGGGATTGTCTAGAATCTGACTCTGTACATTAGATTTGTTGTTCAGTCTGTATTGCGCAGGCACAGTAGTTCTGCACCTGCGCAGTACAATCCTGATGACGTCGGTCAGACAACGTGACCCACGCAGTGCAACGCACAAGAAGCCGACCAGGAAGCCGACCTGGCAAGATCGGCTTCTACAGCGGAAGACACCGGGAGCCACCGGAGCTGCGGTGAGGGCATAGGACGGCTGCCAGGGGCTGGAGGAAGTCCCAGGTAAGTGGGTTTTGTTTTTTTAATCTGCCTGGACCTTAACTTTAATCAGGGAAGGTGTGGTTGATCAAGTAGAACACATTTCTATATCCATCATAAAACCCCGGCATGGACGTGGCCCCCAGAGACTGGAGCGCAACATCCATGTCCCACTTGATTGAAGGGTCTTATTTACAGTGCTGCCTATAATTATTCATACCCCTGGCAAATTTTGACTTAAAGTTACTTTTATTCAACCAGCAAGTCATTGTTTTGGAAGGGAAATGACATACAGTACAGACCAAAAGTTTGGACACACCTTCTCATTCAAAGAGTTTTCTTTATTTTCATGACTATAAACATTGTAGATTCACACTGAAGGCATCCAAACTATGAATTAACACATGTGGAAGTATAGTACATAACCAAAAAAGTGTGAAACAACACAAAATATGTCATATTCTAGGTTCTTCAAAGTAGCCACCTTTTGCTTTGATTACTGCTTTGCACACTCTGGGCATTCTCTTGATGAGTTTCAAGAGGTAGTCACCTGAAATGGTTTTCACTTCACAGGTGTGCCCTGTCAGGTTTAATAAGTGGGATTTCTTGCCTTATAAATGGGGTTGGGACCATCAGTTGCGTTGTGGAGAAGTCAGGTGGATACACAGCTGATAGTCCTACTGAATCAACTGTTAGAATTTGTATTATGGCAAGAAAAAAGCAGCTAACTAAAGAAATACGAGTGGCCATCATTACTTTAAGAAATGAAGGTCAGTCAGTCCGAAAAATTGGGAAAAAACTTTGAAAGTGTCCCCAAGTGCAGTCTCAAAAACAATCAAACGCTACAAAGAAACTGGCTCACATGCGTAGTGCCCCAGGAAAGGAAGACCAAGAGTCACCTCTGCTGCGGAGGATGTGTTCATTCGAGTCACCATCCTCAGAAATCGCAGGAGAACAGCAACTCAGATTAGAGACCAGGTCAATGCCATACAGAGTTCTAGCAGGAAAGACACATCTTTAGAACAACTGTTAAGAGGAGACTGTGTGAATCAGGCCTTCATGGTAGAATATATGCTAGGAAACCACTTCTAAGGACAGGCAACAAGCAGAAGAGACTTGTTTGGGCTAAAGAACACAAGGAATGGACATTAGACCAGTGGAAATGTGTGCTTTGGTCTGATGAGTTCAAATTTGAGATTTTTGGTTTCAACCACCGTGTCTTTGTGCGACGCAGAAAAGATGAACGGATGGTCTCTACATGCCTGGTTCCCACCGTGAAGCATGGAGGAGGAGATGTGATGGTGTTGGGGTGCTTTTCTGGTGACACTGCTTTAGATTTATTCAAAATTGAAGGCATACTGAACCAGCATAGCTACCACAGCATCTTGCAGCGGCATGCTATTCCATCTGGTTTGCGTTTAGTTGGACCATCATTTATTTTTCAACAGGGCGATGATCCCAAACACACCTCCAGGCTGTGTAAGGGCTATTTGACCTGGAAGTAGAGTGATGGGGTGCTGCGCCAGATGTCCTGTCCTTCACAGTCACCAGACCTGAACCCAATCGAGATGGTTTGGGGTGAGCTGAGCTGGACCGCAGAGTGAAGGCAAAAGGGCCAACAAGTGCTAAGAATCTCTGGGAACTCCTTCAAGACTGTTGGAAGACCATTTCAGGTAGACTACCTCTTGAAGCTCATCAAGAAAATGCCAAGAGTGTGCAAAGGAGTAATCAAAGCAAAAGGTGGCTATTTTGAAGAACCTAGAATATGACATATTTTCAGTTCTCTCACACTTTTTGGTTATGTACTATACTTCCACATGTGTTAATTCATAGTTTGGATGCCTTCAGTGTGAATCTACAATGACCATAGTCATGAAAATAGAGAAAACTCTTTGAATGAGAAGGTGTGTCCAAACTTTTGGTCTGTACTGTAGGTGTCTCCCAAAAGATAATAAACCATGCACAAGAGGCATTTTTGTTGAAAAAGTCAGATTGGATTCAAGTCAGGACTCTGGCTAGGCCACTCCAAAACTTCAATGTTATTTTCTGCTAACCATTTCTTCACCATTTTTGGTGTGTGTGTTTTGGTCATTGTCATGGTGAGATGTCCACTGGTGGCCAAGGCCAAGTTTCTCTGCAGACTGCCTGATGTTGTCGTTGAGAATCCTCATGTATTGCCCTTTTTTCATGGTGCAGTTTACTGTGATTAGGTTCCCGGTCCATTGGCTGAAAAACACCACCAAAGAAGCATTAGGTTTCTACCTCCATGTTTGACAGTGGGGATGGTGTTCTTTGGGTTGAAGGCTTTTCCTTTTTTATGCCTAATGAAGGAAACCTCATTGTGACCAAACAATTCAATTTTTGTTTCATATTACCATAACACAGAAGACCAGAAGTCTTTTTCTTTGTCCAGATGAGCATTTGCAAAGGTCAAGTGAGATTTTGTGTGCCTTATCTGGAGAAGTGGCGTCCTCCTTGATCTGCAACCATGGAACCCAGCAGTGTGCAGTGTCCGTGGGATTGTCTGCCTTGAGACATTGCCAATAGCAGAGCCCAGATTCACCAGGATGGTGTTGGTGGTGATCCTTGGATTCTTTTTCACCTCTATCCTCCTGGCCAGCACAGGTGTCACTTTTGGCTTCCAACCACATCCTCTGAGATTTTCCACAGTGCGGAACATCTTGTATTTTTTTATAATACTTTGGACTGTAGCTATTAGAACTTGAAAACATTTATGAATGGCCTTTTAATCCTTTCCTGACTTGTGAGCAGCCACAATGTGCAGCCGAAGGTCTTCACTGAACTCTTTTGTCTTAGCCATGACTGTCCACAAACCAACCGCAGTGAGCTGCTGTTTACCACATGTTGAGTTGATTAAAGCAGCTGTTCCCAATTAATCATGGTAATTAGGATGCTTTAGAAAAGCTTGGACTATTTGGAATGGTATAAAATTTTGGATTTTCCCACTGACTGTGAAAGTTTGTGAAGGGTATGAATAATTTTGGACTGGACACTTAACTGTAAATAACATCTGAGAAATTTTTTCTTTCCACAGTAATGCCACTTGTACATCGTCTTATCTTTTGAGAGACACCTATGTCTTTTCCGGTCAAAAAATTACTTGCTGGTTGAATAAAATTAACTTTAAGTCAAAATGTGCCAGGGGTATGAAAAATGATGGGCAGCGCTGTACTTGATTGTAGACTGGAACTCTGTTGTTGCTATATATCTTGTTTCAGCTTGCTTGAAGAACCTAGTCATCTTGATCAATGTCAGAATCCTCTGGTAACTTGACAGCTTTCTCATGGTCATCTTCTAAGTTGATTAAAGAGATCCTATTGAAGATTGCCGAACTGATGTAGGATATCACTACATGTTTAAAATCATGTGGGCTGGTTCCAATCAAGAGTTGGAGCTGTGTGTTTACTGTCTCCTCTCTTCTGGACAATCAACCTGCATGGTTAATTAAGCATTTAGAGAGGCCTGGGAGACTATGTTGTGTGTTTTTTAAATATATGAAATAGTGCATAAATAATTCTCCCTAATTAGAAAACCTGTGTATAAAGCACCATCAGCAGTCTTTGCTGGTCATTAACATGAGCATAGAACTCTATGACAATATCCAGTAACCCCTTTGTGTATTCCTGACATGCCATACTATGTAACCCATGCAGCATTTCTATTTTAATTGTTATTATTATTGTTCTTTGTACAGTATGTATGGAACTGAGAGTGTTGCCAATTGTAAGCAGCACCACTTAAAATGGCCCAATGAATAAAAACCTGCTTATGAAAAAAAGTATATGCCGTATGTACAGTAGCTTATAAGGCAAGTTGAGAAAACGTTAAATGAAGCACATACTGAGAGAGTTATGGAGATTTTAATTCCCTTTTATAATGTGTAATTCTCTGTCTAGAGTTCTGATCCTCTGCCTTCAATACTTTTTGTATCACTTTGGAGTCAGCCTGACTTCAGTGACTTCTGAGAATCAGCATGACAACCAAGCCATTTGTTTAAGTGCTAAAGATGGCAAACTTCATATCACTCTTGCACTTCCCCTTAAAGACAACTGTCAGTGGTGAATGTTCATACCTTTTGTTCCAAGCTCTCTATGGTAAGAAGATTGGAATGCATCTTTCTGCATATGGCCTGACTGTTATGCCAAGTCTCAGGATGAGAAGGAAATAAGTAGCAATTGTCTTGAGCTACTTTCCAACCAACTGGACATAATCTGCATCCTGAAAAGACAGCATTGACTGAATAGTGCAAAATAAACAGTTTTACAAGAATGGAATGTTAAATCTCATTTAATTCAGGATGTAAAATTAAATGAATAGCTCATTCCAATAATAAGCAATGCCAAGCCAAATCCACCAAGCTTTTTATTATCTTACGTGTTGGAAGAAGCTATGTTTGCTCAATGGAAGACAAAAAAGACAGATTTAATACACATCACAACAAATGGCAAAGGTTAATTACCACACTGTTACATATACTTGGGGAAAACTATTTGGGGAAAACTATAAATTGCTTTTTCTACTAAAGGATTGTAGCAGTTTAATCATTTTTATAAGTCAAACAGTGCTGCTGCCACTGTGTGCGTGCATGTGCACATGTGCAGGCTCCCGCATGCACGTGCGTTCCCGCGAGCGCGCACGTGAAAATAGTGAAAAAAAAATACATAGAAAAAATACACCTTTATTTCAAAATAATATATTGTCACCATACTTTGTACTAGGGACATAATTAAAATATTGTGATAACCAGGACAAATAGGCAGATAAAATGTGTGGGTTTTATGTACAGTAGCAGTGTTTATATTAAAACTATAGGGGATGAAATTGGAGAAATAGTGTATTTTTACATTTTTCCTTGTTTTTCCCTTTAAAATGCATAGAATATAAAGTAATTACTGAAAACAAATATAAACCTCAAAAAGCCTACTTGGTGGTGAAAAAAACAAGATATAGATAATTTCATTGTGACTAGTAGTAATTAAGCTATTGGCAAATGAAAAGGATGAGCACTGAAAGGTGAAAATCGCTCTTGTCCGGTGAAGTGGTTAAATGTGCAGTTTGACTACGGATAAATTTGCCACTGGACTATTTCATCTACCCAAATCAGAATTTGTAATAGCCTCACTGAATTTAGTACTTCAGCCTCACTGAGTTTAGTTTTATGCTGAATTTTTAGTGGTCTTACATTACAATGAGGGCTGTTTTTAATCAAAGGCATTCCAGACCATTGTCTAGTGTGCTATTGGTCCAAGGTGTTCCAAGGTTCCAACCCCGGATGAATTCCCCCCCCCCCCCCTGAACTTAACCACACACCCAGATTAAGCCCTACCCCTTAATCAAAGCACCACCCCGCTGCCCATGGATGTTCAATGATACACTTCTGCTGAATGTGTGCAGCAGCAGGAAGTTTGGTGTACCGAAGAGCAGCAGCAATGCTGGTCCCTGGAGAACAGACATCACAAGCTCTGGATAATGTAGGTTGCAGTGTGTCCCTCTGTGCCACCCCCCTCAACTTGTGCATCCCTTCTGTCCCCCATGTCTTCTGTTCCCTCCCTCTGTTCTGTCCCACTGTGCATCCCTCTGTCCCACTGTGATTCCTTCTGTCCCCCTTTGTGCCTCCTCCTGTCCCCTTGGGCCTCCTTCAGTCCTCATGTGCGTCCATCCGTCCCTCCCTCTGTTCCCTGTGCCTCCTGTTAGCCCCAATTTATGTCCCTTTGTGCCACCTCTACTCCCCTGTGCAATGCATTCCTCTGTCCCACTGTGTCTCCCTCTGACCCCCCCTGTACCTCATTTTGTTCCCCTTTGCACCTCCTTCTTTCCCCCTTTGTCACTTTATTTCCTCCTTTTCCTCCTGTCTCCCTGTGTGTCCTGCTAACCCCTTGTGCCACCTTCTGCCCATCTTTGTGCCTCCTTCTGTCCCCCTTTGTTCCTTTGTCTGTCCCACTTTATGCCCCCTTCTGTCCCCCTTCTACCTCTTTCTGTCTCTCTGGGCCTTCTTCTGTCCTCCAGTTCATCCTTGTGTCCCCTCTACCTCCTTCTGCCCTCCTTTGTGCCTCCATCTGCTCCATTCTACTTCCTTCTGTCTCTCTGATCCTCCTGTCCCCTGTTCATCCTTTTGTCCCTTCTGCCTTTTTCTGACCCCCTTTGTGCCTTCTTCTGTCCCCCTACACCTCCTTCTGTGCCCCTGTGCTACTTTCTGTCCCCTATTGCGCCTCCTTCTGTCCCTCCATGGCACCTCCTTTGTATCTTCTTCTATCCTCCTTTGTGCCACTTTCTGTCCCCATTTAGCCTCCTTCTGCCCCCCTTTGTGTATCCCTCTCTTCCCCTTGTGTTCATTATGTCCACCTTTGCATCTCTGTCCCCTTTTGTGCTTCCTTCTGTCCGCCTTTGTTTTTGTTGAGGGAAGGGGGGCACAAGATTTTTTGCCTGGGGTGACAAAAAGGCTAGAAACTAGAGATGGGACGACGAATCCGGCGAATCCACGAATCCCTCGAATATTGGGAAATATTTGAGATTCGTGGATTCGAATCCCGACGCCATTTTCCACTTTACGAATCCGCCGAATCCCGACGCTGCATCGCCGCGCACCCGCCGCTCGCACTCGTCCTCCTCCGACCCGCACCTCCTCCGCCCGCCCGCCCGCATACTCAACTCACCTGTCCAGTGGAGCGCAGAGCGGCAGACCTCTCGCTGACTTCCTGGTTCCCTCTAATGACGTCATCAGTAAAAGCCGGTCCGGCCACTAGAGGGAACCGAGAAGTAACGATGAGGTCTGCCGCTCTGCGCTCCAATGGACATGTGAGTTGATACTTATGCAGGGGTGAGCGAGGAGGCACGGGGGACGGAGGAGGCCATGGGGGTGAGCGGAGGAGGCACGGGGGTGAGCGGAGGAGGCCCGGGGGGGAGCGACACCTACCTACCTACCTACCTACCTACCACTTTACCTACCTACCTGCCACTATACCTACCTACAGGCCCCTATACCTACCTAAAGGCCCCCTATACGTACCTACCTACCTACCGGGCACTATACCTACCTACCTACAGGCCCCTATACCTACCTAAAGGTCCGCCATTACTAACTACCGGCGACTATACCTACCTACCTACAGGCCCCTATACCTACCTAAAGGCCCCCTATATGTACCTACCTACCTAAAGGCCCCTATACCTACCTACAGGCCTAGATAACTACCTACCTAAAGGCCCCCTATATGTGCTTACCTACCTAAAGGCCCCTATACCTACCTACCTAAAGGCCCCTATACCTACCTACATACCTACCTATACTTAAGGCCCTATACCCTGCTACCTATACTGAAGGTCCCTTTAACTACCTACCTACCTACAGGACACTATACCTACGTACCTACCGGCCACTATACCTACCTACCTACCTACAGGCCACTATACCTACCTAAAGGCCCCCTATACGTACCTACCTACCTACCTACCTACCTAAAGGCCCCTATACCTACCTACCTACAGGCCCCTATATGTACCTACCTACCTACCTAAAGGCCCCTATACCTAACTACAGGCCTCTATACCTACCTACCTACTTAAAGGCCCCCTATACGTGCCTACCTACCTAAAGGCCCCTATACCTACCTACCTAAAGGCCCCTATACCTACCTACCTACATACCTACCTATACTTAAAGAGAATCTGTATTGTTAAAATCGCACAAAAGTAAACATACCAGTGCGTTAGGGGACATCTCCTATTACCCTCTGTCACAATTTCGCCGCTCCTCGTCGCATTAAAAGTGGTTAAAAACAGTTTTAAAAAGTTTGTTTATAAACAAACAAAATGGCCACCAAAACAGGAAGTAGGTTGATGTACAGTATGTCTACACATAAAAAATACATTCATACACAAGCAGGCTGTATACACCCTTCCTTTTGAATCTCAAGAGATCATTTGTGTGTTTCTTTCCCCCTGCAGCTATCTTCCACTGAAGTGTCAGGCTGTTTCTTCCTGCAGAGTGCAGACAGCTCTGCCTGTATGTAATTCCTCAGTATGTGAAAGCCCAGCCAGCTCAGAGGAGTATTTATCCAGCTTGTAAAAGATAAGAGAGAAGAGAGAAGCTGCCCTAATCTAAATAATACACAGGCAGTGTGCAGAGAGGGGCCTGGAGGGGGGAGATGCATCACAGAACCACAACACTGAAGAACTTGGCAGCCTTCCAGACACAGGCCGACAAGTCTGACAAGAGAGAGATAAGTTGATTTATTACAGAGATGGTGATAGTAGAACGTGCTGCAGTAAGCCAGAACACATTAGAATAGCTTTTGGAACTTGTAGGATGATAAAAAACAGGATGCAATTTTTGTTACGGAGTCTCTTTAAGGCCCTATACCCTGCTACATATACTGAAGGTCCCTTTAACTACCTACCTACCTACAGGACACTATACCTACCTACCTACCGGCCACTATACCTACCTACCTACCTACAGGCCACTATACCTACCTAAAGGCCCCCTATACGTACCTACCTACCTACCTAAAGGCCCCTATACCTACCTACATACCTACCTATACTTAAGGCCCTATACCCTGCTACCTATACTGAAGGTCCCTTTACCTACCTAAAGGCCCCTATACCTACCTACATACCTACCTATACTTAAGGCCTCTATATACCCTGTTACCTATACTGAAGGCCCATATACCCTGCTACCTATACTGAAGGCCCATATACCTTTCTACCTATACTGCAGGCCCCTATACCTTGCTACCTATACTGAAAGCTACCAATATTGAAGGCACCCATACCTAGCTAGCTATACTGAAGGCACCTTTACCTCGCTACCTATACTGCGGGCAACTATACTACGGATCGCACAATTCGTATGTGCAGGATTCGTTAGATTCGGGATTCGAAAGGTTCGAGATATTCGAGAACCTTTTTAGATTCGGATCCGGATTCGGATTCGAAGAAATTGTGGATTCGTCCCATCCCTACTAGAAAGTACCCTGGGTACAATCTATACCATTTAAAGAGTGCGTTTATGTTTTGCCTCTGTGAGGAAGCCTTTCCAATCTCTTCTTCCGAAACTAAAATTGAAGTACCTACTCTAAGATACAGAATATATATATATATATATATATATATATATATATATATATATATATATATATATATATATATATATATATATACAGTGGCTTGCAAAAGTATTCGGCCCCCTTGAAGTTTTCCATACCATATTACTGCCACAAACATGAATCAATTTTTATTGGAATTCCACATGAAAGACCAATACAAAATGGTGTACACATGAGAAGTGGAACGAAAATCATACATGATTCCAAACATTTTTTACAAATAAATAACTGCAAAGTGGTGTGTGCATAATTATTCGGCCCCCTTTGATCTGAGTGCAGGCAGTTGCCTATAGACATTGCCTGATGAGTGCTAATGACTAAATAGAGTGCACCTGTGTGAAGTCTAATGTCAGTACAAATACAGCTGCTCTGTGAGGGCCTCAGAGGTTGTCTAAGAGAATATTGGGAGCAACAACACCGTGAAGTCCAAAGAACACATAAGACAGGTCAGGGATTAAAGGGACACTTAAGTCAAACAAAAAAAATGAGTTTTACTCACCTGGGGCTTCCAATAGCCCCCTGCAGCTGTCCGGTGCCCTCGCCGTCTCCCTCTGATCCTCCTGGCCCCGCCGGCAGCCACTTCCTGTTTCGGTGACAGGAGCTGACAGGCTGGGGATGCGAGTGATTCTTCGCGTTCCTGGCCACAATAGCACCATCTATGCTGCTATCGCATATATTATATACCATATAGCAGCATAAAGGGTGCTAATGTGTCTGGGAATGCGAAGAATCACTCGCGTCAATTTGAAGATTGCTAGGCATTTCACAATCTGCAACCACAGCAACAGTCCACTAGTGTCACATCTGCAAATTCCCCATCTTGCTGCATAAGTACATAGATATCAGGGGTGCTCTGATACCCCAATCATGATTCGAGTGATCACGAATTAGACCCCGCTCACTTTTGTACTCATGATCACGAATAGAAACAGATATCTGACTCAAGTGCGGTTTTGAGTCGAACAACTACATGTAATCACGAATCACGTGTCGTGATTCGTGATTAAAAACCCGCCGACTTTAATGGTTATTGGTTAATAGCAAAGGCCCCTTACATGCCAGAAACACCAACTTTGCAGGTTATGTTAAGAAGAAAAGTGGGAGCAAGGGGAAATAATGTTTCACAAAGAACTTATACTTTTTGAGAAAATCGATTTTAAAATTTCAAAGGAAAAAGTATACTTTTAAATGCGGTAAATGACAGTTCGTTGATGAAGCAAAACTCGCCGACTTTAGCAGTTAATAGCAAAGCCCCCTTACATGGTAGAAACACCAAATTTGCACGATATGTTAAAAAAATTGTGAGAAAAAATATTATTTTCCTATTTGTTTAAATTTCTTTTTTTATATGTTCAGAGTGTGGGATATTTAAAAAGAAAATGATGTGGGGTCCCCCCTTCCGAGCTTCTTTAACCCTTTGTCCCCCATGCAGGCTGGGATAGCCAGAATGCAGAGCCCCGGCCAACTGGGGCTTCGCACCCTGAGCTATACCAGCCCGCATGGTCCATGGTATGGGGGGGGGGCTCCAGGGAAGAGGGGCGGCCAAACCTTCCCCTCTTCCCAGAGCCCTTGTCCAATCCATGGACAAGGGGCTCTTCCCCACCTCCGGTGCCCCAGGAGGAGGTAGGGCGACAACTCCATGGGGGGGGGGGGGGGGGGTTCATGGTGGCATCTGGGAGAGATCCCACGCCAATATCCTCGAAAAAAGGTCCCACACCTATATTCTCTAATCTTGCGATCTTCTTACATTGATTGAAGATCTCCGCCGGCCGCTGCCACACACGCCGCTCATCGCCGCAGCTTTCAGCTATGCTAAGTATAGCTGAGAGCGCGTCTGCCTATGTGGATGCTATACCGCCAGCTCCCGATGTCCTCCCTGCCTCTCACACCCATTCTGGCACCCAGTGCACTGGGTGCCAGCATGGGTGAGGGTGATAGGCGTGGGCAGCTGGGGAGGACAGCGGGAGCTGGCGGCAAAGCATCTGCAGAGGATGAGCTCTCAGCTATACTTAGTATAGCTGAGAGCAAAGCATCTTTAAATTTCCCTCCAAGGCTCCCCATTGGTTCCTTAACAGACCAATGGGGATCCTCCTGATTAATCCGTGATCATGGCCGACCTTTGACCTGAGCGACCGGAGCGGTCGCTCAGGGTGCCGGCTTCCAGGGGGGCGCTCCTGCCACCCTGGCTGCATATCTACCTAGCTGCAGCCTGCAGGCTCTGGCCAGTCCGTCTTGCGTGGTAGCTCCGCACCCTGGTGCCGCTGGGGTTGATGGGGGCGAAGACTTCAGCAACTTGCTGTCTCTCATGCTGTCATCCTCACTGTGCGTGCATACGCCCTCTAGTGACAGCAAGGAGACATCGGAAGGTCGTGCAGCAGCAGTCCCACGGACTCTGGGGGACACTGCAGCAGGGGTAAGCAGCAGCTGGGGGATGATATTCTATGCCCAGCTTATTCCTTCCTGGTCCACCATCCAGCTAGCTCAGGGATGAGCAAACTACTTGCAGGCTGATCAGTGCAGCCACACATAGGCAGCACAACCTGCTTCAGCCCTCTTCACCAATAGGATCCCTGTAATGGCAAAGGGATAATGAGTAGTGCTGTGCAGCTGTATTTGAAATGCACAGCGGGAACAGCAGGCTAGAAGGCTGGAGGAATGTGCAGTTTGTTCAGCTTCCATGTGGTTTGGGCAGCGGATTGTGTTCATTCTTCTTATCTCACTCAGTGGTTGTATACAGAAGAGTCAGGGTCGCTGACTCTTCTGTATACAAATGTGTTAAAAATGTGTATGCTAGTTGGCTGGAATGTCGGACATCTCACTGAACTTACTGATAAGCAGTCCGCTAAAGCCTAGGTTCTCAACGTGTGGTACGCGTACCCCAGGGGGTACTTCTGATGGTTCCAGGGGGTACTTGGGCTTGATATTCTTAACCAAGAATAACAAATTTAGAGTTTTAGAAAATGATAAATCTTTTTTAAACACCATCAAATTAGTATTTTAGCTAATTAAAAACAATAGTAAATGCTTGGAAATTGTTTAGTACCAATTATCATGTAGTAAGATTAAATATATATTTGTCAAGGGGTACTTGTGATAATGTTTACTATGATAGGGGGTACTTGGTGAGTACAGGGTTTTAACCACTTCACCACTGAGGGGTTTTACCCCCTGACCACCAGAGCAATTTTCACCTTTCAGCGCTCCTTCCATTCATTCGTCTATAACTTTATTATTACTTATCCCAATGAAATGAACTATATCTTGTTTTTTTCGCCACCAATTAGGCTTTCTTTAGGTGGGACATTATGTCAAGAATTATTTTATTCTAAATGTGTTTTAATGGGGAAATAGGAAAAAATGTGGGAAAAAATTATTATTTTTCAGTTTTCGGCCATTATAGTTTTTAAATAAAGCATGCTACTGTAATTAAAACCCATGAAATGTATTAACCCATTTGTCCCGGTTATAAAACCATTTAAATTATGTCCCTATCACAATGTTTGGCGACAATATTTTATTTGGAAATAAAGGTGCATTTTTTTCAGTTTTGCATCCATCCCTAATTACAAGCCCATAGTTTATAAAGTAACAGTGTTGTACCCTCCTGATATAAATATTTAAAAAGTTCAGTCCCTAAGGTAACTATTTATGGTTTTTTTTTTATTGTATTTTTTTTTTTTTATAATTACAAAAAAAAATAAAAATTGGGGAGTGTGGGAGGTAATGAGTTAATTTATTGTGTAAATGTAATGTTTGTATATGTAAAATGCTTTTAGGGTGTAGTTTACTATTTGGCCACAAGATGGCCACAGAGTGTTTGTTTACATGCGACCTGTAAGCGTCCGGAAGGACGCTTACAGGAAGCAGTAGGAGGCTGGGAGACGCACAATGATCTCGCTGTTTCTGAAAGAAGCAGCAGATCATTGCGGGGGCTAGATCAACGAACGGGAATGGATTTTCCCGTTCATTGATCTCCGGGCGAGCGGGCGGCGGCGTGCACGAGCGGTGGGTGCGCGCGCACGAGCGGCGGGAGCGCGGACAGCGGCGGTAGCGCGGAAGGTACGGATTTCTCCATCCCTGGTTTTTTAGGAGGGAAAAAAGGGGCGGAGAAATTCGTACCGCTGGGGGTAAAGTGGTTAAAAGGGGTACATACCAATAAAACGTTGAGAAACACTGCGCTAAAGGGATTCTTTCCATCACCCTGCTGTGTGCAGACTGCACACAGTAACTGAGGCTTTCTGACAGGACATTCCTAGTGAATAGTGTGTACAGCGAGGGTTCTGCCTGTTTTTAGCAGTTTGTCAGCTTGTGAGGCTGGTAGTTTAATTTCAGTGTGCAGAATATGATGAATGGCAGTAATTATCTCTTTCTCTGCCCATCCATTGTCTATCTCTGTCCACTCACCCCCTCCCTCTCTACCCACACTCTCTCCCTCCCTCTCTGTTTACCTCTGCCCACCTCTCTACCCACACTCTCCCCCTCCCTCTCTATTTACCTCTGCCTACCGCTCTACCCACACTCTCCTCCTCCCTCTCTACCCACACTTTCTCCCTCCCTCTCTGTTTACCTCTGCCCACCTCTCTACCCACACTCTCCCCCTCCCTCTCTACCCACACTCTCTCCTTCCCTCCCTCTCCGTTTACCTCTGCCCACCTCTCTACCCACACTCTCCCCCTCCCTCTCTACCCACACTCTCTCCCTCCCTCTCTACCCACACTCTCTCCCTCCCTCTCAGTTTACCTCTGCCCACCTCTCTACCCACACTCTCCCCCTCCCTCTCTACCCACACTCTCTCCCTCCCTCTCCATTTACCTCTGCCCACACTCTCCACCTCCCTCTCTACCCACACTCTCTCCCTCCCTCTCTACCCACACTCTCTCCCTCCCCCTCTGTTTACCTCTGCCCCCCTGCCCAATTTTGATAGCACTTTTCACCAACTTTTGGGTTATTTTTCAATTGTAAAATGCCTAAAAAGTTATTTTAAATCAAAGATGAAAATAATCTCCTAGGAGATAATTCAGGAGAAAAGGTGAATTGCATATGGGCCTGGTATGTGTGTGTGCGCGCGCGCACGCACAGAGTATGAATGGGGGGGCACCAAAATCTGGTTACGCTCAGGGCGCTGTGAAACCTAAGGCTGGCCCTGTCCGTGATCACAACCCAGATTCTGACCACGATCACAAGTGCATTCGGAACTGCATTCGTGATCGAGAGGAAATCATGAATTCGGATCATGATGTCGGATAGTGAAAAAATGCTTGTGAATCACAGCTATGCCGTGATCACGAGGTTGTTATGTGCAACCCTGATAGATACCAAAAGCACTAAGTTTATTTCTTACTGAACTCTTTCCATTCCTTTTTCCCAATCACTCACAGCCCTCAGCACTTTTTTCTGATGTGCTGTAGGGGACATGGGTAATTGGTGAAAAGGACTGGCGGTGGTGGTCTAGAGGCTGCATATCTCCTCGCTCTAGAGTGAGGAGGTGACCTGGTGTTAGTAGGAAGGGGCAACACCAGCTCCCGCATTGTAGCTCAGCCCTCTTGGTAATTTTGATATTACACTGTGCTCCGTGCTGCTGTAGGGGATGAAAGTTACATAGTCATTTTGGTTGAAAAAAGACATACGTCCATCGAGTTCAACCAGATAACAAAGTACTCAACCAGAGAACAGAGAACAAGAACAAAGTGTCAGACTGAAATAGGTTTACTAGAATCTTTGCAACCCATATAGCTGACCTAGATATGATTGTTTTTCTCACTATAAATGGGATTTTACTTTGAATGCAAAACTGCATTTTACTTGAACATATACTGAGAAAATAAGACTGTTCACTGGTATACTAGATACATCATTGTGCAGCTGTCCCTTACCTTTTTCTTTAGAATTTGTTATATGTGAATTGTTGTTAGGAAAATCAATGCACAGTTCATATGTCAAATGATTTATTCTGCTGTTCTCTGTTACATTACAATTCTTCTGGCTTGAGCTTTCATCAATCTTTTTCAATAAATCTTTTACATTAAGACCTGAAAGCAATAAATACAGTATTAACAAATATTAAATAGTTGCACTGGAAGGAGCACACACAGGAGGCTATAGTGAAGAGAGCCTGAGAGTGAAGAGAGACACTACGCCAGTGTCTCAAGGGGCACTCCAGTCCAACAATTGCAAATGGCTGAAATAGTCAGGTCACTAGTTATTCAGTATTTAATATTTGTACAGCTGCCTGTTTTTATTCATGAAATAAAGAGCTTTAAATACTTTACAGTGGTGACCATTTGCAATTGTTAACAAATATTAAATATACAGGGAAAAAAGGGAAGCAAGACATTTGGGCCACTGGAGGAACTGCAGAAAATTGGCTGCGAATTGTTGATAGGCAAACCGTATCTACAAAAAGCAGGTGCTATTTTATTGGGTACCTCTGGCCTATGGCTGTAATTTGTATGGCTACCTATGGTGGTACCCAAACTGTGAGGCACTCATTATTTTTTGCTTTTTTTGCTTGGGAAATGTGGTGCGTAATACGCCAGGTTTGTGGCAGGAGAAGGAGGGTGGTTATTGTTTGGCATTGGCGGGGGGGTCTTTTAACCTCTAAACGACCACGTCATGCCAATTGGCGTGAACGCAGTGGCTCCCCCAGGACCGCCTAACCGTTTGGCTTAGTCCCAGGGCGTGCTTTGCAGTAGATCGTGTGTGACGATGCTCAGCTCAGCTCCGTAATCAGTCTCCCAGCGGCGATTGCCACTAGGAGACTGTTAGATGGTGCAACCGCCATCTATTTACACTGTACAGTGCTGCGAGTGCGATCTATGGCAGCACTGTACTGGGGACAGCCGTGTGACACAGCTGTCCACCTGGGAGGCAGAGAAGCAATCCGCTGTCATAGCTCATATGTTCAAGCCTATGACAGCCGATCGCTGTCGTTGGCTGACTGTGGGAGGGAGGGTCGTTAAAAAATAATAAAAAAAATAGCAAAATGTATTTAAAAATAAATAAATATTTATAATAAAATAAATAAACATTCCAGGTGTGATCAGAACGCACCAACAGAAAGCTCTGTTGGTGGGCAGAAAAGGGGGGGATCACTTGAGTGCTGAGTTGTACGGCCCTGCAGCGAGCCCTTAAAGCTGCAGTGGCCTAAATAGTAAAACATAGCCTGGTCACTAGGGGGTGTAAGCCTATCGTTCTCAAGTGGTTAAACTTAGGCATCCCAGCTGGAAGTTAGGCATCAGAGGGGGTGTCAGTGTTGCCAACCTTTCACGTTATTTTTTACTGACAAAGACCTAAAAATTTACAGACAAAGGATTTTTTTACCGTTTTACCGACAAAATCCCCTGCGCAGCGCGCCGACAAATGGGCGTGGTCATGCACCAGAATGTGGGCGTGGTCATGGGTGGGGCCAAATATACATGACTTTAGTAGTGCTGTAAAAGGTCTGCCGGGGAAGTTTGAGCTCTGCCATAGTGTTCCCCCCCCCCCCCCCCACACACACACAAAAAAATACATGTAATCTTACAGAATTTCCCCAAAAATACACATGATCCGGCAGAGGTTCTTCCAAAATACAGATAATATGCCAGTGGTTCCCTAAAAATAGATGTAATCTGGCAGCAGCGATTCCCCCAACATACACATAATCTGGCAGCAGTTCCCCAAAATACTTAATCTTACAACAGCAGTTCCCCAAAAATACAGATAATCTGGCAGCAGTTCTCCCAAAAAATGTGCCCCCAGTATAGGTAGCCAGGTCTATAGTTATCTCCAGTATAAGTAGCCAGGTCTATAGGTTTCCCCAGTTTAGATAGCCAGGTCTATAGGTGTCCCCAGTATAAGTAGCCATGTGTATAGATGTCCCCAGAATAGGTAGCCAGGTCTATAGGTGTCCCCAGAACAGATAGCCAGGTGAATAGGTAGCCAGGTGTATAGATGTCCACAGAACAGATAGCCAGGGGTCTAGATGTCCCCAGAACAGGTAGCCAGGGGTATAGATGTCCCCAGAACAGGTAGCCAGGAGTATAGATGTCCCCAGAACAGGTAGCCAGGAGTATAGATGTCCCCAGAACAGGTAGCCAGGGGTATATATGTCCTCAGAACAGTTAGCCAGGGGTATAGATGTCCCCAGTATAGGTAGCCAGGGGTATAGTAGTCCCTAGAACAGGTAGCCAGGTGTCCCCCCAGCAGGAGGGAGGCACCGCAGAGAAGAGGGAGTGATGGGCACAGCGGTGTGGAAGGTGGGAAGTTCCCTCACCTTAGGGCTCCCCCTCCCTCGCTCCCCCCTCCAAAACTAAGTCTTGTGCAGTGGCTGGCAGCGAGCCAGACTTACCTCCGTCTTGTTGCAGGCGCGGGATGGTCTCTGGCTCTGCATTGCTGCTAGTCTGGTCTGGTGTAGACCAGAGCAGCGGCACCAGAACTTCCGGCGCTTGGAACGAGGCAGAGTTAAGTCCCTACAAGACTTAGTTTTGGAGGGGGGAGCGAGGGAGTGGGAGCCCTAAAGTGAGGGAAGGGGGGGGGGAGACGTCCCCCCTTCCGCACCGCTGTGCCCATGATCGCTCCTTCTTCTCTGCACTGCTCCCCTCCTGCTCACAGGGTGGCCGATCGGGCATCTGAATTCACAGGCAGCTGAATTTATATTGACATTTATGGTATGCCCTTTAATTTACGGGCGGTTGGCAACACTGGGGGGTGTGGGTATAGTTATGCATCGGCAAGGGGGACTGTTAGGGTTAGGCATTAGTAGGAGGTTGGTTATAGTAAGGTATAAGTAGAGAGAGGGCTCTGTATGAGAATAGGGTTAGGTTTAGCTATAGTTAAAAATCTGTAACATTTACCAATATTTTACTACCTGTATTAGCACTGCAAAATAGAAGAATATCGGTAATGTTCCAGTATTCTACTTCCAGCTATTTCCGGTGGCCAAACTTACACTGGTGCCCTTTTTGGCATGTATGCGTAAAAACACCTCCTGAAGGTTACAACTGTAATTATAGTGATGACAAACCAACACTTTAATTTCTGTCAATACACAACTGCAGCGGCCCTTTTTAAGAGGTTGCTGGATACCCCATTATTTTACATTACAAAAATGTAGCACAAATAGCTCCTATGCTTTCTGGTATAGCGGTATGGAATGCACAGGTAGGGAAAGCTTACCACTGATCAAATGTAATATGTATGTAATAGACTTTTTAAAATAGCTAAAGAAATTAAACTTTTTACAGCTTAGTGTGAAAACTTGCTATCACCCCCTGGATACAGTTACCGCAATAGTGTTCTACTGTGGCAGCTGTATACACTTTGGATAGTCCAAGGTGTCAGACAGCCTATTGAACAAAATACCGTATTTTTCGGACTATAAGACGCACTTTTTTCATAAAAAATAGAGGGGGAAAATGTTGGTGCGTCTTATAGTCCGAATGTAGCCAATGACTCTCCTAAATCCCCGGCAGTCTAGTTGTCCCGGGGCTCCTTCCTTCCCTCCTGCCTTGAATAATTATGCCCCCGATCCTTACTACTGGCCACAATGTCCCCTGGCTAAGTTTGGCACTCCCCCACCTCTTAACAACATGGTGCAGCCTGCAGATGATTAGCGCTACTCACAATTCCGGAGCGGCTATGTTGCTCTAAATACATTGGCAGAGTCCTTATGATCGGCAGAGTTATGCTGCAGCCCCCACAGATTAGCGTCACCCCACGGTCTGTCCCCGCAGAAGATAAGCATTGCCTCGCAGTCTGTCCCCGCAGAAGATCATCGTCATCTCGCAGTCTGTCCCTGCAGAAGATCAGCATCACTCTGCAGTCTGTCCTGGATGCAGCGGCTCTATAAACAGCGCGGGTGTTCTTCTGTACTGTGTAGCTTGATGACCGGGAGCGGTGGCTTTGATCTTTATACACACGCGGCACTCTTTCCGTATGGTAGCTTGATGAGGTCATCAAGCTACCAGACTTCTGCTGGGACAGACTGCAGGGTGACGCTAAGGGTGAGTAGTGCAGGAGGGTGAGTAGTGCTAATCGTCTCTGTTGCACCATGCATTCTATAGAAAGAGAGAAGGAGGAGAGCCGAGCTGTGAACTTCATAGGCTATGCTGTCCTTGTAGTGCCCTCTTGCCAAAAATAACAGCATTGGCAAAAAATATCTTGAGGTGAAGATTCAGAGAACTAGAGATTTCCTTTTCTCGCACATTTTATTTGGTTAAAAAATATTTTCCTTTGAAATAAATTGTTAAAAGTTAAAGATTTTTCATCAACTTTCTTGCTTATTCTTGTATTTATCTTCTTGGATGGTTTATTAAAGCTGTTAGATTTGTTTGGCCTTTGTGCTGGTGTACTCCCTCAATTGACTCTGAATGAAGCCGTGGATATTCAGTCAGGTTCAGCATAATCAAGCTTCACAGCTGCCATGAAGCCAAGTATGCCTTCTTCTACTCAAACATGGGTGCTAGGGATATTGCGTTATCTCCCTGCTTAATCACTACCCCAAGGAGCTTACAATCTAATCCCTGCCTCAGGCCACTGCAATCAGGAGCTTGGGGGAGAAGATCCACAAGACGCCCCTGCACCATGGATGCACCTGGTTTAGTATGATTTTTTTCCCTGACTTTGGGCCTCTAAATCTAGGTGCGTCTTATGGTCCGGAGCGTCTTATAGTCCGAAAAATACGGTAGTTATAAAGACCGACCGTGAGAATCATCAGTATGTTGAATGTTCATAAACATTCCTGTATCTTTCAATATGTAGAACAAGCAGCACTATTAGGTAACTATTAATTAGTGACCTGTTACCTGACCACAGGAAGCCATTACCAGGAGCACTGGCAGGGGCATTTCTATGTTCCTGGGAGATCCGGGGCACCCCTGGGCACCAAGAGGGAATGAGTGTGCGTGCCGTGGTGAAAAATGGGCGTGGCCATGCCATGTAAAGTGGGCATGGTCATAGTTGGGGCCAAATGTACATGAACATAGCAGCGGCGTAACTTAAATATATTCAATAGGCAGTATTTCATATTTGTAAGCCCCTCACCTGGCTTCTGTCTTGCCTTCATCTGGCTGGCCTGTGCGCTGTACTCGGCTGGCGGCTGAGCTGTGCTGGCCTGGCTGGTGGTGATGCTGTGCCAGCTTGGCAGGTGGTGAAGTTGAGCCGGCCTGGCTTTGCTAGGTGACTTGCTGGGGATTTGCTGGGCTGGGCAATGTGCTGGGGGCTTTGCTGGGCTGGGGGCTTTACTAGGGTTTGCTTGGCTGTATGCTTTGCTGGGCTGGGACCAGGAGGCTTTGCTAGGCTGGGGGGTTTGCTTTGCTGAGGGCTCTGCTTGGCTGGGCTGGGGCCCTGGGGCTTTACTTGGCTGTAGATAGGTAGGTGCCTCCAGTATAGGTTAGATAGGTATGTTCCCCCAGTATAGGTTAGATAGGTAGCTTCCTCCAGTATATGTTAGATAGGCTGCTTTCCCCACTATAGGTTAGATAGGCAGCTTCCCCAGTATAGATTAGATAGGCAGCTGTCCCCAGTATAGATTAGATAGGCAGCTTGCCCCAGCGTAGGTTGGATAGGTAGCTTCCCCCTAGTGTAGGAGGGGGCACTGGGCGGAGTGGCGGGACCAGCGGACAGATAAAAACTCACCTTCCTTCAGATCGACGCAAGCACAGCTTCCATGTGCTTCCGACTTCCTCCTTCGGCATCCCTCGCATTGGTAACAGTGCCCCTGTGATGTCATCACAGGAGGCGCTGTAACGAAGGCGATGCCCCCGGGGGGAGGAAGTCGGAACCCGGAAGCACATGGAAGCTGTGCCTGCATCAATCCGAACGGAAGGTGAGTTTTTAACTGCCCGCTCCCCCCGCCTCTCCGCCCAGTGCCCCCTCCTGCCAATCGATCCGGGGCACCATGGCAACAGGTTCCAGGCCGGTGCCCCGGATCAAAGGCCCTAGCGACACTGCTGAGCACTGCAATGGCTATAAATCACATAATGAATTCTGGACATGCCATTGTGGGCAAGTGCATGGTCTGTGGTGCTTTGCAAATATACAATCAAGATTATTCCTAGTATGTTGTCTTTTGTGGTTTATCTTTCTGTTGTTGGTCTAGACAGCTATAGTTCTAATCACTGCACAACAATTGACATCGGAAGGTGTGGGACAAGTGAGTCTAGAAGAGGTCAGACCCCCCCCCCCCCATTCTCCTTAATCGGGAATACTATCCAGTTTACTGTAGATACACTCCTGTTGAGATCTTTTAAGATGAAGTTGAGGGGGGGGCTCCTTGCTCCTTGCTGAACAGAGTAGGCAAAGTTCCAACCTTACCCTTTCTGAGTTCCAGGCAATAAACACTTTAAAATCCAGATTAGATATAGTTAGAGATGAGCGTAATGACTTAATTACGATTTCGTGAAATTTCGCGTAATTAGTGTAATTACGATTATGGCCGTAAGTACATAATCGTAATGAAGAAGGATTTCGCGAAATTCCGCGTAAGCGTAATTTTTGCGTAATTTGTGCATTACATTGGGTATCGCGAAATTATGTTTGCCTTGCATGCAACCGTTTGTAAGCGTAGTTACATAACGTAATTTCGCGATAGTTCATATTACTGTAAGCGTTAATTTTCACGTCGTTTTCGCGTTACGGAATGCTATTTCGCATATAAAATTCGCCATGTAGTGATATTTCGCATAAAAATTCGCCATACAGACGAAAATGCCTTTGGGGAAAATTTGCGAGCAACCCTGCTAACAAGTAATTACGAAATTCGCGAAATTACGAAGAAATGCGAAATTACGTTATGGTTTAACGCGAAATTACGTTATGGTTTAACGCAAAATTACGTTATGAACGAAATGCGAAATTACGCGTTGAAAATTACGCTTACGGTATTTTCAATTACGATTTTAATGGCAATTACGCTACCATAATTTCACATCGTAATAGCAAATTTCGCATGCGTAATTATAGTAACGCAAAATTTCGGCTCAACACTAAGTAATATAGAAAGCTGACAAGGGTGGGGCTATTTTTGTTTTTGGTGTGGAAGATATAAGGCAGAGGCTTTGCCCCAACTTCAAAACCCTAATACATGCACGTCCTTGCCCAGTGACCCCACCCTTTACTCTAAATTGGAGTTTAATCAACTTATATCTATAGGGGAAACTATGGACATGCTGGAGAGAAACATGGCAGATCATCTCAGGATTCGGAGTCCAGTCATCCCATGTTAAATCATCTCCCCAAAGTCTATGAGCCAGGCCTTCCCCCAAAGGCAGACCGATTGTCTCTGGTATTGGTTCCCTTGGGGAGAGGATGGGGGAATGGCTGGACTCCCTCCCCCAACCCCTTGTTTTTAGACTGCCAGGACTTAAGGATATCAAGCATTTGCTTACCAGTCTGGATACTCTGGAGTCGCAACAACACTTTAAATTGGTGACCTTGATGTTAAGGCATTGTTTTCGTCTATACCTCACTAATTGGCCATTAAGGTTTTGTTAGTTCCACCTTTCCCGATACTACTGTTTGGGGATACAATCCCCTTCTCGTTTGGTACAGTCGATTTATTGACAACCTTCTTTTGATTTGGTGGAGCCCCAATGAGACGCTACCTCGATTTTAACCAAAACTTACAGAAAACCCTGTGCTGGGAACTTGATTTTACAGGCATCAAGCTGCCATCCTAAACACACCATTAGGGCCATCCTGGTGGGCTAGATGCAATTGCTCTACCAATGAGTTTACAGTACAGGAGTTTCTGTCACGAGGAATCGCCTGGCCCAAAGGAGATATTCAGAGATGGACATATAGAGAGTACATAATATTGTATTATCATAAGATAAAGATACCCTATTACATTCTAATTAATTAAGAGCCAACAGAATCCAATTGAATGATAACAAACCAGCCAATTTCATTACAACTTATAGCCAGCAGTATGACCAAGTGATTAATATTATTAAGAAAAAAAATCCAATTCTATATGCAGATGAGAAATAGTGTTGATCGAACACCTAGATATTCAGGTTCAGATCGGCTCGGCCCAACATGGTCTAGATATTTGGGATATTCGGCCGAACACCGAGCCTAATTGAAGTCATGGGGCATCCTCGGGTCCCCATTGACTTCAATTAGGTTCGGTGTTCGGCCAAATATGCCAGACATCTGGACCATGTTCGGCCGAGCCGATCTAAACCCGAATATCTAGGTGTTTGATCAACACTAATGAGAAATTACATAGGTTCAATGACCAGGTTTAAAATGTGCTTATAAAAAAGCCCCTTCTCTGGCAGCAAGCCTTTCACCTAGGTTGTTTCAGTCATCCAGTAGAAACTCACGGCCCCCCTGGCTCTCGACCATGTTGTCTTTCAAATGCGGATATTCCACATGCAGTTACTGCTCATGCCACTGCCCTTCCCCACCAATTATTTCTAAAACAAATGGGAAGGTTTTCCCTTTACAACAATTTAGTAGTTGTATAACAAAATTGGTGGTCTATGTAGTCACTTGCACCATCTACAATCTCCAGTATGTGGATTGTACTACTACTCTTATGTGAAGCGTTTTGGATTTTTCAATAAGGTACTAGAATTTCAGGGGGCCTTAATGTTAGGTGGGATTTTAATTTTATCTATGTACAGCTTTTCAGTTTTTGTACTCTTTTTCATGACAAATTGAATAAAGGTTTTGTATGCATGTATTTTTGACTGTATAAGACTTCTGACAAGGTTGGGGGTAAAATCACAAACACTGGTTCACACGACAGCCGGGGGTCCCAGTCTCTCTCACTGGCTGGGGCCCCCAAACCACCATGCAATACCCAAAGGGAAGTGCAGGCAGGCCCTGGAACTTTCTCCACCAGGGAATTCACCCACACTGCCTCTGAACTGAATGCTAACTGCAAAACACACAATTTGCTCAATCCCAGCTAATGCACTTTCCTACCTTCATTTGGTCAGCAGGTGCCAGTCAGCCAATCAGGTGTACTGTCATACACCCTTTGCCTGCCATACCAAATCTAGCAGGAATTGCATAAATTAGCATTCAGGTGGGAGGCTTCGGTTAGACGTAATCGTAGATTCCATCTTTGGCTGACTGGCACCTGCTGACCAAATAAAGGTAGGAAAGTGCTTTAGCTGGAAGTGAGCAAATTGTGTGTTTTTAAGGTTGGGGGTAGTTTCCCCTTTAAATCTTGATTAGACGCTCTGGGATGCACGCCTTAGGGGTGTGTCTTAGAGTACAACTGCTTTGCAAGTTGTCAGTTGAGTAAGGAGGTATAGTCTAAAACATGTCAGCCAACTTTTTGCTGTACCTGTTATTCGTCTGAAAATAAAGTTTCCTTAGAGTTTTAACACCCCGGAGTGTGCGGACCTTGTGTGAACTACAGTGACTTTTCTACATACAGTACACACTATTTCAATAAACATTTGCACTTTTTTTCTGTGTAAGTCTCTCAGGATATTCTGCAATCTGGCCTATATTTGTTGCATGAGTTTTCTCCAGGTGATTCACAGATCCACATAGAAGGTCAGTATAAAAGACTTCAATATCATATTAACATTATGCTAGCAATGTACACGTTATTCCATCAGTTCTTTTCCTATTTGACCCAAACTCAAAACAAACTGTTTTGGAATAAGTAATACAACTAAAGTAGAATTGGCTACTTGGTGCACACAGATACAGTATAGAAATGTAATTATATTAATGTACCAAATAGATAAAAACACATGTAAATGCAAACACATCTTAAAGAGACACTGAAGCGAGACTAAATCTCGCTTCAGCTCTCATATATAGCAGGGGCATGTGTGCCCCTGCTAAAACGCCGCTATCCCGCGGCTTAACGGGGGTCCCTTCACCCCCAACCCACCCCCCGCAAACCTTGGTCGTCTTCATGGTCGCAGAATTTGTCTTCCTGGAGGCAGGGCTAACGGCTGCAGCCCTGCCTCCCAGCGCGTCTATCAGACGCGCATCGCCGCCTCTCCCCCGCCCCTCTCAGTGAAGGAAGACTGAGAGGGGCGGGGGAGAGGCGGAGATACGCATCTGACAGACGCGCGTGGGGCAGGGCTGCGGCGTTTAGCCCTGCCCCAATGCAGAAGTGCGTCCCCGCAATACGGAGGGGATTTTGGGGGACAGGGACCCCGTTAAGCCGCGGCATAGCGGCGTTTTAGAAGGGGCACACGTGCCCCTGCTATATATGAGGTCTGAAGCGAGATCTATTCTCGCTTCAGACTCTCTTTAAACAACTCTCAAAAAACCCTCTAAAAAGGAAGACCCAGCTGCTGCCAAGAATGTCCACGCTTAAATGCAGCACATCATCCGATTAGCAGAAACTATAATTGGCTGTAGCTTACATTCCCTGCAGGATCCTTACACTAGCAGGTGTAGAAAGAGAGTGACCAAAATTGCCTCTCACCTTTCTCACTCTGCCCACTCCATCTTCCAACTTATGCCTTTAGGGTGATATACCAGTCAGTCACAACAAAAACTTCCAGACACAAGAACAACTTCTTCCCTCAGGCAGTAGTCATGCTTAATGCAGAACCATGCTAGAAATGCTATGACTTGAAAGCATTACAGCACAGAACTAAAAATGAACACTTCTCATCCTGTTTACTACCACTTTAACTTATACTGTCCTTAACTTGTAATACCTACACTGTGGCCCATATGCAATTCATTTTTTCACCTAAGTTTTCACCTAGGTGATATTTTTAAATTTGTCAATAAAATGCATTTTAAGCCATCAGAAAGCAAGAAAATGCTCAAAATAATTTTGATAGTACTCTTTCATTAACTTTTTGGTACTTTTTTAGTTGAAAAGTGCTGGAAAGTTATTTTAATTTGAAGATGAAAAATTATCTCCTAGGAGAAAACTCAGGTGAAAAAGTGAATTGCATCTGGCCCTGTGTGTCCGTGTTTTGTTTTTGTATCTGTCTGTTCAGCAACTGCCAAGTCAAATACCTTGTAAGTTCAAACTTACTTGGCCACACAAACTTGATTTTGATACAAAGAGGCTGAAGTCCTCAATGCTCAATAGCCCAAACCATCCAGTGCCCAATGATTATTGTGCCTAGGCAAGTTTCAAATGTTCCAGATTGTTGTGCTTGCTCAGCTTATAGCTCCACAGTAATTGCTGCACCCACAACAGCTGACCCCAATTTCTGTACGGCCATGTCAATAACCACAGATGGTAATTGCATAATGAGGCAATAATCTGGATCAAATCCTAGGATTGAATGTATGTAGACTAGGGCAATAGTGTTGGGCGAACATCTAGATGTTCGGGTTCGGGCCGAACAGGCCGAACATGGCCGCGATGTTCGGGTGTTCGACCCGAACTCCGAACATAATGGAAGTCAATGGGGACCCGAACTTTTGTGGTTTGTAAAGCCTCCTTACATGCTACATACCCCAAATTTACAGGGTATGTGCACCTTGGGAGTGGGTACAAGAGGAAAAAAAAAATTAGCAAAAAGAGCTTATAGTTTTTGAGAAAATCGATTTTAAAGTTTCAAAGGGAAAACTGTCTTTTAAATGCGGGAAATGTCTGTTTTCTTTGCACAGGTAACATGTTTTTTGTCGGCATGCAGTCATAAATGTAATACATATAAGAGGTTCCAGGAAAAGGGACCGGTAACGCTAACCCAGCAGCAGCACACGTGATGGAACAGGAGGAGGCGCAGGAGGAGAAGGCCACGCTTTGTGAGACACAACAACCCCGGCCTTGCATGAGGGCAAGAAGCGTGCGGATAGCATGCTTTGTACCGCCATGCAGTCATAAATGTAATAAAGATAAGAGGTTCCATAAACAAGGACCGGCAACGCTAACCCAGCAGCAGCAGCAGCAGCAGACGTGATGGAACAGGAGGAGGCGCAGGAGGAGAAGGCCACGCTTTGTGAGACACAACAACCCAGGCCTTGCATGAGGACAAAAAGCGTGCGGATAGCATGCTTTTTACCGCCATGCAGTCATAAATGTAATAAAGATAAGTGGTTCAATAAACAGGGACCACGCGGCAACGCTAACCCAGCAGCAGCAGACGTGATGGAACAGGAGGAGGCGCAGGAGGAGAAGGCCACGCTTTGTGAGACACAACAACCCAGGCCTTGCATGAGGGCAAGAAGCGTGCGGATAGCATGCTTTGTACCGCCATGCAGTCATAAATGTAATAAAGATAAGTGGTTCAATAAACAGGGACCACGCGGCAACGCTAACCCAGCAGCAGCAGACGTGATGGAACAGGAGCAGGCGCAGGAGGAGAAGGCCACGGTTTTTGAGACACAACAACCCAGGCCTTGCATGAGGACAAAAAGCGTGCGGATATAGCAGCAATGCTTTTTGCCGCCATGCAGTCATAAATGTAATACAGATGAGAGGTTCAATAAACAGGGACCGGAAACGCTACACCATCCCAGATGTTCATTGGTCATGTTACTTGGTTGGGGTCCTGGAGTGTTGCGTAGTCATTTCCAATCCAGGATTGATTCATTTTAATTTGAGTCAGACGGTCTGCATTTTCTGTAGAGAGGCGGATACGCCGATCTGTGACGATGCCTCCGGCAGCACTGAAACAGCGTTCCGACATAACGCTGGCTGCCGGGCAAGCCAGCACCTCTATTGCGTACATTGCCAGTTCGTGCCAGGTGTCTAGCTTCGATACCCAATAGTTGAAGGGTGCAGATGGATTGTTCGACACAGCTACGTCATCTGACATGTAGTCCTTGACCATCTTCTCCAGGCGATTGGTGTTGGAGGTGGATCTGCACGCTTGCTGTTCAGTGGGCTGCTGCTGCATGGGTGTCAGAAAATTTTCCCACTCCAAGGACACTGCCGATACCGTTCCCTTTTGGGTACTAGCTGCGGCTTGCGTTGTTTGCTGCCCTCCTGGTCGTCCTGGGTTTGCGGAAGTCAGTCTGTCTGCGTACAACTGGCTAGAGGAGGGGGAGGATGTCAATCTCCTCTCTAAAGTCTCCACAAGGGCCTGCTGGTATTCTTCCATTTTGACCTGTCTGACTCTTTCTTCAAGCAGTTTTGGAACATTGTGTTTGTACCGTGGATCCAGAAGGGTATAAACCCAGTAATTGGTGTTGTCCAGAATGCGCACAATGCGTGGGTCACGTTCAATGCAGTCTAGCATGAATTGAGCCATGTGTGCCAGAGTCCTACCAGAATCCTCATCATCCTCTTGTGAGCGTTGTGATAGTTGTTGTGATGCATCATAGTCGTCACCTTCCTCCTGGTCTGCTTCTGCTGACCATTCGCGTTGAATTGTGGAAGTCCAACGTGCACCGCTCTGGCCCTCGTCAGTGGTGGCATGAAATTCCTGCTCCAACTCCAGCTGTTCCTCCTCCTCTTCTTCGTCATAGCTGCTGGGGCCAGCGTTCCCTGAGGCGGATGGCCTGATGTTGGTACCATCACACTGATCGTTTTCTCCTTCAGATTCCCCCAGTTGCATCATGACAGCTGTTTCCTTGATTTTTAACATCGACCTCTTCAGTAAACACAGCAGTGGTATGGTAATGCTGACTGAAGAGTTGTCACTGCTCACAAGCAACGTGGATTGCTCAAAATTTTGGAGGACTTGGCAGAGGTCCAACATGTTGGCCCAATCGGATCCACAGAAGCTTGGCAGCTGTCCGGATGCGCCTCGGTACTGCGCCGTCATGTGCTGGACCACTGCACTCTTCTGCTCACAAAAGCGTGCTAGCATGTGCAGCGTAGAATTCCAGCGCGTAGGGACATCACACAGCAAGCGATGGTGGGGGAGATTGAAGCGCTCCTGCATCTTGGCGAGTGCCCCCGAAGCAGTACTGGAATTTCTACAATGTTTGGCCACTCGACGCACCTTCAACAGAAGATCGGCCACGCCTGGGTATGTCCTCAGGAACCGCTGAACTACTAGGTTCATCACGTGCGCCAGGCAAGGGATGTGTGTCAGCTTAGCCAACCTTAAAGCGCGAATGAGATTACTCCCATTATCACACACAACCATGCCCGGTTTCAGGTCCAGCGGTGCCAGCCACAAATCCGTCTGTTCCTTTATTCCCCTCCAAATTTCCTCCCCTGTGTGCTGCTTATCCCCAAGGCAGATCAGCTTCAGCAACGCTTGCTGACGCATGCCAACAGCTGTGCTGCACTGCTTCCACGATCCTACTGCTGCTGGGTTAGCGTTTCCGAAAGAGGTACAGCTTTGAGATGCGTTGGAGGAGAAGGAGTCAGAGAGGTAGGTGCTGCTGTTGTTATCCAGTGGGAGGGACGGCGGTGCAGCTGTTTGCGGCGTGGGCAACACCCGCGCCGTAGCAGGTGAGGAATCGCTGCCAGGCTCCACAAGGTTCACCCAGTGCGCGGTAAGGGAGATGTATCGACCCTGGCCGAACGCACTCGTCCAGGTGTCAGTGGTGAGGTGAACCTTGCAGGCAACGGCATTCTTCAAGCTTCGGGTTATTTTGCTGACCACGTGCTCATGCAACTCAGGCACTGCAGAGCGCGCAAAGTGGTAGCGGCTGGGAACCACGTAACGTGGGATGGCCACTGACATCATGCCCTTGAAGCTGTTTGTCTCCACCTCTCGATATGGCAGCATTTCGCAGGCCAGAAGCTTGGCTATGCTGGCTGTTACTGCCACGGCCCGGGGGTCATTTGCTGGCAATTTCCTCTTGCGCTCAAACATCTCCGACACAGACAACTGAACCGTAGCGCTGCACACGGAAGGGCTGTTGGTTGTTGTGTTTGATGAACACTGGGAGACCTCAAAAGCACTACTCCGGAAAGTGACAGTGTCAGCGTCGTCTGATGTTTGTGAATGTTGTGAACCACGCAATGGCTGGGCTACTGCTGCTGCTGAGGCGGGTCTGGTGGTGAGTCTGGTGAACCCAAGGGAGGCAGTGTTGCTGGTACCCTGTCCTGCCGCGTTTGCCCACAGAGTGGGATGTTTGGATAGCATGTGGCGGCTCATGCTGGTGGTGGAGAGGTTGTTAATACTTTTCCCCCTGCTCAGGCGAGTCTTGCACACCTTGCAAATCGCCATGGTAACATCCTCAGTGCAGTCTTCAAAGAAAGCCCAGACTTTGGAGCACCTGCCTCCTTGCTGGCGATTTCTGTTTCCTCCTCTTTTGCCTCTCACTCTAACTTCCACGCTTGTGGTGCCTGAAATTGCGCGCCGCCTACCTTGTGGCACAAGGCGAACTCGTGCAGCAGTGGGTTCTTCAACAGACTCATCTGTGCTGCTGCTACGACGGCGATGTTCTCGTTCACAAATAAAATCTGGGTCTCTGTCCACATTGTCCATACCCTCCTCTTCCATCTCCTCAAACTCGTCATATGTCATTGTGGGGGGCCGCCGCCGTGGAGTAGAGCTCCCCAGAACAACCTCTGCGCAGCTCACTCCAACGTCGTCTTCCAGATCTTGTCAGCCGACCTCCTGCAATTGCAACCCCTCCTGCCCAACTTGCTCTGGGATTTGGGTTTCCGAGTCCTCCTCGGACTCGCCTTGTATTTCAGTGCGCGGTGCATTTCCCACAGTTAATGGTTGTGAATCCGGGCACAACATTTCTGGCTGTTCCTCCATTGACCTTTCATAGGTGGAAGTTTGTTGGGCTGGGAATAGCTCCTGCGAATACCCCATTGTGTCCTGAGGTAATTCATAGGACTGGTTATCTGGCAGTTGTGTGCGTGGTGTCGCTGCCGGTTGTGTCAGCTTTGTGCCCACTGGCTCCTTGTAACTGGCTGAGGACTCGGACCTCGTGCGTGATGTGCTGGTGCTGCTTAACCCACTGCTGGACGCTTGAGAGGTCATCCAAGTAATTATCTGGTCCTGTTCTTTTGGATTTGTGAGGGTTGTTGTCCTGGACAACATGGGCGGTATTGAGTGGGTTTTCTTGGGTGCTCCCCTGTGGCCTGTACGTGAACCGTCAGGGGAAACACCTCTTCCCTTGCCCCTTCCTCTTTCACCGGATTTCTTCCTCATTTCACTTATCCTTACAGTACACGCTGACTGGCAGCAGTACAGTGGCAGCACAGAAATGCTATACAGTACCACTATTCCCAGCAGCGACACAGAGCACAATGCTATACAGTGGCGGGTGAGCGGTGTACTACTGTTCCCAGGCCCAGCAGACACAGAGTGGAAGTAAACACAATGCTATATAGTCTGGCTGAGCGGTGTACACAGAGTGGCAGTACACACAATGCTATATAGTCTGGCTAAGCCGTGTACACAGAGTGTCAGAAAACACAATGCTATATATAGCGTGGCTGAGCGAGGTGCACAGTGGCAGTACACACAATGCTATATTAGTCAGGCTAAGCCGTGTACACAGAGTGTCAGAAAGCACAATGCTATATATAGCGTGGCTGAGCGAGGTGCACAGTGGCAGTACACACAATGCTATATAGTCAGGCTAAGCCGTGTACACAGAGTGTCAGAAAACACAATGCTATATATAGCGTGGCTGAGCGAGGTGCACAGTGGCAGTACACACAATGCTTTATAGTCAGGCTGAGCCGTGTACACAGAGTGTCAGTAAACAATGGTATATAGTCTGGCTGAGCGGTGTACACAGAGTGTCAGTAAACAACGGTATATAGTCTGGCTGAGCGGTGTACACAGAGTGGCAGTAAACACAATGCTATATATAGCGTGGCTGAGCGAGGTGCACAGTGGCAGTACACACAATGCTATATAGTCAGGCTAAGCCGTGTACACAGAGTGTCAGAAAACACAATGCTATATATAGCGTGGCTGAGCGAGGTGCACAGTGGCAGTACACACAATGCTTTATAGTCAGGCTGAGCCATGTACACAGAGTGTCAGTAAACAATGGTATATAGTCTGGCTGAGCGGTGTACACAGAGTGTCAGTAAACAACGGTATATAGTCTGGCTGAGCGGTGTACACAGAGTGGCAGTAAACACAATGCTATATATAGCGTGGCTGAGCGAGGTGCACAGTGGCAGTACACACAATGCTATATTAGTCAGGCTAAGCCGTGTACACAGAGTGTCAGAAAACACAATGCTATATATAGCGTGGCTGAGCGAGGTGCACAGTGGCAGTACACACAATGCTTTATAGTCAGGCTGAGCCGTGTACACAGAGTGTCAGTAAACAATGGTATATAGTCTGGCTGAGCGGTGTACACAGAGTGTCAGTAAACAACGGTATATAGTCTGGCTGAGCGGAGTACACAGAGTGGCAGTAAACACAATGCTATATATAGCTCGGCTGAGCGAGGTGCACAGTGGCAGTACACACAATGCTATATTAGTCAGGCTAAGCCGTGTACACAGAGTGTCAGAAAACACAATGCTATATATAGCGTGGCTGAGCGAGGTGCACAGTGGCAGTACACACAATGCTATATACAGCGTGGCTGAGCGAGGTGCACAGTGGCAGTACACACAATGCTATATATAGCGTGGCTGAGCGAGGTGCACAGTGGCAGTACACACAATGCTATATTAGTCAGGCTAAGCCGTGTACACAGAGTGTCAGAAAACACAATGCTATATATATAGCGTGGCTGAGCGAGGTGCACAGTGGCAGTAGACACAATGCTATATATATAGCGTGGCTGAGCGAGGTGCACAGTGGCAGTACACACAATGCTATATATAGCGTGGCTGAGCGAGGTGCACAGTGGCAGTAAACACAATGCTATATATAGCGTGGCTGAGCGAGGTGCACAGTGGCAGTACACACAATGCTATATTAGTCAGGCTAAGCCGTGTACACAGAGTGTCAGAAAACACAATGCTATATATATAGCGTGGCTGAGCGAGGTGCACAGTGGCAGTACACACAATGCTATATATAGCGTGGCTGAGCGAGGTGCACAGTGGCAGTACACACAATGCTATATATAGCGTGGCTGAGCGAGGTGCACAGTGGCAATACACACAATGCTATATATAGCGTGGCTGAGCGAGGTGCACAGTGGCAGTACACACAATGCTATATTAATCAGGCTAAGCCGTGTACACAGAGTGTCAGAAAACACAATGCTATATATATAGCGTGGCTGAGCGAGGTACACAGTGGCAGTAAACAATGCTATATATAGTGTGGCTGAGCGAGCGGTGTACTACTGTTCCCAGCAGCGACACACAATGACTGGGGGGGACCCTGGCTAGCGTGGCTGGAGAGCGAACTACCCTGCCTGCCTACCCAAAGCTAAACCCACAGACAAATGGCGGAGATATGACGTGGTTCGGGTATTTATTTACCCGAACCACGTGACCGTTCGGCCAATCAGAGCGCGTTCGGGCCCGAACCACGTGACCCGTTCGGCCAATCACAGCGCTAGCCGAACGTTCGGGGAACGTTCGGCCATGCGCTCTTAGTTCAGCCATGTGGCCGAACGGTTTGGCCGAGCACCGTCAGGTGTTCGGCCGAACTCGAACATCACCCGAACAGGGTGATGTTCTGCAGAACCCGAACAGTGGCGAACACTGTTCGCCCAACACTAGGCAATACAGTCATAATTGCAGACCGATGCCACCACTGTAATAGCAATGCTGAATTTAATTGCAGAACAGTCTTTCAATCATAAAGTCTTCATATAGATATAGGCCTGACAATGTTGTATCATGCAAAAGACAATAGTCTGTTATAAGATAATACTTTTGTTTTTTTTTTACCCTTAGCTTTTAAACCACTAATTTAATGTAGACTGACACTATAAGCATTTTGAAATGTCATATTTTCCTTACCAAGGATGACTATTGTACAGATAAGAAGTAGAATGATGGCATTCAAAAGTATGATAACTGTGCGCTGACAAGACAGAGCCTTCTTTTGTTTCTTTTGTTCCAATGCTACATCTGCAACAACATACACCAAAAAAGAGTCTTAAAAACAGTAATAGAGTCTATTTTTCTTACTTTTTTTCTACTTGTTAATGCACTAATGACAAGTCATATTAATGCAAATCTGCATAGACTTGTAAGCAGGGCCGGATTTACAATCTTGCATACAGGCAATCATATTGCTGGGGGGTGGGACCACAGGCAACTGAACTGTGTGCGGCTGGGAGAAACAATCTTGGGCGGGCAGTAGTGGTGACAGCGATTGCGCTCCTAGCTTTTGAATTGCAAAATAGGGAATTGCAAAATAGGGACATAAAGAGACCCGCCTTTGCAGTGAAAGGGCCCTGGAAGGCACGTGCTAACAGTGTCTTATGTGAAATCCGGCCTTGCTTGTAAGTCTTGTGTTTGCATGGACTTGCATATTAGGAAAACTAGACAATCCCCTCCCACCCATGCCACACCTCAACATGCCTAATCTCTTGCTAGCCTTCGCTTCTGATGATTAGAGATGGCCCGAACATCAAATTTACAGTTTGTGAATAGCAAATGCGAATTTCTGTAAATGTTCGCAAACCTACTATTCGCACCGGGCTCCATAGACTTAAAGAGAACCCGAGGTGGGTTTGAAGAATATTATCTGCATACAGCGTCTGGATCTGCCTAAACAGCCCAGCCTCTGTTGCTATCCCAAACCCTCCTAAGGTCCCCCTGCACTCTGCAATCCCTCATAAATCACAGCCACACTGCTGACAAACATCTTGTCAGAGCTGGCTGTGTTTCTATAGTGTCAGTCTGCTGCTCTCCCCGCCTCCTGCAGAACTCCGGTCCCCGCCTGCATCCCTTCCCTCCCTGCTGATTGGAGGGAAGGGACGGGGGCAGAGACCGGAGCTATGCAGGAGGCGGGGGTGCAGCTGAGACTGACACTACAGATGTAAATACAGTCTCACAGCACGGCTGTGATTTATGAGGGATTGCAGAGTGCAGGGGGACCTTAGTGGGGTTTGGGATAGCAACAGAGGCTGGGCTGTATAGGCAGATCCAGCCTCTGTATGCAGATAACATTCTTTAAACACACCTCGGGTTCTCTTTAAATGGCAGGCGAATGGCCATTGACTTTAGTGGTTAATAGCAAAGCCTCCTTACATGCTAGAAACACCAAATTTGCACGGTATGTGGATAGGGACATTGGGTAAAAGAGGAAAAAAAATTCAAAAAGACCTTATAGTTTTTGAGAAAATTGATTTTAACGCTACAACAGGAAAAAAGAATACATTTAAATGCGGTAAATGACAGATAATTTAGCAAACTAATGGTAGTGTAAATTTACATATATCAAAAGAAAGAGCAGTGAATTTTATGACGGGGTTTCCAGGGGGAAACCCTGTGGAAGTGGCAACACTTTGGTCAAGCTACGCTGTACAGCCACAATATGGCTGTATAAGGAGCCCTGGAAATTCTACCAATTTTTTAAACTTTTTTTATGTTCAGAGTGTGGGAAATTAAAAATTAAATGATGTGGGGTCCCCTCCTCCCGAGCCTCTTTAACCCCTTGTCCCCCATGCAGGCTGGGAAAGCCAGAATTTTCAAAAAAATGTCTTGTATATCTTAATGTTTACGAAAAAAAAATTACCTGGGTGTCTTGCTTCACTAGAACAATCAAGTTGCACATTACTTGAACCCAGAGGAAGACTCAAAAGACAATATTCAGCATGAGCCCCCATAGTCACTAATGTATGAGTGCACAAGAAGTCTCTGTGAAATCAATAAAATACATTGAATTATTGCATGGACAATGAAGCAAAATACAGGATATATGCCTTAGGTTACATTCACAATGGGGAGCTGCATTGCGTTTTCTGTAAAAACAGAAATGAAACGGAGTAGGAAAGTCGCATCACATTATGCATTTAGTGCGGAGCATACAGCAAGGCATACAGTACATAAAAAGTATGCTTCACTGCCACAGTTAATGCTTGTGTTATGCAGTAAGGGACTGCATGCATTGCATAATCGTGTTATGCCCAACAGATCTGTCGCACCACACTGCTAACCACATGTTGTGAATGCACCAGTACAATATAATTGCATCACCTAAGAATAGGTTTATACTTTTTACTCCACTAGGCCAACATTCTTGAAGGCTCCCTTCTGTACATAGCAAGATACCTTCGCATTTGTAGAAGTTTCTCCCAGTCTGTGTGAAGCTCCCTTTTCCATGTTGAGCCCCATTCTTTCATATACAGCTTTAGCATCCCCATTCAAACTTTAGCCTTCTTTTCCATTTGCCTCCTCTTCCATGTCTGGTTGCCCTTTGGCAGGGCCGCCATCAGAAATTTTGGGGCCCCTCACATATCATTAGCCACCCCATGGATATCTTAGTGGAAAATAAAATGAAAACCAGGGGGAACAGGTATGTTTAGTGGGCTCTCTTCATGCCCACTGCTCCCCCGTACTTCTCTGTAGAGATGGCCCGAACCTCAGATTCTTATCGGGTTCATGAACTTCTGCAAAAGTTCGGTTTGCGCCAATTTTTTGCGAACCGCAATAAACTTCAATGGGGAGGTGAACTTGGAAAACTAGAAAAATTTATGCTGGCCACAAAAGTGATGTAAAAGATGTTTCAAGGGGTCTAACACCCGGAGGGGGCCATGGCGGAGTGGGATACATGCCAAAAGTCCCCGGGAAAAATCTCGATTTGACGCAAAGCAGCATTTTATGGGCAGAAATCACATTGACTGTTAAAAAGCAGGCCTAAAGTGCTTTAAAACATCTTGCATGTGTATAGATCAATCTAATCTATAATAGTATCATCCTGATTCAAAACTTCTTGCTTATAGATCAATCAGGGAGAGGAATTAAAGTACTGCTTCACACTGACACACCAAACTCACTGTGTAACGCACCGCAAACAGCTGTTTGTGTAGTGACGGCCGTGCTGGACTACTGCGCACCATGACGAGATTGCTCTTCCTCAGGTAATGTCTGACTGCCTTATCAACTTTCCATGGTTCTTTCTCTACCATTGTTAAAGCTTACATCTATTTTTTTGTACATTACATTTTCTGTTTGCGGTACAGTACCTGCAACGAGAATCTATTATGGAGGGCAAGTCTGCCATTGTGACCATGGGTAATGGCCCGGGAATCTTGGTTCTATTCCGGTCCGGAATTGGAGCCTAAGAAACGGCTACCACCACACATCCAAGGAAGGCAGCAGGCATGGCATGCACGTCCCGAGGTAGTGACCAAAAATAACAATACAGGAGGACTTTCGAGGGCTTGCTGTATTTGAAATGAATTAACTTTAAATCCTTTAACGAGAATCTGTTATGTCGGACAATGATGGCACCACTTGCCACAACAGCTAGGTATATGCAGTAATGAGGTGGGTTCACTGAACAAAACATCTAGGTACATGCAGTGATGAGGTGGGCTCACTCAGCACAACAGCTAGGTATATGCAGTGATGAGGTGGGTTCACTGAACACAACAGCTAGGTATATGCTGTGATGAGATGGGTTCACTTAACACAAAAGGTAGGTATATGCAGTGATGAAGTGGGTTCACTCAGCACAACAGCTAGGTATATGCAGTGATGAGGTGGGTTCACTGAACACAACAGCTAGGTATATGCTGTGATGAGATGGGTTCACTTACCACAAAAGCTGGGTATATGCAGTGATGAGGTGGGTTCACTGAACACAACAGCTAGGTAAGTATATGCAGTGATGAGGTGGGTTCACTGAACACAACAGTTAGGTATATGCAGTGATGAGGTGGGTTCACTCAACAAAACAGCTAGGTATATGCTGTGATGAAGTGGGTTCACTTAACACAAAAGCTGGGTATATGCAGTGATGAGGTGGGTTCACTCAACAAAACCGCTAGGTATATGCAGTGATGAGGTGGGTTCACTTAACACAAATCTAGGTATATGCAGTGATGAGGTGGGTTCACTCAACAAAACAGCTAGGTATATGCTGTGATGAGGTGGGTTCACTTAACACAAAAGCTGGGTATATGCAGTGATGAGGTGGGTTCACTCAACAAAACCGCTAGGTATATGCAGTGATGAGGTGGGTTCACTTAACACAAAAGCTAGGTATATGCAGCGATGAGGTTGGTTCACTCAACAAAACAGCTAGGTATATGCTGTGATGAGGCGAGTTCACTTAACACAAAAGCTAGGTATATGCATTGATGAGGTGGGTTCACTCAACAAAACAGCTACGTATATGCTGTGATGAGGTGGGTTCACTTAACACAAAAGCTGGGTATATGCAGTGATGAGGTGGGTTCACTCAACAAAACCGCTAGGTATATGCAGTGATGAGGTGGGTTCACTCAACACAACAGCTAGGTAAGTATATGCAGTGATGAGGTGGGTTCACTGAACACAACAGCTAGGTATATGCAGTGATGAGGTGGATTCACTGAACACAACAGCTGGGTATATGCAGTGATGAGGTGGGTTCACTCAACAAAACAGCTAGGTATATGTAGTGATGAGGTGGGTTCACAGAACACAACAGCTAGGTAAGTATATGCAGTGATGAGGTGGGTTCACTGAACACAACAGCTAGGTATATGCAGTGATGAGGTGGGTTCACTCAACACAAAAGGTAGGTATATGCAGTGATGAGGTGGGTTCACTCAACACAACAGCTTGGTATATGCAGTAATGGGTATTACAATGTGCAGCTGCCTATCACACACACAGGTAGTCACTGAATGTGCTGGGCCTGGCAGTGGCACACACACAGTATGAATTACAAAAGCTGTCTATGCAACACAATTGTCAGTGGGACACACAGAAAAAAAAATAGATCATAAGAATAAGATTAGCTCTCAAAAGAGCTGTTGTGGGGTGCTATTATAGCAATAAGAATCAGCCAGGAGCAAGCTAACAAGCCTAACTAATCTTTCCCTAGGAGAAACAGTCTGCAGCAGCTTGCCCTTTTCTCACTATAGCAGTCACACAAGTGAGTGTAATGGCTGGCGCTCCCTGCCTTATATAAGGGGGGAGTGGCTCCAGGAGTGAGTGTAGCCTGATTGGCAACAATGTGCCTGCTGACTGTGATGTAGAGGGTCAAAGTTGACCCCAATGGAGCATTATGGGGGCGAACCGAACTTCCGGGAAAGTTCGCGATCGCATGCGAACGCGAACCACCCAAAGTTCGCCTGGAACCATTCGCCGGTGAACCATTTGGGCCATCTCTACTTCTCTGTCTCCCTCCGTTAGTCTGTAGCAGCCCCCCGAACTTACTTCCGGGTCGGGGTGGTCGCGACTTACTGCACAGGCCCGGTGAAGCATATGCTTGTACGCGTTCATATGGCCAGGAGTTGTGACATCACAAGTTACGTAGTAAGGCTGCGCAGAGCACTCCCTCCTGGCCGTGAAAAAGCGTACAAGGATACGCTTTGCTGGGCAGCGCCTGTGCAGTAAGTCGCGACCACCCCGACGTCATTTTTGACTAACAGAGGGGGACAGAGGAGAATGGAGGGGAGTGGTGGGTATGAAGAGAGCCACTAAACATGCCTGCTCCCCCTGTTTTTCAACCAAGATTTTCTAAGAGCTTGCAACTTCTTTTTAGTGAATCATCTTCAGACTCTCCTCCACAAAGCAGCATTCCTTATCTCTGTGTCATGTGGTACTATCCCAGAGGCCATGAAGTGCAATAGACCCTGCACGGGATGCTGCTACGGGTTGGCCCAGTAGCCACAGGGAGCCACATGGGAGAGACTGAAAAGTAAGGGTATAGGAAGAAAAAAACACTTTCTGCTCTCTGCACAATTGTTCTAATGACTGCATCTGCTCAGCCACTGAAAAGGAATCATACAAAGTTTTGCCGACAAAGATTTGTAGACAGACCCTTTTCAGTGTGCAGCAGGGTCTTGTGTACAGCATCCTACCCACAACCTCTCTAACCCTCCCCAAGTGCTGTGTACTGTAGTGATGCTGGAGGAGTCTGCAGAGGCAGTTCTGCCCCCAACCTGTCCACCCCTTTCCCAAGTGCTCTGTACTGTAGTGATGCTGGGGAAGAGGCAGTTCTGCTCCATCAGAGATGGACAGAGTGAGTGTAATAAGCTGTGGGTGGGAGCACACTCGTTTGTTGGTTTTCTGTATGCGTTTTCTGCACACCATGGGCTTGATTCACTAAACCGTGATAACTCAAATATCACACCTTATCAAAGATCACACCTTATGAAAATATATCACACCTTATCAAAGATATCACACCTTATCAAAATGAACACGCCTTATCAAAGTAGCATAGCGAGAGCTGCGAACTTATGCCTGCTAATTGGCAATGGCACTCGTCCTGCCCTGATCCCCTGTGGGTTCGTAGCGCTTGCTGTGCTACTCTGATAAGGTGTGTTGACTTTGATAAGGTGTGATATTGTGAAAATCCCTGGAGAAGCAGCTGCGGGCAGTCAGGATGCCTCCGCAGCTGCTTCGGTTTCCCTGTCAGGCATGTCTCCCATCCTTCCAGCGTCCAGCACGCCGAAGAGGGGACTGTCAGTGGCTCACAGAGTAGCTTTGTCGCGCGCGCACAGACGAGACCTTTATGCAGGAAGGAGGCGCGTTAGCTGACCGGCCGGTCGGCTGACGTCAGCGGAGACTCTCAGCGTCTCCGATTGGCTGATGAGCGGAGGCGTGGCCGAGGGGTCTCCTCTGCTTCTTAAGCAGCTTGGAGTCATTTGCAAAGTGTCTGCTGTTGCAAATGCTACGTGTTAGCACTCAGACCCTTAGATAGATCCGGTGTGCCTTGATCCGGGAGGAAACCGGGGATTTCACACAAGACTAGGATTTATTATTGTTTGATATATATATTGCTTGATATTCTGTGTATGACTCTGGCTCTCTTCTAAATTTGCTCTCGCCTTACGATTTAGTACTTTAGCCCATCTGATCTTGTTGCTAACCCTGCCTGATATTCTCATCCTTTTGCCTGCCGATTTTGTACTGTTCCTTCCTGTCTGTTGCCAATCCGATCTGTCTGACCACTCTACTCACCAGTGAGCCCTTGTCACTGTTGAGGTTCTTTACTGTTAGCACCCACCAGCTCCTCTGGTGAGGTCCTGCCAAACGTATCAGTATTACTGTTACACCAAGCACGTTACAATTGTTACACCTTTTGTATTTGTTGTCACGGCAGCTTCTGATATACCAGCATTATAGGTGATTCTGCAGATCACCTTATAATCAGGTATATATCTGCATTATTGGTGATACTGCAGATCACCTTATAATCAGAAATCTGCCTCTTGCTGACGCAAATCGTTACAGATAGCTTTTGATAAGGTGTGATATCTTTTCAAAAGGTGTGATATGTTTGATAAGGTGTGCAGGAAGTGAGGGGGGGGGGGGGCTCCATCCAAAGTTTCACAGGGGGGCCCAGTGATTTCTAGTTACGCCCCTGATCCAGTGGTCACTGGCAGCAAAACTAAAAATCTACCACTTACAAGGAATGGTGGTGTATCATCTCTTGTGGAACAGTCTAATGAAGACCAGTTGGCGACTTAGTCCCTGCACCTTGGATGAGCCCTCAGCAACCGTTGGTGCCAGGGTCACAAAACCTGCATTCGGATCCATAACAGATTGTGAGACTGCATAATAGGTGGTTAACATCTCCTGTAAAATATCATAAAGGTGTTCCAATGGAAGAGTCAATGGACATTTATTTAATCCATTGTGTAACGCTGGGTAATCACACTTCGAGCAAGATAATCGTAGTCAGAAAGTCAGCTATGGTCATACACGTAATATCAGATAATCTGCAGTACAAAAGGACTAATGCAAAGCTAGGTCAAATAACAGGCTAGGTTCATACACTGGTAGTCAGATGGCTGAAGTACAATGGGCTGAGACAGAGGTTAAGTAGTTTAACAGGCAGAGGTCATACACGTAAGTTCAGATGGCTGAGGTACAAACAAAGATGAGACAGAGACAGAGTTGTTAAGCTAGCAGTTGTCTATACCGGGTTTTAGATGACTGTAGTACAGAGGGATGAAACTTTAATCAAAGTGAAGGGCACGCCGGGTCATACACAGAATAACAATCAGGATAATATACAAATTAATATATATATATCTCTATCTATATCTATCTATATATATATCTATCTCTATCTATATCTATCTATATATATATCTATCTCTATCTATATCTATCTATCTATCTATCTATCTATCTATCTATCTATCTATCTATCTATCTATATATATATATCTGGTCTAACTAGATATATATCGGCAGTGTCTGTATATATATATATATATATAGCTCTGAAAACTAGCTGACTAGATACAATAGCAAGACAAGGTCCAATGCTCAGCGAACTGATAGCTATCACGTACACCGGACAACTGACCAGACAGGACTTATATACTGGTCAGAAACAGCAACCCCTGGAACTTCCAGCCAATCAGTAGTGCTCCTGCGGGAGCCAGTGACTATGTCAGCTGACACATCTCATACCTGTCTCCTAAGCCTATAAAGGCTGCCGTGAATCGCGTGCACCCGCCTGGGAACATGTCCGGGATCGCCACGCCGATTCACGCCTGCAGGGGAGGTGGGGATGCCAGAAGAGGAGGAACACGCGAGCGGCTTCCGCTGCTGCCCGGCTTCGCCGGCAGAGATTCCGGCATCAAGGTTTGTGACACACTACTTCTTTAGACTATCTCTCCACCGTATGGAGATGCATGCTGGCTTTACCTTCCTCAATATTAATCTGCTAGTTGCTTGACGGCAGAGAAGTGCGGGCAGGGAAGCGGCATGAGCAAAGAAGCTGGCCGTCACTCAGCCAAGGTGATCTGCAGGGTGGATAGCTTGCCAAGCGTCTAATGCTGGATGGGGGCCTCCGTATGCATGCCTAGCTATCGGCTGAGCGGGTGTTACACCTCATAACTTATAATTGGGATTTATGTTATAAAGTATGTGAAGTGAAGTGCATCTGCCCAGCTAATAATTGATGTATCCCATATGTATTAATGCATCAAGGCAATAGTAACGCCTATGTTTGCAAAACTAACTTACTAAGTTATAATATGTTACGTGGTAATGTTTTCTAGAGCAACAATGGTTGCACCATTCCTTTTTGAAAGGGAACAAAGAATACAGTGGGCATGATTCAAGCTTTTTCACGTGTTTTCATCTGGTTTCACCTTATCTATGTTACTTTTTTAAGCTCCAAAAGAGCAAAAATACTTTAGAATATAATTAAGGTAAGAAAAGTAATATTGAAATTAAGTTAATCAGGAACAACTTACTGTGAGTGATTATTTTGCTTGTAAGTGTGCTGAATATGTGCTGTTATTTCTATCAAATAGGTGATACATAAGTCATTTATGAGAAGTTTTGTGAATAGAGCCCATTGTGCTAATGAGAATCCTAACGTAAATCTTTTAGTGCAGATTACAAAAATATGGACAGTATAGTAATTCAAACAAAACGTATTCCACACCTTACAATGGATAGGACAGATTATTCAAATATAAACATGATATAAAGATATAAACTTTTACTTTGATGTTTTCTGTTGAAATAGCTGTTCATGGACAATATCTATGTTTTTTTATTTTTTATTATTTCACTTTCACCTCATTGAGCATTTAAAAGAGGAAAATCTCTGCCTTTATAGCATGCGGCCAATAAAGTTCTATATTGCGTGTCCTGTTTTATTATGATTTGAGTTGCAGGTGGGGTCTGGCTGCCAATGTCTCACGCAGGCACAAAAACAGCCACAAAAAATAAATATGATTAGCGCCCTTTTTTTGGTAGTGCAGCAAGCCATTGCGATCCGCTACAAGATTGATGTATCTTTATAATATGCTAAGAAATGCAATAACTTAAACAATGAAGATACGAAACAAGTATTATTTTAAAACACAAAAGTACAAAGAAGCAGATAAAATATAATAAGTCTCAAACATTCAAATCCAGACCAAAACAAAAAAGTTCTAAACTTGACTGCTTGAAGTTCATTAGCAATAGTCAATATAATATATACTGTCTACAAAAAAACAAGAAATACTTGTGGGAATTCATTTTGTTGTATGTGAAAGTAATCTTTAGTTGTAGGTAGGCTGTGAGTGTAAAGGTGGCCATACACTCGTTAGATTAGCAGCAGATAGATCATCAGATAGATTTCTGATGTGTTTAGGAACATTTTTTACTAGGAACAGATTTCCAATAGATTTCAGTATGAAATCTATTGAAAATCGATCTGATTTGTTTGCCATCAGATTTCCATTAGGTCCAATGCAAAATGATAAGCAATCTCAACAGATCGACCTAGATTTTCCAGCATGTCAGATCGATTGAAATCATTCGAAATCGGCCGCAAATCGATCGGTCAATCGCTAATCGGCTCAGTGTATGGGCCCCTTAATACTGTATTTTTCCCCTTTAAATAAAATAGTTGCAGACATACTTACATATCCAGCTGCTTTGTAAGATCTAAACTTATGTGAGCAGATGAGGTTTGTTTTGTTTGCTGGTTTCATTACAAGCGTAAACAGGAAAAACCTCAATTAGTCTCTGAGGTTTCTAAGGTTGTGTATTTTCTCTCCAGCAAATGACGTCAGCTACATGCTTTTGAAATACATTACATGTGTTAATTTTATAATGCAGGAGTTTTTTTTTTCATACAAGATATCCTTCTATTACTGATATGCCTCCTATAGTCACATACACATTTTAGTTTCTAATTTTTTTACTCAGTAAAATGATTGTGTCTATTGTATTAACAAATTATAAACAATTAAAAAGAGCCCTGTATTTTTAATTTGTTGAACTATAACAAGTTTCATATATATAACAATGTTTTGTAATTAAGTTTATTGTATATAAATTAAATATATATACAGGGAGTGCAGAATTATTAGGAAAGTTGTATTTTTGAGGAATAATTTTTTTATTGAACAACAACCATGTTCTCAATGAACCCAAAAAACTCAATATCAAAGCTGAATATTTTTGAAAGTAGTTTGTAGTTTGTTTTTAGTTTTAGCAATTTTGGGGGATATCTGTGTGTGCAGGTGACTATTACTGTGCATAATTATTAGGCAACTTAACAAAAAACAAATATATACCCATTTCAATGATTTATTTTTACCAGTGAAACCAATATAACATCTCAACATTCACAAATATACATTTCTGACATTCAAAAACAAAACAAAAACAAATCAGTGACCAATATAGCCACCTTTCTTTGCAAGGACACTCAAAAGCCTTTCATCCATGGATTCTGTCAGTGTTTTGATCTGTTCACCATCAACATTGCGTACAGCAGCAACCACAGCCTCCAAGACACTGTTCAGAGAGGTGTACTGTTTTCCCTCCTTGTAAATCTCACATTTTATGATGGACCACAGGTTCTCAATAAGGTTCAGATCAGGTGAACAAGGAGGCCATGGCATTATTTTTTCTTCTTTTATACCCTTTCTTGCCAGCTACGCTGTGGAGTACTTGGACACGTGTGATGGAGCATTGTCCTGCATGAAAATCATGTTTTTCTTGAAGGATGCAGACTTCTTCCTGTACCACTGCTTGAAGAAGGTGTCTTCCAGAAACTGGCAGTAGGACTGGGAATTGAGCTTGACTCCATCCTCAACCCAAAAAGGCCCCACAAGCTCATCTTTGATGATACCAGCCCAAACCAGTACTCCACCTCCACCTTGCTGGTGTCTGAGTCGGACTGGAGCTCTCTGCCCTTTACCAATCCAGCCACGGGCCTATCCATCTGGCCCATCAAGACTCACTCTCATTTCATCAGTCCATAAAACCTTAGAAAAATCAGTCTTGAGAGATTTCTTGGCCCAGTCTTGACGTTTCACCTTGTGTGTCTTGTTCAGTGGTGGTCGTCTTTCAGCCTTTCTTACCTTGGTCATGTCTCTGAGTATTGCACACCTTGTGCTTTTGGGCACTCCAGTGATGTTGCAGCTCTGAAATATGGCCAAACTGGTGGCAAGTGGCATCTTGGCAGCTGCACGCTTGACTTTCTCAGTTCATGGGCAGTTATTTTGTGCCTTGGTTTTTCCACACGGTTCTTGCGACCCTGTTGACTATTTTTAATGAAACGCTTGACTGTTCGATGACCACGCTTCAGAAGCTTTGCAATTTTAAGAGTGCTGCATCCCTCTGCAAGATATCTCACTATTTTTTATTTTTCTGAGCCTATCAAGTCCTTTTGACCCATTTTGCCAAAGGAAAGGAAGTTGCCTAATAATTATGCACACCTGATATAGGGTGTTGATGTCATTAGACCACACCCCTTCTCATTACAGAGATGCAAATCACCTAATATGCTTAATTGGTAGTAGGCTTTCGAGCCTATACAGCTTAGACTAAGACAACATGCACAAAGAGGATGAAGTGGTCAAAATACTCATTTGCCTAATAATTCTGCACTCCCTGTATATATATATATATATATATATATATATATATATATATATATATATATATATATATATATATATATATATATATATATATATATATATATATATATATATATATATATATACTGTATATACAGTATTAAGTATATAAAATATAAACTATATTTCTGAGTGATGCTGTTTTTTAAGGGTCTTCTTTCCCAGTCTTTAGCCTGTCCTTTCTGGACCCTAGCACACTCATACTGTATGCAGGTGTGGTGGACATCTCTCCCCATTGATAGTTTATTATGACTAAACCTAGCCCTACTCTCACATAGAATTTTTTTTCTACCAATGCATAACACAGAACCCTCCCCCTAGCTATGCCCTTATTATTAACTCCCCTGGTGGCACCTAACCCTCAACGCCCCTTAATGGTGCCTAACCCCCACTCCGATGGTGCCCAAACTTTAACTTTTCCCCTCCAGCAGCAGAGCCATGATTTGCAGCAATGAGAGGACATTTTGGCAAAGAAAAAATAGCAGACACAGAATCTTCCTGGTATGTAAATTGCATTTTTGCATAGCGCTATGCAAAGCCGTAATTTACATAGTGGGAAGACTTGGCACCTGCTTTTTTATCAGGCACCTCCCGGCGCCTAAATCTCCTCTCATTGCTGCAAATCACGGCTTTATGATGGGATCGTATGGCAGCGCCCTTTTTTCCTGTTTTAAGATCTCATATGTGAACTGATTAACCACTTCACAACTGAGGGGTTGTACCCCTGGAGCACCAGAGCAATTTTCACCTTTCAGCGCTCCTTCCATTCATTTGTCTATAACTTTATCATTACTTATCGCAATGAAATGAACTATATCTTGTTTTTTTTGCCACCAATTTGGCTTTCTTTAGGTGGGACATTATGCCAAGAATTATTTTATTCTAAATGTGTTTTAATGGGAAAATAGGAAAAAATGTGGGAAAAAATTATTATTTTCAGTTTTCGGCCCTTATAGTTTTTAAATAACACATGCTACTGTAATTAAAATCCATGAAATGTATTTGCCCATTTGTCCCGGTTATTACACCATTTAAATTATGTCCCTATCACAATGTTTGGAGCCAATATTTTATTTGGAAATAAAGGTGCATTTTTTTCAGTTTTGCGTCCATCCCTAATTACAAGCCCATAGTTTACAAAGTAACAGTGTTATACCCTCTTGACATAAATATTTAAAGAGTTCAGTCCCTAAGGTAACTATTTATGTATTTTTTTAATTGTAATTTTTTTCTTTTTATTACAAAAAAAAAACAAAAAAAAATTGGGGAGTGTGAGAGGTAATGAGTTAATTTACAATATCAAACTATGTATTTATATATGAAAAATGTTTTTGGATGTAGTTTTACTATTTGGCCACAAGATGGCCACAGTAATTTTTTGTTCATGCGACCTGTAAGCGTAGGAAGTACGCTTACAGGAAGTTCATTGAGGCTGGGAACCTTTTTTTTTCACAATGATCGCGCAGCTTTTCACGTAAGCATGCCGATCATTGCTGCGGGGAGTTAGATCAATGAACGGGAACAGTTTTCCCGTTCATTGATCTCCTGGCGAGCGCCCAGCGGCGTGCATGAGTGCGGGAGCACGTGCATGAGCGCGGTCAGCGGCGGTAGCAGCGGAGGGTGCGTGAATCTACGCTCCTGGTGGGTAAAGGATGTTAAAAGGAGCGTAGATACACGCACCCGTAGTGGTAAAGTGGTTAATCCATCACCACTCTGTTCTTGCAGATGCCGAGGTATTACAGGCAACTCTTTGGCTGGGAATTACATTTCCTGTGCCGCCACCTCGAAAAGCAAAATACAACATCTCTTTAAGCCCGTTATGGAAAAGCTCAATTTTTTCAGCCCTTTGTGATGGTGTTAGCATATCTCGCATTTTGTATTTGTAGTAATGAGGGTCTAACATGGTTTCCACCCAGTAGTGGTCTTAATCCTTAATTTTATGACATTGACAACAATTTATTTTTGTTTATTAAATGACAATTAAGCCAAAAATAAACAAATGGCTTGCTTGTATAGTCTGGGCCTAACACTGCACTCCAATGACAGTGACCTGCAGTGCTTTGTGACACAAGGAGCCTGATCCAATTCACTATTTCTCCTAAGTTTTCTCCTAGGACATAATTTTATCTTCTGTTTAAAATAACTTTTCAGCACTCATCAATTGAAAAAGTACCAAAAAGTAGGTGAACATGTAATGTCAAAATTATTATTAGTTAAGTATTAGTATTTCTTGCTTGCTGGTGGCCTGAAAGGCATTTTATTAACAGATGTGAAAATATCACCTAGGAGAAAACCTTGGCAAGAAAGTGAATTGGATTGGGCACAATGTATGATACAAAATTGTGCAGATGATACAAAATTGTGCAGAATCATCAACTCTCAGGAAGATAGTGTCATATTGCAACAGGATCTGGATAGGATGGCTATATGGGCACATACATGGCAGATGAAATTCAATGTTGACAAATGTAAAGTCATGCATTTTGGACGTACTAATGGTCTAGCACCATACAAAATAAATGGGATACAGTTGGGGACATCAAACTTGGAGAAGGACTTGGGAGTACTCATTGACAACAAGTTAAATAATCGTACTCAATGCCAAGCAGCTGCAGCTAAAGCTAACAAAATTTTGGGATGCATTAAAAGGGAAATAAAAACTCGAGATGCTAGCATAATATTGCCCCGTTTAACTCTCTAGTAAGGCCACATCTGGAATATGGAATTCAGTTCTGGGCACCACATTACAAAAAAGATATTGCAGTTTTAGAGCAGGTGCAGAGACGAGCTACAAAATTGATACGTGGGATGGAAGGTCTCACTTATCAAGAAAGGTTAGATGAACTGGGTTTATTTAGTCTAGAGAAAAGACGCCTTAGAGGGGATCTAATTAACATGTATAAATACATCAGAGGACAATATAATAGCTTGGCGGATAAGCTTTTTGTCCCTAGGCCTCCTCATAGGACTAGAGGACATGATCTGCGCATGGAGGAAAAACGTTTTAGCCATTTATTTAGGAAAGGGTTCTTTACAGTAAGAGTGACTAAGATGTGGAATGCATTGCCACAGGAAGTCGTTATGGCAAACTCTATACCTGCATTTAAAGGGGGCTTAGATGCTTTCCTTGCGTTGAAAGACATCCATGGCTACAATTACTAGGTAATGCCTAATGATGTTGATCCAGGGATTTTATCTGATTGCCATCTGGAGTCAGGAAGGAATTTTTCCCTTTAGGGGCTAATTGGACCATGCCTTGTAAGGGTTTTTTCGCCTTCCTCTGGATCAACAGGGATATGCGAGGGAGCAGGCTGGTGTTGTACTTTATACTGGTTGAACTCGATGGACGTATGTCTTTTTTCAACCAAAATAACTATGTAACTATGTAACTATGACAGTGATAACAATTTTTTTTAATGACAGTGCAGTCACTTAATCCCTTAATTTTAATACAGTGATGGGCTGTAACCTGTAACAATAATGCAGCCACATACTCCACTGCACAGGTGTTGTACTATAAGCTACACACACTAAAAATAGTAACAAAATATATAACAGCAGGTCCCTAATTGGGGAACTAGAAGGTGCAGAACACCTATGAAAGCAGCTACACAGCAATGGATAACACAGAGCAATGTGAGCAGCAAGCAATCTAACTTTCCCTCAATCTGCAGCACACAGCTCTCCCTACACTGACTCCAGGCAGACTGTAAAATGGCAGCCAGGTTACTTTCTTTTAGGGGTTGAGGCCCATGTGGTAAAAATAACTAATTGGCTGTCTTGTGCCACCTGAATTAAGGGTGAAGTGTCAAAATATGGCACCAACGGAAAGTATGGGGCAATGGAGATCATTGCATAATGTTTGCAGAAACCATGAATGGCAGGTGTTCCTCCATCACTAAAAGCATGGCATTGCACCATTCCAGTTCCACTGCACCTCTCTCTTTCTCCTTTCCCTGCCTAGCGGGCCTGCTAACTTACTAGTTAGCACAGAGCTGGGCTGATGTCTTGACAGGGTTGAGGAAGAATACAAATCTAAAAACTGTATCCTTCTGATTGGCTGAATTACAGACACTCGTCTAGGAGCTGTTCTTCACTACTCATTAAGCCAACCCATTCAGCTCTCTTGGCTTCCTCTGCCCTGGCAGGACTTCAGCCCACAAGGCAGGAGAAGGGGAAAACTCACCACCATGCACAGAGCAAGGCTAAGGTCATGCCAGGAACGAAAAAACATAGAGAGCCAGATGTACAGGCTAGATGGGCAGTGTGTAGGAGAGAAGCCCTCTAATTGATTGAGATACAGAATATAAAAGCAAAAGTGGAACTAGAATGGTGTTAATGTCATGAAGTGCAGTCTGGCAAGAAAATGGTGAACCCACGATCGAGCTCTACATGCTCGATCGTGGGTTCACCATTTTCTTGCCAGACTGCAAATCTCAAACTGAACCACAAGAGGCTCTAAAAAGATGCCTATAAGGAAGATAAACTCTCATGTTTATTAATTTCATTCTATGTCTCAATGGGGATACTTTCATTATTTAGAGTAATGTCTGAGAGTAACAGAAAAGGTTGGTCAATGCTTCACAGCTTTTCGTATATATCTGCATATGTGCAACTGACATCTTTGTCTTTGGTTATGTTTAGAGATAGATGTTCTTGCTGACCTATTGTAAATTAAACCAAGGATGCAAATTTTTTATGAATTTCAGTGATTACACATATAAGTTGAGCTTGGCCTAGCCCATGACTGGGGTGCTAATTACAAAAAAGCAATATCATTCTTTACTGAGACAAAGGAGTTTAATGCCCACAATTTACATTGAGATGGCACCAACTAAGAAGTGGTTGTATCATCACAAAACACAATGCCATGTTCCTACCAGCTTTTGCTATCTCTAAAGGTAAACTACTCCTTGCATAAACTAGTGTACTGGTTAAGGGCATCGCCTTTGACATGGGAGACCAGGGTTCGATCCTGGCTAGGGTGAGTACCTATTCTGTAAGGAGTTCAAGGCAAGACTTGCTAACACTGCAGGGTTGCCTCTTGAGCGCGTCCCAGTGGCTGCAGCTCTTGAGCGCTTTGAGTCCGACAGGAGAAAAGAGCTATACAAATGTTCAGATTATTATTATAAACTATACATATGTAAAGTGTGCAACGAGGTCCACCCAGAACGTAATCCTTCAGGACAGCAAATGAACTTTGTTCTGGTTATGATGCGGCCTTCTACATCATAACTGGTGCACTCAGACACTATAAAACTGTATATAGTGAAAAAGAAGCCTGATCAGTGAGTCAACTTTGGTAGTGAATTTAATTCTAAGAGTGCAATGAAGGCTTTGCTGTCAACTAGCATCCTGGGTTGCTCTTGGACAGGGGACCTTACTCTGTTTTAATGTCTGAGTGGACTTTCTTGTGCATGTAAAGTGCATTTGCTGTTTTGAAAGAGTCAGAGAGACTTTATACATGCATGGTTTATGTTATGTCTTAAAGTGAACCTTAAGCCAGAAAAAAAAAATGAGTTTTACTCACCTGGGGCTTCTACCAGCCCCCTGCAGCAGTCCTGTGCCCTCGCAGTCACTCATGGCTCCTCTGGTCCCCCGCTGCCAGCTAGTTTTGTTTTTGTCGACAGGCCCGTCAGGACTGGCAACGCGTAGCTTTTTCCGCATTCCCGACTGTAATTAGCGCTATTGCGGACCGCAACGCGTACAAAAATACGCGTTGCTGCATATCTTTACATGCGTAATGCAGCAACGCGTATTTTTGAACTCATTGCGGTCCGCAATATCGCTAATTACAGTCGGGAATGCAGATAAAGCTACTACGCGTGGCCAGTCCTGACGGGCCTGTCGGCAAAAACGAAGCTAGCTGGCAGCGGGAGACCAGAGGATTAGTGAGTGGCTGCGAGGGCACAGGACTGCTGCAGGGGGCTGCTAGAAGCCCCAAGTGAGTAAAACTCATTTTTTTTTTCTGGCTTAAGTGTCTCTTTAAGGTTTTCAAAGGACGCACCACCAGTGTTATGATTGTGTGAAAGTTTTAGCGCAATTCTTAGACTTTATATTAAATTACCTCTTACACTTCATTTTATAGTTTTAAATACTTAACTGTTTATATGTGCCTCCTCCAGTAGTTCTAGTACTATAGATCTCTGTTGGGGATCTCTCAGATCCAGAGTGATAGTTAGCTTCATAGCTGGGCCTCTTGACCACCCAGAGAATTTATTCAATTCACTTTTTGTTTTTGCCTGGCAGATAATGATTTATCTTCTTTTTAAAATAATGTTTCAGCACTATGCAGTTGGAAAAAAAGCAAAAAGTATTTTTACAATTTTCTTGCTTGCTGGTAAAAGGCATTTTACTGACAAGCAGTGCTGCTCAGATACCCCTTTTCAAAATCTGAATTGAATTCGGATCCGGATACCCAGATATCTGGATCCGAATTCGAACTTTTTGGTATCCGAGTAAAATCGGATATCTGAACCCAATATTCTAGATATCCGGTCGGATTCGGATATCCAGATAGAAAACCGTAAGTGACCTGAAAAAGGCTTAAAATGCTTCCAAAAGTCTCTCTCTCTCTCTCTCTCTCTCTCGGACTGAATGCCATTTTTGCCACTGAAGGTGATTTTTGGTTCTGCTCGGAAATCCAAACTAACTATCCGCCCGGATTTCGGATTTTCACATAGAAATCCGAGTTTGCTCGGATAGTGCTATTCGGATTTACAAAGATATCCGAATTCATATTCAAAGTTCGGATAGTGGAAAAAGTTCGGATTATCTGGGTAGTTCGGATACCCGAATTTTGGATAAGCACCACTGCTGACAAGGTGTTAAAATATCACCTAGGAGAAAACTCAGGAGAGAGGTGATATTTTTGCACCTTGTAAATCCCCTTTAAACTACCTGCAAGCAAGGAAATACTTAAAATAATTTTGATAGTACGTTTTCACCTATGTTTAGGTACTTTTTCAATTGTAAAATGTGTGAAAGTTTTTTAAAAGAGAATCTAAATATTATCTCCTAGAAGTTAACTCAAGACATAGTTCAGGAGAAAAAAAAGTAATTGCATATGGGCTCATGGGCCATATGCAATTCTCTTTTTCTCTTGAGTTTTCTTCTAGGAGATCATTTTTCATCTTCAGTTTAAATTAACTTTTTTTGCACTTTGTAATGGAAAAAGTACCAAAGGTAGGTAAAAAAAGTACTGTCAAAATTATTTTGAGTATGTGTTTGCTTGCTGGGAGTGTAAAAGGCATTTTATTTACTGGTTGTGAAAGTATAACCTAGGAGAAAATTCAGGTCAATAATTAAATTACATATGGCCCCATGGGCCATATGCAATTCACTTTCTCCTGAGTTTTCTCCTATGAGATAATATTTTAAGTTGACTTTTTAGCACTTTGTAAATGCAAAAGTACCAAAATGTTGGTGAATATGTACTGTCAAAATTATTTTGAGTATTTGCTTGCTTACTGGTGATGTAAAAGGCATTTTATTTACCAGTTGCATATGACCCCATGTGTCCAATTCTATGAGGAAAATGACTGACCCTAAAAATGTTTGTGGCTCGAGCCCCATTTCTTAGCAGATCAAACTATCTTTCTCTGTGAGGGGCCAGGAACTGTAAGAGACACCTGAAAGGAATAAAAAAAATACACGCGTCATCAGTAAAATAATGCAAGGGTCATCCGGAAAGTAACAGCCATTTACATTTAACCTCTTGAGGACTGCAGGGCTAAACCCCCCTAGTGACCAGGCAATTTTTAGTTTAAAAGGCCACTGCAGCTTTAAGGCCAAGCTGCAGGGCCGCACAACATAGCACACGAGTGATTTCCCCCCCCCCCCTTTTCTCCCCACCAACAGAGCTCTCTGTTGGTGGGGTCTGATCGCTCCCCCCATGTTTATTTTTTTTTTTAATAAATATTTGTGTTGCCGCTTTAAAAAAAACAAACCCTTCTTCCTTTAAATCCCTTCCCTCCCTCGCTCCCTCCCCACAGCCGGCCAATTATGGCGATCGGCTGTCATAGGCTTCTGCCTATGAGAGCCGATCGCTCTCTTGTCCCCCAGGGGCACAGTCATGTCACACGGCTGTCCCCAGTGCAGCGCTGCTGCTGATCGCAGCGCTGCACAGAGTAAATAGACGGCGATCACGCCGCCTAACAGTCTCCTGAGCGGCAATAGCCGCTCGGAGACTGAAGGCGGGGCGGAGCTCCGCCCCCCAAGCAGGAGATGCGCGCGCAGCCTGCTCGCGATCTCCTGCAAAACAGAGCCCCAGGACTTTATGCCACTTGGCGTTAGGCGGTCCTGGGGCTGCCACCGCGGCCACGCCTGCCGGCGTGACGCGGTCGGCAAGAGGTTAATGAATTAAGAAAACTCCAAATGGATTTTATTTTAAGCACACTGGCCCATGGGTAATTCATTTCTCCTGATTTTTGCCCTTGGTGATATTTTCATGCTATTCTAAACCAACAAGGAAATACTCAAAATAATTTTGATAGTACTTTTTCATCTATTTCTTGGTACTTTTTCAATTCCAAAGTACTGACAAGTTATTTTAAAGAGAAGATGACAAATTATGTCCTAGGAGAAAACTTAGTAGAAAAGGTGAGTTGCAGAAGGACCACTGTATCTTCAGATTATGTCTCATCAGATTAAATACATTATCACCTCTATTGTGTAAACATTTATAATAGAATTCTGCAAGATTTTCAATCCCTTTGTCGTAGTAGCATTACACTCTTCACCTATGGATTGGAGAGGGGCGGGGCTTCACTTTAATGCTGCTGAACAAACAGTCACTGGTGATCTGAAGTCATAACAAGTGGTGCAGGGAGTTAAAAAAAATTAACATGCAAGTTAATTTACACAGGAATGATACCATTCCTAGCAGAAAAAAACAGCTTTTAATCTCCAGGTGACCATTGTAATAGTAAAAAATTGAGTAAAAATAAAGTCTCTACATCTAAAATAGGTATGTCAGACAACATGAGCCTAAAAAAAAATATTGAAATAAATAGATCAAGTGAAAATCAATAAATACATGGTAGGCTTTCATAGGCACTACACTGCTTTTAAAATGTCAAACGCAGAGTTTCTTCTAACACGTTCAATATGGTATCCTTCCTTCCCCATTATATAGACATAAGTAGTAAATGTAGGTCATGAATATTATGTGTGACGAAGGTGTTAATATGACTTCAACCACAAAATTCTAAACCACCTTAACACCTAGAAAATCTATTATATTTTAAAGAAAGTACATTTTCTTACAGAGCACAAAAACACAAACACTGCAAAGCCTTCTGATGCAATATACTCTTAGTGAATTACTAAAATACAGTCGGTGCAAAAGTTTAGGCAGCGGTGTTAATCGTTAAGATTTTCCTGTGTAAATCGTTTGTTGTTATGATGAAAAATGTCAGTTAAATATATCACATTGGAGACACACACAGTGATATTTGAGAAGTGAAATGATGTTTATTGGATTTACAGAAAGTGTGCAATAACTGTTTAAACAAAATTAGGCAGGTGCATACATTTTGGCACCACAAAAAGAAATGAAATCAATATTTAGTAGATCCTCCTTTTGCAGAAATTACAGCCTCTAAACGCTTCCTGTAGGTTCCAATGAGAGTCTGGATTCTGGTTGTAGGTATTTTGGACCATTCCTCTTTACAAAACATCTCTAGTCCATTCAGGTTTGATGGCTTCCAAGCATGAACAGCTCTCTATAACTCACACCACAAATTTTCAATTATATTCGGGTCTGGGGACTGAGATGGCCATTCCAGAAAGTTGTACTTGTTCCTCTGCATGAATGCCTTAGTGGATTTTGAGTAGTGTTTATGGTCGATGTCTTGTTGAAAGATCCAGCTCTGGCGCAGCTTCCGCTTTGTCACTGATTCCTGGACATTGGTCTCCAAAATCTGCTGATACTGAGTGGAATCCCAGTCTCTACACTGGCCACACAGACCCACAGCATGATGGAACCATCCCTATATTTTACTGTAGGTAGCAGGTGTTTTTCTTGGAATGCTGTGTTTTTCCTCCATCCATAACACCCCATGTTATGCCCAAATAACTCCATTTTAGTTTCATCAGTCCACAGCACCTTATTCCAAAATGAAGCTGCCTTGTCCAAATGTGCTTTAGCATACCTCAAGCGGCTTTGGTTTCCTCTGCATCTCTCTTGCATACAGCATCTTCTTGTGTAAAGTGCGCCAAATGGTTGAACGATGCACAGTGACTCTATCTACTGCAAGATGATGTTGTAGGTCTGTGGTGCTGGTCTGTGGGTTGACTCTGACTGTACTCACCAATCGTCGCTTCTGTTTATCCGACATTTTTCTTGGTCTGCCACTTCGAGCCTTAACTTGAACTGAGCCTGTGGTCTTCCATTTCCTCAATATGTTCCTAACTGTGGAGACAGACAGCTGAAATCTCTGAGACAGCTTTCTGTATCCTTCCCCTTAACCATGATGGTGAACAATCTTTGTCTTCAGATCATTTGAGGGCTGGAACCCACTAGAGCGATTTTCTGAGCGTTTAGGGAGTGATTCAAACCGCTAGCGATTTCCCTAAACGCTCAGCTAATGGTAATGGATGGGCCAAATTCCACTGGAGCTATTGCGAATTTGCGATTACAAAATCACAAAATGCAGGACATGCAGCATTTATAGCGGTTAGCATTTCTGCAATGTAAATTATATAAACGCTGGCCTAATCGCTCATTAACACCTACACAGAGCGATTTTGCTAACGTTTTTACATTACTGCACACTGTAACAAATTTAAAATTAATTGAAAGGACCAATCAGAATTAAAAACGCTAATCGCTATGCAACCGCTGGCCAATTGATTACACTTTTTAAAATCACTACCCAAAACGCTCATGAAATCGCTTACAAAACGCTCATACAAAACGCAAGCGATGGCGATTAGCGATTTGTAGTGGGTTCCAGGCCTTAGGGCTGGAACCCACTAGAATTATTTTCTGAGCGTTTAGGGAGCGATTCAAACCGCTGGCAATTTCCCTAAACGCTCAGCTAATGTTAATGGATGGGCTAAATTCCACTGGAGCAATTGCAATTACCAAATCACAAAACTCAGGATATGCAGCATTTTTTTCATTTAGCGTTAGCGATTAGTGTTAGCGTTTCGGCAATGTAAAGTATATAAACGCTGGCATAATCGCTCGTCAAAATCTACACAGAGCGATTTTGCAAGCGTTTTTACATTACTGCACACTGTTACAAAATGAAAATTAATTGAAAGGACCAATCAGAATTAAAAACGCTAATTGCTACACAACCGCTGGCAAATTAATTACACTTTTTAAAATCGCTCCCAAAAACGCTCATGAAATCGCTTACAAAACACTCATACAAAACTCTAGTGATTGCGATTAGCGATAGCGTTTTGTAGTGGGTTCCAGGCCTTAGAGTGGTTTTGAGACCCCTATGTTGCTACTCTTCCGAGAAAATTAAAAGAGGAGGGAAACTTACAACTTGACCCCCTTACACACTCTTTCTCATAATTGGATTCACCTGTGTATGTAGGTCAGGGGTCACTGAGCTTACCAAGCCAAATTGAGTTCCAAAAACTAGTTTTAAATGTTTTGGAATCAATAAAATGACAACAGAGCCCAAATGTATGCACCTGCCTAATTTTATTTAAACAATTATTGCACACTTTCTGTAACTCCAATAAACTTAATTTCCATTCTCAAATATTACTGTGTTTGTCTCCTATATGATATATTTAATTGGCATTCATAACAACCAACAATTTATACAGGAAAATCATGACGATTAACAAGGTTGCCCAAACTTTCCCACTGTAGATGTAATCACTGACCAATAGTAAAATTCCTCTATTATCATTGCTGCATTTCCTCCCCCTCTTTATTTGATAGATTCGTGAACTAGGCCGTTGATTAACATGAGTGTTCAGCTTAAATCAGTTTTTCTATGCAGAAAAAATGCGCACAAAAATAAACAAGTGTGTCTGACTCACAGTATAGAGGTATAGGGAACACCTTATATTCGAATCAGACCCATGGAGGGGCAACAAAGAGCTATAGGCTTAGTGAGAAGTGTAGCGGAGGGTAAGTTTTAGCTGTTAGGGTGGGGGGAGATTAGAGTTAGGTATCAGAAAGCACGCATCATTAATTGCGCACCCGCAGCCGGGAGTGCTCTGCGCATGCCCAGAACGTAGTCGTGACATCATGTGCAGAGTGCGTGATCAAGGACACGCGTAGCTGGGTCAGCGCCTGCGCACTAATGCTTGACCTGGCTGCGGGGGGATTTGCACAATAACGGAGGGGAACGGAGGACTTTTTTACTTTTTCATTCAGCTCTGGTATCCTTCAAGAGTTACATTTAGAGTTCCATGAATTTTGCATTGAAGTCTATGGTGCTGACTGTCCACATTAATTGTGAAACCCCGACACAAATTCACTATTCATGGCAAAGAAAAAAACACTTTGGGCCCTTTTCCACTAGCAATCGCACTCACAAATCACAAACGCCAGCGATTGCGATTTTTCATTAATTTTGTTATGCGATTGCGATTTTCATTTGCATTGCACTATCCCTCTGAAAATCAGTCCAGAAACCGATCGCAATTTGCGATTTACAAATCGAATCACTATAGTGGAAAATACTTCTCATGATTTCTATGATAAAGTAGCAACCCTAGCGATTTAAAAATCACTAGCGATTTGCGATTTTGCGATTCAGCTGTGTAGTGGAAAAAGGCCCTTTGTAGTTTTTGAGAAAACAGATTTTAAAGTTTGGCATGAAAAAGTGATGTATAAACCCCTTAAATGCCAGATTTCAACATATTTGTCAATAAATAAGAAAATGGACAGCCTACAGTCCCCCCCTCCCACTGCTAACCACTTGTGCCCCATGCAGGCTTGTATTCCCCAGGGAATTGGTTACCCGCCATTGTTAGGCCTTTGCACCCTGAGCTAGAAGCTATAGCAACACCCTACTGATGTAGTGGTACCAGGGCCTTTACTATCGCTGTAGTAACTGCATCCTCATGGAAAGGAGTAGTTACTAAGGCTTTTTTTGACATGCATAAAAAAAAACATTTTATGTGAACCAGCCTATTGATTAACATGTGCTGTCAGAGCTAATGTGTTTTCACATACAGGAAAATATACACTGTGAATATACAAAAAAATGTTATTTAAAAAACCTGAAACTGGGCTTTAAATAATACATTTATTTACACAGACCTGTATATAAAGCCTGAAAGAGGCGCTTCTGAGGAGCACTGTACTCACTGCTTCTATTTTCTGCATATTATAGTAGAGAAAAAGCACCATTCTAATCATTATCATTGCTGTGCTATCTGTTGTCATTAGCTATGGTCACATGATGCTGCCTGAGCCAGCCTCTAGCAGTGGCAGTTATGGTCTCACACTGCTGCATGAGCCAGCCTCCAGCAGTGGCAGTTACAGTCTCAAGCTGCTCCATGAGCCGCCTCAACTGTCACTCCAGGCCTAGCAGCATTTGATGCAGCAACATACCTGGTGTTCTCCCTGAACTGATCCCTGAATTTGGCTATATCTGACTTCTACAACATGTTTTTCCAACTGCTCTGCTACGTGTGGCTCTGCCTTGTGCCACCAGTCCTTGTCTGGCAGTTTTTCATCATTTGTGGCAGAATCTGGACTCTGGCTGGACACTGTAAGTATCAGCAGTACACACACAATATGACACTATGTTTCCACATATCTCCACTAGATGTTCACATTATCAGCCATAGGGGGTTTCCAAGGGAGGAGATTTATTAGTAGTATTTAGTGTTTATATAATAAATGGCTATCCCTATCTATCAAGGGTTCATTTGTTTTTTTAAATCTAGGCCTTTCCACAGTGGCGTAGCAATAGGAGATGCAGAGGTAGCGGCTGCACCAGGGCCCTTGGGCCAGAGGGTCCCCAGGGGGTCCACTTTCCGCCACAGTATTAGCTCTTTATTGGTCCTGTGCCGGTAATAATCACTTCTATAGATGCTCTGAATATAGTAATCATCATCATCAGTAATCAAACTGTTCCCCATCCCCTTCTTGCACCTCTGACACTGTGCTTGTTCTTGGCAGGTTTTGGTGCGCTGCATCAATTGTTATGTATAGAGTGCTGGGGAGGAGGAGGGCAATGGAAAACTTGCACTGGGGCCCACAACTCCTTAGCTACGCCACTGCCTTTCCATGTTGCCACAGCAACATCCTCCTGCTGATGTAAAATGTGTGTACAAGGGACTGTACCATTACTGTGGCAACTGCACCCTTATGTCAAGTAGTAGATACTGAGGCATACATGCAAAAATGGCATCGGGGAAAAAGGGCACGTGGTGTAAACGATAAGCGGTAACAGTGTGTATATAATTATTGTGTTTTATTTCGTTTATTAAATGTTTTATTAATTTGTAAAGCATTATTGTAATGTGTATGAAATCGCAAATTGTGAAAACGATAATTTTCCATTTTGAAAGTAAAACGTATAATTACGTTTGTTAAAAAACGATAATATATGTATAATCATTATAATTGTATAATATTGTGTATAACCTTCATTTATCGTTTCTTCATGAAAATATTGTTTATAGCCCTCCCTCTACCTATCCTAACCCTTAGAACCCCCTGGCGGTGCCCCCCTGGTGGTGCTTAACCCTAAGACCCCCTGGTGGTGCCTAACCCTATATCCCCCTGGTGGTGCCTAACCCTAAGACCCCCATGGTGGTGCCTAACCCTAAAACCACCCTGGTGGTGGCTAAGCCTAAGACCCCCCTGGTGGTGCCTAACCCTAAGACCTCCCCTGGTGGTGCCTAACCCTAAGGGCCTATTTCCACTACATGCAGATTGGATGCAGAATGGATGCAGAAATTTATACAGTATATATGTAAAAACACATGTTTTTTTTTCTTCTGCCCTGTGCGACTCTTCAGGGCCACTTTAAATTTTTGTCCCGCCCTGTGACATCACGCCGCCGCTCTGATTGGCCGCCGGGTCCCCGGAACAAGAGCGGGGCTACGGGGAGCCCGGCGGCCAGCGATGTACGCAGAAAGGCCGGGGAGAGCCGGGGGAGATGCTGGAGTCCTGCTGTGCATCAGTGATCGCGCGCTGGACTCCTAAAAGGCAGGGAATTCCCTAGCCTGACCTGAGCTTGGGCTTACCGCTCGCAGCTCATCTCTCCAAGCCCGAGCTCAGGTTGGGCTTACCGCCAGGGAGGCTACTGAGGCTTTTCTATGTTGCCATAGCAACTGCATCCTAAGGGTAATGTACCATAGTAGTTTAGGCTGAGAGACACGGCCAAGCGTTTGCAATGTGTTTGTTTTGAAATCGATTTTGCTGCGGTTTTTCAAAACCATGATGATTTTGCGGCGAGTATCATTCAAGTCAATTGGAATGCGTTTTTCAAAATGCAAATGAATCGCAAACACTTGCAAAACACTTGGCAGTGTGTCTGTAGCAAACCTCCCAACTTTGTCAAATAAGAGGGAGGCATGCTTTTTAGGGCAAAACTAGCAAGAGACATGACTTTATTATATCTCTCATCAAAAGTCCATAAGGAATTTACATTTTCTTGTGCTTAATGTGATGTTTTGTTTTTTTTCTGCAGTGCGGCGTCTCTTCTCCAGACCACCCCTCGTCATCACACCCAGCCCTGACGCCATCCTGCTGTACTCACAGCTCATTGAAGTGCAGAGATCTCTGGTGAGTATTATTATTCCTCCCTATTGCAGCTAATCAACCCTAATTAGTGCCAATTAGGTAGAATATGTATTGTTTTCTGTGTTAATTCAAAATGTAATATATATTTCTCTTTTCAGCACCGTGAAAGAACCAGGAATGCCATGCCGATTGCCCTGGCTATCCAGAAGTCCTGGGATCAGAAGACAGGCAGGCGAGTGCACCCACTCTTCCGGTTGAGTGAACCTGCTCCAACACGTAAGAGACTAGTAAAGGGAATACCGTATTACATCCACTATAATGCACGGGACACTTGGCTTTCAGTTTTCTGTGTGTGTTTTCTTCCCACCATGTGTATATGCAGAAAAACGCACACATTTGTTTCACAGCCGCTAATGTAATAAAAAAGATGCACAGAATGTGCAGAATTATGCAGCAGGATGTCAGTTTCTTTCCTGCGCATAAGTAAAGGATAAAAAAGGGCGCATGCAGCAAGTGGACTAATTGGGTGCCGCAATAGGCGCAATATGAAATATATCAGTATTTGCGCGGCGGAGCAGAAATATGGACACCCGGTAAACAGCAGGTGATACCACAGCACCCGCTATGTATCGGGCACCGCAGGCTCCAAATGCTGATATTTTTAGGTGTCTATGGTGGCGCCCGAGAACTAGCATTTTTGGGCTTTTTTTGCCACAAATGCATCGTATCTCGGCTAGTGGAAATGGGCACTTAGGTAGCTAGTGGGTTTAGGCAGGTAGTGTGTGTGTGTGTGGGGGGGGGGATTAAGAGTTGGGCATTAGGTAGGTAGTTTGAGTGGGGGGGGTGTTATTAAGGATTAGGCATTCGGTAGGCAGTGTGCGCAGGGGAAGAGTTTAGGTTTAGGTATTAGGTAGGTAGTTTGTGCAGACGCGTGAAGGGTTAGGTAGATGGAAGCAGGAAATTTGGGCGCATGAGGCAGGTGGACAACAAAAAGGGCGCCGCCATTCACTTCCATAATAAATACCGTTTAATCGGCGCCCAACAGGAAAAAAGGGCGCTGGAGAAAAATAACGTTTTAAAAGCGGCGCCCGGAGACTTTTAATGTTTTATAACTGTTTCTCATGATTACACATTATTTAATGATTTATAATTTTTTAAACATTATTTTTAAATGAAAAACAGTACAATATTTTTTTAAAACATTACTTTTAAACGAAAAACCGTACATTTTTTTTTTTTACATTTTTAAACGAAAAACCGCACCATATTTTTTTAAAACGTTATTAATGCTTATCACAGGGGGGTCTTAGGTTTAGGCACCACCAGGGGGGTCTTAGGTTTAGGCACCAACAGGGGGGTCTTAGGTTTAGGCACCAACAGGGGGTCTTAGGGTTAGGCACCACCAGGGGGGTCTTAGGTTTAGGCACCTACAGGGGGGTCTTAGGGTTAGGCACCACCAGGGGGGTCTTAGGTTTAGGCACCAACAGGGGGGTCTTAGGTTTAGGCACCAACAGGGGGGTCTTAGGGTTAGGCACCACCAGGGGGGTCTTAGGTTTAGGCACCTACAGGGGGGTCTTAGGGTTAGGCACCACCAGGGGGGTCTTAGGTTTAGGCACCAACAGGGGGGTCTTAGGGTTAGGCACCAACAGGGGGGTCTTAGGGTTAGGCACCAACAGGGGGGTCTAGGGGTTAGGGATAGGTACAGGGAGGGTTCTGTGTGAGAGTAGGGTTAGGTATAGCTTTAGGAAAATTCGTATTAATGTTTTATAAAACGTTATTATAAATTTCAATTTTTAAACAGGGAAGATTAACGTTTTTAAAATTGCCGATTTTATACACATTATTTAATGATTTACAACTTTATAAAACATTATTTTTAAACGAAATACAACACAATTTTTTTTTAAACGTTATTCATGATTATCTTTTAAAACCCTGCGCCCTTTTTTCCCGGCGCCCTTTTTTAACGTACGCTAGGTAGATAGTGTGTTGTTAAAGGGGGGAAGAGTTTAGATTTAGACATTAGGCAGGTAATGTTTCCTGGGAAGGGGGGAATTATCCTAGTAGGGGTTTAAGGGTTAGGCTTTAGGCAGGTAGGTGGGGTGGGGGGTTAAGGGCATTAGGTAGGTGGTGTGTGCGGGGAAAGAGTTTAGGTTTAGGCATTAGGCAGGGAGTGTATGTGTGTGTGTGTGTGTGGGGGGGGGGGGGGTTAGACATTAGGCAGGTAGTGTATGCGGGGGGGGGAGGGTTAGGCAACAGGTAGGTAGTGTGTGTGTGTGGGGTAGTTTAGGTTTAGACATTAGGCAGGGAGTGTATGCGAGGGGGGGGGGTTAGACATTAGGCAGGTAGTGTATGTGTGGGGGGGGGGGGGGTTTAGGCATTAGGTAGGTAGTGTGTGCTGGGGGGGAGATGTTTAAGTGATAGGCATAAAGTAGGTAGTGTGTGCTGTTGGGGGAGATTAGGTTTAGGCAGGTAGTGTACACGGGGGGGGGGATGTTTAAGTGTTAGGCATTAGGTAGGTAGTGTGTGCTGGGGGGATTTAGGTTTAGTAAATTTTAGTCGCTAGTGGCTGGCTGGTTAGGCATCAGAAAGACGTTAATTTTAGGGGGGCAGGTTATGATTAGCCATAAGGAAGGGGTTAATGTTGGAAAGAGGTCAGTCCTAGCTGTCAGGAAACAGGTTACCCCTTATGATGGGAGTTTAGGGTCAGGTATGAGAAATTAGGTCTCTCTGTAAGAGGATTAAGCAGATTGAGTTGAGCAATGGGGAAGGAGAGCCAAAACTGCACATGAAAAATGTTTTACAAAGCTTATATAGTGGAGTATTGGTAACTGCAACATACATTTTTATCCCCGCAGCTGAATCTAATTGGTGCTAGGATCATACCAACCCTAAAGTGATAAATAGGGATTTCTGTCACATTGTCTAGTATTTTGCCTCTGACAGACCAATACTAAAGTGAGCCATACACACATCAAATTTCCCTGTCATGGGAATCTATAGCACAATGTGACACATCAATCATAATTTTTATGGATTTTTACTTGAACAAATAGAGGTGGGGGAGGCGTGGCGGTAGATCAGTGGCACATAGCATTGCACTGCATCAATCAGTCACAGCTGCATATCAATAGATTTAGATTTCATGCTGACTGCACTATACCATGCAGCTGCAACATTTAGTGAGACTTTTAGAGCAGCTTTGAGCAAAGTTGAGCATCGTTTGTATGCAAAATATGAACTGTAATAACTAGGGGGGAAAAAGACAGATTTCCTTTACAAAACTAGAACTATTTCAATGTAATCTCATTTGATCTTGTGATCATTATTTTGTGTGAACAGTATGACTAATCAACATGTTTTCTCCCCCCCCTGACAGAGACTCCGCGACCGTTTGGCGGCCCCTTCTCCCGGGCGGGCCTGTTCCTGGAGGACTGGTGATATGGAGGTGGTAAGTCTTTATTTTGTCCCATAATTCACAGTTCTGCCACTCCAGCACAGTATCCACAACATAAATAATACATGATCTCCATATAAGGTTGTAGATATACGTCCAGCGGATGGGTCCAGTGAAAAATGGCGTGGGATAAAAAACGGCGCACGGAGACGCCGATAAAATTATTAAAAACGCTATTTATCGTTATAATGAAAGTGCGCTGCAACTTACCCCTCCTGTTGTAGTGCAGCCCGTCAATGCACCGGCAGACTTTGCAGGATGATCAGCTCAGCAAGTGCCTGCAGCCGCGATGATTGCAGAGGCTGGGCTGTGCGCTGATAGCCCCACAGTTCGGGTGCTATTGCCGCTCCACTGCCTGACCAGCTTGCACTGTGCACCATGATTTTTGGTCAGGCCGAGGAGCGGTAACAGCACCGGAACTGTGGGGCTATCAGTGCACAGCCCAGCCTCTGCAATCATCGCGGCTGCAGGCACTTGCTGAGCCGATCATCCTGTAAAGTTTGCCGGTGCATTGACGGGGCTTCACTACAAGCAGGAGGGGTAAGCTGCAGCGCACTTTCATTAAAACGATAAATAGCGTTTGTAATAACCTGCGCCATTTTGTAACCTTAAATACTCTAAATAGCGTTTAATATGGTAATTGAATGCGGCGCCTTTATTTTACCTGCGTGCTGTGCGCCATTATTATCTGCTCCGCCAGCGGATGAGTACAGCACACTGTACATATTGCTCAATGGGATCCTAACTACAATAACCAGGAAAGACCTCCCTGGAGTCTGATTCCCCCCCATCTTCACTGAGATCAGCAGTAGGGATGGTCAGTTTGACCATGCATAATAGTATGCATAATATGCAACTGGATGTTGAAATATTTATTTATCTCGTTGTTGGACTAAACTAACACGTTGTCTTTCTGATCTCTTTCAGTGATTGTGGCTTGCCAGCTTGCAAGACCATGTGTGACCCACTTGGCTCCCCAGGAGAGGCAACCTGTGTCCACCCCACACATATACACAGTCAAAACCTGATTCTACTGGCGGGTAGGTATGGGCAGATAGGTATGTCGGCAGGTAGTTATGGGCAGATTGTAGTGACAGTCAGGTATTGATCATTAAATTCTAGTAAGGGGCAAATGTTAGATTCTAGTGGCTGGCAAGTAGTGATAGATAAAATATAGTGATCAACAGATAGTGATAGGTAGATTGAAGTGGGCAGCAGGTAGTGATAGGTAGATTGTAGTGGGCAGCAGATAGTGATAGGTAGATTGTAATGGGCAGCAGGTAGTGATAGGTAGATTGTAATGGGCAGCAGGTAGTGACTGGTAGATTGCAGTGGCCAGCAGGTAGTGATGAATGCATTTTAGTGACCAGCAGATATTGACAGGTAGATTGCAGTGGCCAGCAAGTAGTCATAGGGGGATTATAGTGGCCAGCAAGTAGGCATAGGTAAATTGTAGTGGCCAGCAGGTAGTAATAAGTGGATTAAAGTGGCCAGCAGGTAGTGACAGGTATATTGTACTGACCAGCAGGTAGTAATAGGTAAACTACAGTGGCCAGCAGGTAGTGACAAGTAGATTGTAGTGGCCAGCAGGTAGTGACAGGTGGATTGTAGTGGCCAGCAGGTAGTGACAGGTAGATTGTACTGGACAGCAGGTACTGATAGGTAGATTGTACTGACCAGCAGGTAGTAATAGGTGGACTGTAGTGGCCAGCATGTAGTATTAAGTGGATTATAGTGGCCAGTAGGTAGTAATAGGTGGATTTTAGTGGCCTGTGGGGGGTTACAGGTAGATTGTACTGACCAGAAGGTAGTAATAGTTGGATTGCAGTGGCCAGCAGGTAATGATGGGTGGATTATAATGGCCAGTAGGTAGTGATAGGCAGAGTGTAGTGGCCAGCAGGTAGTATTAGGTAGATGATAGTGGCCAGTAGGTAGTGATAGGTAGAGTGTAGTGGCCAGCAGGGGGTTACAGCTCTTTCCCAGGTCGTCAGTGGGGGGATGTGCAGGACTCTCTGGGTGAAGAGCCTATTCCACCAATGGGGTTGCAGCAGCAGCAGCATGGCGAGCCCTTGGTAACCATCAGAATGCTATGTGGCTAGTGCGAGGGACAGAAACATCCTGAGAGCTCTCGCAGCATTATTTCCATCAGGGCCACTTCAAACACTGAATATTCACTTTATTATCGGATATGACACAGTGGATCTCCTTGTTGAGGTGATGTAACCAGTGCATGAGGACGTAGGGGCGCTTCCTGGATTAGGGCAGATGGCGGAACATCCGCTCATATCGAGTGCACCTGGGTCTCCCTCCATGGATTTCCATATTACCGGATTTGACTTTCTTTCAACGCATGGTCATGGGAGGCTTTTTAGCCCCGTGGCAGACGTATTATGGGGCTCAGACCCCTCTTGTATAGATCAGAGCTATACGCTCTGGTCAGACACATTGTGGGGCTCAGACCCCTCTTGTATAGATCAGACCTAGACTCTCTGGTCAGACACATAGTGGATCTCCTAGTTGAGGTGATGTAACCGGTGCATGAAGACGTAGGGGCACTTCCTGGATTAGGGCAGATGGCGGAACATCCGCTCATATAGAGTGCACCTGGGTCTCCCTCCATGGATTTCCATATTACTGGATTTGACATTCTTTTACCGCATGGTCATGGGAGGCTTTTTAGCCCCGTGGCAGACACTTTATGGGGCTCAGACCCCTCTTGTCTAGATCAGACCAAGACGCTCTGATCATATATATGTGTAGCCAGACTCCTACCAGTATAGGTAGCCTTATATTCCACCAGTATAAGAGCCTTATAGCCCCCCCCCCCAGTATAGTTGGACAGAAACAACCCTAGCGTAGGTAGGTCAGAGTCTCTTCCGATATGTAGGAGTCCGCTCCTATGTAAAGGTAACAAGAGACTCCACTAAAAATAGTGAGAGGTAAGTACAGGCAGCCATAGTCTCCCTTGTATAGGTAGTCAGATCCCCCCCCTCCCTTTCCCTGTATAGCTAGCCAGAGTCCCCCCTAAGTATAGGTAGCCATATCCCACCCCCCCCCCCTAGTAAAAGTAACATTATGTGCCTCCTACTCTCAGTAATAAGTAGCCAAATTCCCACCATTAAAGGTAGCATTCTGCCACTTATGTTTCCCCAGATTCCCCCATAGTATAGGTAGTCAGAGTCCTCCCTTGCATAGGTAACCAGATCCCCCACAGCAAAGGTAGCCAAATTCCCCCCTTGTATAGGTAGGCTGATCCTTCCCCCCTCATATATGTAGCCAGAATCCCCCCACCATCTGTGGATGTCCCTGCAAGAGGTGACAGAAGATTCCCAACCAGATAAGAAGAGAAGACAGAAGATGCCCAGCAGAGACAGCGAGGCAGCATGATCTGGGGAGATACCTGGGATCCAGGGTAAAAGCCGACTGCCACATAGGAGTCAAGAAGGAATTTTTTCCCCTCCGAGGCACAAATTAGACCTAACTTGCCTCTGGGGGGGTTTTCGCCTTCTTCTGGATCCCAGGGTGAGATGACCCCACGACAATTGTAAATACAATTTGTACCTGTATTCAGGCAGTATAAATTAAAATTAGAACTAATTGACCTAAATGTTTGTGTCTTCATTGAAGTCAACTATGTGTAAATCCTCCTCTTGTGGTGCGTCTAGGGATAAATTGTGTGCCGTGTGTGTCTCCTCTGGGGATACCTGCCTGTGTGGTTGGAGTGTGTTAAAAGCCTCAACACATTGGCAATTTAGGTAACCAGAAATGATCATCAAAGATCATTTTGGATGCCTATTCCAAGTGTGTACAGGTGTACATTAAACTTTTATCTGAGACTTATCACTAATAATGGTTTTGGTCACCACACACTGTGTCTACACTTTGTGGACCTCTCATCAAACCCCCAGTAGTGAAGTTCCCAATGACTGCACTGGATGGTGGGTATTGATGTGCTGTTTGTATAGAGTAGATTGTTGGGAAAACCCAGCAGAGAGCCTTCCTTGGGGGATTTACAGGTACTGTGGGTCTGGTAGTCACTGCAAAAGGGAAACGCAAGCCAATTTTTTCATTTTAGATTCATAGTCATTGGTGTAGTTTAGACCTGGTGTCAGAATATTGTTGCCACCTTGGTTCAGTTTCCCCAGTAACAGCCATCAAGAAAGGGAAGTGAAAAGAACTCTTTACCAGTCGTGACACAGACACAATAAAATACCAGCGTGGGGGAAAGTAAAACCATTTTAAGAAAATCCTGACTGCAGGTCTAGCCCTGAGGCCGGATTCACACTGTAAACGCTTTTGTGAGTGCTTGTGTTTGATTAGCACTTGCAGAGCGCTTTTAAAAAAAAATCGCTCCCATTCACTTTCATTAAAATCGCGGTAAAAAAATCAACGCAATTGCCGCAATCACGTACGTGAAAAACGCACGTGATCGTGTCGATTTGTACATGATTTTTAACATGATTTTAATGAAAGTGAATGTGAGTGATTTTTTAAAATGCACACAGCAAGCGCTAATCAAACGCAAGCACTCACAAAAGCGCTTATAGTGTGGATCCGGCCTTATAAATTATATCCACAACTAATATTAACACACATCTGAACATAGAGGGATATGGAGGCTGCCATATTTATTTTCTTTGAAACAATACCCATTGCCTGGCTGCCGTGCTGACATGCTTATTTCAGGTGTGTGATTAAGACACTGCTGCAGCTGAAGAGATCAGCTGGACTGCCAGGCAACTGGTATTATTAAAAAGGAAATAATAATGGCTGCCTCCAGTTCAGGGGTACTTTAGACATTATGGTTGGTCTTACACTTTTAAAGAGAATCGGAGGTGGGTTTTAAAAATGCTATCAGCACACAGATGCTGGGTCTGCCTATACTGCCCAGCCTCTGTTGCTATACTGCTCCTCTCTGCCCCCCCCCCCCCCCCTGCGCTCTGCTTTCCCCCCATAAGTCGCCGAGCTGTCGACACACAGCGTGACGCAGCCAGCTGTTCACCTCTGCATCTGTCAGTCTCTGCCGCTTACCCGCCTCCTCCATAGCTCCGGTCCCCGCCTGCATCCCTTCCCTCCCCGCTGATTGGGTTCTCTTTAAATAAAAAAGCTATGGCAAGCAACCTGAGAGGCTAAACACTGTCCCACATACAAAGATTACAAATTCCTTTACTAAAAAGCAAATAATTATCCCTCCATCAGCAGCACTGAGCTCACACACCACATCAGTCTATTGGTGGGGACCGATTACTCAAATCAGTCCAAAATTGCAGATCTCTGTGGGAGTCAAGTGTAAAATCCTTTGAAGTCAGCGGTGGGGGGGGGGGGGGGGGGGGGAGTTTTCTGGCTTGTGTTTTGGTCCCTGGTGAGCTTGTGCAGCAGCCACATGCAACAATAAACCCTCTTTCTGAACGGCGCGCTTACTGGGCTCCTGTCTGCTGGCCACGGAGTGCCTTTTGGCTACAATTTAATGCAGCCCAATGACAATGATTTTAGATGGTGGCAAAAAAAGCCTCATGTCAAGTGTGAGTATGGCACCAGCTGCACTCAGGTACCTTGGCTGCCTCCCCACTGCCTGTGCCGAGAAATAACAAGATTTAGCCTTTCTAGATACATAACACAGTTGAAAAATATATACATCAGCCAGTGCTCATCTCCATCTCCCCTATAACAAAGCTTTACCTGGCTTGGCTTGGTTGGTTGTTATCTACATCATTCTACTTGAACACATCTGACTTTCTCTTGACAGCTCATCTCCATACTTTCACCAGGTGGCTCAAGGTATTATGTCTGGAGGGTCAGCATTATAGTAAAGAATCTAGCCTAATGAGTTAATGTAAGTAGTCTGTTTGTTTCCCTATAGGTGTACTTTGTAGTGATCCTTTATGGTGGTCCTGATCATGCGGTGCATTCACCCCAGTGACCACAAGTACTGACACCTTCAATAGTTATGTTTGTGGGTTTATTATTATACAGCTTGATTACAAATCCAGACACATATTACAGTAAGGCCAGCCACAGGCTTCCAAATGTACATCTTTAGATAGCAGGTCCACAAACAACTATGGCCAGACTACTATCTTCAGACTTATGAGAGACTTTGGCTGTTGGTGGTTTGCCGATGCAGCACTGAATGAGGTTTTCTCATTCACTGCCACTGGGTTGCCATGGTTATGTGATGGTCTTCCAATCTTCAGCTGGAAATAATCCATCCTGGTTGACTGAGATTTAGGCCTCTTTTACACTATATGCAGCCTGAAAAAATGCTGCCTTTCATCATAGAAGTAGAAGTCCTATCACATTAAACATGGTGCGTCACTGTGAAGCGGGTCCCGGTGTGGTAACATGTTGCATGCAGTGCATTACTAGCCAACTTGCATGATAACCCTGGAGGAGAGGCATATTTTTAATGGAAAGTATGCCTCACAGATTTCGTTGCTGGTGCATCTTCTTGGGTGCAGCACAATCGTGAAGATTACACTGCACCAAGTATTAGAATCAGAATCAGATTTATTTCGCCAAGTGCAGCAGTTGCCACACTCGGAATTGTTTGTGGTGCACATCGGCATAGAGCATAAAACATAGTAGTGCAAACCATGTAATAATAAACAGACAAAGACGTTAAAACAAGTTAGTGCAAAAAAACATGTGCAGACAAAGGAATTTAAGGTACTGTAGTGCAAAACTACATGCTGAACCACGGAATAAGTACATATTTATTTAGGCCTGGGTCACAGTTTTTCTGTGTGTGTGACTTGAGTTCAGAAGGCACACTGCTTAGGGGAAAAACCAGCTCCTGTGCCTGGAGGTTTTGGTGGAAATAGCCTTAGGCCAAGATTCACCAGGCTGTACGTAAAAATTACCATTCAATTAGCAGTTGGATTACAAAAAATTCTATGAGTGGCTACAAGTATCTTACAGGACACCCGAGGCAAAAATAAACGAATGAAATAAACGACTGTATCTATCTTCCCCTTTCTAATACTGACTTTTTAGGATATTCCACGGTTTTATTTTATGTTTAAATCTACTTCATTCATTGAAGTATGCCAGAGCTAAAATTTATGAACGATTGACCCTTTCTATCTCTCTCCTTCTCTCAGAATCCATTTTCTGCTAGGAAAGTGTTTTTATAGTTGGAATTTCTTATCAGTGAGGGTCACACTATAGTCACTCCCTATCTGAGTCAAGAATGAGTCAGCCACTTACATACCTGATAATTAACTCTTTCAGGCACAGAAAAAAAAAAGGAACACATCATAGTTATTTGTGTGCTAGGCACTGTACATACCCATGTCTATCTCATCATGTCACATGCCACCTCGGGTATCCTTTAACCTAAAGCAGTCAATTCACAGCTGAAATCTCTGAGACAGCTTTCTGTATCCTTCCCCTTAACCATGATGGTGAACAATATTTGTCTTCAGATCATTTGAGGGCTGGAACCCACTAGAGCGATTTTCTGAGCGTTTAGGGAGTGATTCAAACCACTAGCGGATTTCCCTAAACGCTCAGCTAATGGTAATGGATGGGCCAAATTCCACTGGAGCTATTGCGAATTTGCGATTACAAAATCACAAAATGCAGGACATGCAGCATTTATAGCGGTTAGTGTTTCTGCAATGTAAATTATATAAACGCTGGCCTAATCGCTCATTAACACCTACACAGAGCGATTTTGCTAACGTTTTTACATTACTGCACACTGTAACAAATTTAAAATTAATTGAAAGGACCAATCAGAATTAAAAACGCTAATCGCTATGCAACCGCTGGCAAATTGATTACACTTTTTAAAATCACTACCCAAAACGCTCATGAAATCGCTTACAAAACGCTCATACAAAACGCAAGCGATGGCGATTAGCGATTTGTAGTGGGTTCCAGGCCTTAGGGCTGGAACCCACTAGAATGATTTTCTGAACGTTTAGGGAGCGATTCAAACCGCTGGCAATTTCCCTAAACGCTCAGCTAATGTTAATGGATGGGCTAAATTCCACTGGTGCAATTGCGATTACCAAATCACAAAACTCAGGATATGCAGCATTTTTCGCATTTAGCGTTAGCGATTAGTGTTAGCGTTTCTGCAATGTAAAGTATATAAACGCTGGCATAATCGCTCGTCAAAACCTACACAGAGCGATTTTGCAAGCGTTTTTACATTGCTGCACACTGTTACAAAATGAAAATTAATTGAAAGAACCAATCAGAATTAAAAACGCTAATCGCTACACAACCGCTGGCAAATTAATTACGCTTTTTAAAATCGCTCCCAAAAACGCTCATGAAATCGCTTACAAAACACTCATACAAAACTCTAGTGATTGCGATTAGCGATAGCGTTTTGTAGTGGGTTCCAGGCCTTAGAGTGGTTTTGAGACCCCTATGTTGCTACTCTTCCGAGAAAATTAAAAGAGGAGGGAAACTTACAACTTGACCCCCTTACACACTCTTTCTCATAATTGTATTCACCTGTGTATGTAGGTCAGGGGTCACTGAGCTTACCAAGCCAAATTGAGTTCCAAAAACTAGTTTTAAATGTTTTGGAATCAATAAAATGACAACAGAGCCCAAATGTATGCACCTGCCTAATTTTATTTAAACAATTATTGCACACTTTCTGTAACTCCAATAAACTTAATTTCCATTCTCAAATATTACTGTGTGTTTCTCCTATATGATATATTTAATTGGCATTCATAACAACCAACAATTTATACAGGAAAATCATGACGATTAACAAGGTTGCCCAAACTTTCCCACTGTAGATGTAATCACTGACCAATAGTAAAATTCCTCTATTATCATTGCTGCATTTCCTCCCCCTCTTTATTTGATAGATTCGTGAACTAGGCCATTGATTAACATGAGTGTTCAGCTTAAATCAGCACAAAAATAGACAAGTGTGTCTGACTCACAGTATAGAGGTATAGGGAACACCTTATATTCGAATCAGACCCATGGAGGGGCAACAAAGAGCTATAGGCTTAGTGAGAAGTGTAGCGGAAGGTAAGTTTTAGCTGTTAGGGTGGGGGGAGATTAGAGTTAGGCATCAGAAAGCACGCATCATTAATTGCGCACCCGCAGCTGGGAGTGCTCTGCGCATGCTCAGAACGTAGTAGTGACATCATGTGCAGAGTGCGTGATCAAGGACACGCGCAGCTGGGTCAGCGCCTGCGCACTAATGCTTGACCTGGCTGCGGGGGGATTTGCACAATAACGGAGGGGAACGGAGGACTTTTTTACTTTTTCATTCAGCTCTGTTATCCTTCAAGAGTTACATTTCAATTTTGCATTGAAGTCTATGGTGCTGACTGTCCACATTAATTGTGAAACCCCCGACACAAATTCACAATTTATGGCAAAGAAAAAAACACTTTGGGCCCTTTTCCACTAGCAATCGCACTCACAAATCACAAACGCCAGCGATTGCGATTTTTCATTAATTTTGTTTTGCGATTCCGATTTTCATTTGCATTGCATTATCCCTCTGAAAATCAGTCCAGAAACCGATCGCAATTTGCGATTTACAAATCGAATCACTATAGTGGAAAATACTTCTCATGATTTCTATGATAAAGTAGCAACCCTAGCGATTTAAAAATCACTAGCGATTTGCGATTTTGCGATTCAGCTTTGTAGTGGAAAAAGGCCCTTTGTAGTTTTTGAGAAAACAGATTTTAAAGTTTGCATGAAAAAGTGATGTATAAACCCCTTAAATGCCAGATTTCAACATATTTGTCAATAAATAAGAAAATGGACAGCCTACAGTCCCCCCTTCCACTGCTAACCACTTGTGCCCCATGCAGGCTTGTATTCCCCAGGGAATTGGTTACCCGCCATTGTTAGGCCTTTGCACCCTGAGCTAGAAGCTATAGCAACACCCTACTGATGTAGTGGTACCAGGGCCTTTACTATCGCTGTAGTAACTGCATCCTCATGGAAAGGAGTAGTTACTAAGGCTTTTTTTGACATGCATACAAAAAAACATTTGATGTGAACCAGCCTATTGATTAACATGTGCTGTCAGAGCTAATGTGTTTTCACATACAGGAAAATATACACTGTGAATATACAAAAAAATGTTATTTAAAAATTCTGAAACTGGGCTTTAAATAATACATTTATTTACACAGACCTGTATATAAAGCCTGAAAGCCTGAAAGAGGCGCTTCTGAGGAGCACTGTACTCACTGCTTCTATTTTCTGCATATTATAGTACAGAAAAAGCACCATTCTAATCATTATCATTGCTGTGCTATTTGTTGTCATTAGCTATGGTCACATGATGCTGCATGAGCCAGCCTCTAGCAGTGGCAGTTATGGTCTCACACTGCTGCATGAGCCAGCCTCCAGCAGTGGCAGTTACAGTCTCAAGCTGCTGCATGAGCCACCTCAACTGTCACTCCAGGCCTAGCAGCATTTGATGCAGCAGCATACCTGGTGTTCTCCCTGAACTGATCCCTGAATTTGGCTATATCTGACTTCTACAACATGTTTTTCCAACTGCTCTGCTACGTGTGGCTCTGCCTTGTGCCTCCAGTCCTTGCCTGGCAGTTTTTCATCATTTGTGGCAGAATCTGGACTCTGGCTGGACACTGTAAGTATCAGCAGTACACACACAACATGACACTATGTTTCCATATATCTCTACTAGATGTTCACATTATCAGCCATAGGGGGTTTCCAAGGAAGGAGATTTATTAGTAGTATTTAGTGTGTATATAATAAATGGCTATCCCTATCTATCAAGGGTTCATTTGTTTTTTTAAATCTAGGCCTTTCCACAGTGGCGTAGCAATAGGAGATGCAGAGGTAGCGGCCGCACCAGGGCCCTTGGGCCAGAGGGTCCCCAAGGGGTCCACTTTCAGCCACAGTATTAGCTCTTTATTGGTCCTGTGCCGGTAATAATCACTTCTATAGATGCTCTGAATAGCAATCATCATCAGTGATCAAACTGTTCCCCATCCCCTTCTTGCACCTCTGACACTGTGCTTGTTCTTGGCAGGTTTTGGTGCGCTGCATCAATTGTTATGTATAGAGTGCTGGGGAGGAGGGGGGCAATGGAAAACTTGCACTGGGGCCCACAACTTCTTAGCTACGCCACTGCCTTTCCATGTTGCCACAGCAACATCCTCCTGCTGATGTAAAATGTGTGTACAAGGGACTGTACCATTACTGTGGCAACTGCACCCTTATGTCAAGTAGTAGATACTGAGGCATACATGCAAAAATGGCATCGGGGAAAAAGGGCACGTGGTGTAAACGATAAGCGGTAACAGTGTGTATATAAATATTGTGTTGTATTTCGTTTACAATAATGTTTTACAAATGAATAAAACATTTAATAATGTGTATGAAATCGCAAATTGTGAAAACGATAATTTTCCATTTTGAAAGTAAAACGTATAATTACGTTTGTTAAAAAACGATAATATATGTATAATCATTATAATTGTATAATATTGTATATAACCTTCATTTATCGTTTCTTCATGAAAATATTGTTTATAGCCCTCCCTCTACCTATCCCTAACCCTTAGACCCCTCCTGGTGGTGCCCCCCTGGTGGTGCCTAACCCTAAGACCCCCTGGTGGTGCCTAACCCTAAATCCCCCTGGTGGTGCCTAACCCTAAGACCCCCCTGGTGGTGCCTAACCCTAAAACCACCCTGGTGGTGCCTAACCCTAAGACCCCCCTGGTGGTGCCTAACCCTAAGACCCCCCTGGTGGTGCCTAATCCTAAATCCCTCCTGGTGGTGCCTAGTGCCTAAGACCTCCCCTGGTGGTGCCTAACCCTAAGACCTCCCCTGGTGGTGCCTAGCCCTAAGGGCATATTTCCACTACATGCAGATTGGATGCAGAAATGTATACAGTATATATGTAAAAACACATGTTTTTTTTTCTTCTGCCCTGTGCGACTCTTCAGGGCCACTTTAAATTTTTGTCCCGCCCTGTGACATCACGCCGCCGCTCTGATTGGCCGCCGGGTCCCCGGAACAAGAGCGGGGCTATGGGGAGCCCGGCGGCCAGCGATGTACGCAGAAAGGCCGGGGAGAGCCGGGGGAGATGCTGGAGTCCTGCTGTGCAGCAGTGATCGCGCGCTGGACTCCTAAAAGGCAGGGAATTCCCTAGCCCGACCTGAGCTCGGGCTTACCGCTCACAGCTCATCTCTCCAAGCCCGAGCTCAGGTCGGGCTTACCGCCAGGGAGGCTACTGAGGCTTTTCTATGTTGCCATAGCAACTGCATCCTAAGCGTAATGTACCATAGTAGTTTAGGCTGAGAGACACGGCCAAGCGTTTGCAATGTGTTTGTTTTGAAATCGATTTTGCTGTGGTTTTTCAAAACCATGGTGATTTTGCGGCGAGTATCATTCAAGTCAATTGGAATGCGTTTTTCAAAATGCAAATGAATCGCAAACACTTGCAAAACACTTGGCAGTGTGTCTGTAGCAAACCTCCCAACTTTGTCAAATAAGAGGGAGGCATGCTTTTTAGGGCAAAACTAGCAAGAGACATGACTTTATTATCTCTCTCATCAAAAGTCCATAAGGAATTTACATTTTCTTGTGCTTAATGTGATGTTTTGTTTTTTTTCTGCAGTGCGGCGTCTCTTCTCCAGACCACCCCTCATCATCACACCCAGCCCTGACGCCATCCTGCTGTACTCACAGCTCATTGAAGTGCAGAGATCTCTGGTGAGTATTATTATTCCTCCCTATGGCAGCTAATTAACCCTAATTAGTGCTAATTAGGTAGAATATGTATTGTTCTCTGTGTTCATTCAAAATGTAATATATATTTCTCTTTCCAGCACCGTGAAAGAACCAGGAATGCCATGCCGACTGCCCTGGCTATCCAGAAGTCCTGGGATCAGAAGACAGGCAGGCGAGTGCACCCACTCTTCCGGTTGTGTGAACCTGCTCCAACACGTAAGAGATTAGTAAAGGGAACACCGTATTTCATCCACTATAATGCACGGGACACTTGGCTTTCAGTTTTCTGTGTGTGTTTTCTTCACACCATGTGTGTTTGTATGCAGAAAAATGCACACATTTTTTTCACAGCCGCTAATGTAATAAAAAAGATGCACAGAATGTGCAGAATTATGCAGCAGGATGTCAGTTTCTTTCCTGCGCATAAGTAAAGGATAAAAAAGGGCGCATGCAGCAAGTGAACTAATTGGGTGCCGCAATAGGCGCAATGTGAAATATATCAGTATTTGCGCGGCGGAGCAGAAATATGGACACCCGGTAAACAGCAGGTGATGCTACAGTACCCGCTATGTATCGGGCACCGCAGGCTCCCAAATGGTGATATTTTTAGGTGCCTATGGTGGCGCCCGAGAACTAGCATTTTTTGGCTTTTTTTGCCACAAATGCATCGTATCTCGGCTAGTGGAAATGGGCACTTAGGTAGCTAGTGTGTTGGGGTTTAGGCAGGTAGTGTGTGTGTGTGTGTGGGAGGGGGGGGGATTAAGGGTTAGGCATTAGGTAGGTAGTTTGAGTGGGGGGGTGTTATTAAGGATTAGGCATTCGGTAGGCAGTGTGCGTACGGGAAGAGTTTAGGTTTAGGTATTAGGTACTTCGTTTGTGCAGACGGGTGAAGGGTTAGGTAGATAGTGTGTTGTTAAAGGGGGGAAGAGTTTAGGTTTAGACATTAGGCAGGTAGTGTTTCCTGGGAAGGGGGGAATTATCCTAGTAGGGGTTTAAGGGTTAGGCTTTAGGCAGGTAGGTGGGGTGGGGGGTTAAGGGCATTAGGTAGGTGGTGTGCGCGGGGAAAGAGTTTAGGTTTAGGCATTAGGCAGGGAGTGTATGTGTGTGTGTGTGTGTGGGGGGGGGGGTTTAGACATTAGGCAGGTAGTGTATGCGGGGGGGGGAGGGTTAGGCATCAGGTAGGTAGTGTGTGTGGTGGGGGAGTTTAGGTTTAGACATTAGGCAGGGAGTGTATGCGAGGGGGGGGGGGGGTTAGACATTAGGCAGGTAGTGTATGTGGGGAGGGGGTTAGGCATTAGGTAGGTAGTGTGTGCTGGGGGGGGGGGGAGATTAGGTTTAGGCAGGTAGTGTACACGGGGGGGGGGGGAATGTTTAAGTGTTAGGCATTAGGTAGGTAGTGTGTGCTGGGGGGATTTAGGTTTAGTAAATTTTAGTCGCTAGTGGCTGGCTGGTTAGGCAGCAGAAAGACGTTAATATTAGGGGGGCAGGTTAGGATTAGCCATAAGGAAGGGGCTAATGTTGGAAAGAGGTCAGTCCTAGCTGTCAGGAAACAGGTTACCCCTTATGATGGGAGTTTAGGGTCAGGTGTGAGAAATTAGGTCTCTCTGTAAGAGGATTAAGCAGATTGAGTTGAGCAATGGGGAAGGAGAGCCAAAACTGCACATGAAAAATGTGTTACAAAGCTTATATAGTGGAGTATTGGTAACTGCAACATACATTTTTCCCCAGAGCTGAATCTAATTGGTGCTAGGATCATACCTACCCTAAAGTGATAAATAGGGATTTCTGTCACATTGTCTAGTATTTTGCCTCTGACAGACCAATACTAAAGTGAGCCATACACACATCAAATTTCCCTGTCATGGGAATCTATAGCACAATGTGACACATCAATCATAATTTTTACTTGAACAAATAGAGGTGGGGGAGGTGTGGCGGTAGATCAGTGGCACATAGTATTGCACTGCATCAATCAGTCACAGCTGCATATCAATAGATTTAGATTTCATGCTGACTGCACTATACCATGCAGCTGCAACATTTAGTGAGACTTTTAGAGCAGCTTTGAGCAAAGTTGAGCATCTTTTGTATGCAAAATATGAACTGTAATAACTAGGGGGGGAAAAGACACTTTCCTTTACAAAACTAGAACTATTTCAATGTAATTTCAATTGATCTTGATATCATTATTTTGTGTGAACAGTATGACTAATCAACATGTTTTCTCCCCCCCTGACAGAGACTCCGCGACCGTTTGGCGGCCCCTTCTCCCGAGCGGGCCTGTTCCTGGAGGACTGGTGACATGGAGGTGGTAAGTCTTTATTTTATCCCATAATTCACAGTTCTGCCACTCCAGCACAGTATTCACAACATAAATAATACATGATCTCCATATAAGGTTGTAGATATACGTCCAGCGGATGGGTCCAGTGAAAAATGGCGTGGGATAAAAAACGGTGCACGGAGACGCCGATAAAATTATTAAAACCGCTATTTATCGTTATAATGAAAGTGCGCTGCAACTTACCCCTCCTGCTTGTAGTGCAGCCCCGTCAATGCACCGGCAGACTTTGCAGGATGATCGGCTCAGCAAGTGCCTGCAGCCACGATGATTGCAGCGGCTGGGCTGTGCGCTGATAGCCACACAGTTCCGGTGCTGTTACCGCTCCACTGTCTGACCAAAAATCATGGTGCACAGTGCAAGCTGGTCAGGCAGTGGAGCGGTAACAGCACCGGAACTGTGTGGCTATCAGCGCACAGCCCAGCCTCTGCAATCATCGCGGCTGCAGGCACTTGCTGAGCCGATCATCCTGCAAAGTCTGCCGGTGCATTGACGGGGCTTCACTACAAGCAGGAGGGGTAAGCTGCAGCGCACTTTCATTAAAATGATAAATAGCGTTTTTAATAACCTGCGCCATTTTGTAACCTTAAATACTCTAAATAGCGTTTAATATGGTAATTGAATGCGGCGCCTTTATTTTACCTGTGTGCTGTGCGCCATTATTATCTGCTCCGCCAGCGGATGAGTACAGCACACTGTACATATTGCTCAATGGGATCCTAACTACAATAACCAGGAAAGACCTCCCTGGAGTCTGATTCCCCCCACCTTCACTGAGATCAGCAGTAGGGATGGTCAGTTTGACCACGCATAATAGTATGCATAATATGCAACTGAATGTTGAAATATTTATTTTATCTTGTTGTTGGACTAAACTAACACGTTGTCTCTCTGATCTCTTTCAGTGATTGTGGCTTGCCAGCTTGCAAGACCATGTGTGACCCACTTGGCTCCCCAGGAGAGGCAACCTGCGTCCACCCCACATACATACAAAGTCAAAAACTGATTCTACTGGCGGGAAGGTATGGGCAGATAGGTATGTCGGCAGGTAGTTATGGGAAGATTGTAGTGACAGTCAGGTATTGATCATTAAATTCTAGTAAGGGGCAAATGTTAGATTCTAGTGGCTGGAAAGTAGTGATAGGTAAAATATAGTGATCAACAGATAGTGATAGGTAGATTGTAGTGGGCAGCAGATAGTGATAGGTAGATTGTAATGGGCAGCAGGTAGTGACTGGTAGATTGCAGGGGCCAGCAGGTAGTGATGGATACATTTTAGTGACCAGCAGATAATGACAGGTAGATTGTGGTGGGCAGCAGATATTGACAGGTAGATTGCAGTGGCCAGCAAGTAGTCATAGGGGGATTATAGTGGCCAGCAAGTAGGCATAGGTAAATTGTAGGCACCAGCAGGTAGTAATAAGTGGATTAAAGTGGCCAGCAGGTAGTGACAGGTATATTGTACTGACCAGCAGGTAGTAATAGGTAAACTACAGTGGCCAGCAGGTAGTAACAAGTAGATTGTAGTGGCCAGCAGGTAGTGACAGGTGGATTGTAGTGGCCAGCAGGTACTGATAGGTAGATTGTAGTGGTCAGCAGGAAGTATTAGGTAGATTGTAGTGGCCAGTAGAGATGAGCGTAATGACCTAATTACGATTTTGCGAAATTTCGCGTAATTAGTGTAATTACGATTATGGCCGTAAGTACATAATCGTAATGAAGAAGGATTTCGCGAAATTTCGCGTAAGCGTAATTTTCGCGTAATTTTCGCATTATAGTCGTATCATCCTGTAATTTCGCATTAAACGCTACCGTAATTTCGCGTTAAACCGTAACGCTCCGTATAATATAAAAAAGCCGCCGACTTTAAGGGTTAATAGCAAAGCCCCCTTAAATGCTAAGAGCCTCAAATTTGGAGAATATATTAAGGAGATCAGGAGGAATAAGAGGAAAATTTTTTTTTTCAAAAAGACCTTATAGTTTTTGAGAAAATCGATGTTAAAGTTTCAAAGGAAAAATGTAAACATTTAAAAACCCGCCGACTTTAACGGTTAATAGCAAAGCCTGCTTAAAGTTTAGGAACACCAAATTCCCAGGGTATATTAAGGGGATCAGTGGGAATAAGAGGAAAAAAAATTTTTTCAAAAAGACCTTATAGTTTTTGAGAAAATCGATTTTTAAGTTTCAAGGGCGAAAATGTCTTTTAAATGCGGAAAATGTCAGTTTTTTTTGCACAGGTAACAATAGTGTATTATTTTCATAGATTCCCCCAAGTGGGAAGAGTTTTACTTACTTCGTTCTGAGTGTGGGAAATATAAAAAAAAAACGACGTGGGGTCCCCCCTCCCAGACCTCTTTAACCCCTTGTCCCCCATGCAGGCTGGGATAGCCAGAATGCGGAGCACCGGCCGCGTGGGGCTCCGCACCCTGACTATACCAGCCCGCATGGTCCATGGATTGGGGAGTCTCGGAAGGGGAGGGGCAGCCAAGCTTTCCCCTCCCCCTCCGAGCCCTTGTCCAATCCAAGGACAAGGGGCTCTTCTCCACCTCCGATGGGCGGTGGAGGTGGAGGCCGCGATTTCCTGGGTGGGGGGTTCATGGTGGAATCTGGGAGTCCCCTTTAAAAAGGGGTCCCCCAGATGCCCACCCCCCTCCCAGGAGAAATGAGTATAGAGGTACTTGTAGTACCCCTTACCCATTTCCTTTAAGAGTTAAAAGTAAATAAACACACAAACACATAGAAAAAGTATTTTAATTGAACAAAAAACATAACCACGAAAAAAGTCCTTTAATATTCTTAATTAACCATTAATACTTACCTGTCCCTTTAAATAAATGATCCCACGCAATATCCTCGGAAATGTTCTATCAGTTACAATGTAACAAAGTTATTACAATATAACAACTTTGTTACATTGTAACTACGCCGCACCCGACGTCACTCACCGCCGCCGCCGCCGCCGCGTCTGCGCTGCAGGACCCGACAGAGCTCTGAGCTATAGCTCAGAGCTCTCGAAAGCATCTTTGTATTTGGGCTCCAAGGAGCCCCATTGGTCCTTAGCAGACCAATGGGGTTCCTTCTGATTTGAAGGAACCCCATTGGTCTGCTAAGGACCAATGGGGCTCCTTGGAGCCCAAATACAAAGATGCTTCTCAGAGCTCTGAGCTATATAGCTCAGAGCTCTGTCGGGTCCGTGCAGGACGCTAAGTCCCCGCCGGCTCCGCTGCCCTCCCCGCCTCTCCCACATGTCACCCACATGTCAATCACATGTGGGTGACATGTGGGTGACAGATGTGGGCGGGGTGGACAGCGGGAGCTGCGGGGACTTAGCGTCCTGCACGGACGCGTATGCGGCGGCTGAGCAGCGAGTGGCGTCGGGTGCGGCGTAGTTACAATGTAACAAAGTTGTTACATAATAACTTTGTTACATTGTAACTGATAGAACATTTCCGAGGATATTGCGTGGGATCATTTATTTAAAGGGACAGGTAAGTATTAATGGTTAATTAAGAATATTAAAGGACTTTTTTCGTGGTTATGTTTTTTGTTCAATTAAAATACTTTTTCTATGTGTTTGTGTGTTTATTTACTTTTAACTCTTAAAGGAAATGGGTAAGGGGTACTACAAGTACCTCTATACTCATTTCTCCTGGGAGGGGGGTGGGCATCTGGGGGACCCCTTTTTAAAGGGGACTCCCAGATTCCACCATGAACCCCCCACCCAGGAAATCGCGGCCTCCACCTCCACCGCCCATCGGAGGTGGAGAAGAGCCCCTTGTCCTTGGATTGGACAAGGGCTCGGAGGGGGAGGGGAAAGCTTGGCTGCCCCTCCCCTTCCGAGACCCCCCAATCCATGGACCATGCGGGCTGGTATAGTCAGGGTGCGGAGCCCCACGCGGCCGGTGCTCCGCATTCTGGCTATCCCAGCCTGCATGGGTGACAAGGGGTTAAAGAGGTCTGGGAGGGGGGACCCCACGTCGTTTTTTTTTTATATTTCCCACACTCAGAACGAAGTAAGTAAAACTCTTCCCACTTGGGGGAATCTATGAAAATAATACACTATTGTTACCTGTGCAAAAAAAACTGACATTTTCCGCATTTAAAAGACATTTTCGCCCTTGAAACTTAAACATCGATTTTCTCAAAAACTATAAGGTTTTTTTGAAAAATTTTTTTTTCCTCTTATTCCCACTGATCCCCTTAATATACCCTGGGAATTTGGTGTTCCTAAACTTTAAGCAGGCTTTGCTATTAACCGTTAAAGTCGGCGGGTTTTTAAATGTTTACATTTTTCCTTTGAAACTTTAACATCGATTTTCTCAAAAACTATAAGGTCTTTTTGAAAAAAAAATTTTTCCTCTTATTCCTCCTGATCTCCTTAATATATTCTCCAAATTTGAGGCTCTTAGCATTTAAGGGGGCTTTGCTATTAACCCTTAAAGTCGGCGGCTTTTTTATATTATACGGAGCGTTACGGTTTAACGCGAAATTACGGTAGCGTTTAATGCGAAATTACGGCATGAACGAAACGCGAAATTTCGCGTTGAAAATTACGCTTACGGTATTTTCAATTACGATTTTAATGGCAATTTCGCTACGCTAATTTCGCATCGTAATCGCAAATTTCGCATGCGTAATTATAGTAATGCGAAATTACGAAAATTTCAGCTCAACTCTAGTGGCCAGCAGGTAGTTATAGGTAGATTGTAGTAGTCAGCAAGTAGTGGCAGTAAGATTGCACTGACCAGCAGGTAGTAACAGGTAGATTGTAGTGGCCAGCAGGTAGTGACAGGTAGATAGTACTGACCAGCAGGTAGTAATAGGTGGACTGTAGTGGCCAGCAGGTAATGAAAGGTAGATTGTAGTTCCCAGCATGTAGTATTAAGTGGATTATAGTGGCCAGCAGGTAGTAATAGGTGGATTGTAGTGGCCTGTGGGGGGTTACAGGTAGATTGTACTGACCAGAAGGTAGTAATAGTTGGATTGTAGTGGCCAGAAGGTAATGATGGGTGGATTATAATGGCCAGTAGGTAGTGATAGGTAGAGTGTAGTAGCCAGCAGGGGGTTACAGCTCTTTCCCATGTGGTCAGTGGGGGGATGTGCAGGACTCTCTGGGTGAAGAGCCTATTCCACCAATGGGGTTGCAGCAGCGGCAGCATGGCGAGCCCTTGGTAACCATCAGAATGCTATGTGGCTAGTGCGAGGGACAGAAACTTCCTGAGAGCCCTCGCAGCATTATTTCCATCAGGGCCACTTCAAACACTGAATATTCACTTTATTATCGGACATGACACATAGTGGATCTCCTTGTTGAGGTGATGTAACCGGTGCATGAGGACGTAGGGGCGCTTCCTGGATTAGGGCAGATGGCGGAACATCCGCTCATATCGAGTGCACCTGGGTCTCCCTCCATGGATTTCCATATTACCGGATTTGACTTTCTTTCACCGCATGGTCATGGGAGGCTTTTTAGCCCCATGGCAGACGTATTGTGGGGCTCAGACCCCTCTTGTATAGATCAGAGCTATACGCTCTGGTCAGACGCATTGTGGGGCTCAGACCCCTCTTGTATAGATCAGACCTAGACTCTCTGGTCAGACACATAGTGGATCTCCTAGTTGAGGTGATGTAACCGGTGCATGAAGACGTAGGGGCGCTTCCTGGATTAGGGCAGATGGCGGAACATCCGCTCATATCGAGTGCACCTGGGTCTCCCTCCATGGATTTCCATGTTACTGGATTTGACATTCTTTTACCGCATGGCCACATGAGGCTTTTTAGCCCTGTGGCAGACACTTTATGGGGCTCAGACCTCTCTTGTCTAGATCAGAGCTATACGCTCTGATCATACACATATGTGTATCCAGACTCCTACCAGTATAGGTAGCCTTATGTTCCACCAGTATAGGAGCCTTATAGCCACCCCCAGTATAGTTGGGCAGAAAGAACCCTAGCGTAGGTAGGTCTGAGTCTCCTCCGATATGTAGGAGTCCACTCCTATGCAAAGGTAACAAGAGACTCCACTAAAAATAGCGAGAGGTAAGTACAGGCAGCCATAGTCTCCCTTGTATAGGTAGTCAGATCCCCCCCCTCCCTTCCCCTGTATAGCTAGCCAGAGTCCCCCCTAAGTATAGGTAGCCATATTCCCCCCCCCCCCCCAGTAAAAGTAACATTATGTGCCTCCTACCCTCAGTATAAGTAGCCAAATTCCCACCATTAAAGGTAGCATTCTGCCACTTATGTTTCCCCAGATTCCCCCCTAGTATAGGTAGTCAGAGTCCGCCCTTGCATAGGTAACCAGATACCCCACAGCAAAGGTAGCCAAATACCCCCCTTGTATAGGTAGGCTGATCCTTCCCCCCTCCTTGTATAGGTAGCCAGAATCCCCCCACCATCTGTGGATGTCCCTGCAAGAGGTGACAGAAGATTCCCAACCAGATAAGAAAAGAAGACAGAAGATGCCCAGCAGAGACAGCGTGGCAGCATGATCTGGGGAGATACCTGGGATCCAGGGTAAAAGCCGACTGCCACATAGGAGTCAAGAAGGAATTTTTTCCCCTCCGAGGCACAAATCAGACCTAACTTGCCTCTGGGGGTTTTTTCGCCTTCTTCTGGATCCCGGGGTGAGATGACCCCACGACAATTGTAAATACAATTTGTACCTGTATTCAGGCAGTATAAATTAAAATTAGAACTAATTGGCCTAAATGTTTGTGTCTTCATTGAAGTCAACTATGTGTAAATCCTCCTCTTGTGGTGCATCTAGGGATAAATTGTGTGCCGTGTGTGTCTTCTCTGGGGATATCTGCCTGTGTGGTTAGAGTGTGTTAAAAGCCTCAACACATTTGCAACTTAGGTAACCAGAAATGATCATCAAAGACCATTTTGGATGCCTATTCCAAGTGTGTACAGGTGTACATTAAACTTTTATCTGAGACTTATCACTAATAATGATTTTGGTCACCACACACTGTGTCTGCACTTTGTGGACCTCTCATCAAACCCCCAGTATTGAAGCTCCCCATGACTGCACTGGATGGTGGGTATTGATGTGCTGTTTGTATAGAGTAGATTGTTGGGAAAACCCAGCAGAGAGCCTTCCTTGGGGGATTTACAGGTACTGTGGGTCTGGTAGTCACTGCAAAAGGGAAACGCAAGCCAATTTTTTCATTTTAGATTCAGAGTCATAGGTGTAGTTTAGACCTGGTGTCAGACTATTGTTGCCACCTTGGTTCAGTTTCCCCAGTAACAGCCATCAAGAAAGGGAAGTGAAAAGAACTCTTTACCAGTCGTGACACAGATACAATAAAATACCAGCGTGGGGGAAAGTAAAACCATTTTAAGAAAATCCTGACTGCAGGTCTAGCCCTGAGGCTGGATTCACACTGTAAACGCTTTTGTGAGTGCTTGCGTTTGATTAGCACTTGCAGACCACTTTTTAAAAATCGCTCCCATTCACTTTCATTAAAATCGCGGTAAAAAAATCAACGCGATTGCCGCAATCACGTACGTGAAAAACGCACGTGATCGTGTCGATTTGTACATGATTTTTAACATGATTTTAATGAAAGTGAATGGGAGTGATTTTTTAAAAAGCGCACAGCAAGCGCTAATCAAACGCAAGCACTCACAAAAGCGCTTATAGTGTGGATCCGGCCTTATAAATTATATCCACAACTAATATTAACACACATCTGAACATAGAGGGATATGGAGGCTGCCATGTTTATTTTCTTTGAAACAATACCCATTGCCTGGCTGCCGCGCTGACATGCTTATTTCAGGTGTGTGATTAAGACACTGCTGCAGCTGAAGAGATCAGCTGGACTGCCAGGCAACTGGTATTATTAAAAAGGAAATAATAATGGTTGCCTCCAGTTCAAGGGTACTTTAGACATTATGGCTGGTCTTACACTTTTAAAGAGAACCGGAGGTGGGTTCTAAGAATGCTATCAGCACACAGATGCTGGGTCTGCATATACTGCCCAGCCTCTATTGCTATACTGCTCCTCTCTGCCCCCCCTGCGCTCTGCTTGCCCCCCATAAGTCGCCGAGCTGTCCACACACAGCGTGTTGCAGCCAGCTGTTTACCTCTGCATCTGTCAGTCTCTGCTGCTTCCCCGCCTTCTCCATAGCTCCGGTCCCCGCCCGCATCCCTTCCCTCCTCGCTGATTGGGTTCTCTTTAAATAAAAAAGCTATGGCAAGCAACCTGAGAGGCTAAACACTGTCCCACATACAAAGATTACAAATTCCTTTACTAAAAAGCAAATAATTATCCCTCCATCAGCAGCACTGAGCTCACACACCACATCAGTCTATTGGTGGGGACCGATTACTCAAATAAGTCCAAAATTACAGGTCTTTGTGGGAGTCAAGTGTAAAATCCTTTAAAGTCAGCGGTGGGGGGAGTTTTCTGGCTTGTGTTTTGGTCCCTGGTGAGCTTGTGCAGCAGCCACATGCAACAATAAACCGCGTACGTTAAAAAGGGGCGCTGGGAAAAAAGGGCGCAGGGTTTTAAACGATAAGCATGGATAACGTTTAAAAATGTATTGTACTGTATTTCGTTTAAAAGTAATGTTTTATAAAGTTATAAATCATTAAATAATGTGCATTAAATCGGCAATTGTAAAAACGTTAATCTTTCGTTTAAATAGTGAAACGTATAATAACGTTTAAAAAAAATTTACTAAGTAACCCTCCCTGTACCTACCCCTAACCCCTAGACCCCCCTGTTGATGCCTAAACCTAAGACCCCCCCTGTTGGTGCCTAAGTAACCCTCCCTGTATCTACCCCTAACCCCTAGACCCCCCTGTTAGTGCCTAAACCTAAGACCCCCCTGTTGGTGCCTAAACCTAAGACCCCCCTGTTGGTGCCTAAACCTAAGACCCCCCTGTTGGTGCCTAAACCTAAGACCCCCCTGTTGGTGCCTAAACCTAAGACCCCCCTGTGATAAGCATTAATAAAGTTTCAAAAACATATTGTGCGTTTTTTTCGTTTAAAAATAATGTAAAAAAAAAAAAATTGTACTGTTTTTTGTTTAAAAATAATGTTTGAAAAAAATATTGTACTGTTTTTCGTTTAAAAATAATATTAAAAAATGTATAAATCATTAAATAATGTGTAATCATGAGAAGCAGTAATAAAACATTAAGTCTCCGGGCGCCGCTTTTAAAACGTTATTTTTCTCCGGCGACCTTTTTTCCTATCGGGCGCCCATTAAACGATATTTATTATGGGAGTGAATGGCGGCGCCCGATTTGTCCACTAGCCTCCTGCGCCCTTTTTTACTGTTACCCAATAAACCCTCTTTCTGAACGGCGCGCTTACTGAGCTCCTGTCTGCTGGCCACGGAGTGCCTTTTGGCTACAATTTAATGCAGCCCAATGACAATGATTTTAGATGGTGGCAAAAAAAGCATCATGTCAAGTGTGAGCATGGCACCAGCTGCACTCAGGTACCTTGGCTGCCTCCCACTGCCTGTGCCGAGCAATAACAAGATTTAGCCTTTCTAGATATATAACACAGTTGAAAAAAATATTCATCAGCCAGTGCTCATCTCCAGGGCCGGCCTTTGACCTGAGCGACCGGTGCGATCGCTCAGGGCGCCGGCTTCCAGGGGGCGCTCCTGCCGCCTGTGTTTTAATTTGGAAGCTGTGCCCCGGCTGTGTCCGTCTCGCTCCGCCCCCCCCCCCCGCCCCCCGTGCCGCTGCTGGGCAAACATGAATGATGCGGCCACCGTGATGGAGGGGGGAGCCGCGGGGAGGGCAGCCCGTCCTCTCCCTCCCTCCTCTCCGGGCGCTCTCCGTGCTTGTGCTCCCCCCTGCAGCACAGAGAACAACTCACCTCCCTGGTTCCGATCGCCGGCGCCTCTCACTTGCCGCTGGTCTCCTCTTGTACATTGTCACTGATACACACTAAACTTCCTGCTTAACAGGAAGTTTAGTGTGCATCAGTAACTATGTACAAGAGGAGACCAGCGGCAAGTGAGACACCGTGAGAGGCGCCGGCGATCGGAACCAGGGCAGGGAGGTGAGTTGTTCTCTCTGGCTCTGCTGCAGTCTGCATCGGAGGGGGGAGCACGGAGGGTAGCCCGGAGAGGAAGGGAGGAAGAGGTCGGGCTGCCCTCCCCGCGGCTCCCCCTCCAGTATGAGGGGAGGGGGCACCTACCTACCTACCTACCTACCTACCTCATCTATACTGGGGGGGCAGCTACCTATCTAATCTATACTGGGGGGCAGCTACCTATCTAATCTATACTGGGGGGCAGCTACCTATCTAATCTATACTGGGGGCACCTACCTATCTAATCTATACTGGGGGCACCTACCTATCTAACCTATACTGGGGGGGGGATCTACCTATCTAATCTATACTGGGGGCACCTACCTATCTAATCTATACTGGGGGGCAGCTACCTATCTAATCTATACTGGGGGCAGCTACCTATCTAACCTATACTGGGGGCAGCTACCTATCTATACTATACTGGGGGAACCTACCTATCTAACCTATACTGGGGGGGCAGCTACCTATCTAATCTATACTGGGGGCAGCTACCTATCTAAACTATACTGGGGGCAGCTACCTATCTAACCTATACTGGGGGGGGCAGCTACCTATCTATACTATATTGGGGGAACCTACCTATCTAACCTATACTGGGGGGGCAGCTACCTATCTAACCTATACTGGGGGCAGCTACCTATCTAACCTATACTGGGGGGGCAGCTACCTATCTATTCTATACTGGGGGCAGCTACCTATCTAAACTATACTGGGGGCAGCTACCTATCTAACCTATACTGGGGGCAGCTACCTATCTAACCTATACTGGGGGCAGCTACCTATCTAACCTATACTGGGGCAGCTACCTATCTAATCTATACGGGGGGCAGCTACCTATCTAATCTATACTGGGGGCAGCTACCTATCTAATCTATGCTGGGGGCAGCTACCTACCTAACCTATACTGTAGGCAGATCCCCCCTTTAGTGTATATAGGCTTAGGCTACTAGTCTTACAGTCGCAGATCCCCTTTTAGTGTATTTAGGCAGCAGATCCCCCCCCCCCCCCATTAGTGTATGTGTGTGGTGCGCTCACACGCGAAGAGGATTAATTTGGGGGGGGGCACCAAAATCTGGTTACGCTCAGGGTGCTGTGAAACCTAAGGCCGGCCCTGCTCATCTCCATCTCCCCTATAACAAAGCTTTACCTGGCTTGGCTTGGTTGGTTGTTATCTACATCATTCTACTTGAACACATCTGACTTTCTCTTGACAGCTCATCTCCATACTTTCACCAGGTGGCTCAAGGTATTATGTCTGGAGGGTCAGCATTATAGTAAAGAATCTAGCCTACATGAGTTAATGTAAGTAGTCTGTTTGTTTCCCTATAGGTGTACTTTGCAGTGATCCTTTATGGTGGTCCTTATCATGCGGTGCATTCACCCCAGTGACCACAAGTACTGACACCTTCAAATATGACTTAATAGTTATCTTTGTGGGTTTATTATTATACAGCTTGATTAAATATCCAGACACATATTACAGTAAGGCCAGCCACAGGCTTCCAAATGTACATCTTTAGATAGCAGGTCCACAAACAACTATGGCCAGACTACTATCTTCAGACTTATGAGAGACATTGGCTGTTGGTGGTGTGCTGATGCAGCACTGAATGAGGTTTTCTCATTCACTGCCACTGGGTTGCCATGGTTATGTGATGGTCTTCCAATCTTCAGCTGGAAATAATCCATCCTGGTTGACTGAGATTTAGGCCTCTTTTACACTATATGCAGCCTGAGAAAATGCTGCCTTCCATCATAGAAGTAGAAGTCCTATCACATTAACCATGGTGCGTCACTGTGAAGCGGGTCCCGGTGTGGTAACATGTTGCATGCAGTGCATTACTAGCCAACTTGCATGATAACCCTGGAGGAGAGGCATATTTTTAATGGAAAGTATGCCTCACAGATTTCGTTGCTGGTGCAACTTCTTGGGTGCAGCGCAATCGTGAAGATTACACTGCACCAAGTATTAGAATCAGAATCAGATTTATTTCGCCAAGTGCAGCAGTTGCCACACTCGGAATTGTTTGTGGTGCACATCGGCATAGAGCATAAAACATAGTAGTGCAAAGCATGTAATGACGAACAGACAAAGACATTAAAACAAGTTAGTGCAAAAAGGAATTTAAGGTACTGTAGTGCAAAACTACATGCTGAACCACGGAATAAGTACATATTTATTTAGGCCTGGGTCACAGATGTGCCATTTAGTTTTTCTGTGTGTGTGACTTGAGTTCAGAAGGCACACTGCTTGGGGGAAAAACCAGTTCCTGTGCCTGGAGGTTTTGGTGGAAATAGCCTTAGGCCAAGATTCACCAGGCTGTACGTAAAAATTACCATTCAATTAGCAGTTGGATTACAAAAAATCCTATGAGTGGCTACAAGTATCTTACAGGACACCCGAGGCAAAAATAAACGAATGAAATAAACGACTGTATCTATCTTCCCCCTCCTAATACTGACTTTTTAGGATATTCCACGGTTTTATTTTATGTTTAAATCTACTTCATTCATTGAAGTATGCCAGAGCTAAAATTTATGAACGATTGACCCTTTCTATCTCTCTCCTTCTCTCAGAATCCATTTTCTGCTAGGAAAGTGTTTTTATAGTTGGAATTTCTTATCAGTGAGGGTCACACTATAGTCACTCCCTATCTGAGTCAAGAATGAGTCAGCCACTTACATACCTGATAATTAACTCTTTCAGGCACAGAAAAAAAAAGGAACACATCATAGTTATTTGTGTGCTAGGCACTGTACATACCCATGTCTATCTCATCATGTCACATGCCACCTCGGGTATCCTTTAACCTAAAGCAGTCAATTCACAGCTGAAATCTCTGAGACAGCTTTCTGTATCCTTCCCCTTAACCATGATGGTGAACAATATTTGTCTTCAGATCATTTGAGGGCTGGAACCCACTAGAGCGATTTTCTGAGCGTTTAGGGAGTGATTCAAACCGCTAGCGGATTTCCCTAAACGCTCAGCTAATGGTAATGGATGGGCCAAATTCCACTGGAGCTATTGCGAATTTGCGATTACAAAATCACAAAATGCAGGACATGCAGCATTTATAGCGGTTAGCGTTTCTGCAATGTAAATTATATAAACGCTGGCCTAATCGCTCATTAACACCTACACAGAGCGATTTTGCTAACGTTTTTACATTACTGCACACTGTAACAAATTTAAAATTAATTGAAAGGACCAATCAGAATTAAAAACGCTAATCGCTATGCAACCGCTGGCAAATTGATTACACTTTTTAAAATCACTACCCAAAACGCTCATGAAATCGCTTACAAAACGCTCATACAAAACGCAAGCGATGGCGATTAGCGATTTGTAGTGGGTTCCAGGCCTTAGGGCTGGAACCCACTAGAATGATTTTCTGAACGTTTAGGGAGCGATTCAAACCGCTGGCAATTTCCCTAAACGCTCAGCTAATGTTAATGGATGGGCTAAATTCCACTGGTGCAATTGCGATTACCAAATCACAAAACTCAGGATATGCAGCATTTTTCGCATTTAGCGTTAGCGATTAGTGTTAGCGTTTCTGCAATGTAAGGTATATAAACGCTGGCATAATCGCTCGTCAAAACCTACACAGAGCGATTTTGCAAGCGTTTTTACATTACTGCACACTGTTACAAAATGAAAATTAATTGAAAGAACCAATCAGAATTAAAAACGCTAATCGCTACACAACCGCTGGCAAATTAATTACGCTTTTTAAAATCGCTCCCAAAAACGCTCATGAAATCGCTTACAAAACACTCATACAAAACTCTAGTGATTGCGATTAGCGATAGCGTTTTGTAGTGGGTTCCAGGCCTTAGAGTGGTTTTGAGACCCCTATGTTGCTACTCTTCCGAGAAAATTAAAAGAGGAGGGAAACTTACAACTTGACCTCCTTACACACTCTTTCTCATAATTGGATTCACCTGTGTATGTAGGTCAGGGGTCACTGAGCTTACCAAGCCAAATTGAGTTCCAAAAACTAGTTTTAAATGTTTTGGAATCAATAAAATGACAACAGAGCCCAAATGTATGCACCTGCCTAATTTTATTTAAACAATTATTGCACACTTTCTGTAACTCCAATAAACTTAATTTCCATTCTCAAATATTACTGTGTTTGTCTCCTATATGATATATTTAATTGGCATTCATAACAACCAACAATTTATACAGGAAAATCATGACGATTAACAAGGTTGCCCAAACTTTCCCACTGTAGATGTAATCACTGACCAATAGTAAAATTCCTCTATTATCATTGCTGCATTTCCTCCCCCTCTTTATTTGATAGATTCGTGAACTAGGCCGTTGATTAACATGAGTGTTCAGCTTAAATCAGTTTTTCTATGCAGAAAAAATGCGCACAAAAATAGACAAGTGTGTCTGACTCACAGTATAGAGGTATAGGGAACACCTTATATTCGAATCAGACCCATGGAGGGGCAACAAAGAGCTATAGGCTTAGTGAGAAGTGTAGCGGGAGGTAAGTTTTAGCTGTTAGGGTGGGGGGAGATTAGAGTTAGGTATCAGAAAGCACGCATCATTAATTGCGCACCCGCAGCCGGGAGTGCTCTGCGCATGCCCAGAACGTAGTCGTGACATCATGTGCAGAGTGCGTGATCAAGGACACGCGCAGCTGGGTCAGCGCCTGCGCACTAATGCTTGACCTGGCTGCGGGGAGATTTGCGCAGTAATGGAGGGGAACGGAGGACTTTTTTACTTTTTCATTCAGCTCTGTTATCCTTCAAGAGTTACATTTAGAGTTCCATGAATTTTGCATTGAAGTCTGTGGTGCTGACTGTCCACATTAATTGTGAAACCCCGACACAAATTCACTATTCATGGCAAAGAAAAAAACACTTTGGGCCCTTTTCCACTAGCAATCGCACTCACAAATCACAAACGCCAGCGATTGCGATTTTTCATTAATTTTGTTATGCGATTGCGATTTTCATTTGCATTGCACTATCCCTCTGAAAATCAGTCCAGAAACCGATCGCAATTTGCGATTTACAAATCGAATCACTATAGTGGAAAATACTTCTCATGATTTCTATGATAAAGTAGCAACCCAAGCGATTTAAAAATCACTACCGATTTCCGATTTTGCGATTCAGCTGTGTATTTGATTTAGGCCCTTTGTAGCTTTTGAGAAAACAGATTTTAAAGTTTGGCATGAAAAAGTGATGTATAAACCCCTTAAATGCCAGATTTCAACATATTTGTCAATAAATAAGAAAATGGACAGCTTACAGTCCCCCCCTCCCACTGCTAACCACTTGTGCCCCATGCAGGCTTGTATTCCCCAGGGAATTTGTTACCCGCCATTGTTAGGCCTCTGCACCCTGAGCTAGAAGCTATAGCAACACCCTGCTGATGTAGTGGTACCAGGCAGAGTTGGGCCGAACGGTTCGCCGGCGAACGGGGTTCGCGCGAACTTAGGTGGTTCGCGTGCGGGTACCGCACGCGAACCTTTTGCGGAAGAAGTTCGGTTCGCCCCATAATGCACCTGAGGGTCAACTTTGACCCTCTACATCACAGTCAGCAGGCCCAGTGTAGCCAATTAGGCTACACTAGCCCCTGGAGCCCCACCCCCCCTTATATAAGGCAGGCAGCGGCGGCCATTACGGCCACTCGTGTGCCTGCATTAGTCAGAGTAGGGCGAGCTGCTGCAGACTGTCTCTCAGGGAAAGATTAGTTAGGCTTAACTTCTTCCTGGCTGCATACCTGTTCTGTTCAGTGAGCCCTCAGCCCACTGCATACCTGTACTGTGATCCTGCCACTGCATAGCTGTTCAGTGATCCTGCCACAGCATACCTGTTCTGTTCAGTGAGCCCTCAGCCCACTGCATACCTGTACTGTGATCCTGCCACTGCATAGCTGTTCAGTGATCCTGCCACAGCATACCTGTTCTGTTCAGTGAGCCCTCAGCCCACTGCATACCTGTACTGTGATCCTGCCACTGCATACCTGTTCAGTGATCCTGCCACAGCATACCTGTTCTGTTCAGTGAGCCCTCAGCCCACTGCATACCTGTACTGTGATCCTGCCACTGCATACCTGTTCAGTGATCCTGCCACAGCATACCTGTTCTGTTCAGTGAGCCCTCAGCCCACTGCATACCTGTACTGTGATCCTGCCACTGCATAGCTGTTCAGTGATCCTGCCACAGCATACCTGTTCTGTTCAGTGAGCCCTCAGCCCACTGCATACCTGTACTGTGATCCTGCCACTGCATACCTGTTCAGTGATCCTGCCACTGTATACCTGTTCTGTGAACCCGCCACTGTATACCTGTTCTGTTCAGTGGACCCGCCACTGTATACCTGTTCTGTGAACCCGCCACTGTATACCTGTTCTGTTCAGTGGACCCGCCACTGTATACCTGTTCTGTGAACCCGCCACTGTATACCTGTTCTGTTCAGTGGACCCGCCACTGTATACCTGTTCTGTGAACCCGCCACTGTATACCTGTTCTGTTCAGTGGACCTGCCACTGTATACCTGTTTAGTGAACACGCCACTGCATACCTGTTGTGTTCAGTGAACCTGCCACTGCATACCTGTTCTGTGAACCCGCCACTGTATACCTGTTCTGTTCAGTGGACCCGCCACTGTATACCTGTTCTGTGAACCCGCCACTGTATACCTGTTCTGTTCAGTGGACCTGCCACTGTATACCTGTTTAGTGAACACGCCACTGCATACCTGTTGTGTTCAGTGAACCTGCCACTGCATACCTGTTCTGTGAACCCGCCACTGTATACCTGTTCTGTTCAGTGGACCCGCCACTGTATACCTGTTCTGTTCAGTGGACCTGCCACTGTATACCTGTTCTGTTCAGTGGACCTGCCACTGTATACCTGTTTAGTGAACACGCCACTGCATACCTGTTGTGTTCAGTGAACCCGCCACTGTATACCTGTACTGTTCAGTGAACCCACCGCATCAGTGCGCATACCTGTGCAGTTAAGTGAACCCACCTACCTACGTGAGTGCACGCAGTGTGATATACCACTCCGTGCATACCCGATATGGACAAAACAGGTAGAGGAAGAGGAAGAGGTAGTGGCAGAGGCAGAGGAAGGCCACCCGGCAGGTCTGCGCGAGGTCGTGTAAATGTAATTTCGTGTGGACCTGGCCCACAGTACAGTGCTCGGAAGAAGGCACGTCCCATCACCTCCCAAGATTGTCAGGACGTGGTTGAGTATTTAGCGACACAGAACACCTCATCTTGCTCAGCCACCAGCGCTACTACTAGCACCACTTCCGCTGCATTTGACACTTCGCAAGAATTATTTAGTGGTGGTGAAATCACTGATGCACAGCCATTGTTACAGCCAGATGAATTTTCACCAGCTCATATGTCTGCGTTACGCGACAACACTATGGATGTAACGTGTAAGGAGGATGAAGGACCTACACATTTGGATTTTTCTGAGGCAAGCGAAGCTGGGCAGGATGATTACGATGATGACGATGATAGGGATCCTCTGTATGTTCCCAATAGAGGAGATGAAGAGGGGGACAGTTCAGAGGGGGAGTCAGAGAGTAGTAGGAGGATAGAAGTTGCTGAAAGAAGCTGGGGCAGCTCTTCGTCAGAAACAGCTGGTGGCAGAGTCCGGCACCATGTATCGCCAGATTCGCCACCTATGTACAGCCAGCCAACTTGCCCTTCAGCATCAGCTGCTGAGGTGCCCACATCCCAGGGTGGCTCAGCGGTGTGGAAATTTTTTAATGTGTGTGCCTCAGATCGGACCAAAGCCATCTGTTCGCTCTGCCAACAAAAATTGAGCCGTGGAAAGGCCAACACTCACGTAGGGACAAGTGCCTTACGAAGGCACCTGCAGAAAAGGCACAAACAGCAATGGGATGGCCACCTGAGCAAAAGCAGCAGCAGCACACAAAAGCAAAGTCACCCTCCTTCTCCTCTTCCTCCTTCAGGTGCATCATCTGCTTATGCCGCTCTCTCCCTTGCACCTTCACAGGCACCCTCCTCCACTCCGCCTCTGCCCTTGAGCGGTTCCTGCTCCTCTGCCCACAGCAGCAGTCAGGTGTCCGTGAAGGAAATGTTTGAGCGGAAGAAGCCACTTTTGGCCAGTCACCCCCTTGCCCGGCGTCTGACAGCTGGCGTGGCGGAACTGTTAGCTCGCCAGCTGTTACCATACCGGCTGGTGGACTCTGAGGCCTTCCGTAAATTTGTGGCCATCGGAACACCGCAGTGGAAGATGCCAGGCCGCACTTATTTTTCCAGAAAGGCCATACCCCAACTGCACCGTGAAGTTGAGAGGCAAGTGGTGTCATCTCTTGCGAAGAGCGTTGGGTCAAGGGTACACCTGACCACGGATGCCTGGTCTGCCAAGCACGGGCAGGGCCGCTACATTACCTACACAGCCCATTGGGTGAACCTGGTGGTGAACGATGGCAAGCAGAAAGCGGCGGACCAAATTGTGACACCTCCACGGCTTGCAGGCAGGCCTCCTGCCACCTCCTCTCCTCCTGCTACATGCTCTTCGCTGTCCTCCTCCTCCTCCTTGGCTGAGTGGCAGTTCTCCTCTCCAGCTACACAGCCCCAGCTCCGCAGGGCCTATGCTGCATGCCAGGTACGACGGTGTCACGCCATCTTAGACATGGCTTGTCTCAAAGCGGAGAGTCACACTGGAGCAGCTCTCCTGGCTGCTCTTAAGAAACAGGTGGATGAGTGGCTGACCCCGCACCACCTGGAGATAGGCAACGTGGTGTGCGACAACGGCAGCAATCTGCTTGCCGCTTTGCATATGGGGAAGCTGACACACATACCCTGCATGGCACATGTCATGAATCTGGTGGTTCAAAGATTTGTGGCAAAGTACCCTGGCTTAGCGGATGTCCTGAAGCAGGCCAGGAAGTTCTGTGGGCATTTGAGGCGCTCTTACACAGCCATGGCACGATTTGCAGAAATTCAGCGTAAAAACAACATGCCGGTGAGACGCCTCATTTGCGATAGCCCCACTCGCTGGAACTCGACCCTCCTCATGTTCTCCCGCCTGCTAGAACAGAAGAAAGCCGTCACCCAGTACCTCTACAACTGGAGTAGAACGAAACAGTCTGGGAAGATGGGGATGTTCTGGCCCGACAACTGGACAATGATGAAAAATGCATGCAGGCTCATGCGGCCGTTTGAGGAGGTGACCAACCTGGTGAGCCGCAGTGAGGGCACCATCAGCGACTTAATTCCCTACGCGTACTTCTTGGAGCGTGCTGTGCGTAGAGTGGCGGATGAAGCTGCGAATGAGCGTGACCAGGAACCGTTACGGCAGGAACAGGCATGGGACCAATTTTCATCAGACCCAGCTGTTTCCTCAACACCTGCGGCAGCACAGAGGGGGGAGGAGGAGGAAGAAGAGAGGTCGTGTGCAGAAGATGAGTCAGACTCAGAGGATGATGAGCAAGGTGTTTCTTTGGGGGAGGAGGAGGAGGAGGAGGGGACAGCGGCAGGAGAACAACCGCAGCAGGCGTCGCAGGGGGCTTGTGCTGCGCAACCTTCCCGTGGTATTGTTCGCGGCTGGGGGGAGGAGGTTGACTTACCTGACGTCACTGAGGAAGAGCAAGAGGAGATGGAGGGTACTGGATCCGACTTTGTGCAGATGTCGTCTTTTATGCTGTCCTGCCTGTTGAGGGACCCCCGTATAAAAAACCTCAAGGGGAATGAGCTGTACTGGGTGGCCACACTACTAGACCCTCGGTACAGGCACAAAGTGGCGGACCTGTTACCAACTCACCGGAAGGTGGAAAGGATGCAGCACATGCAGAACCAGCTGTCAACTATGCTTTACAATGCCTTTAAGGGTGATGTGACGGCACAACGCCAGCAAGGTACCACTGCCACTAATCCTCCTCCCGTGTCCACGCAGTCAAAGACAGGACGCTCCAGCGATCTCATGGTGATGTCGGACATGCGGACGTTCTTTAGTCCAACGCCTCGCCGTAGCCCTTCCGGATCCACCCTCCACCAACGCCTGGAACGGCAGGTAGCCGACTACCTGGCCTTAAGTGTGGATGTAGACACTGCTGTGAACAGCGATGAGGAACCCTTGAACTACTGGGTGCGCAGGCTTGACCTGTGGCCAGAGCTGTCCCAATTTGCCATCCAACTTCTCTCCTGCCCTGCCGCAAGCGTCCTCTCAGAAAGGACCTTCAGCGCAGCTGGAGGCATTGTCACAGAGAAGAGAAGTCGCCTAAGTCACAAAAGTGTTAAGTACCTCACCTTTATAAAAATGAATGAGGCATGGATCCCGGAGGGCTGCTGCCCGCCCCAAGACTAAGTCAGTCCCCGCACATACAGCATCTCTGCCTGCACGCCGTGTGACTGGCTGCCTGGCCTGCCCCAAGAAGACTAAGTCGCTCCCAGTCCCTCCACACAGCATGTCTGCCTGCAGGCCGCTTCACTACCTTCTCCGCCACCACCAACAGGGTCCGGGACTCCAGGCGGATTGCTGAATTTTTTAGGCCGCTGCTAGCAGCGGCCGCTGTAATAATTTTTCGGGTGCGTGTACATGACTGCCTAATTTTTCTGGCTGCACTGCGGGCAGCTGCAACAACAAAAGAAAAGGCATGAACATGCGCCCATTCCCCTTCGTGATCATTACCTTGCCGTGGTGAAGGGGCTTGCGTATCACAATGGAGCAATGACCGGCGCCTAGATGAGTGTCTCGGGGGGCACACCCACGATAATAAGGTCGTTGCCTCATTGTGGTCAGACCAAATTTGATCAGCTGGACAGTCACTGTTCTGTCATTCAGCTACATCAGCCAGGTGACTGACCATATGGGCTGTAAAGCCACCAAAACCTGCACTCTCGCCATGGTGCGCACCAGTCCAGCACGGCCGTCACTACACAAACAGCTGTTTGCGGTGCGTTACACGATGAGTTTGGTGCGTCAGTGTGAAGCAGTACCTTAATTACACTACCTGATTGATGTATACACATGCAAGATGTTTGAAAGCACTTTAGGCCTGTCATTTAACATTCAATGTGATTTCTGCCCTTAAAACGCTGCTTTGCGTCAAATCCAGATTTTTCCCGGGGACTTTTGGCATGTATCCCACTCCGCCATCCCCCCCTCCAGGTGTTAGACCCCTTGAAACATCTTTTCCATCACTTTTGTGGCCAGCATAATTAATTTTTTTTTTCAAAGTTCGCATCCCCATTGAAGTCTATTGCGGTTCGCGAACTTTAACGCGAACCGAACCTTTCGCGAAAGTTCGCGAACCCGGTTCGCGAACCGAAAATCGGAGGTTCGGCCCAACTCTAGTACCAGGGCCTTTACTATCGCTGTAGTAACTGCATCCTCATGGAAAGTAGTAGTTACTAAGGCTTTTTTTGACATGCATACAAAAAACATTTTATGTGAACCAGCCTATTGATTAACATGTGCTGTCAGAGCTAATGTGTTTTCACATACAGGAAAATATACACTGTGAATATACAAAAAAATGTTATTTAAAAAACCTGAAACTGGGCTTTAAATAATACTTTTATTTACACAGACCTGTATATAAAGCCTGAAAGAGGCGCTTCTGAGGAGCACTGTACTCACTGCTTCTATTTTCTGCATATTATAGTAGAGAAAAAGCACCATTCTAATCATTATCATTGCTGTGCTATCTGTTGTCATTAGCTATGGTCACATGATGCTGCCTGAGCCAGCCTCTAGCAGTGGCAGTTATGGTCTCACACTGCTGCATGAGCCAGCCTCCAGCAGTGGCAGTTACAGTCTCAAGCTGCTGCATGAGCCGCCTCAACTGTCACTCCAGGCCTAGCAGCATTTGATGCAGCAGCATACCTGGTGTTCTCCCTGAACTGATCCCTGAATTTGGCTATATCTGACTTCTACAACATGTTTTTCCAACTGCTCTGCTACGTGTGGCTCTGCCTTGTGCCTCCAGTCCTTGCCTGGCAGTTTTTCATCATTTGTGGCAGAATCTGGACTCTGGCTGGACACTGTAAGTATCAGCGATACACACAACATGACACTATGTTTCCACATATCTCCACTAGATGTTCACATTATCAGCCATAGGGGGTTTCCAAGGAAGGAGATTTATTAGTAGTATTTAGTGTGTATATGTTACGGCCAGAACCCGAAGTTTGGCCAGAACTAGAAGTGGCCGGCCACTTCGGGTTCTGGCCGGCCAATGTGCGAACTGGCCGCTGCGCTGCGGCCAATGTGAGAAATGCAACAATTCCTGTAAGGTTAATGTGATGTTGTGGCCGCAGCGCAGCGGGCAAATGTATCACACATCTTACTTTATTCAATGACATTAAGCCGCCCGGCTTTTTCTCTGCCTCTCTCCTCCCCCCCGCCTCTCTCTCCTCCCCCCGCCTCTCTCTCTTCTTCTCTTATGGGCAGCCGGGCGGGGACACGCGTGTCCCTCCGGAGTCGTTCGTCGCGGCAGGGGAATCCTGCCGTTCTTGCAGAGCGGGTGCTGGCAGAAGCGATGTCTGCAGCCTCCCCGCTCTGCTCTCCTGCCGCGACGAACGACTCTCCTGGACACGCGTGTCCCCGCCCGGCTGCCCATAAGAGAAGGAAGAGAGAGAGGCGAGGGGAGGAGAGAGAGGCGAGAGGAAGAGAGAAAGCGGGGAAAAAGCCGGTCGGCTTAATGTCATTGAATAAAGTAAGATGTGTGATACATTTGCCCGCTGCGCTGCGGCCACAACATCCCATTAACTTTACAGGAATTGTTGCATTTCTCACATTGGCCGCAGCGCAGCGGCCAGTTCGCACATTGGCCGGCCAGAACCCGAAGTGGCCGGCCACTTCTAGTTCTGGCCAAACTTCGGGTTCTGGCCGTAACATATATAATAAATGGCTATCCCTATCTATCAAGGGTTCATTTGTTTTTTTTAAATCTAGGCCTTTCCACAGTGGCGCAGCAATAGGAGATGCAGAGGTAGCAGCTGCACCAGGGCCCTTGGGCCAGAGGGTTCCCAGGGGGTCCACTTTCCGCCACAGTATTAGCTCTTTATTGGTCCTGTGCCGGTAATAATCACTTCTATAGATGCTCTGAATATAGTAATCATCATCAGTAATCAAACTGTTCCCCATCCCCTTCTTGCACCTCTGACACTGTGCAGGGCCGGCCTTAGGTTTCACAGCGCCCTGAGCGAAACCTGATTTTTGTGCCCCCCCTTCATCCTCTTCCCACGTGCATATACACACACGCGCGCATGTATACACACACAGGCCCATATGCAATTCCCCTTTTCTCCTGAGATATCTCCTAGAACAGCGGTTCCCAATCTTTTTGACGTTGTGACACATCATGCTAAATGCTCAGATCTCTGTGACACGTCACGTATGTATAATAGAAAAAATACTATTAATAACTATGAATGGATGGAACGAGTGCATTATCCTGAATACACTTAAAAATGAAGGCTAGAACCTTTCAGGAATATTAATAAAAACAATCAGTGGGACAGTTAGCCGCCTCCCCCCCCCCCCCCTATTTAGAAAGATAGCACAGCACTGACAATTTGCACCACTCGTTATAGCCGCAGTGTGCGTCCATCCCGCAAACGCCCCCAGACTCAGTATAGGTAGGTAGCCAGGTATAGATGCCCCCAGTATAGGATCTCATGTGTAGGTGCCCTCAATATAGGTTGCCAAGTATAGGTGCCCCCAGTATAGGAAGTCAGTTGAAGGTCTTCATCCCCCCAATAGGTAGCCAGGCGTAGGTGCCTCCAGTATAAGTAGCCAGTTGTTGGAGCCCTCAGTAAAGGTAGCCAGCTATAGGTGCCCTCAGTATAGGAAATCAGGTGTAGGTGCCCTCAGTATAGGCAACCAGCTATAGGCGCCCCCTTGGAAGCTGGCGCCCTGAGCGACCGCTCCGGTCGCTCATATCAAAGGCCGGCTATGACACTGTGCTTGTTCTTGGCAGGTTTTGGTGCGCTGCATCAATTGTTATGTATAGAGTGCTGGGGAAGAGGAGGGCAATGGAAAACTTGCACTGGGGCCCACAACTCCTTAGCTACGCCACTGCCTTTCCATGTTGCCACAGCAACATCCTCCTGCTGATGTAAAATGTGTGTACAAGGGACTGTACCATTACTGTGGCAACTGCACCCTTATGTCAAGTAGTAGATACTGAGGCATACATGCAAAAATGGCATCGGGGAAAAAGGGCACGTGGTGTAAACGATAAGCGGTAACAGTGTGTATATAAATATTGTGTTGTATTTCGTTTATTAAATGTTTTATTAATTTGTAAAACATTATTGTAATGTGTATGAAATCGCAAATTGTGAAAACGATAATTTTCCATTTTGAAAGTAAAACTTATAATTACGTTTGTTAAAAAATGATAATATATGTATAATCATTATAATTGTATAATATTGTGTATAACCTTCATTTATCGTTTCTTCATGAAAATATTGTTTATAGCCCTCCCTCTACCTATCCTAACCCTTAGAACCCCCTGGCGGTGCCCCCCTGGTGGTGCTTAACCCTAAGACCCCCTGGTGGTGCCTAACCCTATATCCCCCTGGTGGTGCCTAACCCTAAGACCCCTCTGGTGGTGCCTAACCCTAAGACCGCCCTGGTGGTGCCTAAGACCTCCCCTGGTGGTGCCTAACCCTAAGACCTCCCCTGGTGGTGCCTAACCCTAAGGGCCTATTTCCACTACATGCAGATTGGATGCAGAATGGATGCAGAAATGTATACAGTATATATGTAAAAACACATGTTTTTTTTTCTTCTGCCCTGTGCGACTCTTCAGGGCCACTTTAAATTTTTGTCCCGCCCTGTGACATCACGCCGCCGCTCTGATTGGCCGCCGGGTCCCCGGAACAAGAGCGGGGCTATGGGGAGCCCGGCGGCCAGCGATGTACGCAGAAAGGCCGGGGAGAGCCGGGGAGATGCTGGAGTCCTGCTGTGCATCAGTGATCGCGCGCTGGACTCCTAAAAGGCAGGGAATTCCCTAGCCTGACCTGAGCTTGGGCTTACCGCTCGCAGCTCATCTCTCCAAGCCCGAGCTCAGGTTGGGCTTACCGCCAGGGAGGCTACTGAGGCTTTTCTATGTTGCCATAGCAACTGCATCCTAAGGGTAATGTACCATAGTAGTTTAGGCTGAGAGACACGGCCAAGCGTTTGCAATGTGTTTGTTTTGAAATCGATTTTGCTGCGGTTTTTCAAAATCATGGTGATTTTGCGGCGAGTATCATTCAAGTCAATTGGAATGCGTTTTTCAAAATGCAAATGAATCGCAAACACTTGCAAAACACTTGGCAGTGTGTCTGTAGCAAACCTCCCAACTTTGTCAAATAAGAGGGAGGGATGCTTTTTAGGGCAAAACTAGCAAGAGACATGACTTTATTATATCTCTCATCAAAAGTCCATAAGGAATTTACATTTTCTTGTGCTTAATGTGATGTTTTGTTTTTTTTCTGCAGTGCCGCGTCTCTTCTCCAGACCACCCCTCGTCATCACACCCAGCCCTGACGCCATCCTGCTGTACTCACAGCTCATTGAAGTGCAGAGATCTCTGGTGAGTATTATTATTCCTCCCTATTGCAGCTAATCAACCCTAATTAGTGCCAATTAGGTAGAATATGTATTGTTTTCTGTGTTAATTCAAAATGTAATATATATTTCTCTTTTCAGCACCGTGAAAGAACCAGGAATGCCATGCCGACTGCCCTGGCTATCCAGAAGTCCTGGGATCAGAAGACAGGCAGGCGAGTGCACCCACTCTTCCGGTTGAGTGAACCTGCTCCAACACGTAAGAGATTAGTAAAGGGAATACCGTATTTCATCCACTATAATGCACGGGACACTTGGCTTTCAGCTTTCTGTGTGTGTTTTCTTCCCAAGATGTGTATATGCAGAAAAACGCACACATTTGTTTCACAGCCGCTAATGTAATAAAAAAGATGCACAGAATGTGCAGAATTATGCAGCAGGATGTCAGTTTCTTTCCTGCGCATAAGGATAAAAAAGGGCGCATGCAGCAAGTGGACTAATTGGGTGCCGCAATAGGCGCAATATGAAATATATCAGTATTTGCGCGGCAGAGCAGAAATATGGACACCCGGTAAACAGCAGTTGATACCACAGCACCCGCTATGTATCGGGCACCGCAGGCTCCAAATGCTGATATTTTTAGGTGTCTATGGTGGCGCCCGAGAACTAGCATTTTTTGGCTTTTTTTGCCACAAATGCATCGTATCTCGGCTAGTGGAAATGGGCACTTAGGTAGCTAGTGGGTTTAGGCAGGTAGTGTGTGTGTGTGTGTGTGTGTGGGGGGGGGGGGGGGATTAAGGGTTGGGCATTAGGTAGGTAGTTTGAGTGGGGGGGGGGGTGTTATTAAGGATTAGGCATTCAGTAGGCAGTGTGCGCAGGGGAAGAGTTTAGGTTTAGGTATTAGGTAGGTAGTTTGTGCAGACGCGTGAAGGGTTAGGTAGATAGTGTGTTGTTAAAGGGGGGGAAGAGTTTAGATTTAGACATTAGGCAGGTAGTGTTTCCTGGGAAGGGGGGAATTATCCTAGTAGGGGTTTAAGGGTTAGGCTTTAGGCAGGTAGGTGGGGTGGGGGGTTAAGGGCATTAGGTAGGTAGTGTGTGCGGGGAAAGAGTTTAGGTTTAGGCATTAGGCAGGGAGTGTATGTGTGTGTGTGTGTGTGTGTGGGGGGGGGGGTTAGACATTAGGCAGGTAGTGTATGCGGGGGGGGGGGGGGGGGAGGGTTAGGCAACAGGTAGGTAGTGTGTGTGGGGTAGTTTAGGTTTAGACATTAGGCAGGGAGTGTATGCGAGGGGGGGGGGGGTTAGACATTAGGCAGGTAGTGTATGTGGGGGGGGGGTAGGCATTAGGTAGGTAGTGTGTGCTGGGGGGGAGATGTTTAAGTGATAGGCATAAAGTAGGTAGTGTGTGCTGGGGGGGGAGATTAGGTTTAGGCAGGTAGTGTACACGGGAGGGGGGGGGGGTGTTTAAGTGTTAGGCATTAGGTAGGTAGTGTGTGCTGGGGGGATTTAGGTTTAGTAAATTTTAGTCGCTAGTGGCTGGCTGGTTAGGCATCAGAAAGACGTTAATTTTAGGGGGGCAGGTTATGATTAGCCATAAGGAAGGGGTTAATGTTGGAAAGAGGTCAGTCCTAGCTGTCAGGAAACAGATTACCCCTTATGATGGGAGTTTAGGGTCAGGTGTGAGAAATTAGGTCTCTCTGTAAGAGGATTAAGCAGATTGAGTTGAGCAATGGGGAAGGAGAGCCAAAACTGCACATGAAAAATGTTTTACAAAGCTTATATAGTGGAGTATTGGTAACTGCAACATACATTTTTATCCCCACAGCTGAATCTAATTGGTGCTAGGATCATACCTACCCTAAAGTGATAACTAGGGATTTCTGTCACATTGTCTAGTATTTTGCCTCTGACAGACCAATACTAAAGTGAGCCATACACACATCAAATTTCCCTGTCATGGAAATCTATAGTTGTCTAGTATTTTGCCTCTGACAGACCAATACTAAAGTGAGCCATACACACATCAAATTTCCCTGTCATGGGAATCTATAGCACAATGTGACACATCAATCATCATTTTTATGGATTTTTACTTGAACAAATAGAGGTGGGGGAGGCGTGGCGGTAGATCAGTGGTACATAGCATTGCACTGCATCAATCAGTCACAGCTGCATATCAATAGATTTAGATTTCATGCTGACTGCACTATACCATGCAGCTGCAACATTTAGTGAGACTTTTAGAGCAGCTTTGAGCTAAGTTGAGCATCTTTTGTATGCAACATATGAACTGTAATAACTAGGGGGGGGAAGACACTTTCCTTTACAAAACTAGAACTATTTCAATGTAATCTCATTTGATCTTGAGATCATTATTTTGTGTGAACAGTATGACTAATCAACATGTTTTCTCCCCCCCCTGACAGAGACTCCGCGACCGTTTGGCGGCCCCTTCTCCCGGGCGGGCCTGTTCCTGGAGGACTGGTGACATGGAGGTGGTAAGTCTTTATTTTGTCCCATAATTCACAGTTCTGCCACTCCAGCACAGTATTCACAACATAAATAATATATGATCTCCATATAAGGTTGTAGATATACGTCCAGCGGATGGGTCCAGTGAAAAATGGCGTGGGATAAAAAACGGCGCACGGAGACGTTGATAAAATTATTAAAAACGCTATTTATCGTTATAATGAAAGTGCGCTGCAACTTACCCCTCCTGCTTGTAGTGAAGCCCCGTCAATGCACCGGCAGACTTTACAGGATGATCGGCTCAGCAAGTGCCTGCAGCCATGATGATTGCAGAGGCTGGGCTGTGCGCTGATAGCCCCACAGTTCCGGTGCTGTTACCGCTCCACTGCCTGACCAAAAATCATGGTGCACAGTGCAAGCTGGTCAGGCAGAGGAGCGGTAACAGCACCGGAACTGTGGGGCTATCAGCGCACAGCCCAGCCTCTGCAATCATCATGGCTGCAGGCACTTGCTGAGCCGATCATCCTGTAAAGTCTGCCGGTGCATTGACGGGGCTTCACTACAAGCAGGAGGGGTAAGTTGCAGCGCACTTTCATTATAACGATAAATAGCATTTTTTAATAACCTGCGCCATTTTGTAACCTTAAAAACGCTAAATAGCGTTTAATATGGTAATTGAATGCGGCGCCTTTATTTTACCTGCGTGCTGTACGACATTATTATCTGCTCCGCCAGCGGATGAGTACAGCACACTGTACATATTGCTCAATGGGATCCTAACTACAATAACCAGGAAAGACCTCCCTGGAGTCTGATTCCCCCCCCCCCCCCCCCCCCCCCCCCTGACTGAGATCAGCAGTAGGGATGGTCAGTTTGACCACACATAATAGTATGCATAATATGCAACTGAATGTTGAAATATTTATTTTATCTCGTTGATGGACTAAACTAACATGTTGTCTTTCTGATCTCTTTCAGTGATTGTGGCTTGCCAGCTTGCAAGACCATGTGTGACCTACTTGGCTCCCCAGGAGAGGCAACCTGTGTCCACCCCACACATATACACAGTCAGAAACTGATTCTACTGGCGGGTAGGTATGGGCAGATAGGTATGTCGGCAGGTAGTTATGGGCAGATTGTAGTGACAGTCAGGTATTGATCATTAAATTCCAGTAAGGGGCAAATGTTAGATTCTAGTGGCTGGCAAGTAGTGATAGGTAAAATATAGTGATCAACAGATAGTGATAGGTAGATTGTAGTGGGCAGCAGATAGTGACTGGTAGATTGTAGTGGGCAGCAGATAGTGATAGGTAGATTGTAATGGGCAGCAGGTAGTGACTGGTAGATTGCAGTGGCCAGCAGGTAGTGATAGATGCATTTTAGTGACCAGCAGATAATGACAGGTAGATTGCAGTGGCCAGCAAGCAGTCATAGGGGGATTATAGTGGCCAGCAAGTAGTCATAGGTAAATTGTAGTGGCCAGCAGGTAGTAATAAGTGGATTAAAGTGGCCAGCAGGTAGGGACAGGTATATTGTACTGACCAGCAGTTAGTAATAGGTAAACTACAGTGGCCAGCAGGTAGTGACAAGTAGATTGTAGTGGCCAGGTGGTAGTGACAGGTAGATTGTAGTGGCCAGCAGGTAGTGACAGGTAGATTGTAGTGGCCAGGTGGTAGTGACAGGTAGATTGTAGTGGCCAGCAGGTAGTGACAGGTGAATTGTAGTGGCCAGCAGGTAGTGACAGGTAGATTGTACTGGACAGCAGGTACTGATAGGTAGATTGTAGTGGTCAGCAGGAAGTATTAGGTAGATTGTAGTGGCCAGCAGGTAGTTATAGGTAGATTGTAGTGGTCAGCAGGTAGTTGTAGGTAGATTGTAGTGGTCAGCAAGTAGTGGCAGTAAGATTGCACTGACCAGCAGGTAGTGACAGGTAGATTGTAGTAGGCCAGCAGGTAGTGACAGGTAGATTGTACTGACCAGCATTTAGTAATAGGTGGACTGTAGTGGCCAGCAGGTAATGATAGGTAGATTGTAGTGCCCGGCATGTAGTATTAAGTGGATTCTAGTGGCCAGCAGGTAGTAATAGGTGGATTGTAGTGGCCTGTGGGGGGTTACAGGTAGATTGTACTGACCAGAAGGTAGTAATAGTTGGATTGTAGTGGCCAGAAGGTAATGATGGGTGGATTATAATGGCCAGTAGGTAGTGATAGGTAGAGTGTAGTGGCCAGCAGGGGGTTACAGCTCTTTCCCAGGTGGTCAGTGGGGGGATGTGCAGGACTCTCTGGGTGAAGAGCCTATTCCACCAATGGGGTTGCAGCAGCAGCAGCATGGCGAGTACTTGGTAAACATCAGAATGCTATGTGGCTAGTGCGAGGGCCAGAAACATCCTGAGAGCTCTCGCAGCTTTATTTCCATCAAGGCCACTTCAAACACTGAATATTCACTTTATTATCGGACATGACACATAGTGGATCTCCTTGTTGAGGTGATGTAACCGGTGCATGAGGACGTTGGGGCGCTTCCTGGATTAGGGCAGATGGCGGAACATCCGCTCATATCGAGTGCACCTGGGTCTCCCTCCATGGATTTCCATATTACCGGATTTGACTTTCTTTCACCGCATGGTCATGGGAGGCTTTTTAGCCCCATGGCAGACGTATTGTGGGGCTCAGACCCCTCTTGTATAGATCAGAGCTATACGCTCTGGTCAGACACATTGTGGGGCTCAGACCCCTCTTGTATAGATCAGACCTAGACTCTCTGGTCAGACACATAGTGGATCTCCTAGTTGAGGTGATGTAACCGGTGCATGAAGACGTAGGGGCGCTTCCTGGATTAGGGCAGATGGCGGAACATCCGCTCATATCGAGTGCACCTGGGTCTCCCTCCATGGATTTCCATATTACTGGATTTGGCATTCTTTTACCGCATGGCCACAGGAGGCTTTTTAGCCCCGTGGCAGACACTTTATGGGGCTCAGACCCCTCTTGTCTAGATCAGACCTAGACGCTCTGATCATACACATATGTGTATCCAGACTCCTACCAGTATAGGTAGCCTTATGTTCAACCAGTATAGGAGCCTTATAGCCACCCCCAGTATAGTTGGGCAGAAACAACCCTAGCGTAGGTAGGTCTGAGTCTCCTCCGATATGTAGGGGTCCACTCCTATGTAAAGGTAACAAGAGACTCCACTAAAATAGCGAGAGGTAAGTACAGGCAGCCACATAGTCTCCCTTGTATAGGTAGTCAGATCCCCCCCCCTCCCTCCCCCTGTATAGTTAGCCAGAGTCCCCCCTAAGCATAGGTAGCTGTATTCCCCCCCAGTAAAGGTAACATTATGTGCCTCCTACCCTCAGTATAAGTAGCCAAATTCCCACCAGTAAAAGAAGCATTCTGCCACTTAGGTTTCCCCAGAGTCCCCCCTAGAATTGGTAGTCAGAATCCCCCCCTTGCATAGGTAACCAGATCCCCCACAGCAAAGGTAGTCAAATTCCCCCTTGTATAGGTAGGCTGATCCTTCCCCCCTCCTTGTATATGTAGCCAGAATCCCCCCACCATCTGTGGATGTCCCTGCAAGAGGTGACAGAAGATTCCCAACCAGATAAGAAGAGAAGACAGAAGATGCCCAGCAGAGACAGCGAGGCAGCATGATCTGGGGAGATACCTGGGATCCAGGGTAAAAGCCGACTGCCACATAGGAGTCAAGAAGGAATTTTTTCCCCTCCGAGGCACAAATCAGACCTAACTTGCCTCTGGGGGGTTTTTCGCCTTCTTCTAGATCCCAGGGTGAGATGACCCCACGACAATTGTAAATACAATTTGTACCTGTATTCAGGCAGTATAAAATAAAATTAGAACTAATTGGCCTAAATGTTTGTGTCTTATTTGAAGTCAACTATGTGTAAATCCTCCTCTTGTGGTGCGTCTAGGGATAAATTGTGTGCCGTGTGTGTCTCCTCTGGGGATACCTGCCTGTGTGGGTTAGAGTGTGTTAAAAGCCTCAACACATTTGCAACTTAGGTAACCAGAAATGATCATCAAAGATCATTTTGGATGCCTATTCCAAGTGTGTACAGGTGTACATTAAACTTTTATCTGAGACTTATCACTAATAATGATTTTGGTCACCACACACTGTGTCTACACTTTGTGGACCTCTCATAAAACCCCCAGTAGTGAAGCTCCCCATGACTGCACTGCATGGTGGGTATTGATGTACTGTTTGTATAAAGTAGATTGTTGGGAAAACCCAGCAGAGAGCCTTCCTTGGGGGATTTACAGGTACTGTGGGTCTGGTAGTCACTGCAAAAGGGAAACGCAAGCCAATTTTTTCATTTTAGATTCAGAGTCATTGGTGTAGTTTAGACCTGGTGTCAGACTATTGTTGCCACCTTGGTTCAGTTTCCCCAGTAACAGCCATCAAGAAAGGGAAGTGAAAAGAACTCTTTACCAGTCGTGACACAGATACAATAAAATACCAGCGTGGGGGAAAGTAAAACCATTTTAAGAAAATCCTGACTGCAGGTCTAGCCCTGAGGCCGGATTCACACTGTAAACGCTTTTGTGAGTGCTTGCGTTTGATTAGCACTTGCAGAGCGCTTTTTAAAAATCGCTCCCATTCACTTTCATTAAAATCGCGGCAAAAAAATCAACGCAATTGCCGCGATCACATATACGTGAAAAACGCACGTGATCGTGTCGATTTGTACATGATTTTTAACATGATTTTAATGAAAGTGAATGGGAGTGATTTTTTAAAAAGCGCACAGCAAGCGCTAATCAAACGCAAGCACTCACAAAAGCGCTTATAGTGTAGATCCGGCCTTACAAATTATATCCACAACTAATATTAACACACATCTGAACATAGAGGGATATGGAGGCTGCCATATTTATTTTCTTTGAAACAATACCCATTGCCTGGCTGCCGTGCTGACATGCTTATTTCAGGTGTGTGATTAAGACACTGCTGCAGCCGAAGAGATCAGCTGGACTGCCAGGCAACTGGTATTATTAAAAAGGAAATAATAATGGTTGCCTCTAGTTCAAGGGTACTTTAGACATTATGGTTGGTCTTACACTTTTAAAGAGAACCGGAGGTGGGTTCTAAGAATGCTATCAGCACACAGATGCTGGGTCTGCATATACTGCCCAGCCTCTGTTGCTATACTGCTCCTCTCTGCCCCCCCCCCCCCCCCCCCCTGCGCTCTGCTTGCCCCCCATAAGTCGCCCGAGCTGTTGACACACAGCGTGACGCAGCCAGCTGTTTACCTCTGCATCTGTCAGTCTGTGCCGCTTACCCCGCCCTCCTCCATAGCTCCGGTCCCCGCCTGCATCCCTTCCCTCCTCGCTGATTGGGTTCTCTTTAAATAAAAAAGCTATGGCAAGAAACCCGAGAGGCTAAACACTGTCCACATACAAAGATTACATATTCCTTTACTAAAAAGCAAATAATTATCCCTCCACCAGCAGCACTGAGCTCACACACCACATCAGTCTATTGGTGGGGACCGATTACTCAAATCAGTCCAAAATTACAGGTCTTTGTGGGAGTCAAGTGTAAAATCCATTGAAGTCAGCGTGGGGGGGGGGGGAGGAGTTTTCTGGCTTGTGTTTTGGTCCCTGGTGAGCTTGTGCAGCAGCCACATGCAACAATAAACCCTCTTTCTGAACAGAGCGCTTACTGGGCTCCTGTCTGCTGGCCACGGAGTGCCTTTTGGCTACAATAATTTAATGCAGCCCAATGACAATGATTTTAGATGGTGGGCTCCTGTCTGCTGGCCATGGAGTGCCTTTTGGCTACAATAATTTAATGCAGCCCAATGACAATGATTTTAGATGGTGGCAAAAAAAGCATCATGTCAAGTGTGAGCGTGGCACCAGCTGCACTCAGGTACCTTGGCTGCCTCCACACTGATTGTGCCGAGCAATAACAAGATTTAGCCTTTCTAGATACATAACACAGTTGAAAAATATATACATCAGCCAGTGCTCATCTCCATCTCCCCTATAACAAAGCTTTACCTGGCTTGACTTGGATGGTTGTTGTCTACATCATTCTACTTGAACACATCTGACTCTCTTTTGACAGCTCATCTCCATACTTTCACCAGGTGGCTCAAGGTATTATGTCTGGAGGGTCAGCATTATAGTAAAGAATCTAGCCTAATGAGTTAATGTAAGTAGTCTGTTTGTTTCCCTGTAGGTGTACTTTGCAGTGATCCTTTATGGTGGTCCTGATCATGCGGTGCATTCACCCAGTGACCACAAGTACTGACACCTTCAAATATGACTTAATCAGGGCCGGCCTTAGGTTTCACAGCGCTCTGAGCGAAAACTGATTTTGGTGCCCCCCCCCCCCCATTCATAACACACACACACACACACACACACACATCCTCCCTTTATTATATAAAGGCAGATTCCCCCCTTTAGTGTATGTATAGGCTAGGCCTTGCAGATCCTCTTAGTGTATATAGGCAGATCCAAGACTATGACTAAGGTAGGATTAGCTTGTGAGTTTCTCTGAGGACAGTCAGTGACATGACTATGTACTATGTAAAGTGCTGCAGGAGAGGTCAGTGCTATAGAAATACATAATAATAATAATAATAATAATAATAATAATATGGTAGGACATTAGACTATGACTATGGTAGGATTAGATTGTGAGCTCCTCTGAGGACAGTGACATGACTATGTACTCTGTAAAGTGCTGCAGAAGATGCCAGTGCTGTGTAAATAAATCATAAATGGTAGCACATCGGGCTATGACTATGTTAGAACAGCACGGCCGCGTAGTGGTTAGCACTCTCGCCTTGCAGCGCTGGGACCCTGATTCAAATCCCAGCCAGGCCAACATCTGCATGGAGTTTGTATGCCCAACCCCCCGGCTGTCTGCATGGGTTTCCTCTGGGCACTCTGGATTCCTCCTGCATCCCAAAAACATACAGATAAGTTAATTAGCTTTCCCCTAAATTGGCCCTAGACAGGAATACATACACTACACTGATACATATATAGACATAGTAGGACTATGGTAGGGATTAGATTGTGAGCTCCTCTGAGGGAGTTAGTGACAAGACTATGTACTCTGTACAGTGCTGCCGAAGATGTCAGCACTAAATAAAAACATTTATAATTTAAAAAAATGGTAGGATTAGACTGTGGGCTCCTCTGAAGACAGTCCGTGACATGACTATGTACTCTGTAAAGTGCTGCAGAAGATGTCAGTGCTATATAAATACATCATAATAATATGGGAGGACATTAGACTATGACTATGGTAGGATTAGACTGAGCTCCTCATAGGACAGTCAGTGACATGACTATGTACTCTGTAAAGTGCTGCAGAAGATCATGTCAGCGTTATATAAATGAATAATAATAATAATAATATGGTAGGACATTAGAGGGATGCACGTAGACTGAGGCAAAGAAGGTGGGCGGGGGGGGGGGCATGGAAGGTGGGCGGGGGGGGGGGGGGGGAGAATGGAAGGTGGGCACAGGGGACGCATGGAAGGTGGGCACAGGGGGACGCATGGAAGGTGGGCACAGGGGGACGCATGGAAGGTGGGCACAGGGGGAGGCATGGAAGGTGGGCACAGGGGGAGGCAGGGAAGGTGGGCACAGGGGGAGGCATGGAAGGTGGGCACAGGGGGAGGCATGGAAGGTGGGCACAGGGGGAGGCATGGAAGGCGGGCACAGGGGGACGCATGGAAGGTGGGCACAGGGGGACGCATGGAAGGTGGGCACAGGGGGACGCATGGAAGGTGGGCACAGGGGGAGGCATGGAAGCAGAGCACAGGGGGGAGGCATGGAAGGTGAGCACAGGGGGGAGGCATGGAAGGTGAGCACAGGGGGGAGGCATGGAAGGGGCACAGGGGGAGGCATGGAAGGTGAGCACAGGGGGGAGGCATGGAAGGTGGGCACAGGGGGGAGGCATGGAAGGCGAGCACAGGGGGGAGACATGGAAGGTGAGCACAGGGGGAGGCATGGAAGCGGAGCACAGGGGGGAGGGCATGGAAAGTGAGCACAGGGGGAGGCATGGAAGGTGAGCACAGGGGGAGGCATGGAAGGTGAGCACAGGGGGGAGGCATGGAAAGTGAGCACAGGGGGGGAGGCATGGAAAGTGAGCACAGGGGGAGGCATGGAAGGTGAGCACAGGGGGGAGGCATGGAAGGTGAGCACAGGGGGAGGTATGGAAGGTGAGCACAGGGGGGAGGCATGGAAGGTGAGCACAGGGGGAAGGCATGGAAGGTGGGCACAGGGGGGAGGCATGGAAGGTGAGCACAGGGGGGCACATGGAAGGTGAGCACAGGGCGGCGCATGGAAGGTGAGCATAGGGGGGCGCATGGAAGGTGAGCACAGGGGGGCGCATGGAAGGTGAGCACAGGGACGCGTATGGAAGGTGGGCACAGGGGGAGGCATGGGGAAGGTGACACAGGGGGGATGCATGGAAGGTGGGCACAGGGGGGGATGTATGGAAGGTGGGCACTGGGGACGCATGGAAGGTGGGCGTAGGGGGAGGCATGGGGAAGGTGACACAGGGGGGATGCATGGAAGGTGGGCACAGGGGGGGATGTATGGAAGGTGGGCACTGGGGACGCATGGAAAAGGTAGGCACTGGGGGGCTGCATGGAAGGTGGGCACAGGGGGACGTAAGGAAGGTAAGCACAGCACAGCATGCAAGGAAGGTGAGCACAGTAGGATGCCAAGAGAGTAATCACACAGAGAGATGCACAGGGAGAGAGGGTGGACACAGGATAGAGACAGAGATGGACACAAGAATAGAGATCAAATGGCAAAAATAAGGAGCCCAGAATATCACATCCTCCCTCTCTGGCTGAGTGTCCTCAGTCTGGCTGCGTCTGTGCTCTCACCTCCATGTACAGCTCACAGGCAATGCAGCTGTTATCTGTCTCCGATCTCCCCCTCCATGTACAGCTGCCGGCTGGGTCTGCCTGAGTCTCTGATCTTCCTCTCTCCTCCTGGTACAGCTCCCGCCTCCCAGTGCTCGTCTCACTTCACTGCTCCTCACTCAAATTTCGCGCCACAGCACCTGCTGAACGCTGACAGGTAGCTGAAGAAACATCAAGGGGGGAGGAAGCAGGAGGAGGGGTAGGCGGGGCACTAGTCCTTCTACTGCTAATCAGCAGCTCAGTATTGAAGAACACTGATCAGTACGAACTTGGGCGGAGCTACCACGGAAGATGGACCTGCCAGAGCCCGCAGCCAAGTACATACGTGCCTGAATGGCAGGAGCGCCCCCCTGGAAGCCGGCGCCCTGAGCGACCGCTCTGGTCGCTCAGGTCAAAGGTCGGCCGTGGACTTAATAGTTATGTTTGTGGGTTTATTATTATACAGCTTGATTAAAAATCCATACACATATTACAGTAAGGCCAGCCACAGGCTTCCCAATGTACATCTTTAGATAGCAGGTCCACAAACAACTATGGCCAGACTACTATCTTCAGACTTATGAGAGACTTTGGCTGTTTGTGGTGTGCCGATGCAGCACTGAATGAGGTTTTCTCATTCACTGCCACTGGGTTGCCATGGTTATGTGATGGTCTTCCAATCTTCAGCTGGAAATAATCCATCCTGGTTGACTGAGATTTAGGCCTCTTTTACACTATATGCAGCCTGAAAAAATGCTGCCTTCCATCATAGAAGTAGAAGCCCTATCACATTAAACATGGTGCGTCACTGTGAAGTGGGTCCCGGTGTGGTAACATGTTGCATGCAGTGCATTACTAGCCAACTTGCATGATAACCCTGGAGGAGAGGCATATTTTCAATGGAAAGTATGCCTCACAGATTTCGTTGCTGGTGCAACTTCTTGGGTGCAGCGCAATCATGAAGATTACACTGCACCAAGTATTAGAATCAGAATCAGATTTATTTTGCCAAGTGCAGCAGTTGCTACACTCGGAATTGTTTGTGGTGCACATCGGCAGAGAGCATAAAACATAGTAGTGCAAAGCATGTAATGACGAACAGACAAAGACATTTAAAACAAGTTAGTGCAAAAAAAACATGTGCAGACAAAGGAATTTAAGGTACTGTAGTGCAAAACTACATGCTGAACCACGGAATAAGTACATATTTATTTAGGCCTGGGTCACTCACAGATGTGCTATTTAGTTTTTCTGGGTGTGTGCCTTGAGTTCAGCAGGCACACTGCTTGGGGGAAAAACCAGTTCCTGTGCCTGGAGGTTTGGTGGAAATAGCCTTAGGCCAAGATTCACCAGGCTGTACGTAAAAATTACCATTCAATTAGTAGTTGGATTACAAAAAATCCTATGAGTGGCTACAATTATCTTACAGGACACCCGAGGCAAAAATAAACTAACGACTGTATCTATCTTCCCCCTCCTAAAACTGACTTTTTAGGATATTCCACGGTTTTATTTTATGTTTAAATCTACTTCATTCATTGAAGTATGCCAGAGCTAAAATTTATGAAGGATTGACCCTTTCTATCTCTCCCCTTCTCTCAGAATACATTTTCTGCTAGGAAAGTGTTTTATAGTTGGAATTTCTTATCAGTGAGGGTCACACTATAGTCACTCCCTATCTGAGTCAAGACTGAGTCAGCCACTTACATACCTGATAATTAACTCTTTCAGGCACAGAAAAAAAAAGGAACACATCATAGTTATTTGTGTGCTAGGCACTGCACATACCCATATCTATCTCATCATGTCACATGCCACCTCGGGTATCATTTAACCTAAAGCAGTCAATTCACAGCGTACACAATTTTGCAAATCCTCAAAATATCCCACGTCAATGCCACCAGAAACTAAAGCCTATCCTCGGGCAGGGGTCGGTACTCAATCCCTCAGGTGACAGTGTGGGACAAAGGTTGTACCAAGTGTTGCTGGCCTCCAATCTACCAAGGCATTCTGTCGCTATTTGGTGGGAGGGAGGAGGGCCAACGGAGAAGTGCAAGAGAAACATTGCAGAGGGAGCCGGGAAAGAAATGTCAAAAACTGAAGTAGAGTTAGCAATCACAAATACCTGCTTATCCTGACTTCTTTATCAATACAGTTTATAACCTAACCCACACACCAACTGAAAACCTAACATGTAAACGCATGTAAACTTCAAAAAAAAAAAAACACTGCAACTCATTGATGTAAGGAAGCCAACCAGTGACTACAAATCAGTCAGTCACCTGATCAAACTGATCACTTTCTTCTCCATGAATTCTCCTCAAGAAGACTTTATGAAAAAGAAATGGATGATCTCTACTGGTGAAGCTTACCAGATGGTTTCATTATGCAGCATGCAAGCTCCAATGGTACCAAAATAGATTGATCGAGTCTTCCTTTAAGGGGGTTTCCTGGTTTTGATGCGGATTGCCCTATAAGAGTAGGTCCACACTAGGTCCGGGAACATATCCGTGGCTCCATCTTTAAAACCTGATGAAAACCGGAGCCGCGGATAGCAATGTTAAAAAAAGCAGCCGTATTTACCCAAACAAAAACGGATCTGTCTGCGTTTGCGGGGACCCGTTTTCAAAACCTGAATGAAAAGTCCGGATTTGCTGCATTTTCACAGACCGCATATGGATCCTGATACACGCAGGGGTAGTAAAAATTAATGGTAAAATGGATCTCCCTCTACACAGGCATTTTTGGACACCGAAACGGATCCGTTTTCTGTGTCCCAGCCCTGCCTGTGGGTGGGGAAGGGGCCGCCATGCTGGAGGGGGTAGCAGCCAGGACAGGAATTTGCAGTGGACGGTAGGGAGGTGGGTCCCCCCTTCCCCGCTCCCCCTCCAGATAGTATCCGTTTCAAGTACTTTAAAAATCAATGTATTAAAGGGAACCAGAGATGAATGATTCACACAAAATAAACATATCAGTTGATAGCTTGTAAAGAATAAATGCTCTACCTGATAATTTCGCCACTCTGGTGTGCCTTTTTGAGTGTTTTTTATCCATTATTGCTCCAGGAAATATCTAATATGGCCGCCGGCTCATATCTCTTCTGCTTCCAGGTTATAAACTGTTCTTGATGTGCTGTCTAGCTTCTATGAGACTATAGACAAGCAGGGCTGCAGCAGGCTTTCATCTGTCTGCTTTCAACTTTATTATTCTGGCATGCTGTGTGGCTGCCTGTAGGAAGTGTCTCTCATAGAAATAAAACTGCATACAGTAGATAATGACAGGCTGCACACTGCACACAGATACACTAGTCTGTTTCAGAGCTTCTTTCTCGGCAGCAGTAGCCCCTCCCATGTCAACAGCTCTGAGTAGGGGGCCAGGAGGGGGCAGGCTTAGGCTTGAAAAGACTCCACAGAAGAGCAACTGATTCAGTCTAGGTTTGACCTGGAATCATTATAGCTGAGTCAGTGTATTCTTATCACAGTTGATAACAGATAGATTAGACTGAGTAGAATAAAACTAAAAGCAGGGTAGGTGTTTACTGTCATGTTCCCACTGATAAATGTAGTAAAATACATGAGGGTGCTTCGTCTCTGGTTCTCTTTAAAGCAAGCGTCGAGCGGGGAACTTACTCACTTCCTTGCGTTCCATCACTCGCCACATCACTTCCTGTATGTGCTCAATTAAGTACAGAGGGTGGCATTACAGGAAGTGATGCGGCGAGCGCAAGGAAGTAAATTCCCCACTCGCCGTTTGCTTTATTACATTTATTTTTAAAGCATTTTAATCAGAAACTAGCTGGAGGGGGAGCAGGATGGGGGACCCAGGTGAGGGGGGGGGGGGGGGAACAGCCCCTCTCCCCGCTGCAAACCTCGCATCCTGACTGCTACCCCTTCCAGCATGGCGCCCCCCCACCCACCCATGGTCAGGGCTGGGGATACGTTTCCACGGACTGGAAACGTAGGCTGCAAAAAGGTATTATTGAAGAAAATGGGGAGGAAAAAAAATTCTTTACAAAAACGGATCCGTTTCAAACAGATTCAATCTGGAATGGACCTATGCTAAGTAAGCAGTGGCGTACCTAGGGCATTTGACACCCAATGCTGGGTATTATACGACCCCCCTACGCACGCACGCACGCACGTACGCACACACACACACACACACACACAAAAGTAAAGGGGCAAAAAACGGGTGGCGCTATAACATGCGGCGCGCTAAGCGCGCCGCGGCAAACATGGGCGTGGCCATGACCGGATGAGGGCGGAGCTAACTGTAATTTAACGTGAACCCGGGTGAGAGTGATATGGAGGCTGCCATATTTATTTCCTTTTAAACAATACTAGTTGCCCTGCTGATCTATTTGGCTGCAGTAGCGAACTGAATCACACCAGAAACAAGCGTGCTTGTTCAGGGTCTATGGTTGAAAGAATTAGAGCCAGAGGACCAGCACGGCAGCCAGGCAACTGATATTGCTTAAAAGGAGATAAATATGGCAGCCTCAATATTATTCTCACCTCGGGTTCCCTTTAAAAGTGCATCAAAAAGAAAAGAAGTTCCTGGAACTCAACAGGTATTTTAGTAATGAATACCACAAAGTGGGAGCACGGGACTGGGAAGGTTAGAAACTAGAAACATATGTAGAGTCAGACCCTGCTTCACATTCATTAGAAAAACTTTATTCAAAAAAGTGAACAACACTGTATTGACACTAGGTACCACTTTAAAACCATAAAATCACTCACTGTAGATGTTAAACACGCAGCCGGCTGGGCTCACACGTTCAGCAAACTTGACACACCAATCACACCCGGGATCCCGTCACACTCCTGTTGAGCTATATACACTGACTGTTTAATGAAGTAAATTAAGCCCAAGCATAGTCCCAATATTGGTTCTCCGTAGTGTTGGGCGAACATCTAGATGTTCGGGTTCGGGCCGAACAGGCCGAACATGGCCGCGATGTTCTGGTGTTCGAGCCGAACTCCGAACATAATGGAAGTCAATGGGGACCCGAACTTTCTTACATGCTACATACCCCAAATTTACAGGGTATGTGCACCTTGGGAGTGGGTACAAGAGGAAAAAAAATTAGCAAATAGAGATTATAGTTTTTGAGAAAATCGATTTTAAAGTTTCAAAGGGAAAACTGTCTTTTAAATGCGGGAAATGTCTGTTTTCTTTGCACAGGTAACATGCTTTTTGTCGGCATGCAGTCATAAATGTAATACAGATGAGAGGTTCCAGGAAAAGGGACCGGTAACGCTAACCCAGCAGCAGCACACGTGATGGAACAGGAGGAGGGCGGCGCAGGAGGAGAAGGCCACGCTTTGAGACACAACAACCCAGGCCTTGCATGCGGACAAGAAGCGTGAAGATAGCAATTTGCTTTTTGTCGGCATGCAGTCATAAATGTAATACAGATGAGAGGTTCCAGGAAAAGGGACCGGTAACGCTAACCCAGCAGCAGCACACGTGATGGAACAGGAGGAGGACGGCGCAGGAGGAGAAGGCCACGCTTTGAGACACAACAACCCAGGCCTTGCATGCGGACAAGAAGCGTGCGGATAGCAATTCGTTTTTTGTCGGCATGCAGTCATAAATGTAATACAGAGGAGAGGTTCCAGGAAAAGGGACCGGTAACGCTAACCCAGCAGCAGCACATGTGATGGAACAGGAGGAGGGCGGCGCAGGAGGAGAAGGCCACGCTTTGAGACACAACAACCCAGGCCTTGCATGAGGACAAGAAGCGTGCGGATAGCAATTTGCTTTTTGTCGGCATGCAGTCATAAATGTAATACAGATGAGAGGCACAATGCTATACAGTGGTGGGTGAGCGGTGTACTACTGTTCCCAGCAGAGACAGAGAGCACAATGTTATACAGTGGTGGGTGAGCGGTGTATTACTGTTCCCAGCAGAGACACAGAGCACAATGTTATACAGTGTTGGGTGAGCGGTGTACTACTGTTCCCAGCAGCGACACAGAGCACAATGCTATACAGTGGTGGGTGAGCGGTGTACTACTATTCCCAGCAGCGACACAGAGCACAATGCTATACAGTGGTGGGTGAGCGGTGTACTACTGTTCCCAGCAGAGACACAGAGTGGCAGTAAACACAATGCTATATAGTGTGGGTGAGCGGTGTACTATTGTTCCCAGCAGCGACACAGAGCACAATGCTATACAGTGGTGGGTGAGCGGTGTACTACTGTTCCCAGCAGCGACACAGAGCACAATGCTATACAGTGGTGGGTGAGCGATGTACTACTATTCCCAGCAGCGACACAGAGCACAATGCTATACAGTGGTGGGTGAGTGGTGTACTACTATTCCCAGCAGCGACACAGAGCACAATGCTATACAGTGGTGGGTGAGCGGTGTACTACTGTTCCCAGCAGCGACACAGAGCACAATGCTATACAGTGGTGGGTGAGCGGTGTACTACTGTTCCCAGCAGAGACACAGAGTGGCAGTAAACACAAAGCAAAACTTTGCTCACCTTCCAGTAACATGGCCTCTGCCAGCAAGCCTCACTGCTATTGAGAAGCAACACTGCCGTGCAAGCTAGTTTTTTTTTTAAACTTGTATAAGGCTGGAGCACATCAATGTGAACAAGAGCGCCCAAATCTAAATATCATGCAAGGCAGCAAATAGAGAGAAAGGAATGATGCATCAGTTTGTCAATCTTACCTGCACCCAGCGATGTCCCTCCATGCATCCTCATTAGTTCCAGCTGGCTGATCTCTGCCTTCTCTCTGCATGCTAAATCCAACACACACAAGCAATAGAACACAGCAGTACATGCATCCAGCTACATTTGAAATTGGTCAGCAGGTGCTCGTCAGCCAATCAGGATGCACTATCATACACCCTTTACCTGCCATACCACATCTAGCAGCCATTAGCATTCAGGTGGGAGGCTTCAGTTGGACGCCATCGCAAGATTGCGTCGCTAGCAGGACCGCCCCGTGCAGGCATTCCTCCCACAGGGGTCCCTCCCTAACCGCTCACCTGTCCGCCATGTCCTAGAGCTGAAAGAAAACGTTTAAAAACACACGATTGGTTCACATGATGGCCAGGGGCCCCGGGCCCCTCTCACTGGCCGGGGCCCCAAGGCCAACACGCGATACCTGGAGGGGAGTGCAGGTGGGCCTGGACCTCTCACACCCAGGCTCTGGACCTCTCACATCCAGAAAACCCACCAACACTGCCTCCATACTGAATGCTAAATCCAACACACACAAGCAATAGAACACAGCAGTACATGCATCCAGCTACATTTGAAATTGGTCAGCAGGTGCTCGTCAGCCAATCAGGATGCACTATCATACACCCTTTACCTGCCATACCACATCTAGCAGCCATTAGCATTCAGGTGGGAGGCTTCAGTTGGACGCCATCGCAAGATTGCGTCGCTAGCAGGACCGCCCCGTGCAGGCATTCCTCCCACAGGGGTCCCTCCCTAACCGCTCACCTGTCCGCCATGTCCTAGAGCTGAAAGAAAACGTTTAAAAACACACGATTGGTTCACATGATGGCCAGGGGCCCCGGGCCCCTCTCACTGGCCGGGGCCCCAAGGCCAACACGCGATACCTGGAGGGGAGTGCAGGTGGGCCTGGACCTCTCACACCCAGGCTCTGGACCTCTCACATCCAGAAAACCCACCAACACTGCCTCCATACTGAATGCTAAATCCAACACACACAAGCAATAGAACACAGCAGTACATGCATCCAGCTACATTTAAAATTGGTCAGCAGGTGCTCGTCAGCCAATCAGGATGCACTATCATACACCCTTTACCTGCCATACCACATCTAGCAGCCATTAGCATTCAGGTGGGAGGCTTCAGTTGGACGCCATCGCAAGATTGCGTCGCTAGCAGGACCGCCCCGTGCAGGCATTCCTCCCACAGGGGTCCCTCCCTAACCGCTCACCTGTCCGCCATGTCCTAGAGCTGAAAGAAAATGATAGTGTACGATAGTGCATCCTGATTGGCTGACGAGCACCTGCTGACCAATTTTCAATTTCAAATGTAGCTGGATGCATGTACTGCTGTGTTCTATTGCTTGTGTGTGTTGGATTTAGCATTCAGTATGGAGGCAGTGTTGGTGGGTTTTCTGGATGTGAGAGGTCCAGAGCCTGGGTGTGAGAGGTCCAGGCCCACCTGCACTCCCCTCCAGGTATCGCGTGTTGGCCTTGGGGCCCCGGCCAGCATGTGAACCAATCGTGTGTTTTTAAACGTTTTCTTTCAGCTCTAGGACATGGCGGACAGGTGAGCGGTTAGGGAGGGACCCCTGTGGGAGGAATGCCTGCACGGGGCGGTCCTGCTAGCGACGCAATCTGGCAGGTTGGGAAGGAGGTTATGCTCCCCAACGGATGCAGGTGGAAGTTGCAACACTATGTGAATTGTAGTACACCGTTGGTGGTGTACCTGTTGTTGTGCCCCTGCGGCGCCTTCTATATTGGCAAAACGAGACGGGACTTTAGGGACCGGATCGGTGAGCATGTTGCTAATATTAAAAGTGTCACCTCCACCACTCCGGTTGCCCGCCACTTTAGATCTTTTCATAATGGGGATGCCCGTGGTCTCCGTTTTGTTGGTCTCGATCGTATACACCTGACGATCAGGGGAGGTGACTATGATCGCCTCCTTTTGCAAAAAGAGTCACGGTGGATTTTTGAATTGAGAGCCACTGACCACCCGGGCCTGAATGACTCGGTGGGGTACGCGGCTTTCTTGCCTGTATGATTTCTGGTGCTTTTATTGGTCCCTGTGCGATTTGCGCCTGCGGAGTTTTTCGCTTCCGCTTGCCTTGCTTTGTCTCCCGGGCTGCCCCTTGCAGGACGACAGTCTGAAGCCTATATATAAATAATACAAGTACACATAAAAAGTTGATTTTTTGGGGGGGGATCGATTGGGTCTGAATGTCCCTCTTTCTTTACCCCCATTCCCAGCTGTTGGATTATACATCCATGTGGGTGTTCTTTTTAATGAGTGTTTTTCTTCTCCTGATAGGATGCCTTAAAACCACAGTGTGTGTTTACAAATATGTATCGATGTTTAGTGTAGAGATCTTTGGATATGTTTTCTATTATTGTGCTGTTGTATTTCCTGATTCTTTGTCTGCGCTGCCTTCTTGTTCCGCTCCGTTCCTCCCTATTGGTGGCACTGTATATATTTTTTCACCTTTTTATATACACGTTGATTTATTTATTTTTCTATAATCCTAGATCTTTTTTGCCTTGAGAGGCGTTTTTTGCGCTGCCGTGGGCTGCTGCATTACCTCTCTATCAGCGCATCTTTTGGGAGGAGAGGGGCGTTACACGCAGGCACCAGTGTGATTGGCTGGTGTGCGTGTATCTAGAGCAGGAAGCCAGTGCTTGATGTTCAGCCACGCCCCCTTGAGAAAGCCGGAAGTTGCCGGCGAAACATGTCGGGTCCTCCCGGCGTGCCTGCCATCTGACCCCTCCATACCGGCCTGCCGCCCTTCCCTCCGCCGGACCTGGTGCCTCCAACTGGGGTTAGTTGGAGCCTTGGTGCGCCCAGCTTCTCACTGGCACCAGATCCCATGCTGGCGAGCGCTGACTCTCCCATGAGTCTGACGCTGTAGGGACTGACACCGCTCAGCTGACGGCCTGCATACCTGCTGGATCACCTCCACACCTCGTTGGGTGCATTGAAGTTCAATCCGGATCCTGCCATGCACATTATTCAGTTCCCTGCTTGCACGACTGAATCTTTTTGCTTGAAGCCTGATCTGCACTAGGCCTTGGATTACAAACACGCTGGTTATCTGGCCAATCGCACCATCATCCGGAGTGGTATAGTATATGGATCCCGCCATGCCTGTGTTGTTACTCTGAACATAGTTCTTTACATGTGCTACTGCATGGACTGCTGCATGATTCCTGCACGTTTTCTGCTCTGGCTTTGGCCCTAGTGCTTGCTTCTCCCTCGCATATGCATACATCCAGGGTCTTCCCTTACTCAGCATGCTGCCTATAACCTTTTGCCTCTTTTCAATATCGAACTGATTGCTTCACTGAGGCTGTACACCTGGAACATATATATATATAATTTTTTTGGCCACTATGGACCGCGCCAGGTTATTGTTAGATCAGGGCCCTGGATCACACTAGGTGATCAGTATTAGGTTGCATGTTGTGTGCATGAGCTGGTTGTAGTGGGGTGGACGGCCGTCCTATATGGGGTCTTGTTTTTAAATATATTGATTTATGGATTAATTAAATAAACTTTCATACTTTTATAAATTAATATTGATTAAATTTGCTTTATTGTTGCACACACCTCGCTTTACCTTTTCTCCTCACATTACATGGTTTCTATTGCTTGTGTGTGTTGGATTTAGCATTCAGTATGGAGGCAGTGTTGGTGGGTTTTCTGGATGTGAGAGGTCCAGAGCCTGGGTGTGAGAGGTCCAGGCCCACCTGCACTCCCCTCCAGGTATCGCGTGTTGGCCTTGGGGCCCCGGCCAGTGAGAGGGGCCCGGGGCCCCTGGCCATCATGTGAACCAATCGTGTGTTTTTAAACATTTTCTTTCAGCTCTAGGACATGGCGGACAGGTGAGCGGTTAGGGAGGGACCCCTGTGGGAGGAATGCCTGCACGGGGCGGTCCTGCTAGCGACGCAATCTTGCGATGGCGTCCAACTGAAGCCTCCCACCTGAATGCTAATGGCTGCTAGATGTGGTATGGCAGGTAAAGGGTGTATGATAGTGCATCCTGATTGGCTGACGAGCACCTGCTGACCAATTTCAAATGTAGCTGGATGCATGTACTGCTGTGTTCTATTGCTTGTGTGTGTTGGATTTAGCATTCAGTATGGAGGCAGTGTTGGTGGGTTTTCTGGATGTGAGAGGTCCAGAGCCTGGGTGTGAGAGGTCCAGGCCCACCTGCACTCCCCTCCAGGTATCGCGTGTTGGCCTTGGGGCCCCGGCCAGTGAGAGGGGCCCGGGGCCCCTGGCCATCATGTGAACCAATCGTGTGTTTATTTTTTTTTTTCTCTGCATGCCCCAAGTGTGTAATCACGCGACATACAGAGGACAGGAAGTAGTGTGTAGCCGGCTGGAACTGATGAGGATAGACAGAGAAGACATCGCTGGGTGCAGATGAGATTCCCGGAGCCACACCGACAGTGCTGCACTCTGCAAAAGGGAGAGAGGAGACCCAGGAGGGGGGCCAAGGGAGGTAGATGAAGCCGGGTCGCCCTCGCCACATCCCTGACTAATTGGCTGATGTAGAAGAGCACAGCCCGGGGGTTAAGCGGGAGGCGGGACCATGCCCCCCCAACCCGTGACTGTCCCTCCGAAATCGGGACACTTGTGAGGTCAAAATCTGGCCGCAGAGCTCGGAGTCGTCGGACTCGGAGGCCGGCGGCATCATGTGGGCGGCACCAGAAAGGACGGGAGGGCGGTGCACAGCTTAACGGGGGCGGGGCGGGTCCCAGCCAGAACACAGACTCTACCTCAGCGGCGGAGGGTCACTCACGGTGTGTGCAGCCAGGCACGGGGTCAGAGGCACGGCCGGGCACCACAGGAACAGCCGGACTTCACTGCAGAGTCTGCACTGCAGCCTGCACAGCACTCTCTCCGGCTCCGCAGTCACTTCCTCTTTATGTCTGGTGCCGCCCCTCCACTTCCTGCCGCCTGAGAAACCCGCCTCACCCCGCCTCATGGGCGGGCCGGCCCTGCTCGCAGGCTAAATGTAAACACGCGGGGAAGAAACCACCTGTGTTTACATCATACGGCGCTGCTGTCGCGGCAGTGCCGTAGAGGAGATCGGCGATCCCTGGCCTCTGATTGGCCGGAGATTGCTGGCATCTGATAGGCTAAAGCCTATTAGAGGCGGTACAGGACGGATCGCCGTCCTGTGCTGCCCATAGCGAAAGGGAGAGGGAGGGAAGGAGAGGGAGGGAGGAATATCACTGCAGAGGGGGGCTTTGAGGAGCCCCCCCCCCCCCCCTCGCTCGGCCACCCAGAGCGGCGGCGATCAGACCCCCCCAGCAGGACATCCCCCTAGTGGGGAAAAAAGGGGGGGGCTTGGAGTCTGATCGCCCTGCCTCAAACCCGATCTGTGCTGTGGGCTGGAGAGCCTATGCAGCACAGATCAGCCAATACAGCCCTGGTCCTTAAGTGATTAAGTAATACCAGTTGCCTGGCTATCATGCTGATCCTCTGCCTCTAATACTTTTAGCCATTGACCCTGAACTAGGATATGCAGATCAGGCGTTTCTGACATTGTTATTCAGACACTACTGCAGTCAAATAGATCAGCGAGCTGATATTTGTAATACAAATAGGTGCTTTAATCGGGGGGAGTAGTACACATGGACCCCAAGGCAAATAGAGACTTTGATTTGCACTCTGAAAAGGATGAATTGGATACTTTCCTAGGCAATAGTTTGGACCATTTATGCAAATGGAAGCAATTGGGATTATTAGATTATAGAAATAATTCCTTTTTTTCATCATAATATTATGTCAATGTAGGGATCACAGGTGATCACCAGCTTCCTTTAAAGTGGTTTCAAACTCAATGACATAATATTCAATAAAAATGTGTTTTCCTACTTTTTATATCCCATACAGTTAGCATAATTGCTTTTGTGCGTAAGTGTTATTATTCATTTAGTTCCTGTAATGATCTGCGGGCGATTTCCAGTCAGCGCACACCACGTGCGCTGAAGCAGAAGGAAATCGCCACAGAAGCAAAGTACCCAGTATAGATTTGTAGAGGAGAATTCCAACCACCAGATGGAGCTGTGGAGTACAGAGGGATAAATCCTCTGTACAGCCACAGATGCCAGATTGAAATTGTACGATTGAGCAAGACTGGGCAACAAAGTAGCAACTCAGAAGAAAGCAAGAACAGAGACAGACCATGTGAACGTCTACCAATCTAGTCGTCACCCAGCGACGGTAGACCTAACACATCAGAACAGACCAGAGTAAGAAAGCTAATCGCAAGAGAGGCGATTGCTATCAGCAACACAAGACTGAGCAAAGACAGAGCGTGAACTGAGTAAGGAAGACACAGCAAATAACCACAATCTGAACGCCAAGGAAAATAACATAAGAACTAGCTAAACACGGTCCCCGCACGATATGCGCAACAGAGACAAGCGCGTTAACGGTACGGCCACCGCACGTTAAGTGCAACAGTGGCAAAACGTACCAACCCTGACTAACAAATGAACACAGAAAATGACGACAGACAAATAACGCGAACGCTTGCCAATCGGTTGCCTCACCCCAGACAACAGCAAGCATGCCAGACAAGACAGACTGAAGGAGTAACCAGTAGCAACCGCAGCTAAGGTTATACTCCAAGAGTCAGACAAGGGAGATCCACCGCCTCTACTGCTAGTGCGAATGCGATCTAGGAGTGAGATCAACTATTCACTGTCAGCCACCGCAGGTGACAGACAGTATAATCGCAAGGACAGGACAAGACAGAACAGGAATAAACAGTACAAATAATACAGAACCTGACTATACTAAAAGGAGTGCAGGGTGCACTCCCCAAGAACACACTACAGTAGTATAATCGCAACAAGATACAAAAGAGGCTGAGGCTCCAAGGCAAGTTTCCCTAATTAGGAACTATGTCGAGCGAGGATTTCTGGGAGGAAGTGACATTTATACTAGACCTTCAAAGGAAGCAGACAAGCAGATTTGCAAGATAAGTGGATGCAAATCAGTCAGCCTTGCAAACTGACAGAAAGGCCTCTTTTCCCTGGACTGCACTATGCAAGCTGCATAGGAAACAACACAGTCCAGGGAATCAAGGCCAGCAGAGTGGATTCTGACAGTTCCCAAAGTACAGTTTTATTTGCTCTGAAACCTGCCATTGCATTTTATTAATAACTGGTGTATTTATATTCTAATGTACCTAGTAATGATTTCTGAGCAGTGTTTCAGTTCAGGGCACATTAGAAGATGTTTCTGCACACAGTCAGGGAATGTTTACATTCCTCTCTGCTACAATTAAAGGAACACTATCGAGCTACATATTTTTTTCAATTGAGATAGGAATTTTTTGGGAAGTGCTGTCCCTCCGGCATCTAGGACGCCGAGGACGGGACTATCTATTGCCCATAAGGTCGCTGTCTCGCGTGGGCGTGCGCACAGACAGGACCTTTATGCTAGGAGGAGAGGTGTCAGCTGACCTGCTGGTCGGCTGACGTCAGAGGAGACTCACGGCGCCCCAGATTTGCTGATTGCAGGGGGCGTACCTGTGAGGTCTCCTCAGCTTCTTAAGCCTTCGGGCTTCAGGGCTTCCTCGTCTGCTGTCGTGAATACCCTGTGTGTTAGCACTCAGATCTTAGACTAGATCCAGGTGTTGAAACCAAGGACTTCACACCAATGTACCATTGTGATATATCCAAGAGAAAAATGAGCTTGCTTAGGGATTTGTAGGATGTCAAAAGCCAACTTACATACATTGGCCAGGAATCGAACCTAGGCCTACTGCTCTGTAGGCTGCTATCCTAACCATTATACCACCAGCACAACACACTACAATGCTACATGCTGAAGCCAGCCTAGTTAGGATAGCAACCTACCAAGCGGTAGGCCTGGGTTCGATTCCTGGCCAATGATTGTGAGTTGGCTTTTGACATCCTACAAATCCCTAAGCAAGCTCATTTTTTTCTTGGATATATCACAATGGTACATGCTAGGCTGGCTTCAGCATGTAGCATTGTAGTGTGTTGTGTTGGTGGTATATTGGTTAGGATAGCAGCCTACAGAGTGGTAGACCTGGGTTCGATTCCTGGCCAATGTATGTGAGTTGGCTTTTGACATCCTACAAATCCCTAAGCAAGCTCATTTTTCTCTTGGATATATCACAATGGTACATGCTAGGCTGGCTTCAGCATGTATCATTGTAGTGTGTTGTGTTGGTGGTATAATGGTTAGGAAAGAAGCCTACAGAGCGGTAGGCCTGGGTTCGATTCCTGGCCAATGTATGTGAGTTGGCTTTTGACATCCTACAAATCCCTAAGCAAGCTCATTTTTCTCTTGTATATGTTACGGCCAGAACCCGAAGTGTGGCCACTTCTAGTTCTGGCCGGCCACTTAGGGTTCTGGCCGGCCAATATGCGAACTGGCCGCAGCGCAGCGGCCAATGTTAGAAATGGAATGTTTCCTTTTATTATTAATGTAGTTTTCCGGCCAAATGTAGCAAAACCGTTAATTTAATGAAATGAAGCTGGCGGCTCCGCCTCCTCTCCTCCGCCCCTACCTCTCTCTCTCTCTTCTTCGGGCAGCCGGCGGGGACACGCGTGTCCCTGAGAGTCGTTCGTGGCGCCAGGAAAGCAGAGCGGGGAGGCTGCAGACATTGCTTCTGCCAGCACCCGCTCTGCAGGGACGAACGACAGGATTGCCTGCCGCGACGAACGACTCTGGGGGGACACACATGTCCCCCGCTGCCAGTATCGGGGAGGAGAGAGAGGCAGGGGCGGAGAAGAGGAGGCAGAGCGGAAGCCGGGCGGCTTCATCCTTCTACATTGCCGCCAGCTTCATTTAATTAAATTAACTGTTTTGCTACATTTGGCCAGAGACGGCCGGAAAACTACATTAATAATAAAAGGAAACATTCCATTTCTAACATTGGCCGCTGCGCTGCGGCCCCTTCGCACATTGGCCGGCCAGAACCCGAAGTGGCCGGCCAGAACTTGAAGTGGCCACACTTCAGGTTCTGGCCGTAACATATATATCACAATGGTACATGCTAGTCTGGCTTCAGCATGTAGCATTGTAGTGTGTTGTGTTGGTGGTATAATGGTTAGGATAGCAGCCTACAGAGCGGTAGGCCTGGGTTTGATTCCTGGCCAATGTATGCGAGTTGGCTTTTGACATCCTACAAATCCCTAAGCAAGCTAATTTTTCTCTTGGATATATCCACTGGAGGGGGCTATTCCGGGTGTCTGGAACACCCCCCCCTCCCCACCCCCTGCACTGAGCTGTGTATTCAGCCAGGGAAGCCCGCATAATATAAACAGCCTCATTCTCCCTCCCTTCTTACTTCTGGTGCCTTCCTCCAGCTAATAGAATGAGAGAGGCAGCCGAGCTTCCCCCACAAGAAGATGCAGCCTGCAGTGAGAGAATGCTGATTCTGGAGTCCGGGACTCTCCACAGCACAGAAGTGTCAGACATGATGCAATTAGAGGGCAGTCAAGCTGGTAAATATGCACAGCATGATGCAGAGCTTGCCTGGACTCAGGGTCCGTGGGCAAACATCTGTCTGGTCTCTCCCCATTGTTATAATGACTGCATGTGTGGATAAGGTGTTAAACAAGTTGAAAAGTTTTTGACAGTCCCTAGACTCCAGGAGGGCTTCTTTCTGACTTGTGTGGGAGACTGGCAGGGACAGGAGTCCGATTACAGGCAAGTAACCTGTCTGATGTGGGACTGCAATACAGATAAGTTCTCTGCTCCATCTCAGGCTATTCTCAATTTCTCCACTCCTCTCTCTGGGCTAGTGCAACGCCAAAATGACAATAGCAATCGCTAGCAATTTGTGAGTGTGATTTTGTGAAGCGATTTTCAGAGCGATTTTTGAATGAATTGCTCAAAAACATGATACATGCAGTATACGTGCGATTTTGAAAAAGTCACAACGCTGCTGTGAGAACACGGTCATAGGGTAACATTAGCCAAGCGCTTTTCAAATCACTGTTGATTTGAAAAGCGCTCAGAAGCACTCTTGGTGTGCACCAGCCTCCTTCATTCACCTTTGTTTCCCTCTTTCCCTAATGCTGGCTGTGTCTTCTTGTCATACAGGAAAGCTAAATAAAAGTGCAATTCTGGTGAGGCAAAATATTATTATTTAGTATTTATATAGCGTTGCCATCTTCCGCAGATGCATATATCCCTGCATCATATGGGTATCGCTTGCGCTATGTGACACTATGTGGCATATTCCACTGAATTGTCCAAACTAAGTCCATCTCCCGTTCCTCTCTCGGGGAGTTGTTCCAGCGCTGTACCCGTTCAAATTTGCTGCTACCAGAAGCCCTCAGAAACACTTGTGTCCTTGAGTACTTCCAAAGATAGGCAGCTCCGTAATACGCCAGCGCACTTTTGTGCATGGGCAGTATGGAGCCACCTGTATTCAGAAGCACTCGAGGACATAAGTGCTTCTGGACCTTTCAGGAATCCCCCCCTTAAAAATCCTGCGTTTGCCCCTGATATCATAATGGTACATGCTAGGCTGGCTTCAGCATGTAGTGTTGGTGGTGGTATAGTGGTGAGGAGAGCTGCCTACCAAGCACTAGACCTGGGTTCAATTCCCGGCCAATGTATGTAAGCTGGCTTTAGAAATCCTACAATTCCCTGGAAGACAAGACCCTCCGGAGGAGGAGGAAGGAAGGAAGGAAGGAAGAAGAAAGAAAAAGGACTAAGGGAACAGTCAATAGGTTCTATGTGCTACCATTTAGCATAAACAAGAATCCGGAATTCCGCGAAATTTCGCAAAAATATGGTGGAATTTTCATAGCGACGGAATTAAGTGCTGGCGGAATCCGCAAATTCCGGCGGAACGGAATTTGCTCTTTCCGATCATCCCTATTCACAACACTACTGCAGCCAAATAGATGATCAAGGGTACCAGGCAACATATATTGTTTAAAATGAAATAAATATGGCAGCCTCTTGTTACTTATAGTCTTCTTACTTCAATTGCCCTTTAGGATCCGATAGCCCAATCTCCACCACGATCATCACCTATGCACAAGTCCACACTTGAAAGGGAGACTGGGAACATCTGCAAACTATGGTTGCTGCTAAAGTAACAGAGTAGCCACTCATTGAAATTTCCCTCCATCAGCTTATGGTGCTGGCTGAGAGAATAAGACACGCGGCCATGTGCGATCATCTAAGAAGATGCTGGTTCTTGCATATGCAGAAGCCTACATGGGACCAGTCACCTCCAGAAAACCTCCCATGAATTAATGAGGCAGTTATGTTTTGTGAGAAACACTTTATTAGTGCTATTCATTTGTATGGTGCTGACACTTTTTCCATTGATCTTTACATAGAACATAAATCAAGTGCCCTGACAGTCTCTCTGGTTTCACAATGACCATATCCCATTGCACAATGACCATATCATGGAAAGGCCTTGCCTCGGTCACAAATTCTTCCCATTTTGTTTCTGCAATCTGTGTTTTCTGTAAATACAATTATTGTAATATTTGCTACCATAATATTTATGATATATCTCTGGAGACCTTTTAAAGAAAATTAGTCCTGCATTTCCCTCTTTTTATACAAAGAACTGCCCTCTAAAGGTTTTACTCTCAGTGGACAATATAGATATTGCTGATATTTATAAGAGAGAGTCTTGTTTATATCATACATAGGCAAACACAGGGGAAGAGAAATACCATGCAAAAAGACACAACACACTATTTACAAAATATCAGCTTTATAAACTGGTTACATTGGTTTGGCCTGCTAATAATGCTCTTTTTCAAAATGCTACAACAAAGAACTTAAAAATTTGAGATGCCAGCTTAACAATAACAGTAAAGCTTTGTCATTTTATAAAATGAACATGTTGGCAGAGATTTACTGAAGGAAAATTGCAATAAAGAGAAGTGATGTTTCTTCCTTTCTACACAGTTTACTTTTTAATTTCTAAAAGACTAATTTCAGTTTAAAAATAAACATTGCTCTTGCTAAGTCATTACATCCGTATGGGTGTAGTTTTTGAAAGTAGAACAAGGGAAAAGGGACCTCTGCAACCAAGGTAGCGGGAACAATGTGCCACAAATGTATAGAATTGAAAAGATATTTTGCTGCACCGATGGCCGGTTTAAAGTCCAACTTCTATTGCAACATCAATGGACACACAGGTAGAAGCCTCACACGTATCGGAGCAGGCATGGCTCCTTAATCAAGCTATGATTAAGGAGCCATGCTTGCTTGGATACGCATGAGCTTTTTCCTGTGTGTCCATTGATGATGCAATAAAAATTGACATTGGTTTGGACCTTTAACCGACCATCAGTGCAGCGGAATATCTCTGTAGTCTGTAGTTTTTGCTGCAGCGTACTTCATATATCTCAGTCCCAATGTCCTGCCACTACATTGGGCAGCACAGTGACAAAATGACAGTGACAAAGTGGATATTAATCTTTCAGTGAAGATCTGAACCTTAGTGGCTGCAGCTCTTGAACACTGAGTCCCAACAGGAGAAAAGCGCTATGCAAATGTTAGGATTATTAGATCTGGGTTCAGATCTGGGCCAGGCCACTATCTGCATGGAAGGTGTATGTTCTCCCTGTGTGGGTTTCCTCCGAGCACTTTGATTTCCTAAAGATGAGTTGTTTGATTTCCACCCAAAAAATGGCCATAGACTCTGATGGACATATGACTATAATAAATCAAGAGCCCCTATATGGAACAGTTAGTCAGGACTCAGAAGACTATATACTGTGTAAAGTGCTACTGAAGATGTAGTGCTATAGAAATGCTAAAAAAATAAATTAGCCTTTGTAGTAGATGGAAGGATTCTTCGTAGCATACATGAAAAAGCCAAGATGGCTGTACCATAAAATTACACTTCATTATTGTACTTTTATACTTTGCTAAGATAATGCTATCTGTCCTAAAGCCTAATCCTCTTGGTAAAATATAGTGATACCCTTTCCAACCTTCCAGCAAGAAGGTACCATTCTTTGATAAAGCAAAAATAGAGGTGCAATCAACAAGAAGATACTAACGGAAACTGTTTTAAAATGGTGCCCTGATCAACAACAAAATACACCTGCATTACTGCTCCCTCCACCCTCACCCCTTTTGTAAGATACTAGCATGCCCCTTTAAGATATACAGTAAAAGCTACATGCTGTTTGCTATTCTGGATAGGGATAGTCGGAAATGCCAATTTCCCATTCCATGGAAATTCCGATTTCTGCCAACCCCAATTTCCAATTTCCAAGGAGTATTTTAATTGTCATTTTTGCATCAGCGAATGCAAAAAATTACAAGAAAATCTAAAAATTTCAGTAACTACGTAGTTACATAATAGAACAAATGAAAGCAATTACACACATTCTGTGCCTTAGCCAGCAATTATTACATTTGCTATTGACCAGAGATGAACTGCTCTCATTAGCCATTAGCTATCTCAGTGGATGTATACATTTTTATACACAGAGAATGTGTGAGATTGCTTTCATGTTCTTTAATGAAATTAATGCTGGAAATACACAATGAGTTTTTTTGGCAGATTTACTGGCTGATAAATGTTCCGTTCAACTTTCTAATATGTTTTTCTGATCGATTTCCATTTACTTTTATGAGAAGCTTGATCAGAAAAAAACTATCAAAATCAGATCGGATATGTCGGAAATTATCTATCAAGCCATCCATCTGCCAAAAAAAGTAATGGTGTATTCCCAGCATTAGAGTAGTTACTAACATTTTAGTTTTGGGAATATACTCCCACTTCAAGATGTGGCCATATCCTTAAAAAAAGGATGAGAAAAAATACCTGAAATGAGCAGTCCTAAAACAGTAAATAAATTATATAGTAGTGATCAAACCAAGTTCTCATAAAAAAATATAATAGACCCTTTACTGAAACGCCTATAGACAAAATTCCTATATGCAGTAGAAACCCTTCATAGTAAACTCCATATCTATATCAGAATCGGCCATACATTGTATATTTATACAATTTATACAGATGTAGTTGCTGGGACCTGAGAACTGAGTACTATATTCAGAGGTTTACTATACAGTACCAGAGTTTACTATAACAAGATTCTACTGTAATCCTATAAAAACAATAATCCTAACAGTTGTAAAGCGCTTTTCTGCTGTTGGGACTCAAAGTGCTCCAGCCACTAAGGGCACGCTCGAGGGGCCACCCTGCAGTGTTAGGAAGTCTTGCTAAAAAGACTTCTTACTGACCCTAGCCAGGATTCGAACCCTGGTCTCCCATGTCAAGGCCAGAGCCCTTAACCAGTACACTATCCAGCCCTATATGTATGTAGAGTGTGCTCTTGATTTTAATATTTTAATTGCAAAATATGTTTTTTTTAACCCAGCTGGCAGTGGGTTTGAAGCAGTCTTTAACACTTTAGCATCCCCATGCTTTACTTTACATCAGTTCTTTTCCTTCGAACACTGCTATTCCAGTGCCGGAAACTTGGGCACAGCCAGCACCACCGTAGGCTGTCATAGGAATTACGTCTATAGCGGCGCACAGAGAGCAACTTTGGCGCCGTCAGAAGATGGAGCTGAAGTTACCTTTAAAACACTATAATTCGGCCTCCAGCAATTGCTGGAAGCTGAATTATTTCATTACCCACCATCCATGGCGGCCTGGAGGGGGAATAGTATTTAACGTGGCCGGGAACTTGTGCAGCAGCAGGATCAGCCATATACCTCTTCTCCATTTACATGCACGGTCTTGGTAACTTAATCAGCTCATTTGGTTTCCAATACCACCTATATGCAGACGATACACAACTGTACCTCTCGGCCCCAGACCTTAACTCCCTCCTCACACGGGTTCCCGACTGCCTGACTGCTATTTCCTCTTTCATGTCCTCTCGCTTCTTAAAACTTAATATGAATAAAACTGAACTAATAGTCTTTCCACCATCCCTGTCCACCCCTTTGCCTGATATTACAATAAATGTTAACAACACGTCTATAACATCAGTTCCCAAAGCACGGTGCTTGGGGGTAATATTTAATTCTTCTCTCTCATTTACTCCTCACATTAACTCCCTAACCAGCTTGAAATGGATTGCGGAGACACCGCCGCGTGGTCTGACAGCGAGGCGGCTGGTGCCGCGTTCAGACCGGCGGTTTCTCCGCAGCAGCATGCGCCTGGTTTGTCTGAGCCTAGTAGTGCACACAGATGGAGAGTTACGCGCGCGCGCTAACAGGCAAACCCTTTATGCCAGTAGGAGAGATATCAGCTGATCTGGATGATCGGCTGATCCCAGCGCAGCAGGTGATTGGCTGAATGGGACTGGGCGGCGCTGAGGAGCGCTCTGCTATATATACTTCTTCCCTGTCAGTTGCCGGTTGTCTGCCGTTGCAAATGCTTATGTTAGCACTCAGACCATATTCAGATCCTTCAGTGTGGTTGAACCAGGTCGACCTGGGAATCCACACTTAGCCAGATTACTGTGTTATTACTGTGTTATACTTTAGACCAGTTCCAGGGTGTTGAGACCACAGACATCACACCCAAGCTTAGGAATACTGTGTCATTATTGTGTTATTCCTTAGACCAGTTCCTGGGTGTTGAGACCACGGACCTCACATCCTAGACTAGGCCTCTGCTTGATATCTGTTATGACCTATTGCTCTCTTGACCCTCCTTCTGCTTTCTGATTCGGTACCTACGCATATCTGATTACCTGTTGCCAACCCTGCCTGTCCCTGGTTACCGAATCAGCCTTCTGTCTCTGTACCGTATCTGCTCGTGTGTTGCCGACCTGGCCTGGCCGACCTCTTTAACTATCACTCACTCCTTGGGTGTTCAGTTCCTCTGTACTATCTGGGACACCCTCCCCCCCGGTGGGATGTCCAGTAGCTGCAGGGATTCCCTGTCCCTTAAAGGGATCTCTCTGCTATCCAGTCAGGTACTCTATCTCATAGGAGTCCCTTGACTGCAGTAGAGTCTGATTCCCATCTGTCAGGGAATCACTGGCTCATATACTGTTGCACCAAAACACTTACACTTTATCAGGTGTCCAGAGGTTAGTTATACTTGTATTATTGGTGATTCTGCAGATCATCAATAATCAGGTATATATCTGTATTCTTGGTGATACTGCAGATCACCAATAATCAGATTCTCTCTGTGTGCTGACACCGATCGTTACACAGCTCCTGCCATTTCCAACTGAAAAACACAGCACATATCCAACCTTTTCTCTCCCATGAAACAACCAAAATGTTAGTACATGCTCTTATTATATCTCGATTGGACTATTGCAATATATTGCTTGGTGGACTTCCAACTAACCGACTAGCACCGCTCAATTCTGTGCTGAACTCTGCTGCTCGACTCATTCATCTCTCCTCTCGCTCTTCCTCTGCTGACCCTCTCTGTCAAGCTCTTCACTGGCTACCAATTAATTATTATTAATATTATTATTATTTAGTATTTATATAGTGCCGACATATTACGCAGCACTGTACAGTGTATATATATATATATCTTGTCACTAACTGTCCCTCAAAAGAGCTCACAATCTTGTCCCTACCATTGCCATATGTCTGTATTATGTAGTGTAAGTACTGTAGTCTAGGGGCAAATTTTAGGGGTAGCCAATTAACTTATCCGTATGTTTTTGGAATGTGGGAGGAATCCGGAGTGCCTGGAGGAAACCCACGCAGACACGGAGAGAACATACAAACTCTTTGCAGATAGTGCCCTGGCTGATATTCGAACCAGGGACCCAGCGCTGCAAGGCAAGAGCGCTAACCACTACGCCACCGTGCTGCCTAATTAATGAGAGGATTCAGTTCAAACTCTTAACCCTAACCTACAAAGCTTTTCACAATCTCTCTCCCCTGTACATCTCCTCACTAGTCTCCAGATACCAACCCAACCGCAATCTCAGATCTGCACACGAGCTTCTTCTATCCTCTTCTACAATTACCTCCTCACATTCACGTGTACAAGACTTCTCACGTGCCTCACCCCTCCTCTGGAATGCCCTTCCACAACACATCCGCCACTCTCCCACCTTTGAAATCTTTAAACGCTTCCTCAAAACCCACCTTTTCCGACAACCATATTCTCTAGCTTAAGCCATGCACCCACTAAATTACCTAATTACGCACTGCCTGTACATATACTGCATACTTTCCCACCTCTTGTTTCCACCCCATTCCTTTAGATTGTAAGCTTGCAAGGGCAGGGCTCTCACCCTTTTGTCTCATGGAATGTTATTAATTTAATTGCTTGCACACTGTTAGACATTTATACATTTTAGTCATCATGTTAAATCAAAGTGTAATCAGCAGTGATGTATCTTGTATCAGTGTTCATATTTGATGTATATCATTGTCTGTATCATTATGTATCCCTTGTTTGTTTTCTTACATTGTACAGTGCCACGGAATATGTTGGCGCTTTGTAAATAAATAAAAATAATAATAATAATAATAATAATCCTGCGCCCAAGTCTCCCGTGCCGATTCCTCTCGTACGCCTTTTCCCCAAGGTAAGTAAAATAACAGTGACCACACATTTACAAACTTGACAGTTTGTTATACCCCTCCCAAACCAATTGAACCCTTTGCCTCCTCACCCAGCCCCCCATTCTTGGCTGATATGCAGTAGGATATATGGAGACTTAAATGTGGAGGTCATTTCCAGTCTAAATAGCCATAAGATTGGGGAGCGTTCTGGAAAAGGGGGTTCTTGAAGTTTCCCCCCTTTTGTAGAGCAGGCTTGTTAAACATTATAGATAAGGTACTCAAAAAGGGCTGGGGGAAGTTCTACTATCATCTGAACCTTTGTGTAATGTATTATAAGGGATTGAGAGGTGCCCAATTGTATATAAATATTGTTAAGAACAGTAATTTAAAAAAAGATAAGAGGCACCCTGAGCTCCATTCACTGCTAACTAGGCAATGCATTGACCTGAGGAAGTGGTATTATAGCCCACGAAACACGTTGTCTCTTTTCTGCAATAAACTCTATGTTCAAGCATACAAGCCTAGACCCCCTTTTTATTACGTACGCTACTCTTACTTTTTTTTTTTGTATTACTATTCTTAACAATATTGATATACAATTGGTTGCCTCTCCAGGGCCGGATTTCTGGAAAGGCCACAAAGGCCACGGCCTAGGGCGATAAAATCAGATAAGATAAGAAGGGCGGCATGACTTGGAGAGAGAAGAGGTTATATGTCAAAATTAATCACCTCTTCTGGTCCCGCAGCGCAGCCAGCCAGCGCCCTGCTCTGCACTAATAGCTGAATTCCAGAGTTCCCCAATTCCAGCAAGTCTCTCTCTCAATCAACATCTGCTGTCACCTCATCTGATGATCAATTCCTCTTATCATGATCATACAAGTTGATGTGAGAAATACCAGGGATTTACATTACAAAGCAGATAGAACTAAGTTCCGCTGAGTTTTAATGCAGGCATTCAAAGACATCAGTGAACCCTGCTAATTTCTTCACTTTCTCAGTTGTAACACTGACCCCAGCAGCTGTAAATTACACTTTCTTATCTCTAGTCTACTTAAATTTATGGCTTTAGGGTTTTTTTTTTCTTCCTAGCCAGCAGTGGTCTCAGTTAACTCTTTCCTGACTCATTTTCTGTTCCTACCATCTATGAGAGGAATAAAAATGCTGTTTGCTTTACTTTCATTGCTAAACTGTCACTGTCACCTGAGCTGTTACTACCTCTATGCTAGTCTGTATAGTTTGGCATCCTTCTCCTTTCCTGTAGCAGTAAAGCATTGTACCATTTTAGCCACAGCGAAAGCAGAGAGTTTTGAATGAGGATGATACCATTTATTGGCTTAAGAGAAAAAAAGTAATCTTTCTGTGATTAAGCCTTCTTAAGACTTTGTTCCTGTATACTGTCAGTATGTTAGAGCACACCACCATATGTACATTCAGCATTCAAAAGAGATACATAGATTTTTCAAATATAAATAAATATCATTCAGATGCTTTAAAGTGGAGCTGAACTCTTGCACAGGACAGAAGGAAAACATAGAAAAATCTCTGGCCACTCACGCTCCCTGTCACCTGTTTGTGGCTCTGACTGCAGCCAGTCGCACAGAGGACAAAGAAGCAGCGCATGCTCTGGCCACTCATGCTCCCTGTCACCTGTTTGTTGCTCTGACTGCAGCTGACTGCAGCCAGTCTCACAGAGGACAAAGAAGCAGCGCATGCTCTGGCCACTTGCGACTTGCGCAAGTTTTCTGCTCCTTCCCAGATGTGCACAGCAACCAACGCCAGTATAGTGTTATGCATTCTTGACAAGTACATATATCAGCGTCATTTCTCAAGTATGCATTCCCAGAACACTATTGGCTGCTTTGCACATTCGGGCAGGAGCACAAATTGCAGGAATTATTGAGCAGACAGAGCATTCTTGGCTGAATGGGAGGCAGAGCAGCACAACTGAAATGAGCCCATTCAAACCAATGATCGATAGTCAGTGTTGGTCAGAATGTTTTTTGGTAGTGGTGGTGGTGGTGGCGGGGGGGGGGGGGGGGGCGGTAGATGACAGCAGGCCTAGGGCACTGGAAAGTACAAATCCGGCCCTGTGCCTCTCAATCCTTTGTACTATATGTCACTCTCTTGAGAAGGACAGAAACAGTTGTCTCTATTTTTATAGGGATTAGCCACAGCTCGGAGACACCAGTCTTTAACTCGAATGCGGGACGGTCATTCCCCAAACATGCTGAAGGTGGTTGCGTTTGGCAACCCTGAGATATTTTTGTCTTCTCTATCCTGATATCAGGGCCGGATTTGTGGAAAGGCACCTGAGGCACAGGACTAGGGCGAATTAAATATACTACCTTCCATGGGGCGGCCGCGGGTGACAGGTTAACTAACTGACTGCACTGCACCTGTCACTGTCAGCTGAGCCGCCCGCTAGTGTCCGCAGCCGCCCGCCCCGCGCTTGCCGCTCTGCTCTGTGTGCGATGCGAGCAGAGGCAAGGCAGGGTGGGATCATGGGAGCGGCTGCGGTTGCCTGGCTACACAGGGGGCGGGATCTCAGAGGAGGACTGAGGAGATCATGATGCCCATGCGAATGATGCGATGCTGGCCTGGCTGTCTGCCAAATATGGAGTGGTGTGCGCCCTGCCCTGGACTCGAGCAGAGCGAGCCGGCTGCCTGCAGCATCAGCATCTGGCAGTGGCACTGTGGCAGACTTCACCTCACCAGCCGCCGCTGGTCAGTACAAGGTAGGCAGACTTTTGCTCTCTCTCGAGTCCCAGCAGGCAGCTTCAAACTTGCGGCTGGGAGAGCGCATCTTTTCAATAGGGCGCCCCCGCTGTCAATCACTCAGTGACATGACGTCACTGAATCATCACAGGCACGCACAGCGCTGGCCAGCAGTGAGTCTAGGGGAGGTCTCGCGGTGGTGCCGCTGGGCTGATGGATATGAGAGCCTCAGTGTGCAGGCGCTCTGGCAGAACTAGACCCACTGGCCCCTTAGCTAATTTTCTGCTGCGCACATTCCTGGCTGGCTGGCTGCAGATAGATTTGTGAAATTGTGACTGCAGCACTGACTGTAAGTTTTTTCTGCTGCAGGCCTGCAGCATGATGATATCTGTGTGTTCAGTGTTCCTGACTGTGAACAGGATAATCAAATGTAAAATGATGAATGACAATACCTGGGTGATATTTACTGAGGGGAGGGCCCCCTCCCCTTTAGAAGCTAAATGTTATGTGTTAATGTATACTAGTAAGGTAATTATATATGCTGAGGGCTTCTTACCAGCCCCCATCCTGTCTTTGCTGAATGTAGTCCCCTAATGGTCTGCCCTGTCCAGCCCACACTCTCTGTATCGCACTTTACAGCGTGTGTGCGGACAGGGAATGTTTTGCGCAGCCCATTTTGCTAACTGTAACTGCTTGCACAAAATGCTCTGAAGGGTACCGGTAGTCCCCGGTTTACGAACGCCCTACTTACGTGCGCCCGCCGACCCGCCTCGATGATGTTACGCCGCCGGGGACTACCTGTTCTGCTGTGATTTTTAATGCAGAGTTGGCGCAGCGGAAGGTAAATAGAGGACATCTCACCTGTTCCATGGCTGTAGAAGGTCCCAGCGTGCTGCCTGGTAGCTGCGCGGCCCGTCCTCTCGCTCCGTCCACTGTCCTCCCGGTGGCTTCACATGCGTCGCATAATGACGCAATCAGGAGAAGCCCCCTAGTGGCGGCGCCTCCTGATGCGTCATTACGCCACACATGTGAAGCCGCCAGGAGGACAGTGGATGGAGCGAGAGGACGGGCCGCGCAGCTACCAGGCAGCACGCTGGGACCTTCTACAGCCATGGAACGGGTGAGATGTCCTCTATTTACCTTCCGCTGCGCCTACTCTGCAATAAAAATGGCAGCAGAACAGGTAGTCCCAACTTAAGGACGGATTCAGGTTAAGAACGAGCCGACAGTCCCTATCTCGTTCGTTAACCGAGGACTACCTGTATTTCGCCAGGGCCATGCACTCTGGTGTGCGACTGGGCTGGATTGCAGCTTCATTGTGTGAAAATGGTGGTGATCAAGCAAACCGGTTACTGGGGGCTGGAGGAAGCCCCAGGTAAGTATAAATCTTTTTCCTTTAAAGTATCCCTGAGACAGGGGGAAAAGTTTTAATTTACTTACCAGGGGCTTCCTCCATATTTTAAACGTCTTGCTGTTTTTTTCCTGTTATTTAAATAAACTATAAGTTTAATTAATAATAAATAACCAACATTTTGTGGTTTATTTTAAAGTTAAGTGTTGGTAGGCAGTGTCGAAAAAAATGCGGGAGGGGGGGGGGGGGGGGGCGGTCGGTGATACTGGGCCTAGGGTGGAAAAAAGTACAAATCCGGCCCTGCCTGATATACTACACTATATTGGGCTCCTTCTCTTCTTTTTTACACCCCAGTTTTCATCAAGGTGACTTGATCCACTTTCTTTGTGTAATGTATGTTCTGCAAGAAAACCACAAGTTTTTATATTTCTTCACTTTTAAAATCTAGAGAATGCTGAAGTGGTAAGACAATTAGATGGAGAGATTTTGTATTAACATTACATTAGAGTGGTATGGAGAGCCAATGAGTACTTTTACTTCTGTGAGTGTAATTTCAATTTTAAACTTAATGTTTACATATCTTTTGATTACATTCTTTGTGATAAGTTCTTTTCTTTTGTTTTAGGTCATTTGGTATTTTGCTTCCTTCTATCCCTGCATCCTACACTAAGGCTTTATTTTCTTTAGGCATTTATTCTATGTGCCTATTACTCTGTCTATGGAGAGCTGCAATCGGACCACAAACAGAGTATTTGTATTACTTGGTTTGTCAGATAACCCAAATATGGGACTTCCTTTATTCACGTCCATTTTTATAATGTATTTTACCTGCCAATCTGGTAACATATTGATAATGATTCTGATATACATAGACTCACACTTGCACACTCCTATGTACTTTTTTCTCAGCAATCTCTCCTTCTTAGATGTCTCCTATACATCAGTAACCTTACCAAACCTACTTGCTATGTTTGTGGATGGGAATGAGATTCCTTTTGCAGGATGTATGGTACAATGTCACTGTGTCCTTACATTTCAAAGTACAGAATATTTACTCTTGACAGCCATGGCATTGGATAGGTTTGTAGCCATCTGCAGGCCACTACACTACTTTGTTTTCATGAATGTTAAGATGTGTGTTTTTCTGTCCCTTTTTTCTTGGATAACTATATATTTATTCACTACACCCATCACCATCCTGATATCTACTCTACAGTTCTGCCATTCCTGTGAAATTAATCATTTCTATTGCGATGTTATGCCCTTGTTGCAGCTTTCATGCTCGGACATATCCAAAATTCAGATTGTAATATTTACAGCAGCAGTACTGCTGGGAATCCCATGCTTCTTTCTAACTATGACCTCTTATGTTTTCATTGTAAAAAGCATATTGGCCATCCGTACAACCAGTGGAAGGTCCAAAGCCTTCTCGACCTGCTCATCACACCTCACTGTGGTAACTTTGTTATACATAGTGCTTTTTTGTCTCTACTTACGACCACCTTCAAAAACATTCTTAAGCGATGGGAAAGTCATGTCTTTATTCAATGTAGCTATAATACCAATGCTAAATCCACTTATCTATAGTTTACGAAACAAGGATGTTAAACGTGCTCTTAAGAAGTTAATGGGATAAAAATATTTGAAAATTGAAAACCATCAAAGGGCTTCTAAAACCTTTAACTTCAGACATTCCAAATGATTATTCATGGCTCCTTTTGCATACTTTTCCTGAGTGATTGGATATGCATGTTCTTCAACGTTCTACAGCTGGGAGAACTTTAATAAACTAGGCCTTGAATATTCAGTGTTATATGGTGTTGCTGTTAAAAGTAGGATAAAACTCTGACATAATGTCAATGTAGCATGTTCTGTCGCTTGCAGTGGAGCTGCACCTGGGCAGTTCTCACTTATCTGCTTGCATTCACTTGTGCATTCGCAATGAGTCTCATTGTCATTTGCGATCGCTCTGCAGTTCAGGGCAGCTTAGGATGCTGTCATCATTCCATCTATTGCTTGGTGCAGCTGAGCTGCGGCCGAATTTAAACAATTGTGTTGTTACTGCGGCCGGATAGCCCTGGATTTCCTGCATCAGCTGTGTGGGAGTTTGCATGCCTGCACTCATTGGCTGAGGTCCACATAAAAGTCTGCCTCCCATTTCAGACTTCGCCCGACATAGCAATCAGTACGCTGGTCTGCTGGGCACCCTGTCACTCTGTTATAGATCTGTTATTGTAGTTCAATGTGACTTTGTTACTTGTGCTTTAGCTAGTTTCTTGATAAATATATATGCAGATCTGCGAATATATATTTATCCGTTAGCTGAGCTGTTTGTTATTTTTCTGTATTATTGTTTATTGCTCTATTTCCATGCCTGCCTGATGGATGCTCGCTGCATCCGTGGTGGGTCAGTGAAGTCCACTATCCTGATAGTTTGGATTCTGCCATCACCACGTTAGTGACTGGAAGTATTCCTGCTACTCTAGTTTTTGGGAACGTAGCTATAAGCTGCGGTTGCTATTAGTTATGTTCTTTCCTGTAGTCTTGTTCTTGCCTGTGTGGATGCTTGCTGGTGATTGATTGTTAACCTGCTTGCTCTGCTTCTGTGGACGTGACTGCGAGTTGCGGTTACTGTTACACTCCAATCTATAGTCCTGTCTTGTAACTGTCTGAATGCTTGCTATCTCTAGGGCAGCGTTTAGTCTTGCAAGCGTTCCGTCTGCCTTTCTTGTATCTGTTTTGTTACTTAGCCAGAGGCTCAGATGGCAGCCGTCCTGGGCAACAGTCAGTCAGTCAGTCTGTCGGTTTGTTCTTTGTCTTGTTACTCAGACCATAGGCAGCGCAACACCGCACTGCGCTACCATTGTATCTTATTTGTCTCTGGGCAACCTGTGTAGCCTCTTCCATTATCCAGCTACTAGCCTTGGGTGGTCAGAAAAGTGTACTCCCAGGCATCACACATAACATCCAATAAAAATGTGTTTTCCTACTTTGTATTATCCATAAAGTTACCATATTTGCTTCTGTGCACTAGTAATTCTGTCTGTTTACAAATTATAGGTTCCCAAAGTACAGTTTATCTGCTCTGAAAGCTGCATAGCTGCTGTATTTATATATTAAAATCTATCTAGTGATAATTTCTCAGCTGTCTCTGTTCTTATTATGTGAAGCAGCTTAGTTCCAGGACACTGCTAATGTTTTCATTCCTTTGTTAACTATTATTAGTAAATGAAAGATAAGATATCACACCTTCAGGTGCGATCAGAAGCTGCCCCCTGAAAAAGAAAGTGTTGTGTTAACTGTTTGAATGATCTTCTGCTACCTTTTTTGTCTTTTTTTATATAAAAGCTTAGCAGGACTCTTAGGCAAATGGTATTGTTTAAAAGCAACTACATATGGCAACCTCCATATACCTCTGACTAAGTTGTGGTGTCCTTCAATGAACTAGGGAGACAGGAGAGAGCGCAATCAATGTCTAGGAAGTTAAACTGACCAAACACACAGGAGAAACTCACTTCCCAAACAGTTCTCTGCTGCTTATATAGAGCCTGCAGGCTGCTTGTAAGCCAATCAAGAAGTGCACATACACATGACACCTAGTCTGCAGTGATTGATTCAAACAGAAGCTGAGCTACTCAGCTAGTCATAGGAGAGGGTTTCAGTTGCATATAGACAATGGCTATATGGCCAGCAGGGGGCACCAGCGTGCAGGATATACCCTCTCATCTGCCCCCCTCCTAACTAAACTGCATGGGAATCTACATTAAAATTTAAAAACAATAATGGTGCACAAGCCAGCCTGGGGCCCCAGGAACTCTCACTGCCCGGGGCCCCAGAACCAGCATGCAACACCATATGTGAGCGCAGCCAAGCCCTGGATCTGCCACACCCAGGAGCTTGTCACCAACTGCTCTGAAACTTACCAAACACACAGGAGAAACTCACTTCCCAAACAGTTCTCTGCTGCTTATATAGAGCCTGCAGGCTGCTTGTAAGCCAATCAAGAAGTGCACATACACATGACACCTAGTCTGCAGTGATTGATTCAAACAGAAGCTGAGCTACTCAGCTAGTCATAGGAGAGGGTTTCAGTTGCATATAGACAATGGCTATATGGCCAGCAGGGGGCACCAGCGTGCAGGATATACCCTCTCATCTGCCCCCCTCCTAACTAAACTGCATGGGAATCTACATTAAAATTTAAAAACAATAATGGTGCACAAGCCAGCCTGGGGCCCCAGGAACTCTCACTGCCCGGGGCCCCAGAACCAGCATGCAACACCATATGTGAGCGCAGCCAAGCCCTGGATCTGCCACACCCAGGAGCTTGTCCCCAACTGCTCTGAAACTTACCAAACACACAGGAGAAACTCACTTCCCAAACAGTTCTCTGCTGCTTATATAGAGCCTGCAGGCTGCTTGTAAGCCAATCAAGAAGTGCACATACACATGACACCTAGTCTGCAGTGATTGATTCAAACAGAAGCTGAGCGTGGCTGTGGCACGTGGCACGTGGGTGTGGCAGATCCAGGGCTTGGCTGCGCTCACATATGGTGTTGCATGCTGGTTCTGGGGCCCCGGGCAGTGAGAGTTCCTGGGGCCCCAGGCTGGCTTGTGCACCATTATTGTTTTTAAATTTTAATGTAGATTCCCATGCAGTTTAGTTAGGAGGGGGGCAGATGAGAGGGTATATCCTGCACGCTGGTGCCCCCTGCTGGCCATATAGCCATTGTCTATATGCAACTGAAACCCTCTCCTATGACTAGCTGAGTAGCTCAGCTTCTGTTTGAATCAATCACTGCAGACTAGGTGTCATGTGTATGTGCACTTCTTGATTGGCTTACAAGCAGCCTGCAGGCTCTATATAAGCAGCAGAGAACTGTTTGGGAAGTGAGTTTCTCCTGTGTGTTTGGTAAGTTTCAGAGCAGTTGGGGACAAGCTCCTGGGTGTGGCAGATCCAGGGCTTGGCTGCGCTCACATATGGTGTTGCATGCTGGTTCTGGGGCCCCGGGCAGTGAGAGTTCCTGGGGCCCCAGGCTGGCTTGTGCACCATTATTGTTTTTAAATTTTAATGTAGATTCCCATGCAGTTTAATTAGGAGGGGGGCAGATGAGAGGGTATATCCTGCACGCTGGTGCCCCCTGCTGGCCATATAGCCATTGTCTATATGCAACTGAAACCCTCTCCTATGACTAGCTGAGTAGCTCAGCTTCTGTTTGAATCAATCACTGCAGACTAGGTGTCATGTGTATGTGCACTTCTTGATTGGCTTACAAGCAGCCTGCAGGCTCTATATAAGCAGCAGAGAACTGTTTGGGAAGTGAGTTTCTCCTGTGTGTTTGGTAAGTTTCAGAGCAGTTGGGGACAAGCTCCTGGGTGTGGCAGATCCAGGGCTTGGCTGCGCTCACATATGGTGTTGCATGCTGGTTCTGGGGCCCCGGGCAGTGAGAGTTCCTGGGGCCCCAGGCTGGCTTGTGCACCATTATTGTTTTTAAATTTTAATGTAGATTCCCATGCAGTTTAGTTAGGAGGGGGGCAGATGAGAGGGTATATCCTGCACGCTGGTGCCCCCTGCTGGCCATATAGCCATTGTCTATATGCAACTGAAACCCTCTCCTATGACTAGCTGAGTAGCTCAGCTTCTGTTTGAATCAATCACTGCAGACTAGGTGTCATGTGTATGTGCACTTCTTGATTGGCTTACAAGCAGCCTGCAGGCTCTATATAAGCAGCAGAGAACTGTTTGGGAAGTGAGTTTCTCCTGTGTGTTTGGTAAGTTTCAGAGCAGTTGGGGACAAGCTCCTGGGTGTGGCAGATCCAGGGCTTGGCTGCGCTCACATATGGTGTTGCATGCTGGTTCTGGGGCCCCGGGCAGTGAGAGTTCCTGGGGCCCCAGGCTGGCTTGTGCACCATTATTGTTTTTAAATTTTAATGTAGATTCCCATGCAGTTTAATTAGGAGGGGGGCAGATGAGAGGGTATATCCTGCACGCTGGTGCCCCCTGCTGGCCATATAGCCATTGTCTATATGCAACTGAAACCCTCTCCTATGACTAGCTGAGTAGCTCAGCTTCTGTTTGAATCAATCACTGCAGACTAGGTGTCATGTGTATGTGCACTTCTTGATTGGCTTACAAGCAGCCTGCAGGCTCTATATAAGCAGCAGAGAACTGTTTGGGAAGTGAGTTTCTCCTGTGTGTTTGGTAAGTTTCAGAGCAGTTGGGGACAAGCTCCTGGGTGTGGCAGATCCAGGGCTTGGCTGCGCTCACATATGGTGTTGCATGCTGGTTCTGGGGCCCCGGGCAGTGAGAGTTCCTGGGGCCCCAGGCTGGCTTGTGCACCATTATTGTTTTTAAATTTTAATGTAGATTCCCATGCAGTTTAGTTAGGAGGGGGGCAGATGAGAGGGTATATCCTGCACGCTGGTGCCCCCTGCTGGCCATATAGCCATTGTCTATATGCAACTGAAACCCTCTCCTATGACTAGCTGAGTAGCTCAGCTTCTGTTTGAATCAATCACTGCAGACTAGGTGTCATGTGTATGTGCACTTCTTGATTGGCTTACAAGCAGCCTGCAGGCTCTATATAAGCAGCAGAGAACTGTTTGGGAAGTGAGTTTCTCCTGTGTGTTTGGTAAGTTTCAGAGCAGTTGGGGACAAGCTCCTGGGTGTGGCAGATCCAGGGCTTGGCTGCGCTCACATATGGTGTTGCATGCTGGTTCTGGGGCCCCGGGCAGTGAGAGTTCCTGGGGCCCCAGGCTGGCTTGTGCACCATTATTGTTTTTAAATTTTAGGAAGTTAAACTGGACTGGCCGGTCCTGGAATAATCTCATTTTATGTGTTAGCTGGATATAACCGATATGTGTGTGCCAGCAGAAGCGCTTTGTCCCACTAACAGGGGACAGGGCATGCGGCAGGTCTCTTCCTGCCTCTGGACGGTCACCTCCTACTGTTCAGCTTGCTGTTTTTGTTATTCACAAACTATTTGGCTGAGGAAGGGAGGACGATATCTCTCCCAAAACTCATTGCAATTTAATAAAAGTACCGTATATACTCGAGTATAAGCCGAGATTTTAGGACCAAACAGCTTAGGCAGGGGGACTGGAAGATGCAAGCGCCGCTTGCATACATTGTAGCCATACCATTATTCTACCCGCACATTACGGAGGGGACACAGATGCAGTGCACTCAGGGGACATGACTGTATGTCATGTATGGGGGGGGGGGGACTCGGGATACACGATTGCTCACATAAAACTCAGCCTCACCATAATACTGCCAGCATATGGTGGAGGGGGAACTTGGGAGACACAGATGTCACTTACATGCAGTATGGCATACTGTACTTGCTCATGAGGTGAAGAAGTTTTTACACTGTGCAGTGCTCAGTAAAATGTTTACATGGTATTTTCTGCAATTACTTGTCATTCTCAGGTGACTGTCGCTGTGATCAGTTGCGTATGTTTACCTGCCATGGTTTTGGCCTTTATAGTTAACCCATTTACAGCTTCTGGGTAGGTTTGTGGTTTTACGGTTACAGTTATTGCAATCTGCTGATTTTATGCTGCGGTGAGTGGTGTTGTGGCATTTCCTACCCCCGGCTTATAATCGGGTCAGTCACATTTTCTTGAGTTTTAGGGTAAAAGTTGGGGGAGGGGGTCGGCTTATACTCTAGTATATACGGTAATTACATTCATTACATTCATTCACTGAGTCTCCATGCCTTACTCCATTCAACCCCGCAATTTAAAAACTACCCATATGCAGCCACACACAACCCCTGCATGCTGAGCTCTCGCAGAGTGCAAGTAACACTTGACTAGCAGGAAGATTTGTGCAACAGCAAGCTGACCAAGAGGAGGTGACTATGTGGAGGAAGGAGAAGACCTTTTGCAAGCCAAGCGTTTTTGCTGGTACACCCAGAGTTGTCCAGCCAACACTTAAAGGGAACCTGAAGCGAGTAAACTTTTTTTAAAATAAACACATGACGTAGCTGCAAATTAATATTACATACTAACCTCACTGTTAGTTCCTCTCAGAAGCTCACCATTTTCTTCTTACAGTGATCCCTTAAAGTTCTGACAATATTTTGTCAGAACTGAAATATACCAGTTGCTGTCATATATATCAGCAGCTGTCAGTTATGTAATAAATCACCTTTAGCTCCGGCACCAGCAACTCATCAGAGCTGCAACTCACAGCGACAGCATACAGGAGATAGAGCGGAGACAGCCTTCTTCACCTTTCAAAGGGGTTCATTAAGCATCTTGTGTTACAGTTTGATTTCTTCAAAGTATAAATAGTCTTTCCTATGTCCTATGTACATCACATATATTTACAGCATACCTACAGGAAGCTAGTATTCTAAATAGGAAGCATAGAGAGCCGGATAGCTGGAAAGTAGAGTGCCCCCCTTTTCCCTCCGTGCTCCCTCTTTATATGAACCAAGAGGTACAGACTAACCAGCAAGCTCATGGTGACCCAGAACTCATTGGAGTGTGTAAGGGACTACAATGGTCCTAAAAGCCCCCTTACTAAGATGTTAAGAAAAACAAAAAATTGCTTTCCTAAAACAGAAAGAATTTGCAATAATTCAGGTTGGAGTGAGCTCGAGATGTCTCCCAGAGCACCACTGCTGAATATATGCAAATTAACCATTGTACCCTTAGAAGCTAAACACACCTCCAGAACCGCTGGAATGCAATGATGTGTCAGCTTGTTAAATTGTACAGAGCCATAATAATCCAACATGCATACAGACTGTTTCGGATTGTTTGATCCTCATCAGTGCATGGCATGGATTAATTTGGCTCTATGGAGTAGGGCTTGTAAACCGAGAGGTACAGACTAACCAGCAAGCTCATGGTGACCCAGAACTCATTGGAGTGTGTAAGGGACTACAATGGTCCTAAAAGCCCCCTTACTAAGATGTTAAGAAAAACAAAAAATTGCTTTCCTAAAACAGAAAGAATTTGCGATAATTCAGGTTGGAGTGAGCTCGAGATGTCTCCCAGAGCACCACTGCTGAATATATGCAAATTAACCATTGTACCCTTAGAAGCTAAACACACCTCCAGAACCGCTGGAATGCAATGATGTGTCAGCTTGTTAAATTGTACAGAGCCATAATAATCCAACATGCATACAGACTGTTTCGGATTGTTTGATCCTCATCAGTGCATGGCATGGATTAATTTGGCTCTATGGAGTAGGGCTTGTAAACCGAGAGGTACAGACTAACCAGCAAGCTCATGGTGACCCAGAACTCATTGGAGTGTGTAAGGGACTACAATGGTCCTAAAAGCCCCCTTACTAAGATGTTAAGAAAAACAAAAAATTGCTTTCCTAAAACAGAAAGAATTTGCGATAATTCAGGTTGGAGTGAGCTCGAGATGTCTCCCAGAGCACCACTGCTGAATATATGCAAATTAACCATTGTACCCTTAGAAGCTAAACACACCTCCAGAACCGCTGGAATGCAATGATGTGTCAGCTTGTTAAATTGTACAGAGCCATAATAATCCAACATGCATACAGACTGTTTCGGATTGTTTGATCCTCATCAGTGCATGGCATGGATTAATTTGGCTCTATGGAGTAGGGCTTGTAAACCGAGAGGTACAGACTAACCAGCAAGCTCATGGTGACCCAGAACTCATTGGAGTGTGTAAGGGACTACAATGGTCCTAAAAGCCCCCTTACTAAGATGTTAAGAAAAACAAAAAATTGCTTTCCTAAAACAGAAAGAATTTGCGATAATTCAGGTTGGAGTGAGCTCGAGATGTCTCCCAGAGCACCACTGCTGAATATATGCAAATTAACCATTAACCATCCGAAACAGTCTGTATGCATGTTGGATTATTATGGCTCTGTACAATTTAACAAGCTGACACATCATTGCATTCCAGCGGTTCTGGAGGTGTGTTTAGCTTCTAAGGGTACAATGGTTAATTTGCATATATTCAGCAGTGGTGCTCTGGGAGACATCTCGAGCTCACTCCAACCTGAATTATCGCAAATTCTTTCTGTTTTAGGAAAGCAATTTTTTGCTTTTATATGAACCAGAAAGAGTTAAATGTGACCTCACTGAGCCATCTATGATTGGTTCAGATCCCTTGTGATGTCAGGACACACACCTACTCGATTAATATTCAATAAGATATTATGCCCTAGTTGCAAGAATGTTGTTTTATAAATATGGCCCATGTTGATTGTTCCCGTAGTCCATTTGTCTGGGGCAGTGTAGGCCTAAGACCTTGGGCTAGGAACATCTTCTCAGTATCTGCTTGTATCATTTGCTTCAAGCAGACACTTAGATGCTTCTGCCTGCATCACGAAAACCTCTATTTAAAGGTATATTCTGCGAACAAGCCTTTTACCTAAAACTCAGTCCAAATAACTGAGGCCTACTTAAATTATAACAATCCCCCCTAAAAAGGCTTGACCCGCAGATCCCAGCTTCTGACCCTAACCGTACCTGGTTCCTTTATGTTTCACTTTTCGATGTTCGTGCTCACACAACTTCTCTGCTCTAGGCGGTTAACCCTGGAAGAGAGAGAGAGCAAGACCTCTTGGTCTTCCTGTAACCAGGCTCTCTGGGTAGGCCCTACTTCTAAGTCCCTCTATACCACATGCTCAGCATTTGCGTCACTTGCGTATCACTCAAAAACTTGCATGACCACAGAAAAGTGAAACTTGTGTGTTTGTTACTCAATGGAGCAGTGCTAGGTGCCTTCTAAAAGAGCGCCTTTATACAATCAGCTCCATCACCGGTACTACTAAACCTATACCTGTAACCCTGTATATCCCTTAATTTAAAAATATTGGTTCATGAGATTGTTTATGAGGCACCAATCTCTGAACCAGGTTAGTTTGTTTTACGTAATTTTAACACGCAACCTCACCTGGATAATGATGCCTAAAGTTGTCATCCCCATCCAGACGACCAGTAGGTGTCGGAAGAACTTTGGAACTGCAGAGGCCCAGTCCGAGTGTCCCTGGAACATCACCGGAAACCTTTTCCACCAGGTCAGACTGGAACTCACCTGCTTATTTTTGTGTTCTACCTCGTTAAGATCACCTGTATCATGGTGAAATCTTACCTCTAACTTAGTGTACTGTTTGTTTAACCTTTGTAACAAAATGTGGTCGTCTTGGATCAAAACCTGTTCCCCTTCGTCCCATGTCATGTTCTCTTTCAGGATGGGAACTACCCGTGAAACTTTGCACTTTGAGAAATAACGTCATCCAACCTGGATGACTGGATCCATATGGGATCTCCGCTCACCCAATATGTTCCCCTTGGAAACTCCCCCTTATCGGAACAATTATGAGAATATACCTTGAATGTATCCTTAGACACTATGTTAAAAAAACAAACCTTTCCTTCAGCCACCAGAACTATCGGTTGGGCTTCAGGGTGGATCTTTTGAATGGTAGCCTCGCATTCTGCGTTATTGAGCCCGCAGGCTTCTTCACTAAATTTGACTTGCCCGGCCAACGCAGGTACTTCTGCAAGAATTTCCCGCATGAGGACAACTCTACTTGTTTCACCTCCCCGTCTAGCACCAAAAAAGGTTGACCTCTGAGGTCCTGGTGGAAGACACGGGTTGAGGTGGGAACTAAGGAAGTGGCGGTGCCTAAAGGAATGTTGCACCGTTTCCATTTGTTCACCCAAACATCTCGAAGCTGCCATGCAAAAGATCCTTCTCCAGAAAAATCGATATACCTCCCCTTGTCCAATCTCAGTTGCACAGGATCTTTAAGCATCTCCCTGACAAAATATGCCCCCAACTGTCCTGATTGGACCTCTTCCCCCCTTATGTCCTGAGGCACAATATGTACCTGAGGTCGGGAAGACTGTACTCTCTGCAATCTTTCAATTAAGAGTACCTCTTCATTTACCCAACTAGCATGAGGATAAGTGGCTGCATATTGACTGTGTAATATCGTCCCCTGTGGTGACCCGTGTGGTGTGAATGGGGTTCCCTGTGTTGGCTTTCCCTCCCCCGGGACCGCTCTCCCCACCCTCTTTGTCACCTGGAAATGTGGCTTGATCTCGATTTTTACTTCTTGTTTCGAGAACCACCAACCCTCGGCTTTCCAGCCTTTACGTGTGCATAGTTGTTTCAGAGGCACTCTCTGTTGGTAGCTCCAGAGTGTGATGTTGTCCCCTGCGTCTCTCTGGTAGGAGAATTGACGCCTCCTGCTCGTTCCTCTCCAATCTGGAACCATCTCACTCTGCATAACCAAGACAAGGTACCCCTGAATCACACACTCCACCTTTTGCATGTACCCATTGTACTGCAATGTACCTTTTAACAAACCTTTGGATCGGTGCACTGGGAGTGTGGCATTCAATAGCAGATTTACACTGCCATTCAATTCCCACTGCCCGCACACCTGACCCTTCAGACCTTTCACCCACATTGTGCCATGAAATTTGTTTTCTCCTTGCACAAGTGCTCTTTTCCTCCCTCCCCGCTTAGTCCATCTGTGCCAAGCGGAGGGAGGTGTGAAAGGATCAGTACCTTTGTCACCCAACATTAACATGTTTGGGCCTTGCATTCTCATTAACCCCTTATTATACATGAGAATGTCCTCTCTTCGTTCTCCTAGGACGAAATGGCAACCTATGATCACCATCAGCACGGTACTCTTCATTATAAAAGCACCACCTTGTGAAAGAAAAACATTAGCATTTTACACTATGCTTTGCTCAGTCAGTTTTTTTAGTCGTTTTCCCATCTCCGGAATCTCGTTTTTTTTAGTCTCTTTCCAATTTCAGGAATCTCGTGTTTTAGTCTCTTTCCAATTTCAGGAATCTCGTGTTTCTCCAAACTTAGATTGGCATCTGGAACCTTTCGCTTATCCGACTGACATCTCCATCTTTGCTGCCAGCACTGCAGCTGTCTCAATTCCATATTGCCCAACTCCTTATCAAAACCTCTTGCGGTGTGTGGCCTCTGTACCAGAAACGAGCTCTGAGTCTCCCAGCAATCTTGACCCAAGTTTTCCTCACAGGCGTCGGATGCGCTGAAGGTCCTAATGGGATCTGGCCAAACCCATTCTCTTGGACTGCCTTCCCCTATGTGTGGCGTACGTCCACTCCAATTAGGGCGCCCACATCGACCCTGCCGCTGGGATTTTCCCGACTCACTCCGCACAGAGCTTATCTCTGCTTGATAAGCTTTGCACTTCTCGTCTCTGGCCTCCGTAGTCCGCTCTTAACTCTTCCAGCTCAGCTCGCTCTGAGCTTCTCCTGTTCTCTTGTGCTTGCCTCACAGAGATCTAAGTCGCTGCTTCGAGAAGTCTCAATTAGACTGACTCTTGTGCCCACCTGGATCACCAATCAACGACCTGGGATTGGCCTAGGGTTTTCACGGCACCAACTGTAATAAATCACCTTTAGCTCCGGCACCAGCAACTCATCAGAGCTGCAACTCACAGCGACAGCATACAGGAGATAGAGCGGAAACAGCCTTCTTCACCTTTCAAAGGGGTTTATTAAGCATCTTGTGTTACAGTTTGATTTCTTCAAAGTATAAATAGTCTTTCCTATGTACATCACATATATTTACAGCATACCTACAGGAAGCTAGTATTCTAACTAGGAAGCATAGAGAGCTGGATAGCTGGAAAGTAGAGTGCCCCCCTATTCCCTCCGTGCTCCCTCTTTATATGAACCAGAAAGAGTTAAATGTGACCTCACTGAGCCATCTATGATTGGTTCAGATCCCTTGTGATGTCAGGACACACACCTACTCGATTAATATTCAATAAGATATTATGCCCTAGTTGCAAGAATGTTGTTTTATAAATATGGCCCATGTTGATTGTTCACGTAGTCCATTTGTCTGGGGCAGTGTAGGCCTAAGACCTTGGACTAGGAACATCTTCCCAGTATCTGCTTGTATCATTTGCTTCAAGCAGACACTGAGATGCTTCTGCCTGCATCACGAAAACCTCTATTTAAAGGTATATTCTGCGAACAAGCCTTTTACCTAAAACTCAGTCCAAATAACTGAGGCCTACTTAAATTATAACAAGTTACAACTGAATGTGCAAGGTAATGTCCATGTTTCCCTATGGCTCTAGTGGGCAATATTACAATTTAACAGTGTGTTGACAGGAAGTTGTTATTGTGTAATGGTAATTTTTAAAATGGAGGATGGAGAATTTCATTGATTACAGTGGACAAATAGGATGCAGGAGAGGAGAAAGAGATTGAGGAGTAGACTACAAAGGAGGCAAGTATGACATGTGTAACACATTGCTTCCTATGTAGCGTACTTATTGTACGCTTATAGGAAGTACTGCATGAGGACACTTGTGGCCAAATAGTAAAATTACACCTATAGGCATTAGGGAATATTTTTTTAATATGTATGTTAAGAAGGGTATATTATTATTAAATTATGAGCTAGAAATTAGTGATGGGTGTAAAACTGAAAAAATGCACATTTATTTCCAAATAATATATATCGTCACCATACATTGTACTAGGGATATCATTTTAATCTTGCAATAACCAGGACAAATGGGAAAATAAAATGTGTGGATTTTAATTATGGTAGCATGTATTATTTTAAAACTATATTGGCTTAAAACTAAGAAATAATGCATTTTTTCTTATTATTCCCATTAAAATGCATTTAAAATAAAATTCTTAGCATAATGTACCACCCAAAGAAAGTCTAACTGGTGGCAAAAAAAAATCAAGATTTAGATCATTTTGTTGTAATAAGTAATGATAAAGTTATTGGGGAATGAATGGGAGAAGCGCTGAAATGTGAAAATTCCTCTCGTCCATAAGGAGAAAAATACTCACGGGCTGAAAAGATTGATTAACAACTAGACCGTTAGTCAACCAGAGAAAGCTATATTGAGGACCACTAACCCACCAAGCAAAACTGTTGTGGTGGGGGGCGTACTAGACAACCATGGAAAATCTATAGGAGGGAAAGCACCAACTATCAGAGAATACTATAAAGGGGGAAGGAGAGCATTAGACCACCATCAAAAATAATGAGGCATAGCAAAGGGGCCACAGCATAGGGTTCACTAAGGGGGTATTATATAATGCTCATGAATGATAAGGTAGCACATTATGGAGCAATATATGTAGCATTATATATGAAGGTACTATAAGGGCTGCACTACAGGGGTTGCTCTAAATGGGGGATCACTTTAATGGGGGTACTAAAAAAATACATAGAATCAGGACATGTAATAGTGGTACCAAAGAAAAGGGAATGCAATGGGTGCCAAACATGGAGCTATTACAATAAACATACTGTTAACCATCTCTTGTAATCATGAGCACGTTTGAGGCAATACTTCCTACATAATAAAATAACCAATTACCCTTTCCTATTAGTCTCTTATTCCCTATTTGTACCATTAGAATTTTTTTTTATTGCAATATTGTCAACATGCATACATTGTACTAGCAATAAAATAACATTTTTGTAATAAAAAAGATAAATAGTAAAATACAGTTTGTTAGGCTAAAATTACCAAATTTATATGGAAGAACCGAAAGGTTCGTATTAAATATACCACACTGGCAAGGACAAGAGAGCTGTGCGGACTTAATCTACCATCACTAATGGATTACTATGATTCTGCTCAACTCTCCCAACTTGTAGTGGCTAACTCTAAACATCATACTCCAATATGGGTTAACATAGAATCCCAAATGCTTGCTCCTCTCTCACTGATGGGAGTAATGTGGGCACAGAAAATATCAATCCCTAAAATCAAGACTTTCACCATTGTCTGCTCATTCCATGAAAATATGGGCTTCTCATAATTCAAATTCGGATTGTAATCTAATATTAGATTCATGACTGAGATATTAAGAAATCCTTATTTCCCCCCTGGTCACCGTCCGAGCCAATTCCAATGGTGGATCAATAAGAATCTAACTACTTTAGGAAAATTTAATTCCTCCTTTAAGATGATCTCTAAAGCTCAGTTTAACATGGAGCATAGACCACCTCTCTCAGAAGGCACCAGAACACACCAAGTTTCCAAATTCTTACAGTCATTAGATTATAGTAATATCTTGATATATACGTCTTTCAAAACAAAATGCAGGAATAACCCACTACAAAAGGGTTGTATCTCAGAGATTTATGCCTTGATCACACTACCTCGAAATATAAATTTCAGCTAGACTGGGAAAAAGATTGTGCTAGTGAGATGACAGATGCAAGATGGGCACACTGTTGCTCCACCTTGACCAGCAATAATTTGTACTACTCATCAGTAGAAACTTCGATTCAATTATTACACAGAGTTTACTATACTCCTGTAAAACTTCACCTTTTCAGACTCCCGACACTTGTTTTAGAGGCTGTAACATGCGAGGAGATATCTGGCATATTTGGTGGCTTTGCCCCAAAGTACAAATATTTTGGAAGAATGTATTTAGCAAAATTAATCTCATTCTGAACATGGATTTACCTCTTAATCCTACAGTGGGGAATAGATGGAAATCCACACTTGCTCATCAACCTAAACTAATTCAGCATGTGATGGCATTGGCAAAAAGACAAATAGCTGCTAAATGGAGATCTCCAACTCTCTCCTCAGAAGACGTGTATGTCATGTTGAACAAAATGCTTTCTGAACATATATCAGCTAAGATAATAGTAGATGAAGTCGGCACCAGGCATCCGTATTTTCAATGCTCTTTTATTCAGATAAATTCATGACAGACTGTCACAATAATTGCGACGTTTCGAAAGAAGTTTCTTTATCAAGCATGTAACAGTTTCAAGATGGATACATTAATGCAAGCTTTTATACTTCCCTACCTTCAGAACAACCAATCATAGGTAAGAAACAAATCAACCTATTACAGATCCCCTTCTAACAGGTAGACCTGATAGAGAACTGCTGAAAATCTGAGTGAACCAATAGAAGCGGAGCGCTCACCTGTTGCCGCATCCCAGCTCCCCAGTCAGCCCACTATGCCCGGAAGCATCCGCGTCCATCTGCGGCCTGACCACGAAGCCACTGCATTGGAGCGCGCGGAAACCTACGTCACGCGGCCAGCCAGCAAAGCCGATTGGCCGCTGGCGGAGCGCACGCGACGCAAAAGACGCATGCAACGCACACAAACAATGCGTGCATGCGTACTCGTATGCGTCCACGTCACCCCGCCGACACCGGCGTGAGCACGTTTCCATGGCAGCAGGGCTCCTACGCAGAGGGGTTGCCATAGGGACAGGACGCGGCAACATGAAAGCCAGACCTGTGAAGATAATCCCCACTCTATAGATGTTAAACACTTGTGATGGATCAGGACACTAGATTGTCTACATCCAAGAGGCTTAAATAAAGAGTATGATCTGGTGCCGCTGCTGTGACTAATGACCGTGGGCAGCATCATCTTTTTCCATATATATAGGTTTCCTTAAGTGTATGAGTGTATTGAATATTACAACAGCCCCCAGTCGTGGTACTTGTATCATGGTAATTTCTGCCGTGGTATGACTATCACGACAGCTTTTCTTTAATTTTCTATACATTTAGTTCCCTGTGTTTTTATCACAACTGTTCTACATCTATAGAGTGGGGATTATCTTCACAGGTCTGGCTTTCATGTTGCCGCGTCCTGTCCCTATGGCAACCCCTCTGCGTAGGAGCCCTGCTGCCATGGAGACGTGCTCATGCCGGTGTCGGCGGGGTGACGTGGACGCATACGAGTACGCATGCACGCATTGTTTGTTTGCGTTGCATGCGTCTCTTGCGTCGCGTGCGCTCCGCCAGCGGCAAATCGGCTTTGCCGGCTGGCCGCGTGACGTCGGTTTCTGCACGTTCCAATGCGGTGGCTTCGCCCGCCTGCGGCGGGCGTGGTCAGGCCGCAGATGGACGTGGATGCTTCCGGGCATAGTGGGCTGACTAGGGAGCTGGGATGCGGCAACAGGTGAGCGTTCCGCTTCTATTGGTTCACTCAAATTTTCAGCAGTTCTCTATCAGGTCCACCGTTAGAAGGGGATCTGTAATAGGTTAATTTGTTTCTTACCTATGAGGGTAGGGAAGTATAAAAGCTTGCATTAATGTATCCATCTTGAGACTGTTACATGCTTGATAAAGAAACTTCTTTTGAACCGTCGCAATTATTGTGACAGTCTGTCATGAATTTATCTGAATAAAAGAGCATTGAAAATACGGATGGTGCCGACTTCATCTACTATTATTTCTGGATCCGGATGGTGACCGGACGGTCTGGCACATCCAAGTGATCACTGGAAGGTGTGCCTCCTCTTCTGCCTTTTGATATATCAGCTAAGATTAATGACAGAATAGAGGCCTTATTTAAGGTTTGGACACCCTGGATTGAATGGCAAGATAACACTGGGCTTACATATACTTTACATAGCTTTTAGAGTCCTCTCTCTATGCTAAAAATTGGAGTACACTTTCTTGGCGGTCGTGAGACTGTCCTTGACGGCTGTTATATAATATCTAATACACAATGTTTATGGAAGTGTTAATATAAATTCTCTCCTTGTTATTTCCATTGAGCTATAATAGCTATAATTTTTCTTCACCCACCATTTCCCCCCATCCACTACCCTTCCTATCTTTTCCCTGCTATCCCCTTGAGGAAGCCCATTGGCATGATGTGGTAAACCCACTGTGACAATAGGTGATTGGATTAGGACTGCAGACTCTAATGCACAGTACTGTATTTGCTGTCCCATAGAAGGCTCACCTTTCCCCACCCTCTGGAGACATCAGAGATACACCTTATCAGCCTAAGGCCATTCACTATTTAGGCTGCTGAGTGGTTGGCTCTCCGCAGGAGGCAGACAGCTAGGCACCTGAGAGCAGAGCTGGTATCATGTTTGTACCTTATGGAAAGGAGTTGGATTGTGTCTGGGGAAGGGAGAGCAGCTCACTGGATCTGTTGTGAGCCAGGAGAATTCCCCATGCGGCTAGGACCCAGAGAGGGTTTGCTGAACTTAAGCTGGCCATACACTAGGCCGATTCCCGCCAGATCGACAGCAGATTCGATCACTGGGATCGAATCTGCTGTCACATTGTTCCCGCAAAACGCCGAATTTCGATACATTTTGGCCGATCCAGTCGATCGCTCCGTGCGGAAAATTACCGTCGATCGCGCGAGGGTAGCGAGCACGTCACTAGCGGCGTTCAAGTACCCGGCGACCAACGCAATAGACGCAATAGTCCGCATACATTACCTGCTCCGCTGACACGATTGCCCCTTGGTCACCACTGCTCCGTCTCCGCGCTGGTCTGGTCTCCGGGTCCGGCATGCTTCACTTCTTCTAGCCCGGCAGGAAGTTTAAACAGTAGATGGCGCTCTACTGTTTAAACAGTAGAGGGCGCTCTACTGTTTAAACTTCCTGCCGGGCAGGAAGAAGTAAAGCATGCCGGACCTGGAGACCAGAGCGGAGGACAGAGCAGCGGTGACCGGGGGCAATCGCGCCGATGGAGCAGGTAATGTATGCGGCGGAGGCGGGAGCGGCGGCAGCAGCACCACAACAGATTGTGAACGGTTTCAGGCTGAAATCGGTTCACAATCTGTTTGCAGTAAAAGGTAGCCATACGATCCCTCTCTGATCGGATTCGAGAGGAATCTATCTGTTGGTCGAATCTGATGGCAAATCGACCAGTGTATGGCTACCTTTAGTGTCCTGAGGCCCTGGACTGTGGACTGGAGTATCTCACCTGCATCTGGTCGTGTAGACTTGTCAGATGTCTGCTGGAGATTGGGACTGATGAGAACTGCATCTATTGGGACTGTTGGGATCTGTTGTGCACCTCTTGGACACATTCTATTGGTGGAGTTACTGGAACTTTGGGACTTATGTTGCTTTGCCTACGAAGCTGGGAATTGTGACTGCTTGGTAGGGGGAATCTGTGACACTCCCTTGTGGATTATATAGTAATATTGTGTACTTTTTGTGTGAACTGGGTGACCAATAAATGCCCCGCCAGTCGGGTTTTGTTTAATCTGTGATACACTGTGTCTCTGGGCTCTGTGGTCTCGGAACCGTCACACCCACCCATGGACTTTTCTCGTATCCACTCTATCCCTTCTCCTTCCCTATTTTCCTGATACACTATCCTCCCTCTTTTCCTTTTTCCTCCCATTATATGAAAAATTATAAGAGCAATATTTTGTTATGAATATTAAAGGTCCACCCATCCTGTTATATGCATATAAACATTAACCGCCTGTGAAGGGATTTCAATTTTCCCATTGGCTGTTTTATTACAATTGTTAATAACCTTCTTTATATAATAAACACCTTTGAAACGAAAATGTAGTTTGATACAGTATTTTTACTTTAGAACTATTTTTGCAGTTTATATTTCCTGCCATTTTCTGATTTAAATTGTAGCTCTCCACAATTAAATGGTTAAAAGTTTGCTAGAAAGTGCAACAATAGAAATTCCTCAATAAGAATCTTTGACCTTAGAGAGGGCATTCACTAGGTTCCTCTGGGTCGGTAGGAAACTCAGAGTTGCTAAATTGAAGATACCTAAGCTAAACGCTGGTCTGGAAATCCCTGATTTACATGTTTATAATATTGCATGTCAGTCTATGTCCACATATCAGGAACTTGCACCGGCGTAGGGAGGGGGAGGTTACCTTTACCCAGAATCCCCCCCCCCCTCCCTGTGATGCTTGTAGTTGTCAGGGGCCTGAACGGAGAAACAGGGTTTGACCACAGTTTGCAGTATACAGACACTGGAACCAGGAATTAAGGTGCAAAAAATTATGTTTTATTGCAAATGCAATAATGCAAGCATACATACAAGCGTGAATGCAAATATCATACCACATATGCACAGCACACAATATATATATAAATAACCCGGGAAGCAGTGACAAATATATATAACACCTGACTATCTATTTACAAACGGCGTGCACAAGATATATATGTACAAGCAAATATATATATACACAATAACGCGGTATCAAAGGGAGCAGGCAAAGACAGGTCAAAACGGAATAACAGAGTCAGCAATGGGTAATCAGATACATACAAGTTACAGAGGAATAAACATAAGGAGTCGTCCGTCTTCGGAAAGCACTCGAGGACACAGGTGCTTCTGGACATTTCAGGAATCCCCCCCCCCCCTTAAAAATCCTGGGTTTGCCCCTGACTTGTTGAAACAGACTAGTATATTCTTTCATTTCCATCTGGAAACTGCGCTGGCTGAGCCCTGGTCATCTATAACAAATTGATACATTTTTCGACCCCCGCCACCTGATATCTTAATGAAGAGTTGGTATATGATGAACATGGACAAACTTCAATCCCTTTTTCACAAGAAAAAAAAAATACTAAATAATTTTTCACCACTTGGAAAATATTTATTGTGGACAGCTTCTCATCATTGGCTGATGGACCCTTTTAAATATACCACTTGGCATGCAACCTCATATTACCAAAGTACTTTGGGCCACCTTAAAATTACTCAAAAATGTGTTTTCCTTCTCTAAAATTTGTGTTATGCTTATACTCCTTAGGGGCCTTTTGCCCTTTATGTATGTTGATGGATTGCAATAAATTTAATAAAATATTTGGAAAAGAAATTAAAAAGCTTTGAAAATATCTTCCAATAATAAAGCGTACAAAACACATGCTGTATTACTTACTTATGCCTGTATTTGTAATGTTATATATGTAGGGTTACCCACCAAACACCATCTTTTCTGCTACTTAACAACTGTATATTAACTGCTTCCCGACGCCTAACGCCAATAGGCATGGGGAAGCTGGCCGCCCCAAGACCGCCTAATACCAAAAGGCATCAAGTCCAGGGGCGGGGATTTGCGAACACCGATACCTGCGCATCCACTCTACTAGTGGCGATCTCCACTAGGAGACTGTTAGATGGCGAAACTACCCTCTATTTACCACTGTACAGTGCTGTGATCAACAGCAGCACTGTGCTGGGGACAGCCGTGTCACTCAGCTGTCCCATGGGAAAGCACAAGAGCGATCAGCTCTCATAGGCTGATGCTTATGACAGCCGATCGCGGTCATTGGCTGTTGTGGGGAGGGAGGGAGACAAAAATAAAAGAAAAATGTTCATTTTTATTTAAAAAATAATCATAATTAAATATTAAAAAAAAAAAGCTGCAGTAGCGATCACAGCTCAGCCTGGTCACTAGGGGAGTGTAAGCCTTCTGTGCTCAAGTGGTTAAAAACGTGTGTTTTACTTAAACTAACTAAGGTTATATAAGCTGGTTAAAGGATACCTGGAGCTATCTAGAAAAAAGTTACAAAACTCACCTAAGAAAAAGGGAAGACTCTGGATCTCTTAGAGCCTTTGTGGTCCTTTCTTTATCCCCTTGTTCCACCGCCTGTGGCCTGTTGCAGAGATACAACTTTCATGTCAAAAAGCCTCTGAGTATCCTCGAGAGGCTTTGGGAGTACTCAAGTCTCCAAGTACTTCCAAAAACAAGCTGCTCCATACTGCGCACACACAAGTGCGGACTTGTGCATGCACAATACTGAGCTGCTCGTCTTTGGAAGTACTCCGAGACTTGAGTACTTCTGAACCCGTACAAGGAGACCCCAGATGCAGTCTTTGGGAAATTTGAACAGGGGACAGGAGACAGAGAGGACCAGGAAGGCTCTATAGGACCCAGAGCCTTTTCTCGTCTCAGGTGAGTGTGTAACTTTTTTTTTTATTTAGGTGGCTACAAGTATCCTTCAAAGAATTTTTCTAAAGAGATTTCCTTGAATCATCATTCCCAATGCTTGTTTTAGCTCCTTATTTCTTAAACTATAAATAACAGGATTCATAAACGGAATAATTATGATGAATAACAGAGTAATGATTTTGTTGTCCTCTAATGAAAATGTAGAGGTAGGTCGCACATAGGTACTCAATGTGGTGCCGTAAAATATTGTCACTACAATGAGATGAGAAGAACAGGTGGAAAAGGCCTTTGATCTTCCTTCTGTAGACTTGATTTTAAATATTGCTTTGATAATATGAACATACGATGTCAATGTGAGCAGGAACGGACCAAAGCCTAAGAATACACCTTCCACATAAGTAACAGTCTCTATAATATGAGTCTCAGAGCAGGAAAGCTTCATTAGAGCAGTTAAGTCACAGAAGAAATGATTAAGCACAGTAGACCTACAGTAACATGCCATGAAGACAAATCCAGCATGGGGAAGAGTATCCATAAACCCTAAAAGCCAACAACATATGACAAGACCAATGCAAAATTTCTGGTTCATTGTGAGATGATAGTGTAAAGGGTCACATATAGCTATATAGCGGTCATAAGCCATTGCTGAAAGCAAGCAGAACTCAGAGCTTGTAAAGGCCAAGAAACTGTACATTTGCACAGCACATGCAGTTACAGATATTGCCCTGGGCTTTGAGATGGAGCTTATAGTCCATGGCAAAGTAATTGAACTGAAACAGATATCAACCACAGATAGGTTCATGAGAAAAAAGAACATCGGTTTCTTCAGATGCTGGCAACACCATCTTAAAATGATTATTAGCGAGTTGGCTATCATGACCTGGAGGTAAACAACAGAGAACAGAAAAATAAAGAGAACCTGGTTGTCATGGGAACTGCTGATTCCCAAAATAAGTAAATATGTAGCACAAGAAGAATTTCCATTATTTGTATCTTGACCAGACCTTATTCCTAATGTACATAAAATAATGTTAATGTGTAGATACTGTACAGTATGCAAAGTTACCAGGACTTTGAATGAGAATAACATTTGTCATTTACATTGTACAATACTGTACATTTTATTTTTCTGGAAATTTGTCTAAAGCATTTTTGAAAGCAAACCTGAACAGCAAATAAACATATGTAATGTACCATATGTGTAGTGCAAATGGCAAATAGAACATTAGAAGCATAGAACTAGGGGCCATATTCTATTGCTGAACTCGCCAGCGCTAAGCACTGGCGAGTTCTTAACTTAGGCGATGGGGGCATCGCCTAATCTAATTAAACTTTAGACCCCCCCAGGCGGAAAAGAACTCGCTTGGGCGATATAATCGCCCAGCGAGTTCTTAACACGGAATCCAATTACCCTTATCATGTCTCCGGGAAGCGATGCTTCCCGGCAGACATGAGCGTTAGCTTAGACCTGCAAAAAGCAGGTCTAAACTAGCTAACGCACGTCGTCGCCGCAGCATCTGGGGGTCTCCTTTAATAAGGAGACCCCCAGAGCTCCCCGTCGGGTCGCCGCACAGTTTAGAAGCCAGCGCGCAGCTCTGCCGGGCTCCTCTGTCATACGTACCGCCGCCGATCACCCGCCGCCTCTCGCCGCAAAATCCGTCACGTAATTACAGTGTATCTAACACTGTAATTACTGTGCGCATAGAAGGAGCCCGGGCAAAGCATCTTTGAATCTGCAGCCGGGCTCCCCATTGGTCTGCTGTGTGAGCCATTTTATTGGTTCAGACAGCAGACCAATGGGGAGCCCGGCTGCAGATTCAAAGATGCTTTGCCCGGGCTCCTTCTATGCGCACAGTAATTACAGTGTTAGATACACTGTAATTACGTGACGGATTTTGCGGCGAGAGGCGGCGGGTGATCGGCGGCGGTACGTATGACAGAGGAGCCCGGCAGAGCTGCGCGCTGGCTTCTAAACTGTGCGGCGACCCGACGGGGAGCTCTGGGGGTCTCCTTATTAAAGGAGACCCCCAGATGCTGCGGCGGAAGATGTCGGCGATGTTCGGCGGACGAGTGCGCATGTGTGGGGAGTGAGGCCGTGGTGCTGATGGACAGCACCACAGCGTAAACCTCACTCCCCATCGCTCGGTAACAGGGAGCATCGCTCAGGCTTTCGCCTGAGTAATGCTCCCTAACGATCGGCCATCGCGCGAAGGAAATGGGCAATAGGATTTGCCGGTAATCCTCGCGCGATGGCAAGGTGATAAGTAGCTCGCATCTGCAAGCTACTTATCACCTTGAATAGGATATGGCCCTAAGTCTCATATTTTTATTTTTAGTTTGAGGGTAGAATTTCAAAGACTGTACTGAAAATTGCAGCCATGACAGTCTGGTAGAAAAACTTGTTTGATTCAGCTGAAGAAAAAGCAGAAGTAATGACCCTTTTACATTTTCCATACTAAAATGTTATCAGCAGAGTTTTCTCAGCCAGATACAAGAATTTGCCTTCTATTTACTTTTCAGGACATCTAGCTATATTTAACAAGCTCATGTTAATAGATAAAAGCTCTAGTTTTATTACACTTGCAGTGCAGGAAAAAAAAAAAGTAGGTGATCTCGGTGCTGAGCACCGTCCGCATAGTGCATGAGTTTGGGGTTCGCTATAGCAATGCTAAAGTCCACAGCCGCGCACAGGTAATTCGGGGTTCCATAATCGCTGGCCCCCAAATTACTTCTCCCTCTGAGTTAATACAGCTCAGACGGGGGATACTATTCAACGACACCGAGAATTTCAGAGGCAGTTGCGGCAATGTGAGCCAGATCTCCCAGAGCTTGCCATTTCTATAGGCCATTGTCATGCATATAACCTTTCTTTGATTCTTAAAGGACTTTCAAGGCAAAATATATAATCTATTTTTTACTCACCTGGTGCTTCATCCAGCCCCTCACAACCAACTCAGTCCCTCCCTGTAGCCTCATGTCCTCTTTGGTGTACTTGCTGGCCGGCCACAATGATGGCGACCCACTGGCGGGGTTGGCTCTTCTTCGCCTGGTGCAGTACGTGCCAGATGACGTGGACACGCAGGTGCAGAAGAGCCAACCCCACCGGCAGGTTGCCACCATTGCGGCTAGCCAGCAGGAACACCGAAGGGGACCGGGGCTGCAGGAAGGGACTAAGGCCCCGTTCACACTGCACGCGTTTCCAGCCGCGTTTTGGAAACGCGTGCAGGTGGCCGACACGCACGACATCAGACATTGCATAGAGTGCAATGTCTGATGTTCACACTGCATGCGTTCCGGACCTGTGCGGTCCGGAAACGCATGTTGCACGCATTTTTTGTAAAAACGCATGGCTGTCCCATTCACTTTTCAGTGATGGGATCAGCCACGCAACGCATACGAACGCGGATGGCGTGCGTTCGTACGCGTTGCGGTCCGCATGCGTTGCGGTCTGCGTTCTGCAGTCTGAACGGGGCCTTAGATGGCTGCGAGGGGCTGGAAGAAGCCCCAGGTGAGTAAAAATAGATTATATATTTTGCCTCAGAAGTCATTTAAAAGGATGAAAAAATAAGATTATATTTTAATAGAAAATGTTGAAAATACAGGCTGTTATGTTATATTTAACATGTTAGCATTTTTATGTGCGTGTGTATTTCCTATGTAATCTGCTAATTCTCAAAAAAAAAAAAGTTACACTAACAAGATTTTCTATCTCCATTCATAAACAATGAATTTAATTATTATTATAATAACACGTGAAAATAGTTACAGTACCTTTGGCCATTGCAATGAAGTTATATGCTTAATCTTACATTAGAAGACACCTTTTATATGTTAATAATTCCCACCTGACTGTGACTCTAACACGCTAATGATCCCAGTGGGAAATGTAGCCTTCAAAACAACAAACTAAGTTCTACTTAATGAAGTTAGTAGTCAAGTTAATGCTAAAGAAAGGATTATATGTTTAAAAAAGGGAGGTATGGTTTGTCGTCAACTACAACAGTATAAATTTGTCAGTTAAGTGCAATAAATATGTAATTTCAACCCCTTCTCTTACCCAGGTTGGGGGGTCAATAAGGAAGAGCCAAAAAGTGTGAGGCTCCACCCTTGATAATGGAACTCTACTGTATATACTGTAGTTCAGTGCACATCTCATTTAGAAAATCCCCTATAACGTCACACACTACAGTTTTAGTTAATTTGCAGTTAAGCAGTATGAATGCAGATGTAATGTATATTTCATCTTTCAGTTTTATGATCATTAGAACTTTGCATAGGCAATTACACCTCTCGCAGTCCGGACTGGTTTCAGTTTCCTCAACTCAGAACTCCTCTCTGCTCTAAAAGATACACAACAGCTTAGTAACCTTTCAACAAAAACATGCATTTGTTACACTTGATACAAATTCTAAAATACATTTGCACAGTTTCTACTTCCTGATTCATGGAAGCAGACATATTGTTTACAGCCAGTGCTTTCAAATGGGCTTATCTGCTCATCTGCCATAGGCAGTCATGTGACACAAAGGAGGATCAAATTACAATGTGTGATTAGACACAAATGAGGGGGAATTAAACAGGCTAAACTCTCTAAATACGTTCAGGGTGCATTTCTCTACGTTTTCCTTCTGTCCTGTGCAAGAGTTCAGGTCCACTTTAAAGGTCTGTATGCAATTAAGACACCATTCAAATATGCTTATTAGACTGTCAATTTTACTAATATATCATCATAAATGGACAATACAGCATTAAAGTATCAATCAAGTGACAGTAACACTAATGTCCTTTAAAGACCTCTATAACAGAGGAAGCAATACAGTGGGATGCGAACGTTTGGGCAACCTTGTTAATCGTCATGATTTTCCTGTGTAAATTGTTGGTTGTTACGATAAAAAATGTCAGTTAAATATACCATATAGGAGACACACATAGTGATGTTTGAGAAGTGAAATTAAGTTTATTGGGTTTACAGAAAGTGCGCAATAATTGTTTAAATAAAATTAAGCAAGTGCATACATTTGGGCACTGTTGTCATTTTATTAATTCCAAAACCTTTAGAACTAATTAATGGAACTCAAATTGGCTTGTTTAGCTCAGTGACCCCTGAACTTCATACACAGGTGAATCAAATTATGAGAAAGAATTTAAGGGGGTCAATTGTTGGTTTTCCTACTCTTAATTTTCTCTGAAGAGTAGCAACATGGGGGTCTCAAAAGAACTCTCAAATGACCGGAAGACAAAGATTGTTCACCATCATGGTTTAGGGGAAGGATACAGAAAGCTGTCTCAGAGATGTCAGCTGTTTGTTTCCACAGTTGGGAAAATATTGAGGAAATGGAAGACACAGGCTCACTTCAAGTTAAGGCTCATAGTGGCAGACCAAGAAAAATCTTGGATAGACAGAAGCGACGAATGGTGAGAACAGTCAAAGTCGACCCACAGAAGACCAGCACCAAAGACCTACAACATCATCTTGCTGCAGATGGAATCACTGTGCATCATTCAACCATTTGGCAAACTTTACAAAAGGAGATGCTATATGCGAGAGTGATGCAGAGGGAGACTTTTCTCTGCCCACAGCACAAACAGAGTCACACATTTGGACAAGTCAGCTTCATTTGAGAATAAGGTGCTGAGTTATTTGGGCATAACAAGGGGCATTATGGATGGAGGATAAACAACACAGCATTCCAAGAAAAACACCTGCTACCTACAGTAAAATATGGTGGTGGTTCCATCATGCTGTGGGGCTGTGTGGCCAGTGCAGGGACTGGGAATCTTGTCAAAGTTGAGGGATGCATGGATTCTACTCAGTATCAGCAGATTCTGGAGACCAATGTCCAGGAATCAGTGACAAAACTGAAGCTGTGTTGTGGCTGGATCTTTCAACAAGACAACGACCCTAAACACAGCTCAAAATCCACTAAGGCATTCATGCAGAGGAACAAGTACAATTTTCTGGAATGTCTTGGATAGACAGAAGAGACGAATGGTGAGAACAATCAAAGTAAACCCACAGACCAGCACCAAAGACCTACAACATCTTACTGCAGATGGAGTCACTATGCATCGTTCAACCATTCGGCGCACTTTACACAAGGAGATAGTGTATGTGAGAGTGATGAAGAGGAAGCCTATTCTCCGCCCACAGCACAAACAGAGCCGCTTGAGGTATGCTAAAGCACATTTGGACAAGCCAGCTTAATTTTGGAATAAGGTGCTGTGGACTGATGAAACTTAAATAGAGCTATTTGGGTATAACAAGGAGCATTATGCATGGAGGAAAAACAACACATCTTTCCAAGAAAAACACCTGCTACCTACAGTAAAATATGGTGGCGGTTCCATCATGCTGTGAGGCTGTGTGGCCAGTGCAGGAACTGGGAATCTTGTCAAAGTTGAGGGACGCATGGATTCCACTCAGTATCAGCAGATTCCGGAGACCAATGTCTGGGAATCAGTGACAAAGCTGAAGCTGCAACGGGGCTGGATCTTTCAACAAGACGACCTTAACCACTTCTCAAAATTTACTAAGGCACTTATGCAGAGGAACAAGTACAATGTGAATGTGAGTTAAAGAGAGCTGTCCATGCTCGGAAGCCATCAAACCTGAATGAACTAAAGAGGTTTTGTAAAGAGGAATGGTCCAAAATACCTTCAACCAGAATCCAGACTCTCATTGGAGCCTACAGGAAGAGTTTAGAGGCTGTAATTTTGGCAAAAGGAGGATCTACTAAATATTGATTTCATTTATTTTTTGTGGTGCCCAAATTTATGCACCTGCCTAATTTGTTTAAACAATTATTGCACACTTTCTGTAAATCCAATAAACTTCATTTCACTTCTCAAATATTACTGTGTGTGTCTCCTATACGATATATTTAACTGACATTTTCTGTCCAGACATTCGTAAAAAAAAAAAAAAAAAAGAGGAAAAGCTGGGGACGCACATCCAATGCAATTATGATTTATTATCTTCTTTAACAATAAAAACAAATTGTTACAGGCTACAGTACAGTTAGCAGGAGAGGTACAAGCAGTGTGGCGCTTCATCAGGACCCCTGAACAAGTAAAAGTCAACCCCTGAAATACACATTACATATGAATTAGCATAATTAGACAAAACAACTCCCTCATCATATAATACAGGTGTGTAAGGAGGCATCCCCCCATAGGGAATACAATGAGATCCATCCCAATTGAAAGTGCAGCAGCAAATAGGGAAGGATCACTAACAAAGAAGCCGCATGGCGACCCGAGCACTTCCGCTGCGTTGGAATGCATGCCAAGGTCTGTTGGACCTCATGCGACCAGTAGGTCGCATCCGTATGTAAATACGCGTCACTTCCGGTTTCCCCGGAAGTGATGCGGCTAAAGGAGCCGTGGAGCGCACTGCGTCTCAAATCAAAGCCGCACATCGAGGGGCAGGAAAGCAGAAACACACGTCACCTCCTGCTAAATACAGGAAGCAACGTGTCCGATGACTGTAAGGTGCTGCATCTCAAAACAATTAGGGAAAGATCCAATGGGTTGCAAAAGGAGATGGTCCGCAGGCAATAAAACATATCACCTTAGATCACAACAGGGGTGGAGATGTTTAGATATCATTGCTTCATTCACACACCACCCCATATGCGATATCAGTGAAAATTAACATTAAGGAAATTTGGCCATATGACCATACAACTCACCACCCGGTATACAATACAGCACATAACTGGGAGGGAAAATTTTCACACCTGCAATAGATGAGACAACATCATGTCATGGTAGGTATCAAGTGTTAAAGGGGACACACAGATATAGGTTAAAAACTTTATAGGGGAGGCAGAAAGGATCCCTGATGAGTCACCGGAAGTGATGAAACCGGTTGGGCTGGGACAAACTTATGTGTGACGCGGAGGGCGGAAGTGAGGTCGGCGTGGTACGCCAGAGCTGGAGTCCAGTGAGACAGCACCGGTGGGAGCCTGCCGGATGGCCCACGATCGGGGGTTGAGCCCGTAAAAACTCATTGCCATATATACAACGGACATAGCATGTGAGTGGTTTGGAATAATTTTTTTTTTTGTATTTAAATTTTTATTTTTTCTTTGCATAGTAGAATACAATCCACAGGATAGTCTTAGTAAGTCAAGACAAAATAGTTAGATCAAATGAAGTTAACAGCAATAACAGTAACCCAATACAATAGCCATGTGGAGGTAAAGTATATCCTATGACAGCTGTCAGTGAATATTTTCCTTGGACTATAAGGACAGTAACCTACAAAGGGACACCCATCTCCCTGTGAAGGGCCCATAGGGGCATACATCTGTTGTCTTTTAACAAGAAATGAGGTGACCTTTCTAGATCACTGTCCTGAAAGGGGTGCAGAGCCTCAGACTGAGATAAAGAAGAGGTAGGAAAAAGGAAAAGAGAAAGAAATGAAATTTAGATCAGAAAAGAGGAGAAGAGAAGGTGGCCTGCCAGCCCACCAGACCTTATAATCCCCATCAAAGATAATAGGGTCAAGAAGGTAATGCACATTCTACCCGGTACATATTAAAGGTCGATATCCCTCCATACTTTTTGGAAAATATGGATCTTATCTTGTATAACAGCTGTAAGATGTTCTAATTTGTATATATACCTCACTCTGTTTATCACTTCAGAAGTATTAGGCGGGGAGGGGTCCCTCCAATGTTTGGAAATAACACATCTCGCTGCTGTCAGAAAATGGTTGATCAGACGTTGGTTATGTGGTTTCATCTTAGGTATAGGTTTGGCTAATAAGCAAATCCAAGGATCTCTAGGAACTTCACTGTTGGTATAACGTTTTAATAGATGGAGTACATCCGACCAGTAGATTTGAATTGCCAAGCAGAACCAAAATAAGTGATGGAGAGTTCCAGCTTGACCACAGTTCCTCCAGCATGCCGGGGAAAGTGAAGGGTTCCACTTATGTAAGCGAACTGGGGTCTGATACCATAGTAGCATTATTTTATAAATATTCTCTTTTGTTAGCACACAGATAGAGGATTTAGAAGCATTAGTCCATATCTTTGACCATGTATCAAGATTAGTATCTGTTTCCAGTGCTTGGTCCCAGTACTTCATGTAGCGGTGTTGATACTCCAAGGTATTGCGTTGTGGAGAGTTCAGCCATGTATAAAAAGAAGATATTAGTCCTTTTTGTGTGGGGCCTGCATCCCAAATTGCTTCAAACTCCGTTTTATGTGTAAATTCTATATTAGGAGAAATGGAAGCTACAAAATGCCTTATTTGCATATATTGCAGGTAATGTGCATTGGTGAGTGCCATGCGATCCCTAAGATCATCAAAGGTATACGGTTTCCCTGTAAAGGGATTCATTAAATCTGAGATAAACCAAATATCTTTTTGATACCATATTGATGTTGAGGTGCGTCTAAGACCTGGAGTAAACCTGGGATTGCCAAAAATTGGAATCTTAACTAAAACCTGCGGTAGGAGGGATATACGCCTCCCCACTACTGCCCATAATTTCAGATTGGACCGTAGGGAGGAGTATATCGCCCCCACCTCCATAGGAGGAGAAATATTTTTCCATAGGAAAGCACTAGGATGATAGGGTCTGAATGCTCCAAATTCTATCTGAGCCCATTTTGCATGAGGTCTTCTCTCAAACCATGCTACCATCTGTCTAAATTGGCTTGCTACATAGTAGTTATAAATATTTGGGACTGATAGGCCTCCATATTGTCTTTGCAGGGTTATAATCTTTTTTGAGATCCTAGGTGGTTTGCTATGCCATATAAAGCGTAGTAGAGTCTTTTGAAGGGGGATCAATATAGTTTGCGGTATCCATATAGGTATTGTGGAAAATATATAGACTAATTTAGGTAAGGAGTTCATTTTAAAGGCTGTCATACGGCCAATTCAGGATATATTGTAATCTTTCCATTTGTTTAGGTCTTTAATAATACGAGTAATTAGGGGAGAAACATTAAATTGGATTAATTTCTTGGAATCACAAGGGAGATGGATTCCCAAGTATTTAAGGGGTTTGGAATAATTTTTAAATACATTTTATAATGGTTTTACACTATGGAGCCTATAGGTTTGTTTTGAGATGCATATTGATATGGAGCCGCAATTAAATTTTTTAAGTGGATCGGTGATGATCGGTACAGGCAGAGGAAGGCCTTGATATCCCTGCAGGTGCTGTTTGACCCAGTCTGACAGTGGATCAATTTCTTGCGGTGAGTGTCCCATCTTAAGGGTGTGGTGGTGGTAGGCACTGTAAAGGCAACCTACTGTACTAGTCACAGCTGCGGGTCAAGTACCATAGTGGACTTGGGGTCTGAAATTCATGCTGGACTCCCTATGTGCGCTGTTTATAATATATATTTGTATACATTGATCTGTATAGCGCACCACCTATTGTTACACCTTTGTTATTAGCGCAGTGTCTGTATATTTTAATAACTAATCAAATATATACAGAGGAAATATATACAAATATACACATATATAACCAGGCAAGGTACAGAAGGAAGCAGGCACAGAGCAGGGCCAGGATGGAGTGCAAAGTTTGACAGGAGATTAGCAAGAACAAGGGCAGATCAGGAATCAGAATCGGGAGTCAGGGTCTTAGAGCTAGCAGCATACAAAGTTCTGGCAACTAAATGGAAGTAAGAGCAGTCCTTAAAGGGGAACTTCAGCCTAAACAAACATACTGTCATTAAGTTACATTAGTTATGTTAATTAGAATAGATAGGTAATATAATTTTTTACCCACCCTGTTTTAAAAGAACAGGCAAATGTTTGTGATTCATGGGGGCTGCCATCTTTGTCATGGGGGCAGCCATCTTTTTGGTTGAAATGAGGTGACAAGGAGCAGGAAACAGTTCCAACTGTCCTGTGTCCTGATTACCCCTCCCAGCTGCATGCACTAGGCTTTAAATGTCAAATTCAAAATGTAAAAAAAAAATTTGCACCAAAACAGCAGAACGAGAGCAATAACATCAGAAATCCCATCATGCTTTGCACAGCATCAGGGGAAAAAAGCCCGGGCAGTTTTCTTCTGTGCAGCTAAAAATGAGGCTTGGATAAGAAAAACAAAGTTCTGATGCTGTGAAACTGTTAAAGAAACACTAGGCCTTTTCAGTGCTGCTGAGTCGATTTTTAGTCCGGACGTTCACTTTAACTATGCAATTAATAGCACTAAACAAGATGCAACTGATGATGTGTGTTTTTTTTTCTAAAATTGCTCTTGGAGCCATCCGCAGACAAGACAGTCAACTGCAAGTCTTTCATAAAGTGAGGGAAAGGTCTTTTGCTGGTGGATGGTGAAAGTCCAGAGCAGCCAGAATCAGAATAGAGACACCTGCAGGTGGACAGTGTAAGTCTAGGGTAGCCAAAGTTAATACTGCCACCAGCAGGTATAAAGTGACAGAACATGATTCTTAATACACAGTATGACCTGGGAACCACAATTGCACAGAAGGGCCAGTAGGACCAGCCCTGACAGTGAAATGCATCAGTACAGAGAAGAGAAAAGTGGACACCAAGACAACCCACTTCAAGGTTGCCAAGAAAAAATGGGCAGAGGTGGGAATGGAAGTATAGACACTTTGGTCAAGACGACAGTCAAAGAAGGTGCCAGAACAGCATCCAAAAAAAATGAGCGGTTGAGCAGAGCTCTCTAGTCTGGGCCTTCTTTACTCTAAGAGATGATGAGTGTGTGGCATTGTGCACCACTTGAGTAATTTGCAGAGGGCAGCCAGATTCTCATTCAGGAACAACTTTAGTGCACTTACAAATGAAGAAAAAACATTTTCTACATCCACCATCAATCCAGCTCCGCCCTCCAAATGACAGACACTCCGCAGAGCTGGATTGATGGTGGATGCAGAACGCTGGAAACAACCCGGGACTTTTAATATATAATGCACATGATTTTATCTCCAATGTGAGGGCAATTTTATGTCATTTTGAAGTTTAATAAACAGTATTAGGCTATGCAAAGACATTTGTAGTTGTAGATTTAAAGGCTGAAGGCTACGCAGGAGGTTTGCCTGCTTAGGAATACTGCCACCTAACAAACGAGAGCCGCTGATCTGTGGTCGGTCAGCCAGCGAATCTCGTGAGCAGTTTATTTTGTTACAGGTGATGAATTGTGACATGTGGGTGCCGTTGTAGGTTCTCATACACTTGGAATCTTGATGGTCGGTGGTTACTGCCTTGTAAGAACATACTACACCAAGTGTCTGTTCTTACTTTTTTGAGGAATGCTGATGAAGATTTAATGAATCCAGAGGAGACAATTGTATTGGATACTGAGCGTGCTTTGCTTGTCTGTCATCTGTCAGCTATTATATCTGGTGAGAAGTAATTTTGGATGATATTGTGGGATTCAGGAAGTCACATGAGGATCTAACTTGATGAACTAATTTGATTTGAAGAGTGAGCATTGTTAAAGTGGAGCGCCAAAACACCATACTGCACTTTTATTCATGTCATCATGCTGCAAACTAGCAATGGTGCCTATGGGTTTATTCTGCAAAGTTCAGTGCTGAAAACTAGGGAGGGTCAGAATGTCAGGATTCCAAATTCGATAAAATTTCAATTTTTTTCAACAATTTCAAACGAATTCCAAATTTTGCAGATTTAGTGTTTGCAAAATTTACAAAAAATTGTAACGTACTGCAAATATATTTTCTCACTTTCCTTAATACTAGGTATGGTTGTGTAAATTTGCAAAAATATGTTCACAATAGGTTACAATTTCCTGACATTTGTATCACACAGGAGTTCTGATGCACCAATGTCCGGTAAATGTGGCTTGGTGCTAATAATGAAACTGGCGCCACTCCCCTTGCATTAGTACTGGTTGAATTGGTGGGTGCATCTTGCACACGGCAAATTTAGGGCCCTTTCACACGGGCAGCTGACAAGCAGTGAAGTCACAGCCTGTCAGCTGCTCTCCTGCACCTGCCAGGCACTTGTTGGCAGGTAAGACTTATGCTACTTACACACTTGCGATAACTATCGTTCGCAAGGAACGATAGTTACCAGACGAACGATATTGGAAAGATTGGAATGCAACGATCATCATACACATTTTAACGATCGTTCTCGCAAAAAAGAACGATCAGAAGGAAATGTTGCGTACATATTTATATAAAATAAAAAAAAAAACCCACTGACATGGAGTTACAATAGATACAAATATATGATTGTTAACTTGAAAACAAAGTTTAATTGAAATGAGCAATGTAACAATCTTTACGGCCGCGCTACAAAGGAAGTACTGAAGCTGGGCAGAATTCAACGCAGGCGCATTGACCTTGTAACGATCGTTCTCGGCCGATGTCTGTACACACTATAGTTTAGTAACGATTGTCGGTAGATACGATCCGTCAGGTTGGATATTTCCATCTTCAAGATGTCGTTAGTGTTAATGATCGTTGGGTAACGTTTTTCCCCCGATTGTCGGCGGAACGATCGTTAATGAGCTGTTTCAAACGACCATAGTCGCCAGTGTGTACGCAGCATTAGGCTACTTCACAGCTTTTTCTTGTGCTGCATTGTAATGTTGCATTGCGCCATTAACATCGCATCTCAACGCAACATCCCACTATGAACGTAACCTTATATCTAGCCCTTTTGTTCTGTTAGGCTTTGTTCACATGTAAAATTTAAAATCGCTGGTGGCTGTGTTTTGCGATTTTGAGAGTGATTTTTTCCCCTCCCAGCGCTTAACTGCATGCTACGATTTTGTGTAAAACGCTATTGAATGCACTTTTGCAGAGCGATTTTTTTTCACTTTCTGACACAAGTCAGGAAGTGAACCCTTTGACCCAGAAAAGATTAAATACAATGTATTTATTTTTAAAAGCGCAAACGCAATCGCCACACAAAGTAATTTTGTGAGCGTTTTTCCTATACCTTTCATTGTAGCAAAATCACCCTAAAAATGGTACAGGCAGCGCTTTGCTGAGCAGATCGGAAATGAACCGGTCAGATGTGAACACTCTCATAGGGAATCATTGCACAAACGCTTTTAGGGCGATTTTGAAAATTGCCAGTGCTTAAAAAGAAACGTCCTAGTGTGAACAAACCCTTACTCCTGGTTGTGTGAAAATCAGTTTAGGCTAGTGCTTGCTGAGCACACAGTTCAACTGTCCGTGGAAAAGAAGCCTCAATGCTATTCCCCTCCGAGTTGTCGCAACCAGGGGTGCCCGGATACCCCTTTTTAGAATCCGAACTGATTCGGATCCGGATACCCAGATATCCATATCCGAATGTTCTAATATCCGCGTAGATGCGGATATCCAAACGCATTATACTGGATATCCGGTCGGATTCGGATATCCAGATAGAAAAACTGGAAGTGGCCTATAAAGTGCTTCCAAAACGTTTTTTTTTAGGTAAATGATGCATGTAGCATCATGCTTTTTTTAAAGGGAAACACTAATTTATTAAGTGGGGAGTTAAAAATACAAAAAAAATGGCTGTAAATTAACATCAAGACTAGGTTACAGACAGCGGTCGTGCAGCCCACATTGTGTCCAAAGTCCAACCGCACAACTGGGACATCACAGTTTTCAGCCCAGACACCTCCGAAAAAAATGATTCAGCAATTGTGTTTAGATAGTTCACCATGGCACTTAGTGTTGGTACCACGGCAATGTTAAAACATTACAAAGGAGAGGTTCCAGGAAGCGGTAGTACTGCCAGAGTTGGGGCCTCCCCACAACTCGGACAGCACAGACACTTCCAAAAAAAAATTAAAAAAAATTACACAGCAATTGTGTTTAGATAGACTATGGCACCTAGTGTGTTAGTACCACGGCTGTAAAAGGCAAGTGCCACCCAGTATAGGTTAGATTAGGTAGCTGCCCCCCAGTATAGGTTAGATAGGTAGCTGCCCCCCACGATAGGTTAGATAGGTAGCTGCCCCCCACGATAGGTTAGATAGATAGTTGCCCCCTGTTATAATTTAAGTAGGCCTCGGTTACTTGGCCTGAGTTTTATGTAAAAGGCTTGTCCGCAGTGTATGCCTTTAAAATCAATAGAGGTTTTGTGATGCAGGCAGAGGCATCTCAGGGTCTGCGTGTAGCAGAGGATACACGCAGATACTGAGAACATGTTCCTAAAAGAAGGCCATTGGCCTACTCTGACCGCCACGTACACCACAGGAACAGTAAACATCGGCCATATTTACTAAACATCCACATTCCTGCATTTAGGTCAAATGCCTCATTGATTATTAATCAAGTAGGTGGGTATGATGACACCACTAGTGGGTCCACCAATAATCTGATTTAGGGGGTGGCGAAGATGATGTCATATTTAACTCTTTCCTAGTCGGTATTAAACCCGGAGTGAGCGATGGAGAGAGCATTCTGCTTCTTCCTTCCGCACTAGCTCGCAAGGCCGACTGGGACCTCTAAGCATGTTCTTCCTTTCTGTAATCTGATATAATGTATGCTGTACATAGGTAGTTTAGTGTAACATAGTTAGGAAGAAGGTACCTGATTGACTTCAGCAGGGAGTCTAATCACGAGCTTGTAACGCAACATGAAGATTGGCATGGCTAGGATATGATGAATGTATCTATCTGTATTCCTGTTTCCTGAATAAATAACGTAAACATTGAAGAAGCCTGAGAAAGTCTATCTCCTGTTTGCTGTGTGGAGAGTCAAGTGATCTCACAGTCTGTGAGACGGTGGTGTCGAAGCAAGGTGATATAAGAACAGTTTATAACAGTGGTGCTGAAACCCTTCCCTGCCTAGCAAAACAGGCAGACGGGGCCGGGGCCGAAGTAGTTTTCAAGATATTCCACAGCAAAACAAGCGGAATAGACGCGGACTGTTAAGCTTATCAAGCTGAGACTGATACGCTGGTGTGAGTGTGTGGGAGCCGAGCACACGGGCTGCAATTCGAGGAAACCAGCGGAGAAACTCGTGGATGTTAAACTTTGACTGTAAGTGCACGCAGTCATAGCCTAAACCGGATCGCAGGTGACTGGAAGGCTCCGAGGCCGGCTGGCAGCTGCCGCTGGAGATCGATCCGCTGAGCCAGTGTGGGTACACAGAGATGATGCTCAGTAGTTCCAGGGATCCACTCAGTTTCGTGGAGTTGCCACAAGCTGGTCGAATTGGCAGGCGTACGAAGTCCTCTGCTCAGGCAAGTATGATTTACGTTGTTATATGGCGTTATCTGTGTTGTATTTGGTGTTATAACAAGGAGAGGATAATGTGTTAATGTGTACATTCTGTGTTATTTGCAGTCTGGAGTCTGCGTATTTCGGTAGTGCTGGAGGCTGCAGGCTTCTCATCTCTCCCGTGCGTGGTGGGAGGGGTGAGGATAGCAGCAGCTCCGTTGTAAATACGTAGTGCGGTGTTCAGAGTTTAGGTGCTTTGATTTTTTCTTAGGATTTAACGTTCCTGTGTGGCAGATGTTTTTTTTCTCTGTCTCTCTCTTCCCTCTGAGTATGTCACGGTCTGCCTAGTGTACTGATTATGATTCTGGGAGTGATGCCAGCTGAGAGGGGATAGAGGGAGAGAAGAGGAAAGCGAGTGTCGTTCTGTTTGTGAGATGTTCTGCAAGTTTCTCGCATTTCCAGTCGGTGCTGCTGCTAACATGTTTTTCAATGTCTGTATTGTGTTGTTGGGTGTGTGGCGAGCTCCGGCTGATAACGGTCTCAGAAGAAGTTCTAGCTGGGATGTTAACAGTTAAAACAGTTAAAGTGGTTTGGAGTCATATAGCTCGCTCGGGCGGTTCTTAGTTATGTCTGTGATAGAGTGAGAAAGATTCCTACGTCTCTGGGGATCCGTATGTCTGATTGCAGTTCGGATTACAGCTTAGACGTAAAGGGATGCTGAGGCTGATCTTTGTGCACTGTGGATAGATGCTGTGTAACTATGCATAAAAAATGTATGTTCTGTGTGAGTTTGTTTCTCTCCTAAAGTTTATAGGAACGAGAGGCTGCTATGGGAGCAGCCATCTTAGCTGGCAGTCCAGGACTCAAAATGGCGGCAGTGGAGAGAGCCCGTCCCCAAGAGTCATGGCCCCCACACGTCATGGCAGGGGGGAGGAGGGGCTGGGGGATCCACGTCACGTCAGGCTGTGCTCGCGGCTCCGGGCAGAACAGCTGAAAGGGAGGGGGGTAGAAATACAGAGACATGCTACTGTGTGTCTCGGTTCTCGAAGTATTTCCCCAGAGTTTTTCCCTGAGTCCATGGAAAGTAATGCCAGGATACGTGCACCAAGCTATTACTGTCAGATTAGCAGGAGCACGGATAAGAAGTGTGTCCCAGCTAGGTGCAGGGACACACGTAGCAGTGCAGGTCAGGAAAGTGTCTGTACTGAGTTGCTTACGGGATTATTCCTGTAAGTGGGGCACCTTAATGGGTGGTGCAGCATGAGTTCCCAATAGAGTATAGGGGGGGACAGTGCATCAGGGGGGTGACGGAGGTTGGAAAAAAGGGAGTTGACCAATCCGGGTTTCCGTCGCCGCTGCTTCAGAGCGGTAACGTTTTTTTCCGGTTTTTGTCATGGACAGGGCCAGAGCTTGACTAAGAGGTCTATGCTGGGCTGGGGCTGTTTTTTTGTGCGTTTTTTTTTCGTCCACTGATTGGTCAAATATGTTTTTTTCCAGCTCCTATCAATTGTAGCACAAAGAACAAGAACTGACAGCAGTTCATGGGGCAATTATACAAATGAAAGAATTGCCATGTACAGAGTGACAGTGTATCAGTACGGTGTTTGCCATGTGACTACCTACCACGTGGGCAGTCAGGGATCTGCATACAGGCATGTGACGCTGGTATGCTTAGCCCGGCACCCGGTGTAGTTTAAGTGTTAAATGCTCCTTCCTACTGGGAGGCAGCCATTTTTTTTGCAGTTTAGATAGTGGCACGGCAAACATTGATCAGAGGGTACAACACACAGAACTTCTAGCAGAGCTGGTATCGCGATGAAGTTCTAGATAAGTTAATGCGAAAATGAGTAAGAGCATTGCAGGCTCACCTGCAAAGCAGCAACAGGTGTGGCATCCGTAATCTGTGCATGCGACGGCCGCGCATGGACAGATAGGGGGGGATGTGGAGTGAGCTGCAATGAGGTGAGAGCTTCCAGAGGTGAAGTCTGTGGGAGCATATTTTAAACAGGTAAGTACTGAGGATAGTACTGAGGTAGGGGGGTGAAGTTTAACTCCAATCTACCAATAAGATTAAACAGAGTTCATGAGAACCATAAAGCAACGAGATCAATTACGATATATATTGATCAATTTAAAGTGTACAGAGTAAAAGCCGCAGGGCGAATCCCAAATCATTAATAAGAATTGATTTGTTTGTATTTTGATTTCAGGAGTTGGGCAATATGGAATCGAGACAGCTGCAGTGCTGGCAGCAAAGATGGAGATGTCAGTCGGATAAGCGAAAGGTTCCAGATGCCAATCTAAGTTTGGAGAAACACGAGATTCCTGAAATTGGAAAGAGACTAAAACACGAGATTCCTGAAATTGGAAAGAGACTAAAACACGAGATTCCTGAGATCGGAAAACGTCTAAAAAAACTGACTGAGCAAAGCATAGTGCAAATTGCTAATGTTTTTCTTTCCCAAGGTGGTGCTTTTATAATAAAGAGTACCGTGCTGATGGTGATCCTAGGTTGCCATTTCGTCCTAGGAGAACGAAGAGAGGACATTCTCATGTATAATAAGGGGTTAATGAGAATGCAAGGCCCAAGCATGTTAATGTTGGGTGACAAAGGTACTAATCCTTTCACAGCTCCCTCCGCTTAGCACAGATGGACCATGCAGGGACGGAGGAAAAGAGCACTTGGGCCAGGAGAAAACAAATTTCAGGGCACAATGTGGGTGAAAGGTCTGAAGGGTCAGGTGTGCGGGCAGTGGGAATTGAATGGCAGTATAAATCTGCTATTGAGTACCACACTCCCAGAATCGACGCACCGATCAAAAGGTTTGTTAAAAGGTACATTGCAGTACAATGGGTACGTGCAAAAGGTGGAGTGTGTGATTCAGGGGTACCTTGTCTTGGTTATGCAGAGTGAGATGGTTCCAGATTGGAGAGGAACGAGGAGGAGGCGTCAATTCTCCTGCCGGAGAGACACGGGGGACAACATCACACTCTGGAGCTACCAACAGAGAGTGCCTCTGAAACAACTATACACACGTAAAGGCTGGAAAGCCGAGGGTGGGTGGTTCTTGAAACAAGAAGTAAAAATCGAGATCAAGCCACATTTCCAGGTGACAAAGAGGGGGGGGAGAGCGGTCCCGGGGGAGGGAACGCCAACACAGGGAACCCCATTCACACCACACGGGTCACAACAGGGGACGATATTACACAGTCCATATGCAGCAGCTTATCCTCATGATAGTTGGGTAAGTGAAGAGGTACTCTTAATTAAAAAATTGCAGAGAGTACAGTCTTCCCGACCTCAGGTACATATTGTGCCTCGGGACATAAGGGGGGAAGAGGTCCAATCAGGACAGTTGGGGACATATGTTGTCAGGGAGATGCTTAAAGATCCTGTCCAACTGAGATTGGACAAGGGGAGGTATAGCGATTTTTCTGGAGAAGGATCTTTTGCATGGCAGCTTCGAGATGTTTGGGTGAACAAAGGGAAACGGTGCAACATTCCTTTAGGCACCGCCACTTCCTTAGTTCCCACCTCAACCCGTGTCTCACACCAGGACCTGAGAGGTCAACCTTTTTTGGTGCTAGACGGGGAGGTGAAGCAAGTAGAGTTGTCCTCATGCGGGCAATTCTTGCAGAAGTACCTGCGTTGGCCGGGGCAAGTCAAATTTAGTGAAGAAGCCTGCAGGCTCAAGAACGCCGAATGCGAGGATACCATTCAAAAGATCCACCCTGAAGCCCAACCGATAGTTCCGGTGGCTGAAGGAAAGGTTTGGTTTTTTAACATAAGGTCTAATGATACATTCAAGGTATATTCTCATAATTGTTCCGATAAGGGAGATTTTCCAAGGGGAACATATTGTGGGAGCGGAGATCCCATATGGATCCAGTCATCCAGGTTGGATGACGTTGTTTCTCAAATTGTTAAGAGAACTCTAAAGTGCAAAGTTTCACGGGTAGTTCCCGTCCTGAAAGAGAACACGACATGGGACAAAGGGGAACAGGGTTTGATCCAAGACGACCACATTTTGTTACAAAGGTTAAACAAACAGTACACTAAGTTAGAGGTAAGATTTCACCATGATACAGGTGATCTTAACGAGGTAGAACACAAAAATGAGCAGGTGAGTGCCAGTCTGACCTGGTGGACAAAGGTTCCGGTGATGTTCCAGGGACACTCGGACTGGGCCTCTGCAGTTCCGAAGTTTTTTCTACACCCACTGGTCGTCTGGATGGGGATGACAACGTTAGGCATCATTATCCAGGTGAGGTTGCGTGTTAAAATTACGTAAAACAAATTAACCTGGTCCAGAGATTGGTGCCTCATAAACAATCTCCTGAACCAATATTTTCAAATTAAGAGATATACAGGGTTACGGGTATAGGTTTAGTAGTACCTGTGATGGAGCTGATTGTATAAAGGCGTTCTTTTAGAAGGCACCTGGCACTGCTCCCTTGAGTAACAACCAAACGAGTTTCACTTTTCTGTGGTCAAGTTTGTGAGTGATACGCAAGTGACGCAAATGCTGAGCATGTGGTATAGAGGGATTTAGAAGTAGGGCCTCCCCAGAGAGCCTGGTTACAGGAAGACCAAGAGGTCGTGCTCTCTCTCTTCGAGGGGTAACCACCGAGAGCAGAGAAGTTGTGTGAGCACGAACATCGAAAAGTGAAACTTAAAAGAAAGAAACCAGGTACTGGGAGGTTCAGACGCTGGGATCTGCGGGTCAAGCCGTTTTAGGGGGGATTGTTATAATTTAAGTAGGCCTCAGTTACTTGGCCTGAGTTTTATGTAAAAGGCTTGTCCGCAGTGTATGCCTTTAAAATCAATAGAGGTTTTGTGATGCAGGCAGAGGCATCTCAGGGTCTGCGTGTAGCAGAGGATACACGCAGATACTGAGAACATGTTCCTAAAAGAAGGCCATCGGCCTACTCTGACCTCCACGTACACCACAGGAACAGTAAACATCGGCCATATTTACTAAACATCCACATTCCTGCATTTAGGTCAAATGCCTCATTGATTATTAATCAAGTAGGTGGGTATGATGACACCACGAGTGGGTCCACCAATAATCTGATCTAGGGAGTGGCGAAGATGATGTCATATTTAACTCTTTCCTAGTCGGTATTAAACCCGGAGTGAGCGATGGAGAGAGCATTCTGCTTCTTCCTTCCGCACTAGCTCGCAAGGCCGACTGGGACCTCTAAGCATGTTCTTCCTTTCTGTAATCTGATATAATGTATGCTGTACATAGGTAGTTTAGTGTAACGTAGTTAGGAAGAAGGTACCTGATTGACTTCAGCAGGGAGTCTAATCACGAGCTTGTAATGCAACATGAAGATTGGCATGGCTAGGATATGATGAATGTATCTATCTGTATTCCTGTTTCCTGAATAAATAACGTAAACATTGAAGAAGCCTGAGAAAGTCTATCTCCTGTTTGCTGTGTGGAGAGTCAAGTGATCTCACAGTCTGTGAGACGGTGGTGTTGAAGCAAGGTGATATAAGAACAGTTTATAACACCCCCCAGGATAGGTTCCTCCAATATAGGTAGCCAGTATAGTTGTCATCTGTATAGGCTAGCTAAGTAGGTAGGTAGGTGCCCCCAATACAGGTTAGATAAGTTAATGTTCCCACTATAGGTTAGATAGGTAGCTGCCCCCTCAGTATAGGTTAGATTAGATAGGTAGCTGCCCCAGTATAGGTTAGGTAGGTGCCCCCCATGATGGAGGGGGGAGCCGCAGCGAGGGCAGCCCGACCTCTCCCTCCCATCCTCTCCCCGGGCCGCCCTCCGTGCTCCCCCTCGGACTGATAAGCAATGGGCTGATACACACACTGTAAACAGGTGTGTGTGTGTGCATGTGCGTGTGCGTGTGTATGTCGCTTGGAACCAGGGAGGCGAGTCGTTTTGCATAGCGCTTCCCTGCCCATTGCTTATCAGTCCGAAGGGGGGGGGGGGCACAGAGGGCGGCCCGAGGAGAAGATGGGAGGGAGAGGTCGGGCTGCCCTCCCCGCGGCTGCGGCTCCCCCCTCCATCACAGCGCCCCCCTCCAAACAGCGCTCAGGGCGCCCGCACGGCCCTAGAAATGGCCATGCTCTCTACCCCCGCAGCTGCACTTGGCTGTGCCTCCTCATCCTCAAGGTCAGGGACCTCCAACTCCAAGTCCTCAACCTCCTCCTCCTGACGAACAGAGGTGGACTGTGAAGGTTGCTGCTGCTGCTCCTGCTGGACCAAGGCTGCCTCTCCCACTTCCAGCAGAGCATCAAGGGCCTTGTCCAGCGTGCACACCATGGTCACCCACTCTCACAGCGACACACGGTCCTGCCTGACCATGTTGGTGGTCTCCAGGAAGGGTGCCAGGACCAAGCAAACCAGCTGCATTTTTTCCCACTCTGCATGGAGGATGATGTCCGGGAGGTGAGTGGTGCCGGTCCCGAACACGGTGGCGTCCGCAGTGGCTCTGGCCAGGTATCAGTTGACAGCCTGCCTCTGTTCAACCATCTCGTCATTATTCTCACCAGCATCATGCTCCTCAAACAATTGCTGGGATGTTGATGACAGCCCCAAACTCCTCTTCTGCTGACACATCAGGCAAGGAATCACCCCCCCCCCCAACAATCACTGTCACCATCTTTGACTCATCCACAAACCCCAGTGCGCCCAGAATGTCCTCCTCAAAGTCAGTGGTAACAGCCCTGATTGCACTCACGGTGTCTGGACTACAGAGCGCGCTGACTGAGGTTAGGCTGCCCGTTGGGGTTGACATGATGACCGACGAGTCCCCATGCGCTGCTGGGCGGCTGCTGCTGCTCCTGCGAACAGGAGTAGTGGTGGGGGTGGAGTTGTCTGTTGTAGAGCTGGTGTTGGCCTGCTCATCCAAAAATAAAGTACACCTAGCAGAGGATGGTTTTGATTCATCAACCTCTGGGTTATGGGCCCAGCTCACTTCTGCTGTGCCACTCTGCAGTCTGCTTATATTTGTATACAATCTTCAAGTTTAAGAAGGGTACATTAGTTGAAATAGTTACACTACAATCAAGACCCTAATGACACTTTCTCTTAAGGGGCTATGGTGGCCCACGATGTGCTCCAAGCGCCGCATGCGCCGGTCACGTGACTACAAACACTGGTTCTTTTCCGTTAGCCGGGCGCATTCTCTAGTTGGCGATAGAAATCCAGCAGAGTTACATCTTTCCCTACTATCCATGGTGTCCTGGAGGGGGAATAGTAATTATCGCCACCTAGAGGATGCGCCCGGCTAACGGATAAGTACCCAAACACTTCCTCCTTCAACCCGAAGGAAGGGTTTGTAGTTACGTGACCGGCGCATCCAGAGAGGCGATGCGTACGGACCGCAGAAGGCGTCAGAGAGGTAGGATTGACCCCCCCACACAGCTTTACTGGAAGATATCCGGATAGCAACTATCCAGATGTCTCCCGGATTGGATTTGATCATCCCTAAGGCGGCCACACACGATACAATAAAATGATCCGATTTTACAGTAATTCGATAAAAACGATCGTATCTCTCGAAAAAATTGAAAGCTTTTTTTTCATTCGACTGAAAAATCCGATCGGATTTCCCGTTTTTTACGATTTAAATCAATCCGGAATGCCAGATATTTCTCTTCAATTTCTACTAAAGATTGTATGGTGTGTGTTGGATTGTTAATTTATTACTATACACACCCTAGCAATTTTCTCTGAGTTTCCAATCATTTTTATCATAATTGAAATCATTTTTATTATAATTGAGGAAAAAATTGAACATAGGTGTGTGGTACATTGGTCATATTTTTGAAATGTTACAATCAGTCAGAAAAATTGATTGCAATTCTTAAATTGAACAGATATTTAAAAAATTGTATGGTGTGTGGCCACCTCTAGACTTGACATGTAGTGACAGGTGTTGAGATAATCACCCCATAAGGCGGTAATTTCCCCGCACCGCTCAGGAATTTTAGCTTTTCATGCGAAAACTGCTTTTATGAATGGACACTTTGCTAAATGGTCAGTAAAGTCAGCTGTTTTGAGCATTACTGCATGCGGGAATGCTTAAAGAATAGAGGCAATTTTCTCCTTGCAGAGACAGAGTTACTATAAAGGAGGCAGCCCCAACTTCCCTTTAGATGTGCATTTTTTTTTTTTAAAACAGCCTCTCATTGCCCTGACTCTTCTCTAAATCTATCTATTAGTCTTTCTAAACAATCTATTTAATTGCCGCAGCTTAGAAGAACTTTTAGAAATGTTACACATGCAGGTTTTCTGATGTGAAATCTATCTGAAAACAGGTACCAAAGGGGTTAAAAAAACAAAGCCTGGGTATTATGGGATGCCTTTTTTGTTCTGTTTTCGCTGCTGCTGCCTGGGAGGTCTGTCCTCATAAGCTTGCCTGTTATCACTGGCTTATCTCCTTTTCTAAACAGTCGGTATTCTCCATTCCCATTCCGCTTGCTCTAATCTTTATGAATCGACATGTAGTGACATGTGTTGTGATAATCACTGCATAAGACGGTAATTTCCCGCACTGCTCAGGAATGTCAGCTTTTCATGCAGAAACAACTTTTATGAATGGACACTTTGCTAAATGGTCAGTAAAGTCAGCTGTTTTGAGCATTACTGCATGCAGGAATGCTTTATGAATAGAGGCCATAATGATTAGGTTTATCACTGTGCGCGACTGTGGAGGGAGCAGACTGGGGCGACCTATGTACGTGTGTGGCAGGCAAGGAATAATAAAGACGGCTCTCCGGCCATCCGCCCCTTGCATGGCTCCGCCCTAGGCACAAGCCCATTTTTACTTCCCAGAAATCCGGCCCTAACACTTACGTGTGCAAGGACCGCAGACTATTCCTCACAAGCGTTTTGACGAGTCCCAACACGTGTTTTTTTTTTATACAGTAGCCAGTAATGTCAATGAGAAATGCATGCGTTGTGTAGAAAAGTAGTGCTGGTTGCAACTATTTTTGAATAGTATGCAGAATTGCAGATGCCTCTGATTAATGCAGTGGCCCAACTGTTTATCATTGTATGTGTTTTCCTAATGCGGCAAAGTGCTGCAGCTTTTTACAAGTGTGATCCCTCCCAGAGGGAGGGCTGGTGCACACCAGAGCGGTTCTGGAGCATTTTTTAAAACGCTTGCAGGGGGAAAAAACACTTGGCTAATGTATTTTTCGCCGTATAAGACGCACTTTTTCTCCCCCAAAAAATGGGGAGAAAAAGTCCCTGCGTCTTATACGGCAAAGGCAGGGAATCCCCGACTTAATAATGCCCGCCGATACAGAAACGCTGACCCGTCGCCGTCGGGGATTCCTTGCCTTTCTATGCGTGACTTCCCCGTGTCTGCCTGAGTCTCCTGGCCCCCCGGGCGGAGTGTCAATAGCGGCAGCAACTTACCTTTGGCAGGCTCCCACGCTGATCCTAGATCATTGCGCTGCCCCCCGCTAGCCTCCTCTGCCTCCCCCCCCTCCGTATCTGGCCCCCCCGGGTGTAGGAATAAGTAGCGGAAGCTTACCTCTGCAATGCGCCCGCGATTACTGTCTCTCTCTTATACACTACTGGCAGCCGGGAGACACGCGTGTCCCTCCAGAGTAATTAGTCGCGGCAGAGAATCCTGCCGTTCGTTCTTGCAGAGCGGGTGCTGGCAGAAGCAATGTCTGCAGCCTCCCCGCTCTGCTTGTTTTCCTGTGACGAACGACTCTCGGGGACACACATCTCCCCCGTCTGCCAGTGTTCTATAGGAAGAGGCAGGGGGAGGAGAGGAGGCAGAGCCGAAGCCGGCGGCTTCATCTGTTACGTTGCCGCCGGCTTAATTTAATTCCATTAACTTACTTTTGATAATACATTTTTCATGTAATGCGCCCGGCTAACTGAATGTAAACGCCGTAGGTGGTAACAATATGTATTAAAGAAGAGAGTTAATTAAATGACAAATAAGCCGGCGGCAATGTGACAGATCAAGCCACCGGCTTGCTTCGTATCTCGCTCTCCTCCCCCCCTTGCCCTCTCTCGTATAGAGCCCTGAAAGGGGGGGGGGACGACATGCATGTCCCCCCAGAGTCGTTCGTCGCGGCAGGGAATCCTGCTTGTTTTATTGCGACGAACGACTCTGGGGGGGACACGAGTCCCCTCCCCAGGGCTCTATACGAGAGAGGGCAAGGAAGGTGGAGAGCGAGACACGAAGCAAGCCGGCGGCTTGATCTGTCACATTGCCGCCGGCTTATTTGTCATTTAATTAACTCTCTTCTTTAATATACATATTGTTACCACCTACGGCGTTTACATTCAGTTAGCCGGGCGCATTACATACAGTTTAGCCGGGCGCATCCGGCGTTTACATTCACAGTTTTGTGATTGAAATTAGCAACAACAGCGCCACCTGCCGGATGAGCCCGGCTAACGGATAAGTAACCAATATGCATACATTACCTTGTCCCGGGCCGGTGATCGATCCTTCACTTCTTCCGTTAGTTTGCTGTAGTCCTGCAGCCAGCCAATCACCATGTGGTTTCAGTCCCCGCATGGTGATTGGCTGGCTGCAGGACAACAGCAAGCAAACTAGGAAGTGAAGGAGCAGAGGGAAGGAGTGATCGCCAGCCGGGACAAGGTAATGTATGCATATTGCACACATCCTCCCCCGATGCCTATTCCCTCCAGTGTCCCGCTGCCTCTCTCCCCCCAACCTCCGCTGCCTGTACTAGCCTTGCATTTTTTAGTTGCACACCGTTCTGCAATAAATCTATCATAAAACGCTATTTACCGTTTTAATGTATTTACTGGCAGAACGGTGCGCCATTTTTCTACCTGCGCCATTTTTAGATGGACGCGTTCAGTAACAGCTTTACATAAACAATATTTGTAATCTGCTACACAAAAGCTACAAAAAACGCTAGGCATGTTTAGAAAACATGCCTAGAAATCGCTCTGAAATCTGCTTCTAAAACCTCTAGCATTTTGCAGATCTGCTAGAGGTTTTTGGTGTGCACTGGGCCTTTGGCCTCTTTTCCATGGGCAGTTGATCAGCAGTGAAATGCCTCTCAAACTCTCACAACTGCCCACTGCTGTCTGATATCTGCTTGCTGCTGCCTAGTAACTGCTTGCTGAACACACAGTTCTACTGTATGGAAAAGAGGCCTGAAACAAATGTTCCCCAACCCTGTATTTGAGGCCCAACAACAGTGCACGTTGTCGGCTAGGTACACACTGGTGCAATGCATCCAACCAAGAGGGGCATGGTGCCGCCGATCAAGTGATTAAAACACTATTTAGCTTTTTGAAGTCATCATGCAAATAGGCCCAGTGCACACCAAAACCGCTAGCAGATCGTCAAAACGCTAGCAGTTTTGGGAGCAGAGAGCCGATATTTGCCGGGTGCACACCGAGCGGATTTTGTATGTGATCCGCTGGCCGCATCAGCATCCGCATGGCTAATGTATTTCTATGGGCTGGTGCACACCGGCGGTTTGAGGTTTTAACCAAACCGCAAACGTGCAGCAAGAGGCACGTTTGCGGCTTGCTAAAAACCTCAAACCGCCGGTGTGCACCAGCCCATAGAGATACATTAGCCACGCGGATTTTCAAGCGGATGCGGCCGGCGGATGCGCCCAGTGTGCACTGGACCATAACCTGTTTACTTAACATCAGAACATTTTAAAAAGCCAATTAGCGTTATGCAGTGTTAACACTAGATGGTGCTATTGGCAATACTTATAGGGCTCAATTCATAAAAAATTTTGTGGTAAAAAAAAAATCTTGGAGGGAAAACACTGCATCTGTATTTTAGACTTTTGTGTGCTAATTCATAAAAAAGTTTAAAGTTGCTATAAAAGGTCGGGGAATTCCTGAACTAAACTAGCGGTGCTGCCTGAGTTGATACATTTTCTCTGTGCAGAGACAGTTACAATAAAAGAGGCAGCCCCAACTTCCCTTTAGATGTGCATTTTTTTTTTAAAAGTGCGTCTCCTTGCCCTGAATCTGCGCTGAATCTGTCTATTAGTCTTTCTAAACAATCTATTTAATTGCCGCAGCTAGAAGTACTTAAAGAAATGTTACACATGCATGCTTTCTGATGTAAAAGTTATCTGAAAACAGGTACCCAAGAAAAAAAACAAAACCACATCTGGGTATTCCGGAAAGCCTTTTTTGTTCTGCTCTTACTGCTACTGCCTGGGAGGTCTGTCTCCATTAACTTAGCTGTTATCCGCTGGATTATTGCCTTTTCTAAACAGACGGTATTCTCTGTCCTGATACCGCCTGCTCTAATCTTTATGAATTGACATGTAGCGACATGTGTTGAGATAATCCCCGCACAAGGCGGTAATTTCCCGCACTGCTCAGGAATGTCAGCTTTTCATGCGGAAACAGCTTTTAGGAATTGACACTTTGCTAAAGGGTCAGTAAAGTCAGCTGTTTTGGAGCATTACCGCATGCGGGAATGCTTTATGAATAGAGGCCCTTTAGGCATCTTTTCCATGGACTGTTGATAGGCAGTGAAATGCCTCTCACAACTGCTCACTGCTGCCTGGTAAGGCCTCTTTTCCCCGAACTGTTGAGCTGTGTGCTCAGCAAGCAGTTACCAGGCAGGAACAAGCAGTGAGCAGTTGTGAGAGTTTGAGAGGCATTTCACTGCCTAACAACAGTTCGTGGAAAAGAGGCCTGTTTGTTGCTGCCTGATAACTGCTTGCTGTCTGAGCACATTGCTCAATAGTCCGTGGAAAAGAGGCCTTGGGCTTCTTTTAAACGTGTAGTTGATAGGCAGTAAAATGCCTCTCAAATGCTCATGACTGCTTGCTGGCGCTGCTGCCTGGCAACTGGTCACTGCTGCCTGGTAACTGCTTGCTTGAACTGCTGCTTGAAAAATGATGGGAAAAGCGCAAAAAAAAAAAAAAAATTGATGCACTTAAATAAAGGTGATTTTGAAGCGATTCTATACTTATAATGGAAGAGCTATTGCTTCAAAAACGCTGCATGCACCACATTTGCGATTCCTAAAATCGCTTAAATGAGAACAGCTCCATTGAAATACATTGCTATAGTGCTTTACCAGCGATTTGCCTGATCGCAAGCAATCTGAAACACCGCCAAAATCGCTAGAAAAGCGCCCAGTGTGAACTAGCCCTGAGAGTTTGACAGGCTTTTCACTGCCTATCAACAGCTCATGTGAAAGGGCCCTAAGGGCTCGTTCACACAGAGGGCATTTTTGCCCTTTTTTCCAGCACAGGTGATTTTCAAAATCACCCACAAAAAGCTTGTGCAATTAATCTCTATGAGGAGGTTCCTATCAGCATGTTGCATCCGCTTTGCGGCCGCTGTACTATTTTTGGGGCGTTTTTACTATAATGGAAGGTATAGGAAGAGCGATAAACTCTCACAAAACCACTTTATGCGGTGATTGCGTTCACGGTTTTTAGAATAAATACATTGGCTATCATTCATAAAGCATTTCCGCATGCGGAAATAATGAAAACAGCTGAATTTACTGAGCACTTTGCAAAGTGTTTATTCATAAAGGCTGTTTCCGCATGATAAGCTGACATTCCTGAGCAGAGCGATAAATTATCGCCATGTGCAGTGATTATGTTAACAAATGTCACCACCATATGTCATGTCATAAAGATTAGAGCAAGCGGTGTCAGCACGGAGATTATCACTCCCTTTGAAGTAGCGATAACCATGCAGAGAACAACTAAGCTAATCAGACAGACCTCTGAGCAGAGCAAAAACAAACATTCCAGAATACCAAGGCTGTCATTTTTTAACCCCTTGGGTACCTGTTTTCAGATATTTCACATCAGAAAGCCTGCATGTGTAACATTTTTTTGAACTTCCTCTAAGTTGTGGCAATTAGGCCTCTTTTCCACGAACTGTTGATAGGCAGTGAAATGCCTCTCAAACTCTCACAACTGTTCACTGGTCACTGGTGCCTGGTCACTGCTGCCTGGTCACTGCTCACTGCTGCCTGGTCACTGCCTGCCAAACACACAGCTGAACAGTTTGTGGAAAAAAGGCCTAAAATAGATTGTTTAGAAAGACTTATGCTACGTACACACATGCGACAACGATCGTTCGTTGTCAACGACGAACGATCTTTTAATTGACGAAAGAACGACCGAAGTAAAGTTAGTTGTAAAAAGTGTGTAACGATCACATCGTTAGAACGAACGTTACACCACGTAAAAGCACTTAATGCGCCTGCGCATAAAATTGTAAAGTTCCTTGGAGAAAAAGTGAAATGCGCATGTCCAGCCTGGTACGAACGATCGTTTCCAACGATGTACCACTTTTGCTAACGATCGTCGGTGGTAAAAATCCGCCAAGACAGAACTTTGTTTTGTAGCGATTTGCCTCGTTCGTCGTTTGCCTTAATAGTCGTTGGTTCGTTTTTTGTAACGATCGTCGTTGGTAAAGATCGGGAAACGATCGTTTCAAACGACTATAGTCGCATGTGTGTACGCACCTTTATAGACAGATTCCAGCAGATTCAGGGCAAAGAGTACCAGTTTAAAAAAAAAAAAAATGCACGTGTAAAGGAATGCTGGGGCTGCCGCTTCTGTAGTAATGCTGTCTCTGGAGGAGAAAAATGTATCCACTTGGCAGCTTCTCATGTTACACAAACATACCGCCAGCCTACCGCCTGCCTAGTTTAGGGAAAATACCGAACTTGTACCGCAACTGTAAACATTTTTATGAATGAGCACACAGAAGTCTAAACTTTCCCGCACAGATTTTTTTTACCGCTTTTATGAATGATAGCCATTGTATTTATTATTTTCCAGGTCAAAGAGTTCACTTTTTGACTTGCGTCAGGGAGTAAATGAGTAACCATAGGGCTGCAGCCCCTGCACCCGTGGAGGGCCCACTCAGGACCGTTTCAGGGGGCTGGAGGGGGTCGCAGCATGAGGTGAAACGTCATGTTGCCGTTAATAGCGGTAAGCATGACGTTTTAATACGATAGGATGTCGGTAAATGGTTAAACCTTAGTGGGACTTGATTGGTCTATTTTCTAGCAGTATAAAGTTGCATGCAAAAAGTACGTAATCTTGCAAAAAGTACGTAATCTTGCATGAACTTGGAAGTATTTGCATCTCATTGACCATCCCCAAGTATGAATATCAGGTGCTGAGATTAGAGGCTGCAATACTAGCCACATCCTTTTTTTCAGACTAAGAGCACACTAGACAGAATTGCATGTGTTTTTGCCCATAGTGAAGGTCTATTGGCTGCATAATAAGAATGCATATATCTGCATTTTGCAATGGGGTCAATTCATAAAGCATTACCGCATGCAGTAATGCTGAAAACCGCTGACTTTACAGAGCACTTAGCAAAATGTCAATTCATAAAAGCTGTTAGGACTCTTTTCCACTAACTGTTGAGCTGTGTGCTCAGCAAGCAGTTACCAGGCAGCAGCAAGCAGTTTGAGAGGCATTTCACTGCCTGTAAACAGTTCGTGGAAAGGAGGCCTTACTGCGTGAAAAGCTGAAATTCACGAGCAGTGCGGTCAATTACCAACTTGTGCTGTAAACACCTCCAACACATGTTAGTAAAAGTCAATTCATAAAGATTAGAGCAGGCGGTAATGGCATCGAGAATACCGCCTGCTTTGAAGAGGTAATAAGGGAGCGATAAGAGCAAAGTTATTGGAGACAGATCTCCCAGGTAGCAGCTGCGAGAGCAGAACAAACAAGGCTTCCCCTGAATACCCTAGGCTGTGTTTTTAACCTCTTGGGCACCTGTTTTCAGATGTGTATTTCACAACAAAAACCCTGCATGTGTAACATTTCTTGAAGTTCTTCTAAGCTGTAGCAATTAAATAGATTGTTTAGAAAGACTAAAGACAGATTCAGAGCAGATTCAGGGCGAGCAGAGGCAATATAACTAAAAAAATGCACATCTAAAGGGAAGTTGAGGATGCCTCTTATTGTAATGCTGTCTCTGCACGGAGAAGCAAAGATATCAACTCAGCCAGCTACTCTTCTCATGTTACCGACACTTTAGTACGGAAGAACCCCGCATTTCTACCGCACCTGTGAAGATTTTTATGAATTGGCACACAGAAGTCTAAAAGGTACTTTTCCGTTAGCCGAGCGCATCCTCTAGCTGGCGATAATTACTATTCCCACTCCAGGCCGCCATGGATGGTAGGGAAAGATGTAACTCTGCTGGAGTTCTATCACCACCTAGAGGATGTGCCCGGCTAACGGAAGAGAACAGTCTAAAATACCGCTGTATTTTCCCGACGAGGATTTTTTTTTTTACCGTAAAGCCATTTATGTATTGACCCCAATGTGTATGTTTCAAAATGCACAACTTGCTGCATAATGTATTTCAATGAGACGCAACTGTGTTTTTACATATTTTCTTTTATTTAAATAAATATTCTGTATTTCATTCCATTGATTAACCCCCCTGGCGGTATAAAAAAATTCCGTCAGGAGGCAGCGCAGCAGTTTTTTTTATTTATTTTTTTTCTTATATCATGTCTCTGCTCAGTGGCATCCCCCCGCTTCGATCGCCTTCGGCGATCTCCGATCAGGAAATCCCGTTCAAAGAACAGGATTTCCTGGAGGGCTTCCCCCGTCGCCATGGCGACGGGGCGGGAGGACGTCACTGACGTCGGGACATCATTGGGAGTCCCGAACCACCCCTCAGCGCTGCCTGGCCAATCAGTGGGGGGCGCTGCGCGATGGATAGCGGCAATCGAGCGCGGGGCGCCGGCGATCGGTGTGCTGACGCAGCTAGCAAAGTGCTAGCTGCGTGCAGCAAAAAAAAAAAAAAATCGGCCCAGTAGGGCCGGAGAAAACCTCCTGCCCGGCTAACCCCTCGGGGTTACCGCCAAGGAGGTTAAGGGAAAATATTGAAAAAATGCAAACACACAACCCCCCCACCACCACCACAAATCTGCACTGTGACTGCAATATCTGTATTGCTGGCAGATTATTGTGTTCAATTCACCCCCTCCCCCAACGCAAATGCGGGTCCTGCAGCATCTCTGCTGATTTTTGAGGTGATTCAGCCTCAGTGTTAAGTATAGGAAAGTGGAAAATCGCTCTGAAAAGCATTAGATCAGAGCGTTTTTCCAAGCATTTGTGACAAAACCAGTACACTAGCAGCTGTACTGTACATTAAAAAAATGCTACACAAAAAAATGCTCCAAAAAACACTAGACAAATAGAAAATCGCTAGGCACATGCCTAGAATCACCTTTAAAAATCACTTCAAAAAGTGCTGAGCGTTTGCAATTACGCTGGTGCTTTCGTGTGCACTGGCCCTCTATGGCTATCAGTCATAAAAGGGTGTTCGGTAAAAAAAAAAATAGAAATCCGGGCGGGAAAATACCGCATTTGGTATTTTAGACTTCTGTGTGCTAATTCATAAAAATGTTTACAGTTGCGGTAGAAGTTCAGTGATTTTCCGAACTACGCTGGCGGTAACACGAGAAGCTGCCTGAGTTGATACATTTTCTCCTGCAGAGACGTTACAATAAGAGGCATCCCCAGCTTCCCTTTATATTTGCATTTTTTTTTTAAATTGCCTCTGTTTGCCCTGAATCTGCCTATTAGTTTTTCTAAACAATTTATTGAATTGCCATGGCTAAGGCCCGGTTCACATTAGCGGTTGTTTGCCAAACGGACCGGATGACCTGACCGGATCCGGACCGGATCCGGATCGGAACCGTACGGTTCTGATCCGGATCCGATCCGGATCCGGTCAGGTTGCATCAGGTGGTAATCAGGATGCGATCCGGATCCGTTTGGCAAAGTTAACGTAAAAAAAAAAAAAATGTTGGGGTCTGGGAGGTCAGCAGAAGGGGGACCTGTGGAATCAGGCCCTCTGCTGTTTAGCACTCACCTCCACCTCCGACATGCTGCCAACATCCTGCCAACACCTCCAGCTCGTGCTGCTCCACTCCAAAATGCTTGCCCATGTGTCCCCAGCCAATATCGCCGCAAAAATCCGCATAGGAAGTGGGGTAGAACATCCGGATTTCTCAGCCAGTGTGTTGTGCGGCCTCCGGTTCCCATTTGTTTGTATTGGCCGGATGGTGCAGTCCGGCTCCGCCCCGGATACGGCTGCCGGAGGGGCCGGATGAAAAAATAGCGCATGTTGGAACGGAGGCCGGAGTCTGGATCCGGCCCGGATCCGGTCCGGCTCCGGTTCTGCAGAACGGACCCATGTGAACGGACGCATAGGCTTTAATTGCTATGCCGTGCGTCCGTTCCGTCCGTTCTGCAGGCGGTGCGGCTCCGGCACGGCGATTCCGGAGGGCCACCGCAAGTGTGAACCGGGCCTTAGGCCCCGTTCACACTTGCGGTTTTGTAAAAACCGCACCGGATGTCCGGACCGGACCTGATCCGTACGGTTCCGGTCCGGATCCGGTCCGGATCCGGTCCGTTTGCATCCGTTTTCCGTGCGGTGTGAACACGGTTGCGGTCCGGATCCGGTTTCTTAAAGAGATAACAACCTGTATAAATACCTGGGGTTCTGGGAGGTCAGCAGAAGCTCTGTGGTCATTGTTGGAGACAGGTGGACATGTGGAGACCATCCTTGGATACACAGACTGCAGTTGGGACCATGGATCCAGTCATTTTTTACTCTTATTACCTGGGAATTCTCTCCTTCCTGTTGTTCACCTACTACTATGTGGAGAGAAGGCGTGCTCCTCGCAGGAGATGGTGGGTGCACCCTCTACTAGCCAGGAGGCAGAGGAAGGGAGAGTTCCAGGCCCTCTACCGTGACCTCAGACGACACCCACAGAAGTTCTACAGCTACACTCGGATGTCTATTCCCCTGTAAGTATTTAGGCCTAAATACACCAACCCCCACCATCCCTAAAACACGCCACCCTCACCCCCACAGCACCTCATCCCTGTATACCTAGCTAAACACACCACCCTGACCCCCACACCCCTGTATACCTAGCTATACACTACACCCCCACCCTCCACAACACTCCCAAACCTCTGTAAACACACCTCCCCCATCCTCTACCCAACACCTTGTCCCACAACAGACTTTACAGCTTCTTCCTTTCCATCTCCTGACAGGTTTGATACCCTCTTGGAGATGGTGAAGGATGACCTAAGGAAGAAGGATACCACGTTCAGGAGAGCAGTCACACCACAAGAACAACTACTCATCACACTGAGGTATGTAAAAACATTTTTTTTTTTATTTTAAAAAACAATTATTAACCTTTTCAACATGAAAATATTCTTCCAACATGGAAGACAAAACATTTCTATGGTATAGCCCGGTCAGTGTTGAGGAACACCAACCACCAACTTTGTGTGGAAAGAGTTGCAGGGCATAGCTGCCCAAGTGTCTTTCGGGGACACCAGTCCCTAAAATTAAAGTGCTTTAAAAACCTAACCACCGGCACATGACCCTCGGAGCCATGGATCAAGGACACAGGTCAGTGAAAAGGCTAGGCCTCTCACCGACCAGTCAAGGTGTCCTTCATCCATGGTTCCAAGGGTCTTGTGCAAGTGGTTAGGAACAACAACAAAGTGAGGAGCAAGAGGAACCAAAGGCACAGGTGCAGGACTACAGGTGCAGTGTAACAGGCACAAGGTTGTGACCCAGGTAGTGTCTTTCGGGGACACCAGGCCCTAAATTAGTGCTTCCAAAACCTAACCACCGGCACATGACCCTCTGAGCCATGGATCAAGGACACAGGTCAGTGAAAAGGCTAGGCCTCTCACCGACCAGTCAAGGTGTCCTTCATCCATGGTTCAAAGTGTCTTGTGCAAGTGGTTAGGAACAACAACAAAGTGAGGAGCAAGAGGAACCGACGGCAGAGGTGCAGGACTACAGGTCTAGTGCAACAGGCACAAGGTTGTGACCCAGGTAGTGTCTTTAGGGGACACCGGGCCCTAAATTAGTGCTTCCAAAACCTAACCACCGGCACATGACCCTCTGAGCCATGGATCAAGGACACAGGTCAGTGAAAAGGCTAGGCCTCTCACCGACCAGTCAAGGTGTCCTTCATCCATGGTTCAAAGTGTCTTGTGCAAGTGGTTAGGAACAACAACAAAGTGAGGAGCAAGAGGAACCGACGGCAGAGGTGCAGGACTACAGGTCTAGTGCAACAGGCACAAGGTTGTGACCCAGGTAGTGTCTTTCGGGGACACCAGGCCCTAAATTAGTGCTTCCAAAACCTAACCACCGGCACATGACCCTCTGAGCCATGGATCAAGGACACAGGTCAGTGAAAAGGCTAGGCCTCTCACCGACCAGTCAAGGTGTCCTTCATCCATGGTTCAAAGTGTCTTGTGCAAGTGGTTAGGAACAACAACAAAGTGAGGAGCAAGAGGAACCAAAGGCACAGGTGCAGGACTACAGGTCTAGTGCAACAGGCACAAGGTTGTGACCCAGGTAGTGTCTTTAGGGGACACCAGGCCCTAAATTAGTGCTTCCAAAACCTAACCACCGGCACATGACCCTCTGAGCCATGGATCAAGGACACAGGTCAGTGAAAAGGCTAGGCCTCTCACCGACCAGTCAAGGTGTCCTTCATCCATGGTTCCAAGGGTCTTGTGCAAGTGGTTAGGGACAACAACAAAGTAAGGAGCAAGAGGAACCAAAGGCACAGGTGCAGGACTACAGGTGCAGTGCAACAGGCACAAGGTTGTGACCCAGGTAGTGTCTTTCGGGGACACCAGGCCCTAACGTTCAAGTCCAGCAAAAACAAAAGTACCCTGACATGGTCATCTGAACACCTCTGAACCTTGGTTGAAGGATTTGGGGCAGGGAAAAGGTTGGGCTAAAAAGCCCTGGGATGGTATCCTTCCTCCGAGGTTCGGAGATATTCAGAGGAGCATGTCCAGGAACAATATGACTGTTTTTTTCAAATTGTATCGATACCACTACTAGAGAAGGTGGGAGTTGCTGCCTGGAAATCCGGACTTTCTTGGGGGCTGGTCGTGGATGAGCTGGACCCTGACAGCGGCGGTCCATATTGACTGCCTCTGTAGCCAGTGTACATCTGTGATGAAGATTGCCAGGGGGTCACCACTGTAGGTTGTGGGGGTCTAAAAATTGGTGGTTGGAGCAATGGCGTTTCCATGTGTTGTTTGATCGCCTCCAGCAAAGTGGAATGGCACGCCATCATGTTTTGGGAAGGCACCTTTTCCAAATACGGTAGTAGAGACATCACAGTGTGAAAACACGGGTGTGCCTGCAATTTCAGCAGTTCCTTACTTTGTTGATGCATTTGCTGCATCATGTTCTGCAGCTGGCCCACCGACTGATGATGCTGCGCACGCAGTTGGTCGATTTCTCCTCTGTGCATCTCATGCATCATTTTAAGCTCGTCCCTGTAGTGCCCATGTACAGCTTCGAGCTCACATTGCAGTGAACTGATGTGGGCCTTGTACTGCTCCATGATATGGCCCCTGTCCCCATCTTGCAACTGCCGGGTTATGAGAGTTTGGTGGCTCTACATAATCCCGAGAAGTCCGGAGACAGCTCCGGACATCTCGGACTCTGTCTCCCTTCTTGTTGGGGGGAGGGCACCTCGACGCCTCACTGGTGGGGTGGTAGCATCTTCCCGTCCTCTGGCCTGCGTCGGGGTTGCCCTGCGCGCTGGTTGTGCTGCAGTCTCTCTGTGCTCCTCTCTTTGCTCTTGGTCCTCTGGAGCTTCCATACTGGTCGATTGTGGAGGTGCAGCTTCTGCCACACTCGGTCCTGCAACCTGCAAATCACAGCTCTCTTCGCCCAAGTCATCATCAAAGTCGAGAGCTTCGATAGGGAAGGACTCCCTCCTCCTACTCCTCTCCTCGGGGCAATAAGTCACATCAGCGACCTCATCATCCACCAAGCTCTCCTCACTGCTGAAGCGTGCCTCCTGGGTCGGTTCCTCTTGCTCAAAATTGTCTTCAGTCCTGTAGATAAAAACAATATTTATTGGTTTGCCAAACAGCATGTGGCGTCAATTCACAGAGCTAGCAAACACTAATCAAACACTTTATCAACCGTTTGTACCAAACGTTTGATAAAGCTTTTGAGAAAAGTTTGCTAAAGCCATGGGAATTGAGGGCAGTTTATAGCAATACATGTACGAAGTCATGGTAGTTGTCTGCTACAATGAGTTCTCAGTTCCTGGCCACAGTAGTGGTACTTACAGTCTAGGTTCCAAGCTTGCATTTATGAAAGATAATTGCTTGGCGAATTGGTATTCCTTTAGGCGCTTTCCCCCGCCACTGCCACTTCTTTCGGCAAGTTTTTTCCTGCGTAGAAATTTCACGTAGGCATCATGCATATTGCGCCACCTTGTCTTGAACCTTTCTCCTGTAACGACATGAAAAATTGATTTTGATTATTTCTCTCGTAGGTACATGGCAACTGGACAAACATATACATCGCTACATGTGACATTTCGTATTGGGAAGAGCACGGTGGCAGGCATCGTTGTGAGGACTTCGAGGATCATTTGGACGCGACTGAGGGCCAGATACATGCCAGTGCCAGACACCAAGAAATGGGAGGAGATCGCCCAGGGCTTCTGGACCGAGTGCAAGTTTCCTAATTGTGTTGGCGCACTGGATGGGAAACACATCCGTATTCAGAAACCCGTGGGGAGTGGCAGCCATTATTTCAACTACAAAAAATACTTTAGCATTGTTCTAATGGCAGTGGCAGATGCGGACTACAAGTGTGATGATTTGCTCAGCTGCCTGTGCAGGCAGGCAGCTTTTTGACCATTGTTTTGATTTGCATGCTGCAGGACTCTGGAAAGAAAAGCTTCTGTCAGTTTTGCAGCTTGTGTTGCTGAGGAATTTGCATACATTAGTCATGCAAATCCCTTACCTGCCTTCTTTTGATGACTGGCACTATAAAAGCATTCTGCTCCCAGAATGCTTTGCTGGACATTTCCTTTCCATGGTCTGTTCCTGATGGACACTGCTGGAGTGTCAGCCATTGCTATCTAGTATAGTTAATTCCTGGGGGTTGCTTTAGGCTCCCCTTCTATCCCAGTCAGGTTGTATTATCTGTATTGCCTGTTCTGTCTTGTCTTGCCTGTTGCCATTGTCCTGCCCCTATGGTGGTCGACAGGAAATGGTTCTGATCTCTGTTCTTGGAGTATAGCTGGTGCAGCGGGGATCCTTCTGTTCTGCTACTCTGTACCTGGATCACGCTAGCCACTTTTCGCTAGTGCTGTGGATCCTATCTCTCGTTTGTCCCTGTTTTCGTGTGTCTGTCTTGTCCGCTGCGCTTGCTGCAGGCTCGGTGAGGTAACCGTTAAGCAAGCGCTCGCGTCCTCTGTTTCATGTTTGTCTGTTAATGGTTAGTTAGGCGTGCTTGTCTCTATTGTGCTTATCACGTGGAGATCGCGCATAACCGCGTGCACTGTTGCGAATGAGTGCGGTGTTCGTGGTTAGCTAGCGTTTGTTATTTTCCGTATCTCCTTATTGTATTTGCTGTGCCTTTGCTACCCTCGTATTCTATTCTGATCTGCCTTGTGTCACGTCTGGCGATCGCACCTCTCGCGATCGCGTTCCTATTTCGTATCTGCTGTTGTGTGTGCGCGGTCGCGGGGTGGCGACTGGATTGGCGCACACACATACAACCTATCCCTTTGCTCAATCTCATTCGCAATCGCCTCTCTTGCGATTGCGTTCTGCGCTTCGTACAATTCCTGTCTGGCACTTGTGGAGGTACAGAGGATTGGTTCCTCTGCACTCCCCAGCGCCATCTGCCGACAGGAATTTCCCTCTACAGGTGCGTAGCACCTTTTGCTGGGTTCCTGCAAATTATACGCAAATTATACGCTTGTGGAGGATTTCCGCCGTGTCAGCGCACGCGTTGTGCGCTGATCACGGGGAAAGTTCCACATTCGTTACAACAAGTTTGTGTACGTGGACGTGGGGTCGTACGGTAGTTCCAATGACTCTGGAATTTTCCAGCGTACGACCCTTTGCTGGCTGATGGAGGAAGGCAGACTGCGTCTCCCCTGTGACAGACCCTGGCCTGGGACAAGGGCACCGGCCTACCCCTATGTGTTTATGGGGGACGAGGCCTTCGCCCTGTCCGACCATGTAATGCGTCCGTACCCAAACAGGGGACTTGATGCCAGCCAGCTACACTTCAATGCTCGGTTGAGCCGTGCAAGGAGAATGGTGGAGTGCACATTTGGGATCCTGGTGTCAAAGTGGAGGGTGTTCCACACGCCCATGCTGCTGAAACCGGCCAACGCAGTTGTCGTGGTGAAGGCAGCATGCATCCTCCACAACTTTGTGCGGCAGGAGGAAAGAGAGACTCCGGAACCCCCGAATGTGCTTCCACTAATGCCCCTGAGGAGGTATGCAACCAGGCCAAGAGAAGTGTCACTGCGGAACAGGGACCGACTGAGACTTTATTTTAACACACCACCTGGACGAGGGTGAATGTTTGGTTTTTAATATGTTTTGTTAAAATGTGTATATTTTGTAGTTTCAAGTTTTTAAGTGATTTAAAATGTGTTAATTTTTTAAAATAAATTGTTGTTTAATAATTGGTCATTGTGTATGTTTTATGTGCACAGGTGGGGTACAGCACAGGTGGGTGTGATACATCACAGGTGGGGTACAGGTGGGTGTGATACATCACAGGTGGGTGTGATACATCACAGGTGGGGTACAGGTGGGTGGGATACATCACAGGTGGGGTACAGGTGGGTGGGATACATCACAGGTGTGATACATCACAGGTGGGGTACAGGTGGGTGTGATACATCACAGGTGGGGTACAGGTGGGTGGGATACATCACAGGTGGGGTACAGGTGGGTGGGATACATCACAGGTGGGGTACAGGTGGGTGGGATACATCACAGGTGGGGTACAGGTGGGTGGGATACATCACAGGTGTGATACATCCCAGGTGGGGTACAGGTGGGTGGGATACATCACAGGTGGGGTACAGGTGGGTGGGATACATCACAGGTGTGATACATCACAGGTGGGGTACAGGTGGGTGGGATACATTACAGGTGGGGTACAGGTGGGTGGGATACATCACAGGTGGGATACAGGTGGGTGGGATACATCACAGGTGGGGTACAGGTGGGTGGGATACATCACAGGTGGGATACATCACAGGTGGGGTACAGGTGGGTGGGATACATTACAGGTGGGGTACAGGTGGGTGGGATACATCACAGGTGGGATACATCACAGGTGGGGTATAGGTGGGTGGGATACATCACAGGTGGGGTACATCACAGGTGGGTTGGATACATCACAGGTGGGGTACAGGTGGGTGGGATACATCACAGGTGGGGTACATCACAGGTGGGTTGGATACATCACAGGTGGGGTACAGGTGGGTGGGGAACAGGTGGGTGGGCCACAGGTGGATGAGCAACACGTCGGTGACACAAATCAATAGCAAAAGTTGAATACATCACAAGCAAACAAAACCACAAGCCCCCCCAAACACTTCTAGTCAACATACCCTCTGTGCCTTGCTGTCTCTTGCTCAAGTTATCAAAGCCCTCCACATACAGCTTGGCAATTTTTTTCCACAGGCCTCTGCATTTCTTGACGTTGCTGTGGTCCGCATCCCCCTTGTCCCACAGGGCTGGTATCTGCTGCACCTGTAGGATGAGGTCTTCTGCTGTGTAGGGCCTCATCCCCTCATTATCAGACAGATCGTCGTACATGTTGCTGCCAAACAGCTCCAGCATAAAATCACTGCTGCTCCACTCTGTGAACGCTGGGCCCATGTGGTCCCCATCCAAAATGGCCACTATACCATAGAAAAAGCATAGGAAGTGGGGTAGAACGTCCGGTTTTTATAGCCAGTGTGTTGTGCGCTCTCCGGTTCTCATTGGTTTGTATTGGCCGGATGCAACAGTCCGGCTCCGCTCCGGATACGGCTGCCGGAGGAGCCGGACCAAAAAATAGCGCATGTTGGGTCTTACGCCGGAGTCCGGATCCGGTCCGGATCCGGTCCGGACGAAACGGACGAATGTGAACGGATGCATAGACTTTCATTGCTATGCCGTGCGTCCGTTCCGTCCGTTCTACATGCGGTCCGGCTCCGGCACGGCGATTCCGGATGGAAACCGCTAATGTGAACCGGGCCTTAGAAGCACTTCAAGAAATGTTACACATGCAGGCTTTCTCATGCAAAGCGACTTTGTGAGCGTTTTTCCTATTCCTTCCATTATAGCAAAAATGCCCCACAAATGCTACAGGCGCTGCTTTGCGGACCGCAAAGCGGGCTCAATGCGCTGATATGAACCTTCGGTGCTATTCCGTTAGCCGGGCGCAACCACCAGGTGGCGTTAATTACTATTCCCCCTCCAGGTCGCCATGGATAGTAGGGAAAAATGCAACTCTGGTGGAGTTTTATCCCCACCTGGTGGATGCGCCCGGCTTACGGAAAAGAACTGAACCTTCTCATAGAGATTCATTGCACAAGCATTTTATGGGCGATTTTGAAAATCTCCTGCGCTTGAAAAAGGGCAAAAACGCCCTTAGTGTGAACAAGCACTAAGCAAAATCAGCCTGAATTAACGCAAGACTGAACTTGAAATTCTCGTCCACTCATCCCTTCCTAAAACTTGCTTTTATCTGCATTGCGATTAGATTCATCCTTTGTCATTACTTCTTTTCTGAAAACATTCATTTCATTTAAGTGTTGACTTTGCAAGTACTCCAAGGGCCATATGCAATTCACTTTTTCTCTTGAGTTTTCTCCTAGGAGATAATTTTTCATGTTCGATTTAAAATAACTAAAAAGTTATTTTAAATCGAACATGAAAAATTATCTCCTAGGAGAAAACTCAAGAGAAAAAGTGAATTGCATATGGCCCTTGGAGTACTTGCAAAGTCAACACTTAAATGAAATGAATGTTTTCAGAAAAGAAGTAATGACAAAGGATGAATCTAATCGCAATGCAGATAAAAGGAAAAAGTACCAAAAAGTAGGTGAAAAAGTACTGTAAAAATTATTTTAAGTATTTGTTTGTTTGCTGGTGGTTTAAAAGGCGTTTTATTTACAAGTTGTTAAAATATTACCTGTGAGAAATCTCAGGTGAAAAAGTGAATTGCATATGGCCCCAAGTCTGTTGCTCACATTTGTTATCAGCAGAGCAGGATCATCCACAAGGCAACCAAGGCAGGTGCCTGGGGCTTAGTGGGTGTCGGGGGCCCAACTGCCAATTTTCTGACCCTTCTCAGATTACCAAGAAGACCATAATGGGAAGCAAAAACTACTGCCTTGCCTAGGGACCATTTTCATCTGAATCCATCTCTGATTATCATAATGGTCAATGACACTCAGATATATTTCGTACTACTGGGATTTCCAGGCAATATCCAGTTCCATGTGGTGCTTTGTTTCTTGATTTTGTGTATGTATTTGGCTTGTATGATGGGAAACCTGGCCATAGTGGCAATGATTGGTAGAGACCGTAGTCACCCTGCACACGCCAATGTATTTTTTCCTGTGCAACCTGTCCATCCTGGATGGTGTGTACCCCTCTGTGACACTGCTGCTCTTCATAAAAATTACTTTGGTCAAACAGGGAAGGATCTCATTCACAGTGTGTCCGATACAAGCAAATTATATGATTACGTTTCAGAGGACTGAAGTCCTGCTGCTGACTGTGATGTCATACGATCGCTATGTGGCCATATGCCTCTCTTTGCATTACCAGCTTGTCATGAATAAAAGGCTTTGTGTGGTGCTGGCTGTTATGTCATGGACGCTCAGTTATGTTATTTCCCTGCCTGTTGTGCTTCTCATTGCCTCTGAGTTTCTGCAGGTCTTGTGAAATTAACCACTTCTTCTGCGACATCATGCCCTTGCTGCAGCTTTCCTGCTCTGATATCTCTAGGGTGCAGGTGGCTATATTTACATCTGCAACATTTCTGGGGTTTCCCTGTTTTCTGCTCACGCTTATCTCCTATATCTATCTGTATTGTGACCGCCATTCTGCGCATCCGTTCTACTACAGGAAGGCAGAAGGCTTTCTCAACTTGTTCTCCGCACCTCACTGTGGTTATACTCTATTTAGTCCTTTTCGGAGTGTATTTGGAAAGCCCCTCCAATGCGTTTTTGACCAGCAATAAAGTCCTGGCGATTCTGAATGTTACTCATTCCTACATGAATACATTTATTTGCAGTTTTAGAAACCGCATAATGACTAGTGCCTTTCTTAAAATGCTTAAGAAACAAAAAATCATGAAAAGCCACCAGACTCTCTAAACCTTTGTGGGCCTATACAGTATTATGGGCACTTCAGAGCCCCTGATGCAATGAATGAGTCAGATTGAATCAAACCACCTCATGTGCATACTTCTTTGCTGTGACCTCTGTGATTATCTGTGTTTTGTTTAGTTTTTTTTGTTTTTTTATCAAAGCAAACCGGTATTTACTGCATGTATTATTTTTGCCCTTCAACTATACTGAACTTACATCTATGGACTTTTTGTCTGAGTAACTTTCAGCAAGCAGCTTGCCATATGGGTGGATTTATGTGTAGTACTAGTTGACATCTGTAATAACTTGATTGCAATTATATATTTGACAGCACGGTGGCGTATTGCTTAGCTCTCTCGCCTTGCAGCACTGTGTCCCTGGTTCAAATCCCAGCCAGGGCACAATCTGTTTGTATGTTCTCCCCATGTCTGGGTGGGTTTCCTCTGGACATTCCAGTTTCCTCCTACATCCCAAAAACAAACAGAAAAGTTAATTCGCTTTCATATTAACTACTTGCCAACCGCATCACTTCGATGGGCGTAGATGTGGCGGCAGCCCCAGGACCTCCTAATGCCGATTTAACGTAAGGTCCTGCGGGCCTGTTTTGCATTAGAATCTCTGCTTGGTAGGCAGAGATCCGCCCCACTTTCAATCTCCCAGTGGCGATCACCGCTAGGAGACTATTAGACGGCGAAACCGCCGTCTTTTCACTCCATACAGCGCTGCGATCTAAGGCAGCGCTGTACTAAGGCAGCGCTGTACAGTGGCTGGATAGTGTAATGGTTAAAGGCTCTGCTTCTGACATGGGAGACCAGGGTTCGAATCTCGGCTCTAGCTGTTTAGTAAGCCAGCACCTATTCAGTAGGAGACCTTGGGCAAGTCTCCCTAACACTGCTACTGTCTATAGAGTGCGTCCTAGTGGCTGCAGCTCTGGCGCTTTGAGTCCCCAGGAAAAAAGCACGATATAAATGTTCTGTGTGTGTTTGTTTGGTTACTGGGGACAGTCGTGTGACACGGCTGTCTCCCTGGTAGTCATATGACAGCCAATCACAGTGATTGACTGGCAGAGGGAGGGCGGGTTTGTAAAATAATATAAACAGAAAGGACATATTTATTTAAAAAAATGATATAAATATTTACAAAATTTTTTTTTTTGGGGGGGGGGGGGGGGGTGGGTATGGGGGGCGATCAGACCCTACCAACAAAAAGCTCTGTTGGTGGGGAGAAAAACGGGGGAAGGGGGAGGAATCACTTATATGCTAACATGAGCAGCCCTGCAGCGAGGCCTTAAAGCTGCAGTGACCTATTTATTGAAAAATGGCCTGGTCTTTAGTGGGGTTTAACTCCGCAGTCCTCAAGTGGTTAATTGGCTGCTACTTACACTACATGATACATACATAGACATATTACTATGATAGGGATTCGATTGTGAGCTCCTCTGAGGGACAGTTAAAGGACAACTGTAATAAGAGGGCTATGGAGGCTGCCATATTTATTCTGTTTAAACAATACCAGTTGCTTGTGGCAGTCCTGCTGATTCTCTGCGCGCACCTTCCGTCTTGTACAGTTTACTGGCATGATACAGCAGACTCCAAACACAAACACATGCTGGATATTTCAGTTAGTGTTCAAAAATACAAAGGAGTAAACCAGACATTCCTTACGTGACCGGATAAAGCTGGGTGGACGGTGCAGTAGGTGGGTGGTGAGTTCAAAGCGGTGCAGCGACGACCGTTTCACATCTAACTGACTCTTGGTACGAATGACCAAGCGTCAGATGCAAAACGGCCGTTGCCTCACCACTTTGAACTCACCACCCACCTCCTGCACTGTGCACCCTGCTTGGTCCGGTCACCAAAGGAATGTCCGGTTTACTCTTTTGTATTTTAGACCACTAGCTGAAATGTCCAGCATGTGTTTGGAGTCTGCTGTATAACGCCAGTAAACTGTAAGGCCCAGTGCACACCAACACCGCTAGCAGATCTGCAAAACGCTAGCGGTTTTGGGAGCAGATTTCAGAGCGATTCTAGGCTTGTTTAGAGCGTATTTCTAAACATGCCTAGCAGTTTTGGCTGCTTTTTTGTGTAGCAGATTACACAAATTGTTACAGTAAATGCTGTACTGAACAGCTTCTGTAACAAAAACGCCTGGCAAACCGCACTAAAGGAGCGTTTTTCAGAGCGGTTTGCATTTTTCCTACCCTTTACATTGAGGCAGAAACGCTTCTGCAAACCGCAAACGTGCATCAGGAGGCACGTTTGCGGTTTGCTACAATCCTCAAACCGCCGGTGTGTACCATCTCATTGAGATACATTAACCGAGCGGTTTGACAGGCGGATGCGGCCAGCGGATCGCATAAAAAACCGCTCGGTGTACACTGGGCCTATAAGACGGAAGGTGCACGCTTATTTTTCTTTTTTCTTGTGACTGAAGCTGTGTATAACATTTCCTCTCCATTTTGAGCGGAGCACACGTCTATACAGAGGCTGCAGTCATTTCACACAAATGCTAGGTGCTGCAGGGCAACGGTCAGTGTTTTGCCAAAGTAGATTTTTGACCCCACCTTTTCTAAATAATATTGGGAGGTGCCACACATCACGTTGCTTTTTTTCTTGATGAGATAAGTGATTCAGACACTACTGTAGCCAAAATGACCAGCAGGGCTGCCAGGCAACTGGTATTGTTTAAAAGGAAATAAATATTACAGCCTCCATATAACTCTCTTGTTACAATTGTCCTTTAACCCCCTTGGCGGTAATCCCGAGCTGAGCTCGGGGTATGCCGCCGGAGGTCGCCGCTCAGGCCCTGCTGGGCCGATTTTGATTCTGTAAAAAGCAGCACACGCAGCCGGCACTTTGCCAGCCGCGTGTGCTGCCCGATCGCCGCCGCTCCGCGGCGATCCGCCGCGTGCAGCGGCGAAAGAGGGTCCCCCCAGCCGCCCGAGCCCAGCGCAGCCGGAACAAACAGTTCCGGCCGGCGCTAGGGGCTGGATCGGGCGGCTCTGACGTCAGGACGTCGACTGACGTCCATGACGTCACTCCGCTCGTCGCCATGGCGACGAGGAAAGCGAAACAAGATAGGCCGCTCATTGCGGCCTATCTTGTTACTTTCGATTGCCGGAGGCGATCGAAAGTACGCTTCCGGAGCGCCCTCTAGTGGGCTTTCATGCAGCCAACTTTCAGTTGGCTGCATGAAATACTTTTTTTTTAATTTAAAAAAAACCCTCCCGCAGCCTCCCTGGCGATTTTAATAGAACGCCAGGGAGGTTAAGTGACAAGGCAATAGACTCTGTACAGCGCTGCAGAAGATGTTGTGCTATATAAACAATTAATAATTATGTCCTCTAAGCTCTATTTAACCTCCTGAGTTTGACGCTGCTCAGGAGGTTTTGTTACTTTTTGCCCGATTAATAAAATTATTGTCCCAAATGACTGTAAACCATTTAGCTAGCACTAGGCTAACTAATAAAGGTATTGGGCACCCCCAGATCCCCGCCACTCCCCCGTTTATACATTACCCAGCCTGGATCCAGCTATCGGCGCAGCCTCCCTTCACTAGTCTTCACTATGGGGAGGATCGCACATGACGTCATGATGTCGCTGACATCATGCGCAAACCCGTTCCTCCCCATAGAGAGACCGGAGCTGTGCAGGGAGGCTGTGCGATCGCTGGATCCAGGGGGGATAATGTATAAATGGGGGGATCGCATGGGAGCAGCGGGTGCCTGACACTTGTACTAGCTATCTTAGTGCTAGCTAAATGGTTTACAGTCATTTGGGACAATAATTTTATTATGGGGGACTCCTGGGGCCACAGAGCGGTATGCCCGAGACAGTACAGTGTCGGGCGGAAACAGTAAATTCGGGCGCCTGAGGCTAGTGGACAAATCGGGCGCCGCCATTCACTTCTATAATAAATATCGTTTAATGGGCGCCCGGTAGGAAAAAAGGGCGCCGGAGAAAACTAACGTTTTAAAAGCGGCGCCCGGAGACTTAATGTTTTATTACTGTTTCTCATGATTACACATTATTTAATGATTTATACATGTTTAAATATTATTTTTAAACGAAAACCAGTACAATATTTTTCCCAAACATTATTTTTAAACGAAAAACATTACTTTTTTTTTTTATTTTTATTTTTTTTACATTATTTTTAAACGAAAACAATTACAGGGGGGTCTTAGGTTTAGGCACCAACAGGGGGGTCTTAGGTTTAGGCACCAACAGGGGGGTCTTAGGTTTAGGCACCAACAGGGGGTCTTAGGTTTAGGCACCAACAGGGGGGTCTTAGGTTTAGGCACTAACAGGGGGGTCTTAGGTTTAGGCACCAACAGGGGGTCTTAGGTTTAGGCACCAACAGGGGGGTCTTAGGTTTAGGCACCAACAGGGGGGTCTTAGGTTTAGGCACTAACAGGGGGGTCTTAGGTTTAGGCACCAACAGGGGGGTCTTAGGTTTAGGCACTAACAGGGGGGTCTAGGGGTTAGGGGTAGGTACAGGGAGGGTTACTTAGGCACCAACAGGGGGGGTCTTAGGTTTAGGCATCAACAGGGGGGTCTAGGGGTTAGGGGTAGGTACAGGGAGGGTTACTTAGTAAAAAAAATTTAAACGTTATTATGCGTTTCATTATTTAAACGAAAGATTAACGTTTTTACAATTGCCAATTTAATGCACATTATTTAATGATTTATAACGTTTAAAAACATTACTTTTAAACGAAATACATTTTTAAACGTAATCCATGTTTACCGTTAAAAACCCGGCGCCCTTTTTTCCCATCGCCCCTTTTTAACGTACGCGTGTCGGGCATACCGCTAAGGATGTTAAATATCAACTGGTCCTATGGGATAGGTGGGCGGGGCACTACCCAATGTGCTGCTATGGAGGCATAAAGAAAATGTATTTCGGTTTATACTTGCTTGCTGTGTGTGTTAAAAAATGTGGGCCAGATTTATCAAAGCATTACAGACAGTTTTTTCTTCTTAAACAGTTTTAACCAGCAGGGGGAACTGTTCTGCATGATAAGATTTTTAAAAGGGTTCTTTGGAGTGTAAAATAAAACAAAAAGTGTCACTTACCTGGAGCTTCTATTGGCCCCCTGCAGCTATTGAGTCCCATGCTGTCAATGAATAGAGATAGCTCGAACCTCCGATTTTCGGTTCACGAACCTCAAACGCAATCCTTCGCCAAAAGTTCGGTTCGCGCAAACTTTCATGAACCGCAATAGACTTCAATGGGGAGGCGAACTTTGAAAACTACAAACATTAATGCTGGCCACAAAAGTGATGGAAAAGATGTTTCAAGGGGTCTAACACCTGGAGGGGGGCGTGACGGAGTGGTATACACGCCAAAAGTCCCAGGGAAAAATCTGGATTTGACGCACAGCAGCATTTTAAGGGCAGAAATCACATTATATGCTAAATTGGAGGCCTAGGCGCTAAAGGGCTTTAAAACATCTTGCATGTGTATACATCAATCAGGTAATGTAATTAGTGTACTGCTTCACACTGACACACCAAACTCGCTGTGTAACGCACCGCAAACAGCTGTTTGTGTAGTGACGGCTGTGCTGGACTGGTGCGCACCATGGCCAGAGTGCAGGCGATATCGGTTTTTAAGCCCATATGGTCGCCGGGCTGAGGTAGCTAGATGACAGAACAGTGACTGTCCAGCTGTTTAACTTTTAACACATCAATTTCACCCCCCAAGCGTTCCAACCTCCTAGTTTTCCTTTTGATCAGCAACTTGACCATACCCACACCACATGTTTCAACATACTCAAACCATTCATTGTTATTATCTACACCCTCCTCCCCATCTGTGGGCATAATGTCCCATCGATATCTCTTAGGTACTAAGCCTTTTTTCTCATATTTATGTAAAGCAGCAAGGTCCCACCAGGTTTGTAATTCTTTCAACATATTGTGCTGTAAAGACTTAAAGTCCTGATCCAAATCTGTTAGGATAGGAAGTTCCTCATTGAAAATTTTATCCAAGTCCACATTCCTGTGTTTCCGAAATTCAAACACCTCCATGTTTGCAGCAATATAAAAGTGAATAGTCTTACCAAATCTTCTTAAGAAAATACTGCGCTCCACTGGATTACCACACTCACAAAGTCAGGGGATCGCAATTACAAAAAGGTTCACTCCACCTCGATCAACAATACTCGGATTATTCACTGCGCATAATTCAATCCCGAAAGAGCGGGATTGAAGTGAATGAGGAGCCTCCTCCTTTTTTTCACAAACCCCGATATCGCCAGGACGAATGGTATCTAGACCCTCACCTCACTCCAAAAAACACCAGGAAAAGAGAGCCAGAAGAGGAATCAGAGGAGGAAGGAGGGTACAAGAAAAGAAGGGAATAAGTAAGGGGGAGGGTATTTTTAATTTAAGTGGGGTACAATTAGAGCAATCTGAAGTTAGACTGCTAGATAAGGGCTTGAAATATGCTCCCAAAAATAACTTAGATAAATTTGAAACATTTATTGATGTCCACAAGTTTGTACGTAGATTGAACCTTAAAAGGTATTTTTTGGCCAAAGAGAATCCAAATAACAAAGTGAATCAAGGTGGGGGGTATGTGCATTCTAATATGCGTAACAACTCTGTGTTTAACCCTGCTAATAATGCTAGCAAGCAAGTGATTGATGTTTTTAAAAATCTGGTGATAGGAGATTTGGAGCGGGTGCAGACTTCTCGGATCAGGACTAACGATCGGGCTGTCTGCAAGCTGCTCAAAGAAAAAGAGTTGATCATCCGACCAGCAGATAAGGGGGGAGGGGTTGTTATTTTAAATCATGATCAGTATTTTAATGAATTAGATAGATTGGTGGGGGATGAATCAGCTTATAGGAAGTTGGATGGTAACCCGGTCTCTGCCTATAAGAAAGAGCTGATTGGTCTTTTGAAAGGGGGGCTGGATGAGGGCCTAATTAATGAGAAAGAATTTGAGCATCTGGTACCGAGAAATCCTAGAACCCCTATTATTTATCAGTTACCTAAAGTACATAAGTCCATGTCCCATCCTCCAGGTCGTCCCATTATAAATCGGATAGACTCAGTAACGTACAGGGTAGGTAGATATTTGGACTTTCTTTTGCAACCCATGGTGGCTAAATTACCACGGGTGCTTAAGGACACACTGCATACCTTGCAGGTTCTGGAGGGGATGGCAGTTAGGGATTCGGCGCTGCTGGTGACAGCGGACGTCGCATCTCTTTATACGAATATAGACCATCAAGGAGGGATAAGTGCAGTTACCAATGCTCTTAAAAGAGAGGGGAATCTCCCGTTGAAGCAAATTGAGTTCCTAATGAAACTTCTTGAATTCGCCCTATCCAGGAATTATTTCTGGCATAGGGGCGAATTTTATGCACAGACAAAAAGCTGTGCAATGGGGGCGCCTTTCGCTCCGGCCCTGGCCAATATATATATGGCGGAGTGGGAGGAAAGGGCCATTCAGATATGCCCCAAGGCGGTGGTCGAATGGCGTCGATTTATCGACGACCTCTTTATTATCTGGGGGGCCTCTGTTCAGGAATGGAGTGAGTTTCTGGAGAAGGCAAATTTACTATGTCCTAATATCAAGTTGGAGGCGGTGATTGATATGACAAGTGTTGATGTTTTGGATCTTACTATATTTAAAGATAGGGGTCAGTTATCCACCCGGTGCTTCTTTAAGAAGACCGACAGGAATGGATTTATCCCGATGGGGAGCTGTCACCACCCCTCTTGGTTGAGGGCAGTTCCCAAGGGCCAACTCCAGAGAATTAGGAGGAACTGTACAAAGAAAACAGATTATGCTACACAAGCGATGGTACTTACACAGAGGTTTGTGGAAAAGGGGTACAGTCCGAGAAAAATTAATCAATTGGAAGAAGAAGTGGCTAATATGGATAGGGACGGGATGATGGGGGGGAGAAAAAATAGGGATCTTAAACCTCTTGAGCTCCCCTTCATCTCCACGTTCAACACCCAGTTCAAACAGGTGGAGAGGATATTTTATAAACATTGGCCGGTACTTAAACAGGATGCTCGACTGAATCTCCTTATTCCTGATAAACCTAAATTTATTTATAAGCGGGCACCGATTCTGAGGGACGTCCTGGTACCAAGTTGTGTTGACCCTCCGGGACGAGTGGTCATCCCATGGCAGAGGCCGGGCTTCCATGTATGTAGGGGGTGCTGTATATGTAGTGATACTAGAAGTGTGAGCACAGAGGTGGTGAGATCTAATGTTTATCAACGTGAATTTGGACTTAGACAATTTATGACCTGTGCCACAACATTTGTAGTATATGTCCTCACTTGTGAATGTGGCTTACATTATGTTGGGAGAACTACCCAGCCACTAAAGAAAATAATTTATCAACATATGTACAATATTAGGAAAGGGTTTAAATGGCATAGTGTGTCGGCCCATTTTTTAGAAGTGCATAATAAGGATCCAGGGGGTCTGAAAGTTGTCGCAGTGGAGCATGTACGGCCGCACTGGCGTGGATCGAACCGGCTGCAGCAGCTTTGCAAAAAGGAGACCGAATGGATCCATAGATTGGGCTCCTTTACCCCGAGGGGTCTGAACATAGAATTAGACATTAATTGTTTTATTGCAAATAATTAAGGTGGATCTATGCAGAGCGGGTATAATATGTAGTTTACACTGTGAAGTTTTGCACGAAATTGAAGTTTTCATGAGGCTTATATAGATGGATCTAGAATCTAGGTGGTTTGGCACATACATGAAGATTTGAAGCACTGTCACTTTAATGTTAATAGACACGGAGGGTGTAGTATAGAGCTCTGTATTAGTTTGGTTGATATTGATGGGGTATGCACCCATAAAGGCATGAATTGTATCACGATAGGAATCAGAATATAGTTAATAGAGAAGTAAGCATGGTTAATTTCAGGTATGTTTAGCCAATTTAATGGGGTACAAGATAGATGTGGGGGGATTATCTTATCCTTTAAGGTATGCACTGTCACTTTGAGGGTAATATCTGGTCACTCTTAAGGGTGGAATACAGTGTATAAGAGTACTTTTGGATATATGGAAGGGGATGTAGAATTAGAAGGTGCACTGTCACTTTCAATCACAGCTCATGAGGGGAGTGTAGATATAAATAGGGAATTATAATATAGGGAGCACTGTCACTTTAAATGGTATACATAATCATAAGACGGAGAGGTTAATTAAACATTGATTATTGTATATGATTATTAGCTATGTATGCATTATGAATTATGTTGCAATATGGAGGTATTGTCACTTTTATTTGAATGCTGAATTATTGATGTTGGTATATGTAATGTGTTAGGGGGGAGTTGAATTGTCCACAATTAGTATATGTGTAACGTATCAAGGTAATCAATATAGGGATTCTATGTATTAATGGGCTGATTATGATGTATTTGCAATTTGAATCATGGGAGTAATGTAAAGCGCTGGGTAACCCTTATTGATAAATAATTGGGTCGAGGCCTTTTTAGATATGTATTACCCTTTATGGGAATATGTCTTATGAACTGTTCATGAATAATGGTCTTATGAAGGTTTTATTGTTTTATTTTGATGTACGCTGCGCAGCGGTGATATAGAGCCAGCACGCTTTGGTGGTAACTTAGCAACAGGAGAGGACATAGTTGCGGGGGGAGCGCTGCGCAGCCATAAGAACTTCACGTCAATGCTGTCCTCCAGCCCCTGAATGAGTCACGGAGTGTGACGAAACGCGTAGGGCGGAGTCGGAGGAGCGCATTGACGTCACCCTGAAGCAGGGCAAGCAGTAGGAGCGAGTGGCTCTGTATCATCCGCGGTGGAGCCCGAACTTGTGTCCATTGAACTGTAAGCCTGCTGGATGCCTGTATTTTAATAAATGGATATGTGTTCATCATCTGCTTCAATCTCCTTGGCTGGCGAGGCAGTATGGTGTGATATGCAATAGAGCAAGACGCTCTTTCGGGATTGAAGTATGCGCAGTGAATAATCCGAAAAAAGTGAGGTACTGAACCCTTTTTTTACTTAGGCGACTTCTCTTCTCAATAACAATGCCTCCGAATGCGTTAAAGGCAGTGATGCTCATCCAGATTCCGGATATCCGAGTAACCCGGATATCCGACCATTTTTTACGCTATCCGGGTCAGAATCCGGATCCCGGATAGCTATAGAAATCCGGATAGCTATCTGCGGATAGTTTGACGCATGACCCAGATATCTGCGGATATCCGGATCCGAAATACTGTAACTAAGGTGATGACGTCCTGGAGCCAATCAGTGGGCTCCCAGCAGAAGCCCTAGCAACCAATCACAGAGGGGAACCCTGGCCAGCCCCACCTGACCTCATTGAGCCAATCAGAGGCCTCCTAGCCTAAGCCCTGGCACCCAATCACAGAAAGGAACACTGGCCAGCCCCCCTTGTATAATGAGGGCTGCCATGATGAGACAGATCGTTCTGGCTTGCTGTATGCTTCCTGAGAGACATGCTGCAGTGCTGGTGGCCTAGCAAGGGCTGCCTGTACACAATTATAAACCTAAAGCTGTTCATTGATTAACCCCTTCACTACTCTATAGTAATCGTTAATTAGCTTGACTGATGTCTCATAGTGTGACAGTTAGAGTGTGTGCTGCACAGCTGCAGTGCTGCTGCTGGGCCAAGGGCTGTACACAGTGATAAGCTCAGTGATTAACCCCTTCACTATCACTCCACTATTGTTAATTCATTAATGTGTTAGTGTGCACTAGTGTCTTCTGCTCTGCTGTCTGTCCCTCTGCACTTGTCACGTAGCACTTGCCAAGTGGCACTTGCCACTTGGCACGTGGCACTTGGCACGTGGCACTTGGCACATGTCACATGGCACTTGGCAAGTGCCACGTAACACGTGCCAAGTGCCACGTGCCAAGTGCCACGTGCCAAGTGCCACGTGACACTTGGCAAGTGCCACGTACCAGGTCCGTCATGCTCCTGGCACACATTACACCTGCTGCTGCTGCATTGCCCTGATCCTGCGGCCTGTGCAGCTCCCACTGCCAGGACAGGGTGCCACAGGCCACTGATACCACCTATATTTAACCCAAAACAAAATTGCAGCATCATTTTTTGGAGGTGTCTTGGCTGAAAACTGCCATGTCCCAGTTGTGCGGTTGGACTTTGGACACAATGTGGGCTGCACGACCGCTGTCTGGAATCTAGGCCTAATGTTAATTGACAGTCATTTTTTTGGGGGGGGGGAGGGGGGATTCTAAATCACCAGATTTTTAGTGTTTCCCTTTGCAAAATAATGATGATACATGCCTCATTTACCCTCAAAACCCCTTTTAAAGCTATTTAAAGGGCACTTCCGGTTTTTCTATCCAGATATCCGAATAGGCCAGATATCCGCGGATAATGCGACCGGATATCCGCGTTCACTTGGATACCTAAAAGGCCGGATTCGGATATCTGAACCGGATCCGGATATCTAGGTATCCGGATTGGGGTCAATTCGGATTTTAAAAAGCACTATCCGAGCAACACTAGCTAAAGGTCCTTTCTGACAGGAAGCTTGAGGCAGGGCAAGACAGAAGTTGTATGGCAAATTGTGACAGCTCTGGCCACAGGGGACGCCTGTGCACCCAGTAGTCCAAGGGTTCATCGCTGCTCACAGTGTCTACATCGACACTTAAGGCCAGGTATTCGGCTACCTGCCGGTCGAGGCGTTGGTGGAAGGTGGATCCGCATGTCCGAAATCACCATGAGATCGCTGGAGCATCCTGTTCTTGCCTGCGTGGACATGGGAGAAGGATTACTGGCAGTGGTACCTTTATTCCGTTGTGCTGTGACATCACCCTTAAACGCACTGTAAAGCATAGTTGCCAGCTTGTTCTGCAAGTGCTTCATCCTTTCTGCCTTCAGGTGAGTTGGAAACATCTCTGCCACTTTGTGTTTATACCGAGGGTCTAGTAGCGTGGCCACCCAGTACAGCTCATTCCCCTTGAGCTTTTTTTATACGGGGGTCCCTCAACAGGCTGGACAGCATGAAAGATGCCATCTGCACAAAGTTGGATGCAGACGTACTATCCATCTCCTCTTGCTCTTCTTCAGTGATGTCAGATAAGTTCTCCTCCTCCCCCCCAGCCACGAACAATACCACGGGAAAGTAAAGCAGCACAAGCCCCCTACGACGCCTGCTGCGGTTGTTCTTCCGCCTGTTCCCCCTCCTCCAAAAAAAAAAAACTTCCTCATCATCTTACTCCTCTTCCCCACACAAATCTGCCTTCTCCTCCCACCCCTATGTGCTGCCGCAGGTGTTGAGGAAACATCTGGTTCTGATGAGAATTGATCCCACAACTCTTCCTCATGTTCCTGTTCACGCTCCTCCACAGCTTAACCCACCAATCTATGCACGGCACGCTCCAGGAAGAAAGCATATGGGATCAAGCCGCTGATGGCGCCTTCACTGCGACTCACCAGGTTTGTCACCTCCTCAAACGGCCACATGAGCCTGAAAGCATTTCGCATGAGTGTTCAGTACTTTGGCGAGAACATCCCCAGCTCCCCAGAGCATGTCCTTTGACTGTAGTTGTAGAGATACTGTTTGACGGCTTTCTCCTGTTGTAGCAGGCGGTTGAACATCAGGAGGGTCGAATTCCTGCGAGTCGGGCTATCGCAAAACAAGCGTCTCACCTGTAAGTTGTTTTTTTTTGTCCGCTAAATATCGGCAAAGCGTGCCATGGCCGTGTAAGACCACCTGAAATGCCCATACACCTTCCTGGACAGCTTCAGGACGTCCTGTAAGCCTGGTTATTTAGACACAAATCTCTGAATTATGAGATTCAGCACATGTGCCATGCAGGGTACATGTGTCAACTTTCCCAAATTCAAAGCCGAAATGAGATTGCTGCCATTGTCACATACCACGTTGCCGATCTCCAGTTGGTGCGGGGTCAGCCACTGATCCACCTGTATGTTAAGAGCAGCCAGGAGAGCTGCTCCAGTGTGATGTCTAAGATGGCGTGACACCGTCATACCTGGCATGCAGCATAGGCCCTGGGGAGCTGGGGCTGTGTAGCTGGAGATGAGATCGCAGCACCAGTAGAGTTGAACTGCCACTCAGCCAAGGAAGAGGATGTAGCGGGAGGAGAGGAGGTGGCAGCAAGCCTGCCTGCAAGCCGTGAAGGTGTCACAACTAGGTCCGCTGCACAGCCACGTACTCCTGCTTGCCAGAGGTCACCAGGTTGACCCAATGGGCTGTGTAAGTAATGTACCTGCCCTGACCATGCTTGGCAGACCAGGCATCTGTGGTCAGATGGACCCTTGACCCAACGGTGTGTACCAGAGATGACACCACTTGCCTTTCAACCTTTTTGGAGAAATAATTTCAGCCTGGTATCTTCCACTGCGGTTTCCCAATGGGCACACATTTTCGGAAGGCCTCAGAGTCCACCAGTTGGTATGGTAACAGCTGACAAGCTAACAGTTCCGCCAAGCCATCTATCAGACCCCGGGCAAGAATGTGACAGGCAGACATTGGCTTCTTCCGCTCAAAGATTGCCCTCATACCTGGCTGCTGCTGTGTGCAGAGAAGCAGGAACTGCTCAAGGTGAGAGGCGGAGTGGAGAAGGGTGGCTGTGATTGTGAAGGTGCAATGGAGAAAGCGGCTGAAGATGATGCACCTGAAGGAGAAAGAGGAGAAGGAGGGTGGCTTGGCTTTTGTGTGCTGCTTTTTCTCTGGTGCTCTTCCCATTGCAGTTTGTGCCTTTTCTCCATGTGCCTTCATAAGGCAGTTGTCCCTACGCAGCTGTTGGCCTTTCCACGGCTCAATTTTTGGCGGCAGAGAGAACAGATGGCATTGCTCTGATTTAAGGCAGACGCACTAAAAAATTTCCAAACCACTGAGCCCCCCTGGGGTGATGGCACTATGGAGGCATCGGCAGATGACGTTGAAGGGCATGTTGGCTGGTTGTCCATAGGTGGCGATACATGGCGCCAGACACTGCCACCAGCTGTTTCTGAAAACGAGCTCCTCCTGCTTCTTTCAACAACTCATCTCCTCCTACTCCTCTCTGACTCCCCCTCTAACTGTCCCCCTGGTCATCTTGTTTCTTAGGATCCCACATGGCATCCGTATCCTAATAATCATCATAATCATCCTCCCCAGCTTCGCTTGCCTCAGACACCTTATAAACTGCACCAACAGCAGGTACTTCATCATCATCCTCCTTCTCCTCACACGTTACGTCCATAGTGTCGCCTAACTCAGACATATGAGGTGGTGTAACTTGCTTAGCGCCTTCATCTGGTTGTAACAATAATGGCTGTGAATCAGTTAATTCCCCACCAATTAACTCCTGCGAAGTGTCAAATGCAGCGGATGTGGTTCTTGTAGTAGCGCTGGTGGCTGCGGAAGATGAGGTGTTGTGTGTTAGTCAACCACGTCCTGACAATCTTGGGCGTTGATGGGACTTGCCTTCTTCTGAGCACTATAATTTGGTCTAGGGCCGCACGAAATCACGTCAGCACGACCTCGAACAGACCTGCTGAGTGGCCTGCCTCTACCTGTTTTGTCCATATTGGGGGAATGAAGTGAAAGGTATGCACTGACTTGACTAATACAATGTGCAGGCACACAGGTGCAGTGAAAGGTATGCAGTGACTGGTATAACAATACAATGTGCAGCTGTCACACAGGTGCAGTTAACAGGTATGCACGGACTGGTATATTACACAGCGTGCGTTCACACATGTACTGTGAACAATTATGTCGAGATGTAAGGTGATGAATGAACTGCAACATAGACAAAAAAAATGCAGTGAATTTCTCACTTGTGTTTTAATGTCCACATACTAATCACAAGTACTATTTGTGTCACCTATAAAGAATGAGCTCAATACTGCGGCAGTGGCCTAGGTGGGTGGGAGACTTTGCGCTGGTTGACTGTGGGCTGGGTGGAGGATTGTTGGGTGGGAGACAGCTGAGTGGGGTTGATACTGTAGGCTGGGTTGAAGACTGCAGACTAGAAGGGTGGCTGTGTGGGAGACTATAAACTGGGTGGGATATGACTGGGTGGGAGACTGCAGGACAGGTGGTTGGAAAACATCAGGCATGAGCTGTATAAACCAACTCGCCTCCTCCTCCTTGTGCTTCTCCTCTCCCGGGACTAGATATAAGCAATGGAGGGCCCCACCACCTTTCCTACCCTTCCACTTTTAAACTCCAAGCCAACTTCATACTTCACCATCCGTATTGGCAGTGGGGTTATGTTTCTGACCAGCTGTGCAGGGATGCTCATCCAGATTCCGGATATCCGGGCAACCCAGATATCCAACCATTTTTACACTATCCGGCCGGATCTGGATTCCAGATACTTGGGCCTAAATCCGGAATTATGGATAGCTATCTGCGGATATTTGGCCGCATAACCCGGATATCCGCGGATATCCGGATCCGAAATACTGTAACTAAGGTGATGACGTCCTGGAGCCAATCAGAGGGCTCCCAGCAGAAGCCCTAGCAACCAATCACAGAGGGGAAACCTGGCCAGCCCCACCTGACCTCATTGAGCCAATCAGAGGCCTCCTAGCCTAAGCCCTGGCACCCAATCACAGAAAGGAACACTGGCCAGCCCCCTTGTATAATAAGGAGGGCTGCCATGATGAGACAGATCGTCCTGGCTTGCTGAATGCTTCCTGAGAGACATGCTCCAGTGCTGGTGGCCTAGCAAGGGCTGCCTGTACACAGTTATAAACCTAAAGCTGTTCATTGATTAACCCCTTCACTACTCAATAGTAATCGTTAATTAGCTTGATTGATGTCTCATAGTGTGACAGTTATGCTGGGTACACACGGGGGACTTTTGTCTCTCTAGAGACGAGACTAGCGTTTGTGTATTGTATTGTGTATGGAGTCCCTGTCGCTAGTCCGCATACACACGGCGGACTAGCGACAGTTGCGTCAAAGTTGCGGCGACAGCTGTTGCCGGCGATTGACCAAGTCAATCGCCCAGCGACAGCTCAGACTAGCAACTGTTCATGGCACATGCAGCATACACACGGGGATCTGTTGCTGCAACATGCGCGTGCCACGCGGTTGCAGCGACAGTTGTAACCCGTGTGTATGTACCATTAGAGTGTGTGCTGCAGTGTTGCTGGGCCAAGGGCTGTACACAGTGATAAGCTCAGTGATTAACCCCTTCACTATCACTACACTATTGTTAAATCATTAATGTGTTAGTGTGCACTAGTGTCTTCTCCTCTGCTGTCTGACTGTCACTCAGCACTTGCCAAGTGGCACGTGGCACTTGGCACTTGGCACGTCCAACATGCTCCTGGCACACGTTACACCTGCTGCATTGCCCTGCTGCCTGTGCCGCCCCCACCGCCAAGCCAGGGTGCCACAGGCCACTGATACCACCTATATTTAACCCTAAACACAATTGCTGCATAATTTTTGGGAGGTGTCTTGGCTGAAAACTGCCATGTCCCAGTTGTGCGGTTGCACTTTGGACACAATGTGGGCTGCACGACCGCTGTCTGGAACCTAGGTCTAATGTTAATGTTAATTGACGGCCATTTTTTTTTGGGGGGGGGGGGGATTTGAAGTCCCCACATCATCAATTTGTGTCCCCCTTTGTAAAATAATGATGATACATGCCTCATTTACCCTAAAAACACATTTTAAAGCTATTTAAAGGGCACTTCCGGTTTTTCTATCCAGATACCCGAATAGGTCGGATATCCACGGATAATGCATCCGGATATCTGCGTTCACGCAGATATCTAAAAGGTCTAATTCGGAAATCCGAACCGGATCCGGATATCTGGGTATCTGGATCCGGATCCGGATATCTGGGTATCTGGATCCGGATCCGGATATCTGGGTATCTGGATCCGGATCAATTTGGATTTTAAAAAGTAATATCCGAGCATCCCTGCAGCTGTGTGGTGGAAGTTGGCTTTCACTGGGCCTTTGGCTTTAAGGAGCCAACATTGGACAACACACACTGCCCTTGTCTAAACCACTTTCCATCTGGCTGGAGATACTTGGATAGATCCCAAAACAGGAATATTTATTTCTGCAGAAGTATCAAAGTACTAGGGCTAGGAATTAAGAGCATGTGCCCCGGACCTTTAACCCTAACAATGCCACTGTTAGTAGCCCAGACAGTCAATTATTCTCTATCTATCACGCTGGTGCGTGATGAGCTAGCGTTAGGTACATGAGGTAGCGTACAGGTAAACAGTGCTGCTCATTAGGATTCAGGATATCCGGGTAACCCGGATAATCTGAACGTTTTCAGCTATCCGACCGAATTCGGATTCCGGATACCTGGGCCCAAATCTGGAATGCAAACCGCAGATAGTTGGTCGCATGGCCGGATATCATGCGGATATCCGGTTCCGGGTACTGTTACCATGCAGATGACGTCCATGACGTCATTCAGCCAATCAGAGGGCTCCCAGACTAAGCCCAAGCAACCATTCACAGAGGGGAACCTTGGCCAGTCCCTCCTGTATATAAGGAGGGGGCCATGATGAGAATCTCGTCCTTGCTTTGTGACTGCCACTGAGAGACAACTCCAGTGTGTTTGGCTGAAGCAAGTGCATCATCTGAGTGATAAACCCAGTGTTTTTACACTTAAACACCTTCTCTACACTATTGTTATACTGTGTTGTAGTTAGCTCATCTGTGTATAGTTTGTTAGTGTCAATCTGTCAGTCAGTCTTTCAGCTGCAGCAGCTGCCTGTGCCTGCTAGTTAGGTCCTGTGTCTTTGTCTGTGTGTGCTGCTGTGTATGCACACAGTCCAGGTAGGTTCCTTGCTGCTGGCTGGCCTGCTATTAGCCTTAGTAGTTAGGTAGGTAGGATTACTGTGTTATATTGTGTAGTTAGTGCAGAGCTATTAGTTGTTAGAGAGTGAGAGTAGTACTGTGTTAGCTGCTACTACAGATTATTGCAGTGCTGCAGCTGCTGTGCTGCTGACTGAGCAGTGTCAGTGTGTCTTGTTGTATTCTGCTGTCGGTCACTCCGTGCTGATTCACAGTCCAAGCCCGCCGCCGCTAATAAAGTACAAGTACCCCACACATCATCTGTGATGTCATCAACAGTCTTGTACTATGTCTGGCACTGGCAGCCAGGGGAGGGGCAGCAAGGTCAAGAGGAGAGGGAGCAACATTGCGGCCTCCGTCAGCAGTTCTGCCGCATCAGTCTCCATTCCGCCGCTACCCACTGGCCGACCAGCTGTTAGGGAGAGTCACGCTGCAGAGACGCAGCAGCGGACATTTTCAAGCAGGGTCAGCGGCGCAAATTGGAGGAGAAAGAGGGCGTGCCTGTGATGCAGTTGATGGTAGATGACGACGAGCACAATAGTGAGGCCACCACTAGCCCTAGAGAAAACATTCTGAGCAAAATTGGCTTTGCCGAAGAGTCTAAGATGCTGACAGTAATTGTTGGGGGGGGAACCCGTCCATGATGTGTCAGCAGAAGAGGAGTTTGAGGCGGGCTCATCATCCCAGCAGTTTGAGGAGGGGGAGTTTGATGTTGATGCTGAGGTGAAGGACCCGGACTACCAGCGACCAGAGGGGGATGTCAGCTCTGACTCTGAGGAGGAGGATTCAGTGGTTCTGGCACACAGGATCAGCATTGCAGGGATTGGCAGTGGCACTACTACCACCAGCCGCACCACTCAACCCCAGGCCCCAACCACCATTGGGAGAAAATCCGCATCAGCATCCCATTCTGAGTGACGTTAGGGCAAACTGCAATCCCCAATATGGCAGTTTTTCATCTGCTCTCACTTGATGGCAAGTTTGTAACTTGCAATGTATGCCATGTGAAGCTGAGCAGAGGGTCTAGCCCCTCCACTTATGGCACCTCCAGCTTCATCAACCATCTGGCCAATTAACACCAAACGGAGCATTTAGAGTTCAAGAGGCTAAAGGAAGCTGGTTCTGGCCCTTGCAGAGGTCAGAGCACCATAACCCCCTTTGCCACTCCTGCTGACACTGAGGCCTGTTCAGGCAGCCAGTCCTCCTCAGTGGTCTCCTCTGCTCCCTTCCTCAGCTTCCCGTGCAAGCCTAAAACCTCCACCAGACCCTGCTGAGTGACTCTTTTGTGGTCAGGGCTCAGCCTCCCAGCAGTCGTCGCATGCGCCAGCTGAACGGCTTGCTTACACGGGCCATGTCCTCCCAGCTCCTCCCGTACTCGTTTGTGCAGGAAGGGAGCCAGATGCGTGCGCTCCTGCAGTGCGTAGTGCCGGATTGGCCAATACCCAGCCGGCACTACTTCGCACGCACGGCCATCCCAGCACTGCAAAGGCCAACGTGGAACGTGGGCTTGACCATGCGGTGGGTGTGCGCGTCCATGTGACAATAGACTCATGGAGCAGCCGGTTCAGGACAGGCCACTATCTGACCTTCACTGCACACTGGGTCAGTTTGCTGGAAGGGGGTGAGGAGGGGACAGTAACATCATCACCCCAGTGGGTGGTGCCACCCCGCAGCAGAGTCAGGGGAAGTGCAGCAGGTTCCAGCTCTGATCCGGTTCCAACCTCTGGCAAACCCGCCACCAAACACCCCCGCCTCAGCAGCAGCGTGAAGGCCCACCACTGCCAAGCGCTGCTGCAGATGGTCACCCTGGGGAAGAACAAGCTTACGGCAGACCATGTCCTGGCCAAGCTCCGAGAGCAGGAGAGGAGTGGGCTGACCCCCAGAGGCCTCAGAGTCGGAATGGTGGTGGCCGACAATGGGGCAAACCTGGTTGCCGCCATCCACCGGGAAAACCTCACCCACATCCTCTGTCTGGCCCACGTCCTGAACCTGGTGGTGCAGAAATTCTTGCGCATCTACCAGGGGATGAACACTCTTTTGGGAGCGGCAAGGAAAATCGTGGGTCATTTTCGCTGATCGGGTGGTGCCACAGCGTCCCTGGAAGCTGTGCAGCTGGAGCTGAACCTTCCATGGCACCGGCTCATCATAGACGTTCCAATACGCTGGAATTCCACCCTGGTAATGTTGGAACGTCTGGTTGAACAGAGGCGGGCTGTCAACCTCTACCTGGCCAAAGCCACCATGCAGGCCAACTTGTCTGGGACCGGCACCACCCACCTCCCGGACATCATCCTCAGTGCTGATTGGAGAAAAATGCAGCTGGTGTGCTTGGTGCTGTCACCCTTCCTGGAGGCCACCTACATGGTCAGCCGGGACCATGCGTCGCTGTGTGAGTGGGTGACCATGGTGTGCATGCTGGAAAAGGCCCTCGATGCTCTGCTGGAAGTGGGAGAGGAAGCCTTGATCCAGCAGGAGCAGCAGCAGGAGCAACAACCTTCGCAGTCCACCTCTGTGCAGCAGGAGGAGAGGTTTGAGGACTTGGAGGAGTTGGCGGTCCCTGACCTTGAAGCGGAGGGGGCACAGCGGAGTGCAGCTGCAATAGTGCGGGAGGGGAGAGAGCAAGATGAGGCTCTCAGAGGAGGAAGACATCACTGTCAGCAGGGCAGAAGTTAATGGGTCAGCAGAGATGGCAGCCCTCTTCCCCATGGCAGCGCACATGCTGCAGTGCCTGCGCACAGACCCAAGGGTGAAGCAGATGCGTGCTCGGGAGGACATCTGGATCACCCTGATGCTGGTGGACCCACGGCTGAAGGGGAAGCTGGCTCAGTTCCTGCCTGTAGGAGGAGACCCTGTGCGCCAAATGAGGGACTTGCAGCGGATTCTGGTTCAGCGCTTGAAGGAAGCCGGCCCCAGACTCCCACCCCCCCTGCTTTCACAGTCCAGCCAGCACAGCAGCAGGTGCCTGCATCCAGCAGCAGCAGGAGCCCAACAAACCTGCTGTCTCTGACAAAGGTGCTCTATGCCACGCCAGTACCGCTGCCTACAGAGGAGGTGCCTGCAGCAGCATCCGGCTCTCAAAGCCAGAACCAGCACCTGACCCAGATGGTAGCCGACTATATGGAGTCCTACAGCGGGCTTGACACCGACACCCATGTGGACCCCTTGGAGTACTGGGTCAAGCACCTGGATATCTGGAGCGAGCTGGCGCAGTACGCCCTGGAAGTGCTGTGTCTTGCCCACCTTTTTTTTTCTATTATTACTTAGTATTTATATAGCGCCAACATATTACGCAGCGCTGTACAGTGTGTATGTGTATGTATACATGTATGTATATATATAATATATATATATATATATATATATATATATATATATATATATAATATTATTGTCTTGTCACTAACTGTCCCTCAAAGGAGCTCACAATCTAATCCCTACCATTGCCATATGTCTATATTATGTAGTGTAAGTACTGTAGTCTAGGGCCAATTTTAGGGGGAGCCAATTAACTTATCCGTATGTTTTTGGAATATGGGAGGAAACCAGGGTGCCCGGGGGAAACCCACGCAGACACGGAGAGAACATACAAACTCTTTCCAGATAGTGCCTTCCAGCGTGATGTCAGAAAGGTGCTTCAGTGCGGCCGGTGGCGTGGTCACTGAGAAGCGTTCTTGTCTGTCCAGCCAGTCTGTGGACAGAATGACTTTTTTAAAAAATTAACCAGGCTTGGGCGGTTGGTGAGTTCCTGGTCCCTGTTGTTGGCAAGAGGGGGAAATGAAGTGGCTGAGTGGGAATCGCTATGCCTGCTTCACCACCCTTTACCACCAAAACCTCCTGACTCCCTCTTGATTAAGCCAGGTTAAAACATTTTTTACAGCCAACACACTAAGTGCCATGGTGAACTATGTAAACACAATAGCTGTGTAATTTTTTTGGAGGTGTCTGTGCTGTCCGAGTTTTGGGGAGGCCCCAACTGCGGCAGTACGACCGCTTCCTGGAACCTCTCCTGTTTTAATATTTTACCTGTGCCGTGGTACCAACACTAGGTGCCATAGCGATTATATGAACACAATAGCTGTGTAATTTTTTGGAGGTGTCTGTGCTGTCCAAGTTGTGGGGAGGCCCCAACTGCGGCAGTACGACCGCCTCCTGGAACCTAGTCCTGATGTTAATTGACAGCCATTTTTTTTGCGGGGGGGGGGGGGGGGGGGATTTTAAGTCCCCACATCATCAATTAGTGTTTCCCTTTGCAAAATAATGATGCTAAATGCCTCATATACCCTAAAAAACATTTTTAAAGCAGTTTAAAGGCCACTTCCGGTTATCCATCCGGATATCCGAATCTGTCGGATACTGGGGTCGGATATCCGACCCGGGTTCGGATTGGAAAATTTTTGATCTAGATATCCAACCCGGATTGGATAGAGGGGTATCTAGATCTGAATTAGTTCCAGATAGTTAAAACCAACCGCCCAAGCCTGGTTCATTTTTAAAAAAGTCAGTCTGTCCACAGGACAGACAAGCGCTTCTCAGTGACCACGCCACCGGCCGAACTGAAGCACCTATCTGACATCATGCTGGAAGGCGGGCAGGACAGCACTTCCAGGGCGTACTGCGCCAGCTCGCTCCAGATATCCAGGTGCTTGACCCAGTACTTTAAGGGGTCCACAGGGGTGTCGGTGTCAAGTCCGCTGTAGGACCCCATATAGTCGGCCACCATCCGGGTCAGGTGCTGGTTCTGGCTTTGAGAGCCGGATGCTGCTGCAGGCACCTCCTCTGTAGGCAGCGCTACTGGCGTGGCGTAGAGCGCCTTTTTCAGAGACAGCAGGTTCTCTCCCTTCTCTAATAACTGCAGCCACACGAGTGAGTGAAATGGCTGACGCTGCCTGCGGTTGATAAGGGGGGGGGGGGAGCTCCAGGAGGTAGTGTAGCCTGACTGGCTACCTATGTGCCTGCTGACTAATGTAGAGGGTCAAAGTTGACCCTAATGATGTAGTATAGGGGGTGGGTCGAACTCGCATAAAGTTCACGTTTGTGAACCAGCGAAGTTCGCGTGTGAACTGTTCGGGCCATCTCTATCACTGAAGTCTCCACCATTTGCCGGCACCGGTGACCAGCTAATTATTAACTAGACAAATAGCTCTGCGGCTGCGCGGCCGTTGCCGCGCACGTCCTCGCTCCCACGCACTTCATCGGCAGCTTACATAAGCTTAAAGAAAAGTTTGTACTGCACAGTAAGCTCCCGATGACTCGCGCGGGCACGCAGCCGCAGAGCTATTCATCTAGTTAGATGAGTGATTAACTTTTCACCGGCGGTAACGAACTGCGGAGGCTTCAGTGACGGCGTGGGACTTAATAGCTGCAGGGGGCCAGTAGAAGCCCCAGGTAAGTGACACTTTTTGTTTTATTTTACACCCCACAGAACCCATTTAAAGCGGAACTGTACAGCTAACTTTAAAAAAAAAAACTATTATGTAACCTTTACTTTCAATTAGTTAGTTTGATTGAGCAGTTCAGCCGCCTGACTTCCAGCCACAAGCGCCATTCAGCTGTGGCAGCATTAGGGCCTGCACACACTACTGCATCTGCGCTGCATTTTAAATCACATGTGTTTTTAGAATCGCAAGGTCTTTTGAAAAAATCATGAAAATCGCGATGAACTGTAAACACTGGTGCAAGATCTTTTTAGAAAAACACAATCACAGTGACTGCTGTGGTTTTTAAACATTGTATTTGAAAAAATGCAAGAAAAACTCAATGCACAGCAACCAATTTATTTGGATGCAACTACATGGTGGGGATTGGGGGACATTTTATCCATTACCTGTGTCGGGCACTAGCAAGTGACTGGCCAGTGGAGGGGAGCAGCTAACAGGCGGTGAATTCCCTGCTTTCAGCTGCTTGTGGAAAATGGCCCTAAACATTACAGCATTCGTAGTTCTTGTTCCAGAGAATTTCCCACCGCTTGCTGCCCACAGAAACATGAAAAAATAAAAGCAACATTTTATTTATTATTGTAGGGAAGGTGTACCATTTCTGGGAGGTTTTCATTGTAATCTGTTGAGAACACTCTCTTCAATCTCTTCCCCACAGGTGTGAAATCTCTGCAACAAAAACAGTTTAAAAACCATGTAGAAGTCTGTATTGCCTTAAGCTTCGCACACACGCCTGACTTAAGTTGGCTGAGGCAGCTTATAACAACTGCCCCAGCCAAAAATCGACGACCACTAATGCCCAACCCATGATGGATCTACTCAACCCCAACGACACCGATTCCCCCTACCGTCCCCCACCCACGCAAATTACTTTGTTTGCGCTAATCCCCTGCCTGCTGCATGATGTGACGCATGCGCTGTCCACCCGCATGGCAACACATCGCATTCACAGCTGCACAGCTGACACGAATCTGTGCAGCCCAACCCAGCAATTTCACCCAAGGGGATCAGGTGCTGATCCATGACGGATGACATGCATTGGAAGTATGTACGAAAAAAAAGAAATCGGACTCATCCATGAAGCGCATAAGCTTTTTCTTTTTATTAGATTTGTCTCCTCTTCCTTATATTTGTTTTGGACTCTGCACTTGGGATAGAGGCTTTGTGTGCTATTTAATTTGCTTTGGGCTTCCACATACACAAAGCTTTATATTTTCACCAAAAAACTGATATTGTTTATCTGAACTCGTACATGTTTCATTGTAATTACAAGCTAAGCAGGAAAAAAATTCACATGGAGCCAAATATATTTTTTTGTATAAATGTATAGGTGAAAATAAGCAAAAAAGGAAAAAAAAGACTTGATATAAATGTTTATTGTATTATTAAAGTAACCTATAAAACCTAATCTCTACATATTACACATCTACGTATCCACCAATGCTGGTGGAGCTATGACTTTTTTCTCTTGTCGTCATTCAACAAAAATAAGATTAGAGATACCAGTTACCAAGAAAATCCATCCTAAATACTAAGTCTGCTTGTAACCTGGTCATGTAACGCCACTTATGCTAATCTGGGAAAACAAATGTTGTCTGTGAAAGCCTCTAACTGCTTGGTGGAGTCCTAAACACATGCAGGAGGATTAAAAAGATTAGGAGCTGTAAATGGTCACGCCTCCTTGACTGAATATCACAAATGCCTATTTTCAGAGCAGGATGAACTACAACATGCCTTCATCTGACTTCCAAGTCCCAACCTCTTCATATTCCATTCAAACATTTCTATTTGAATACATATTTGCTTTCCTTACTGGAGATGGTTAATCAGATTAAAAATTATTTTGAGTTAATAGACTATTAAAAAGGACCGATTAAATCCCACCTTGTCTTTACTCGATTGGGCCAGTTTCAGGCAGTTTACAGCAAAAATAAATAAATAAAAAGCAGAGATACCTAGATTTTTTATTATTTGCCACAGTCAAATAATACATGTTCAATGTTGTGGACTCCGTGGGGGTTCCTTCCTGGTTGTCTGGATCACATCCTTTCTTGGACCATACCTCTCTACAGAGGATGAAGCAGGAGATGGGGCAAGTGGCAAACCAACCATGTATTGTTGAAGGAAGGAATAGTGGAAATCCATGCTATGCTCACCTCACAAACAACAGTGTAGGATAGTGTAATGTGCTTACCTTCCAGCGGCAGGTCCTGCGGCATCTCCGACGTGTTCCGGGCGAGCGGCGGGGCTTCTGCGCTGGAGTCTTCTGGCGGCATCCCTAGCATCCCTCCAGCGGTGTCTTGTAACTCGACCTTTGGGTCGCGCACGAGTTTGAGTGAGCCTTATAGGCTCAGGAGGAGGATCTAGGATGACTGCAGGTGATGTCACTAAGTGACATCACCAAATGGGAGTGAGTACTGGTTGGGTAATTTTTGTATATAAGGCCAGAGCATTCAGTGCTCGCTGACCTTGATACTAATCAGTTCGCTGGTTCTAGGTCTAGCTAGCTACTTTGAGCTACATTGATATATTGTGTAGACGCACAATATATATGTACTCCAGTTAGTAAGGCCCTGTTCACACTGCACGCGTTTCCAGCCGGGTTTTGGAAACGCGTGCAGGTGGCCGACACACACGACATCAGACAGTGCATAGAGTGCACTGTCTGATGTTCACACTGCATGCGGTCCGGGAACGCATGCTGCACGCATTTTTTGGCAAAACGCGTGGCTGTCCCATTCACTTTTCAGTGATGGGATCAGCCACGCAACGCATACAAACGCGGATGGCGTGCGTTCGTACGCGCTGCGTTCCACGTGCGTGCCCGTCCGCGTTTGTAATGTGAACGAGGCCTCAGTCTTTATTATTTTAGTATATATTCTCGTAATATTATTGTAACCTCATATTGTTTATATTCTGTGTACCGACCTCTCGCTTGCCTCCTGACCTCGCTTGTCTAGTCCTTCTGTACCGCTGCTACCTGATATACGTTACCGACTCTGCCTGTCCCTGACTCTGTTACTGCTTAATCCTTGCAATATATGACTGACATCTGACTCACGTGTATAGCCCTGCTCGAATATTTGACTATGATTTAGCTTACTGCCTTGTACCTAGATATCTGTGACCTGAACTTGACCTTAGCCAGATTTGACTTCGCTCTACACTATTGTTGTATTTACCTGTACGCTACCTCACGTACCTAACGCTAGCTCATCACGCACTAGCGTGATAGATAGAGAATAATTCACTATCTGGGCTACTAACAGTGGCATTGTTAGGGTTAAATATCTGGGGCACATGCTCTTAATTCCTAGCCCTAGTACTTTGATACTTCTGCAGAAATAAATAGTCCCGTTTTGGGATCTATCCACGTATCTCCAGCCAGATGGAAAGTGGCTCAGGCAAGGGCAGTGTGGGTTGTCCAATGTTGGCTCCTTAAAGCCAAAGGCCCAGTGAAAGCCAACTTCCACCACACAGCTGGTCAGAACATAACCCCACTGCCAATACGGATGGTGAAGTATGAAGTTGGCTTGGAGTTTAAAAGTTTCAGGGTAGGAAAGGTGGTGGGGCCCTCCCTTGCTTATATCTAGCCCTGGGAGAGGAGAAGCACAAGGAGGAGGAGGCGAGTTGGTTTATACATCTCATGTCCCAGCCTGATGTTTTCCAACCTCCCGTCCTGCAGTCTCCCACCCAGTCATATCCCAGTTTACAGTCTCCCACACAGCAACCCTTCTAGTCTGCAGTCTTTAACCCAGCCTACAGTATCAACACTACTTAGCTGTCTCCCACGGTCCCACCCAACAATCCTCCACCCAGCCCACAGTCAACCAGCACAAAGTCTCCCACCCACCTAGGCCACTGCCGCAGTATTAAGCTCATTCCTTATAGGAGATACAAATAGTACTTGTGTATTCATCTTTAGATTAGTATGTGGACATTAAAACGCATTTGAGAAATACACTTTTTTTTGTCTATGTTGCAGTTCATTCACCACCTTCCATCTTGACATCCTGTAAATGGGCTGATAAATATTTGCGTGCTTAAACATAGAATAATAAAATTTGTTTTCCCTGCTGTTTTGCTTGACGTTCCATGTTTGGATGAAAATATCTATTGCAAGGGAACAAGGGTTTTGCAAGTCAAATTCTGAGCTGTCCTGTAACTCTTACATAGCAGAGACAGAGAGAAACAGGGCTGTTTTACTTTACTGCTTTTATTGGTAAGATTTGTGTTTACTGCGATACCCTGGTGCATATTTGTATCTTTTACACCAATCACAATTCAAATTAGAATTTCAAGGTAAACAACTAAACAGCTGAATATATAGTTGAAGTATAGCATACATTAAAGAAATACTGGGGGGGGGGGGGGTCGGGGGAAAATGAGTTGAACTTACCCAGGGCTTCTAATGGTCCCCCGCAGACATCCTGTGCCCGCGTAGCCACTCACCGATGCTCCGCCTTCGGTTCACTTCTGGAATTTTAGACTTTGAAGTCTGAAAACCACTGCGCCTGCGTTGCCGTGTCCTCGCTGCCGCTGATGTCACCAGGAGTGTACTGCGCAGGCACAGACCATACTGGGCCTGCAAATGACACTCCTGGTGACATCAGCAGGAGCGAGGACATGGCAATGCAGGTGCAGTGGTTTTCCGACTTTAAAGTCGTAAATTCCAGAAGTGAACTGGAGGCAGGTTCGGAGCATCGGTGAGTGGCTGCGCGGGCACAGGGTGTCTGCGGGGGACCATTAGAAGCCCCGGGTAAGTTCAGCTCATTTTCCCCCGACCCCACCTAAAGTATTCCTTTAAATTTATTGCTTGAAAACAAAAAAAATGCGTCATTGGGCCACTGCTCAAATATTAGCCTTAAAATACAATAGAAACCTGATGCAATGATTGACTATACTAGTGATTAGACTGTAAGCTCCTCTGGAATAGTTAGGCTTAGTTAAAACCGCAAAATGCAGTTGCAATTATAGCACATAATGATTATGATTTTCAGAATAATTATTAAATAAATGTGCATTTTTGCACATTCAATTAAACTGAATTGCTCCAAAAATGCTACATGCAGCATGTTTGTGATTTTAACCACATCGCAACGCTACTGTGGTAAAGTCCTTACACTAGCTAAGCCTTTTTTGAAAAGTGAGCGATTTGCGCTCAAGTGCTCTTAATATGAATCAGCCCTCAGAAGCATAACTTTATACCCTAAAACACTATGGAAGATTTTAATGCTGTGCAAATACACAATGATAATAATGCTGACATAAACAGCATTATCTTTTCCTCCTCACTGGTTAGGATGACACCATGGGCAATGTCTCAGGGTGAAAATTGGCAAAGAGATCATCATTGTTCTCCTTCCCTAGCCTTTCCCCCCTCCCCCCGTGGGCAACAAGCCTTAACCCCATGGCCACCTCCCCAAACTTATCCTCCAAGCGAATTTGTGCACCTGCTAAATTGATAATGACCCCAGTGTCTGCTTCTTAGCAGGTGCACGAATTGCTCTATTTTTAGCTGTTCCACTGAAGTCCTATATTACAAAGCATGCTACAGGGAGTAGTCAGGAATTTGGAGCAGGTCTGACACTGAACAAGGAGGCCTCATGCTGCATGCAAAGCTCTGGATGAGATTTTAACCACTTCACTTCTGAGGGGTTTTTCCCCTTCTGTACCAGAGCAATTTTTCTCCTTTCAGCGCTCCTTTCATTCATGACTAAACAATCTATCTTGTTTGTTTTTTTTCACCACCAATTAGGTTTTCTTTGGGTGATGCATTTTGCTAAGAATTATTTTATTCTACATGTATTTTAACTGGAAAAATAAGAAAAAAAAAATGGAAACAAATCATTATTCCTCAGTTTTCGGCCATTATAGTTTTAAAATAATACATACTACTGTAATTAAAACACACACATTTGATTTGCCCAGTTATGCTTATTGCAACATTTAAAATATTTCCCTAGTACAATGTATGGCACCAATATGTTATTTGGAAATAAAGGTGCATTTTTTTCAGTTTTACTGTTTACAAGCCCATATTTTCAAAATTAACAGTAATATACCCTCTTGACAGACTTATTAAAAAAATTAAACTATTTATATATTTTCTTTTTAACCACTTCACCCCAGAGGGGTTTTTACCCTAATGGACAAGTGCGATTTTCACCTTTCAGTGCTCATCCCTTTCATTTGCCAATAGCTTAATCACTACTAATCACAAGGAAATGATCTATATCTTGTTTTTTTTCACCACCAATTGGGCTTTTGGGGTTGATATTCGTTTGAAGTAACTACTTTATTTTCTATGCATTTTAAAGGGGAAAAACAACAACAAAATGAAAAAATACACTATTTCTCCAATTTCATCCCCTATAGTTTTAATATAAACAATGCTACCATACATAAAACCCACACAGTTTATCTGCCTATTTGTCCTGGTTATCACAAGGTTTTAATTATGTCCCTAGTACAAAGTATGTTGACAATATATTATTTGGAAATGAAGGTGTATTTTTTCATGGTGTTTTTTTTTTTTTCACTATTTTCATGTGCACGCGCACACGCACAGCGGCAGCAGCACTGTCTGGCTTATAAAAACTTCCTGGAGCTGTTAAGAGGCTCTAGCAGGACGTTTTTATACATCTTTTATTGCAAAAAAAATATTTGGGTACTATGTGAGAGTGTGGGAGGGAAGGAATTAATTTTTAAATTGAAAGTGTGGGTCTTTTTATTAAAATGTATGTAGGTGTAATTTTATTATTTGGCCACAAGTTGTCATCGCGCATTATTTCCTATTAGCGTACTATAAGTACATGAACAGGAAGTAATGCATGGATGTGTTACTACGTATTACTTCCTTAGTTACAAATGACCGCGTTTCTATTTATTCATCTCCCCTCTAACAGGTGGCGGCAAGAACACGCGCGGGAGCGAGTGGAGGCGGCGGCCTTTGGATTCAATTGACGATTATCTACTTCCCTGCGCAGGAACTGAAGTCCTGCAGGATGTAGATAATCTGACGCAAATCACAGAAAAAGTGATTAAGTAATATGCTAGTTTTGTATATCATCAAAAGTAAGTGCAATATTAGTTTCATTTCTTAAATAAAAGAAGCAGTTTTGCATTATAGGCTTTTACGCTCAGAAGTCAAAAGCAACAAAATGATGAACAAGGTAAACACTTCAAGACAGATGTTAGATGGAAGTGGCTTTAGCAGCTATGACCCTTTGTAATGTGTGAGTCCAGCATTTAAGCAGTTTTGTCATGGGCAGCACCAGGAGCCAATCGTGCAAAATGTCTATACATCAAGATAAATATGTGCAAAATAATACACTTATACTTCAAGGTGCAGGAAATTCAACCACTGATATGGTTTATGGAGGAAAACCTGCCTCCGCTCGGGTCTGTAAAGTTCCATAGAGGTTGCGCTCCTGATAGATTGGGTAATTCCTGAGGTTAAGGGCTAATAAAAACATATAATCCTCTATATAATAAAACCCCTCTGTCCCTGTGTGTGCTGTGTCTGTGTAGCTGTCTGTGCTTTATGCTACTGCGCATGTGATCCAGCCTCGGAGAGACAGGAGGACGGGGCCAGGGAGCCGGGCAGGTGTGCACGGCGATAAACACAGACCTAGATCCCGTTTTTAAATGGGTTTAGGTCTGCTAGTTTCCAAATAAAGGTGTGATTTTATTGAGGTGGTCAAGTTGCCTACTTTTCAGCTAAGAGGCACTTTTTGATTTTTATTAATTTTTTTTACAGTTTAAAAAGGCTATATTTAAACCAAAAGGAAAACAATACAAGCACACAAGTGATCTTCACAGGAATAACATAACAAATCCATAGAATACAAATTACAGGAATACAGAGGTTTCAGATATAAATATCGTCAATACGGCCATATATAATTAACCTAAAAAACTGCACAATCTTAAATCTTCTCGGGGCAAAGTAAAAACTTGAGCCAGAGGCACCAATGCACTAGAACACAGTCGATCACAATATGTTGACCAGGCCTCCCAGATAAAATTAAATTTGTCCAGATTGTCAATAGAAGCATAAAAGAAAATATTAATCGTGTTCATTTGATCTGGGATTCTAGAGATTGACCGATCCACTGACTTCTATTTAGAAGCAATCGCCCATAAAGCAGCCAAAAGTAGGTGTCTATATAGTTTCAGGTAAGCTGAAGGGACTTTGGAGTTGGGGTAAAACAGGGCCTGCTTCTTGATAATGGTAAGGGTAACCGGGAAGATCAAGGAAGCCAAAGTGTTCCAATCTGCCCAGAACCTTTGGGATGCAGGGCAATCCCAACATTTTTCAGAAAGAGTAACCAGGCCCCCACAACCCCAAAAACATAGTGGTGAAACAGTAGGAAACATAAGGTTCAATACGGTGATATATTTGCAGAGGAAATTGAGGCTGCATTACTCCAGATCTTAGACCATAATTTTAAATCAAATTCTTTTTTGAGCTCCTGTTCCCAAGTTTTCATATATAATTATTTGATGTCAGCACCCACATTAACAATCATTTGATAAATAGCAGAGATTGAGCCCATCCCCAGGCCCTCACTATAATACATAGTTTCAGAGGGCAAAAAAAGAGATTGTGGGATGGGATTATACAATGCAGTGGCGTACCTAAGGCATTTGACACCCGCTGCTGGGTATTAAGACACCCCCCTCCCCCCCATGAAAAAAAAAGTGACTGTTTAGGCCAGGTGTAAATCCCCCCCCCCCCCCTCAAAGTTGGCCTCAGTATAGGTAGCTAACAAAAAATGGGTGCGGCTATAACAGGTCGCCAGATTTGACCTGAAAATACATGCAATCATGTAGAAGATTTGACCAGAAAATACATGAAATCATGTGGAAGATTTGACCAGAAAATACTTGCAATCATGTGGCCGACCTGGCCAGAAAACACTTCAATCATGTAGCAGACCTGGCCAGAACAGTCGATACACCTGCTAATATAAATAAAAAAAAACACATTTACTCACCTGAAGCAGCAGCAGCAGACCTCCTGTCCCAGCCTCTGTCCGGGGCGCAGCTCCCACGATCCTCTGCAGCCAGCTAGCAACTGAAACTCCAGCACTGAGAGCAGGGCTATGGGAAAATGGGGCCCGAAGCCCTGCACTGCAGACTCAAAGTCTCCAGAGCAGGGCTTCAGATGCCATTTTACTGTAGAACTGCTCTACCGCTGTCGGACCTGCGGGCTGCTGTTGTCAGTGAACTGACACGGCGTCTATTAGACGCCAAAAGTCAGTTCACGCTGGGGGGGTGCTTTAGGAGTGGTTGGAGAATTTTAGGGGGTGCTTCAGCACCCAAAGCACCCCCCTGGCGCTGCCACTGCCCCAGTATAGCTAGTATAGTTGCCCCCAATATAGCTAGTATAGTTGCCTTCAGTGTAGGTAATATAGTTGCCCCCAGTGCAGCTAGTATAGTGCCACAACCCCCCCCCCTAGTGTAGCTAGTATAGTGGCCCCCAGTGTAGCTAGTATAGTGGCCCCAAGGTAGCTAATAAAGTGGCCCCCAGTGTAGCTAGTATAGTGGCCCACATTGTATCTAGTAATGTGCCCCCCCCCCCAGTGTAGCTGGTATGGTGCCCCTCAGTGTAGCTAGTATAGTGGCCCCCATTGCAGCTAGTATAGTGCCCCCCCCCCAGTGTAGCTAGTATAGTGGCCCCCCCAGTGTAGCTAGTATAGTGCCCCCCCCCCCCAGTATAGCTAGAAGGTGACGGACAGCAACGGGGAGGGGGGACATATCCCCCCTCCTTCACCTGGGTCCCCTCCTTCTGCCTCTCTTCCCCTCCAAAATGTGGGCAGCGGGCACCAAACAGGCAGGGCGGGCAGGCAGAAACTACGCACTACACTTCCGCGTTCCAGCTGCTGGAACGCTGTGTCGCCGTCACGTGCCTCTTCTGCGCCTCCAATGCCGTGACCAGCATTAGGGGTTCAGAAGAGGCACGTGACGGCGATGCGGCGTTTCAGCAGCTGGAACGCGGAAGTGTAGTGAGTATTCTCCGCCTGCTCACCCTGCCTGTTTGGTGCCCGCTGCCCGCATTTTGGAGGAAAGAGAGGCCGAAGAAGGGGACCCAGGTGAGGGAGGGGGGATATGTCCCCCCTCCCCACCGCTGTCCCTGTCACCCCTCCTTCTAGCGCTGCGCTTCCCCTCCTGGCCCCTGCTCTGTAACTGTGGGGGGTCGTGGAGACACCCCCATGGCTGTCAGTGACCCGGGGCGCCACGCCCCCTGCACCCAATGGTAGGAACGCCACTGCCCGGGTGACTGACAGGCACGTGCCTGTTTGGTGCCCGCTGCCCGCATTTTGGAGGGGAAGAGAGGCAGAAGGAGGGGACCCAGGTGAGGGAGGGGGGGATATGTCCCCCCTCCCCGCCGCTGTCCCTGTCACCGCTCCTTCTAGCTATACTGGGGGGGCCACTATACTAGCTACACTGGGGGGGCTACACTGGGGGGGGGGCACTATACTAGCTACACTGAGGGGGCCACTATACTAGCTACGAGGGCCACTATACTAACTACACGGGGGGGGGCACTATACTAGCTACACGGGGGGGGGGGGGCTCTATACTAGCTACAATGGGGGCCACTATACTAGCTACACTAGGGGGGGCACTATACTAGCTACACTTGGGGCCACTATACTAGCTGCACTGGGAGCCACTATGGGGGCCACTATACTACCTACGCTGGGGGCAGCTATACGGGGGGAGGGGGGAAGGGTCACTATATTAGCTACACTGGGGGCCACTATATTAGCTACACTGGGAGCCACTAAGCTAGCTACACTGAGGGGGCACTATACTAAATCTGCCGACATGATTGCATGTATTTTCTGGGCAAATCTGCCGACATGATTGAACATGTTTTCTGGGCAAATCTGCTCACATTATGTGTATTTTCTTGAGAAAACCTGCACAATTATGTGAATTTTCTGGGGAAAGGGTCACCAAAACTTGGGCCCACTGTCTTTGCGTTGCACTTTTAAAGGGAACCCAAGGTGAGAATAATATTGAGGCTGCCATATTTATCTCCTTTTAAGCAATACCAGTTGCCTGGCTGCCATGCTGGTCCTCTGCCTCTAATTCTTTCAACCATAGACTCTGAACAAGCATGCAGCAGGTCAGGGGTTTCTGACAATATTGTCAGAACTGACAAGATTAGCTGCATGCATGTTTCTGGTCTAATTCAGTTCACTACTGCAGCCAAATAGATCAGCAGGGCTGCCTATTGTTTAAAAGGAAATAAATATGGCAGCCTCCATATCACTCTTATCCTGGGTTCACTTTAAATTACAGTTAGCTCCGCCCTCATCTGGTCTTGGTCACGCCCATTTTTTTGCCTGGCCTACACAGTCGCTTTTTTTTTCATTGTGTGTGTGTGTGTGGGGGGGGGGGGCGTTTCTTTTAATACCCAGCACCGAGTGTCAAATGCCCTAGGTATGCCACTGCACCCGGGGCGCCACGCCCTCCTGGGCCCAATGGTAGAAACGCCACTGATACAATCACAAGAAATAGTGCCTAATCTGACAATAGCTATACATTTCTTCAAAAAGAGCAGAGCGTGTAAATCTGTAATAAAAAAAAGGAAGTACATTTATCTGCAATCCAAAACTTATTGGCAGTAATAAGGCCCCAGATCCTTCCACCAGGCAAAAGAGTGGGGTTTGTCAAGTGCAGGGGGGAATCTAAATTTCCCAAGAAGGATGCACGAGTGGAAAGTTCAGGGGCCAGATGATAAGTGGTCTGAACAAGGAACCACAACTTAAAGAGAACCCGAGGTGGCTTCCTAACAATTAAATCCACACACAGAGGCTGGGTCTGCCTATATTTCCCAGCCTCTGCTGCTATCTCAATCCCCCCTAAGTTCCCCCTGCGCTCTGCTATGCCCCATAAATCACAGCCGCACTGTCGATACGCAGTGGGCTGTGTTTACCTATGTAGTGTCACTCTCGCCACTCCCTCCGCCTCCTGCATAGCTCTGGTCCCCACCCGCGTCATTTCCCTCCAATCAGGGGAGGGAAGAGACATGGGCGGGGACCGGAGCTATGTAACAAGCGGGGGGAGCATGCAGAGTGACACTACAGAGGTAAACACAGCCCGCTGCGACATGCTGCTGTGATTTATGGGGCATAGCAAAGCGCAGGGTGAACTTAGGGGGGATTGAGATAGCAACAGAGGCTGGGCAGTATAGGCAGACCCAGCCTCTGTGTGCGGATTTCATTCTTAGGAACCTCCTTGGGTTCTCTTTAAGGGCATGGGCTGCAATCTTATTAAGGGGAAAGAGTTTAGAAACTATCTTGTTGGGCGATTTTTGATGTTCTTTTACTGACCTGATGAAGGGGGAGATACCCGAGAAATGCTTTGTCTGAACCTTTTGTGCAATAAACTCTTGAAAATCTTAACTTTTGATTGCTTCATGTGGTACTTCACCACAGGAGAGGTAAGTTTGCCATACATCTCCTTTTTATTTTGGTTGGTTTTATACTTTTTTGGGCTCCTCCATCATTTTACGTCAATACATTGTGTGGCATTTGTGGTATACAGTGTTATATGCACTCATCGCTAGGCAATGACTGAGCAATGCATTTTGTGTCTTTGAAGGGAGGATGGCACCAGGAATGATCAGAATCAATTTTATTCGCCAAGTACGCCATTTGACTTACTCGGAACTGGTTGTGGTGCACATGACAATGGCAGTACAAGACAGCACATAGGACAGATATGGCATTGACAATATGAAAAATGTCTTTACAGTCATCCATAGCGAATATTCAGAGCAGGGTGTACAAACAAGACTTGGTAGTGGGGCAGAGTTCCGCGCAGGAGTGCTAGCAGTTGGGGGAGTAGATTCCACCTGGGTGGAAAGGAGGGGAGGATTGGACTTGGCTGACGATTCTTGATTGAAGCTCTAACATGTGTACTATGCTTAAAGAGACTCTGTAACAAAATGTTCAGCCTTATTTCTTCTATCCTATAAGTTCCTCTACCTGCTCTAATGTGGTCTGGATTACTGCAGCCTTTTCTAGTTGCACTGTGTGAGAATACGCGGAAAAGCCGCCGCGTGTGCTCAGAACAAGGCGGCTGATTCCACATCCAACGTGGCGGTTTGCACACGTAGGCCTACATCTGCCAGTATGGCTAAACGCGGAGAAACCGCCGCATGCCCTGATAGCGGTGCGGCTGGTTCCGCGTCCAGGGCGGCGGGTGGTACACAACACATGTCTGGTGTGGCTGGGACTGATAGTCCACACAGGTTCAGAAGGACGCGCGCGCTGAGAGGCAGAACTTTTATGACAGCCAGAAGGGAGTCAGCTGACCAAGCCAGTCAGCTGACGATTCAACCAGTTCCCATTGGTCCAGCACTTAGGGGAGGCGCTGGAGAGCGCTGTGCTATATATACCGGGTGCTGGTCATTCACTGGTTGTCTGCCTTTGCTATCACTACATGGAAGCACTCAGACCTTATTGTCAGAATCTGTGTTACCATTCTGTTATACTTCAGACTAGTTCCAGGGTGTTGATGATCACGGACCTCACATCCAAGATTAGGGACTTGTGTTATCATTCTGTTATACTTCAGACTAGTTCCAGGGTGTTGATGACCACGGACCTCACACCCAAGATTAGGGACTTGTGTTATCATTCTGTTATACTTCAGACTAGTTATAGGGTGTTGATGATCACGGACCTCACACCCAAGACTAGGGACTTGTGTTATCATTCTTTTATATGTCAGACTAGTTCCAGGGTGTCGATGATCACGGAGCTCACACCCAAGACTAGGCATTATTTATTATTTGTTATGATTTACTGCTTTCCTGACCACTCTTCTGTTCACTGATTCGGTACTTCGCTATATCTGATACTCTGTTGCCAAACCCTGCGTGCCTTAGGATTACCGAATCAGCCTCCTGTCTTTGTACTAAGTATGTCCGTGTGTTGCCGACCTGGCTTGCCCGACCTTGAGAACTATCTCCCCAGTTAAGAGATAGTTCACAGATCAGTCAGTGACATCCTCCTATTGGTGTCACTCACGCTCTGGTCCTTTCCTCTCCCAGTCTGACTCCTCCCTGCGGGAGATTCTCAGGCTGCTGAAAGGTACTCATTCTCTAGTGCAGTATTCCTTACTACCTTTGTACCTGTCCTCCAGATATTGTTCTCAAAGTGTTACTGTTGCACCAAACACTCATATTACTCAGGTGTCCAGAGGTTAGTAATATATCTGATTATTGGTGATACTGCAGATCATCAATAATCAGGTATATATCTGTATTTTTGGTGATACTGCAGATCACCAATAATCAGACCCTCTCTGTGTTACACCGATCGTTACACACTGTCTCTGTAATATATCTAATCATCTTTACTTTGTCAAGCTTTGTCGACTCAGGGAGAAATGGGCTGCCTATGTTGTAAGGAATACAAGTTATGCATCCCCCTGCAGGCTCTGTGTGCTTTGTTTACTCCTCACAGACAGTGTCTCTGCTCTCAGTCTCAGTGAATATACAGGATCTTCTCAAAAAATTAGCATAATGTGATAAAGTTCATTATTTATGTAATGTACTGATAAACATTAGACTTTCATATATTTTAGATTCAAATACACACAACTGAAGTAGTTCAAGCCTTTTATTGTTTTAATATTGATGATTTTGGCATACAGCTCATGAAAACCCAAATTTCCTATCTCAAAAAATTAGCATATTTCATCCGACCAAAAAAAAAAGTGTTTTTAAAACAAAAAAAAGTCAACCTTCAAATAATTATGTTCAGTTATGCACTCAATACTTGGTCGGGAATCCTTTTGCAGAAATGACTGCTTCAATGCGGTGTGGCATGGAGGCAATCAGCCTGTGGCACTGCTCAGGTGTTATGGAGGCCCAGGATGCTTCGATAGCGGCCTTAAGCTCATCCAGCGTGTTGGGTCTTGTGTCTCTCAATTTTCTCTTCACAATATCCCACAGATTCTCTATGGGGTTCGGATCAGGAGAGTTGGCAGGCCAATTGAGCACAGTAATACCATGGTCAGTAAACCATTTACCAGTGGTTTTGGCACTGTGAGCAGGTGCCAGGTCGTGCTGAAAAATGAAATCTTCATCTCCATAAAGCTTTTCAGCAGATGGAAGCATGAACCCACTTTTGAACCAGAAACAGCGGCAGAAGCGCCTGACCTGGGCTACAGAGAAGCAGCACTGGACTGTTGCTTAGTAGTCCAAAGTACTTTTTTCGGATGAAAGCAACTTTTACATGTCATTCGGAAATCAAGGTGCCAGAGTCTGGAGGAAGACTGGGGAGAGGGAAATGCCAAAATGCCTGAAGTCCAGTGTCAAGTACCCACAGTCAGTGATGGTCTGGGGTGCCATATCAGCTGCTGGTGTTGGTCCACTGTGTTTTATCAAGGGCAGGGTCAATGCAGCTAGCTATCAGGAGATTTTGGAGCACTTCATGCTTTTATCTGCTGAAAAGCTTTATGGAGATGAAGTGTAACGATTGTGGAACTTTCTCCGTGATCAGCGCACAACGCGTGCGCTGACACGGGGGAAATCCTCCACAAGCGTGTAATTGCAGGCAACCAGCAAAAGGTGCTACGCACCTGTAAAGGGAAATTCCTGTTGGCAGATGGCGCTGGGGAGTGCAGAGGAACCAATCCTCTGTACCTCCACAAATGCCAGACAGGAATTGTACGAAGCGCAGAACGCAATCGCAAGAGAGGCGATTGCGAATGAGAACGAGCAAAGGGACAGGTTGTATGTGTGTGCGCCAATCCAGTCGCCACCCCGCGACCGCGCACACACAACAGCAGATATGAAATAGGAACGCGATCGCGAGAGGTGCGATCGCCAGACGTGACACAAGGCAGATCAGAATAGAATACGAGGGTAGCAAAGGCACAGCAAATAATACAATGAGAAGATGCGGAAAATAACAAACGCTAGCTAACCGCGAACACCGCACTCATTCGCAACAGTGCACGCGGTTATGCGTGGTCTCCACGTGATAAGCACAATAGAGACAAGCACGCCTAACTAACCATCGACAGACAAACATGAAACAGAGGACGCGAACGCTTGCTTAACGGTTACCTCACCGAGCCTCCAGCAAGCGGTCGTAGCAGACAAGACAGACACACGAAAACAGGGACAAGCGAGAGATGGGATCCACAGCACTAGCGAAAAGTGGCTAGCGCGATCCAGGTACAGAGTAGCAGAACAGAAGGATCCCCAGCGCTAGCGAAAAGTAGCTAGCGCGATCCCAGGAGACAAAACAGAAGGATCCCCAGCGCTAGCGAAAAGTAGCTAGCGCTATCCCAGGAGACAAAACAGAAGGATCCCCAGCGCTAGCGAAAAGTAGCTAGCGCGATCCCAGGAGACAAAACAGAAGGATCCCCAGCGCTAGCGAACAGTGGCTAGCGCGATCCCAGGAGACAGAACAGAAGAGATAGCTGGTAGCAACCGCTGCACCAGCTATACTCCAAGAACAGAGATCAGAACCATTTCCTGTCGACCACCGTTGGGACAGGACAATGGCAACAGAACAAACAAACAGATAATACAATCCTAACTGCACTAGGGAAAACCTGCCTAGCGCAGATTCAGGAATTACTCTACGCTGAACTTCAAACCAAGAGCATGGCTGACACCCCACCAGGAGTGTTACATAGGACGAAATCCTTATGAACAGCGAAGCATTGTGGGAAAGACATAGTACTTATAGTACACGCCTCCAATGAATGTGGCCAGGCAATTTGCATGACAACGTATGCAAATTCCTCTGCAAGCACAAGCTGCAAAAGTGACAGAAACTTTTCTTTCCAGAGTCCTGCAGCATGCAAACCTACACAATGGTCAAAAGGCTGGCTGCCTGCACAGGCAGCTGAGCAAATCATCACATGAAGATTTCATTTTTCAGCACGACCTGGCACCTGCTCACAGTGCCAAAACCACTGGTAAATGTTTTACTGACCATGGTATTACTGTGCTTAATTGGCCTGCCAACTCTCCTGACCCGAACCCCATAGAGAATCTGTGGGATATTGTGAAGAGAAAGTTGAGAGACGCAAGACCCAACACGCTGGATGAGCTTAAGGCCGCTATCGAAGCATCCTGGGCCTCTCTAACACCTGAGCAGTGCCACAGGCTGATTGCCTCCATGCCACGCCGCATTGAAGCAGTCATTTCTGCAAAAGGATTCCCGACCAAGTATTGAGTGCATAACTGAACATAATTATTTAAAGGTTGACTTTTTTTGTTTTAAAAACACTTTTTTTTAATTGGTCGGATGAAATATGCTAATTTTTTGAGATAGGAAATTTGGGTTTTCATGAGCTGTATGCCAAAATCATCAACATTAAAACAATAAAAGGCTTGAACTACTTCAGTTGTGTGTATTTGAATCTAAAATATACGAAAGTCTAATGATTATCAGTACATTACAGAAAATAATGAACTTTATCACAATATGCTAATTTTTTGAGAAGATCCTGTATGTATATATATATATACTGTGTATGTATATATATATATATATATATATATATATATATATATATATATATATTATACATACATTCATTCATTCATTCATTCATTCATTCATTCATTCATTCATTCATTCATTCATTCATTCATTCATTCATTCATTCATTCATTCATTCATACATACATACATACATACATACATACATACATACATACATACACGAAAGTTTTGGCAACTTTGTTAATTTTCATGGTTTTCCTGTATAAGTCATTTTTTACGATAAAAATGTCAGTTATATATATTATATAGGAGACACACACAGTGATATTTGAGAAGTGAAATGAAGTTTATTGGATTTACAGAAAGTGCACAATAATTGTCTAAAAAAAATTAGGCAGGTGCATAAATTTGGGAACTGTTGTCATTTTATTGATTCCAAAACCTTTAGAACTAATTATTAGAACTCAAATTGGCTTGGCAAGCTCAGTGACCCCTGACCTACATACACAGGTGAATCAAATTATGAGAAGGAGCATTTAAGGGGGTCAATTGCAAGTTTCCCTCCTCTATTAAGTTTCTCTGAAGAGTAGCAACATGGGGGTCTCAAAACAACTCTCAAATGACCGGAAGACAAAGATTGTTCACCATCATGGTTTAGGGGAAGGATACAGAAAGCTGTCTCAGAGATTTCAACTGTCTGTTTCCACAGTTAGGAACATATTGAGGAAATGGAAGATCACAGGCTCAAAGTGGCAGACCAAGAATAATCTCGGATAGACAGAAGTGACGAATGGTGAGAACAGTCAGAGTCAACCCACAGACCAGCACTAGTGTTGGGCGAACACCTGGATGTTCGGGTTCGGGCCGAACAGGCCGAACATGGGCCAGATGTTCGGCATGTTCGGCCCGAACGCCGAACTCAATGGGAGTCAATGGGACCCCCGAACATGCCCATTTTGGGGGCCCTATGGGGTCGCAGGCATAAGGGGGGAGCATGCCCCGGTCGCGGGGGGGGTCGGAAATTCCCCCCACCCCCTCCGCTAGCGCTCCCCCCTCTGCCCGCTTCTCCATACAAAAAGTTTGAAACAAGTTCAATAGTACCTGGGCTGGTGGCACTGGCTGGCAGTGGAGTGAGGAGGAGGAGGAGTCCGAGTAGCAGAGTGACGTTGAGGCCGGGCAGCGGGCGGTTCAGCGCTAGTACCCTTGTGGTACTTCCGCCCTTTCTCTGACCTCACGTCCTCTGCGTGATGACGCATACGAGGGTACGCGTGATGCGTACCCTCGTATGCAGAGGACGTGAGGTCAGAGAAAGGGCGGAAGTACCACAAGGGTACTAGCGCTGAACCGCCCGCTGCCCGGCCTCAACGTCACTCTGCTACTCGGACTCCTCCTCACTCCACTGCCAGCCAGTGCCACCAGCCCAGGTACTATTGAACTTGTTTCAAACTTTTTGTATGGGGAAGCGGGCAGAGGGGGGAGCGCTAGCGGAGGGGGTGGGGGGAATTTCCGACCCCCCCCGCGATCGGGGCATGCTCCCCCCTTATGCCTGCGACCCCATAGGGGGCATAGGGGGGCAGTATTCGGCCGAACAGGGCCCTGTTCGGCCGAACAGGGGCCCTGTTCGGCCCTGTTCGGCCATGCATTCTGCAGTTCGGGCGAACCCCGAACAGTTTGGCCGAACACCACCAGGTGTTCGGCCGAACTCGAACATCACCCGAACAGGGTGATGTTCTGCAGAACCCGAACAGTGGCGAACACTGTTCGCCCAACACTAACCAGCACCAAAGACCTACAACATTATCTTGCTGCAGATGGAATCACTGCATCGTTCAACCATTTAGCGAACTTTACAAAAGGAGATGCTATATGCGAGAGTGATGCAGAGGAAGACTTTTCTCCGCCCACAGCACAAACAGAGCCGCTTGAGGTATGCTAAAGCACATTTGGACATGCCAGCTCCATTTGAGAATAAGGTGCTGAGTTATTTGGGCATAACAAGGAGCATTATGGAGGGAGGAAAATGAACACAGCATTCCAAGAAAAACACCTGCTACCTACAGTAAAATATAGGGATGGTTCCATCATGCTGTGGGGCTGTGTGGCCAGTGCAGGGACTGGGAATCTTGTCAAAGTTGAGGGACGCATGGATTGCACTTAGTATCAGCACATTCTGGAGACCAAGGTCCAGGATTCAGTGACAAAACTGAAGCTGCGCTGGGGCTGGATCTTTCAACAAGACAACGATCCTAAACACTGCCCAAAATCCACTAAGGCATTCATGCAGAGCAGTGGCGGCTCCAGCTTCAGATTTTTGGGGGGGCTCAAAGGGGGCACGAGGGCTGGCAGGCCGGGCTCGGGGGGGAGGGGAATTCGCTTCGCGTGCCGCGGTGAAAAATTGGGCGTGGTCATGATGTCATGTGGGCGGGGCTAACTGTAATGTAGTTGTACCAGCTAACGTAGTTACATTAAAAAAAAAATGAAGTAAACGCACATAATGACAGGTAGCCTTTCACCAGTAAATGCACATAAGAATCAGCTTTTCAGCAGTTAATGCACGTAATGACAGACTGCGTTTCTGCAGTAAATGCACATAAGAGCCTGCTTTTCACCAGTTAATGCACATAATGACAGACTGCGTTTCCGCAGTAAATGCACATAAGGGACAACTTTTCGCCAGTTCATGCACATAATGACAGACAGCCTTTCACCAGTTAATGCCCATAAGAGACAGCTTTTCACCAGTAAATGCACATAAGAGACAGCTTTTCACCAGCTAACGCACGTAATGACAGACAGCCTTTCACCAGTAAATGCACATAAGAGACAGCTTTTCACCAGTAAATGCACGTAATGACAGCTTTTCACCAGTAAATGCATGTAATAACAGACAGCATTTCCCCATTAAATGCACATAAGAGACAGCTTTTCACCAGTAAATGCACGTAATGACAGACAGCGTTTCTGCAGTAAATGCACATAAGAGACAGCTTTTCACCAGTAAATGCACGTGACAGACAGCATTTCCCCAGTAAATGCATGTAATGAGAGACAGCATTTCACCAGTTAATGCACATAATGACAGACAGCCAGTGTCCCCAGGTGTATAGATGTCCCCAGTATATGTAGTCAGGCTAGTGATGGTGGACTGGGGGACCCAGGGCACCTCAGGCCTGGCTAGTGGTGGGCTGGAGGCCTCAGGCCTGGCTGGTGGTGGTGGGCTGGGACCCCCAGGGCAGCTCAGGCCTAGCTGGTGGTGGGCTGAAGGCCTCAGGCCTTGGTGGTGGTGGTAGGTTGGGGGCCCCAGGGCAGCTAAGGCATGGCTGGTGGTGGGCTGGGGGCCGCAGCACAGCTCAGGCCTGGGTGGTGGGTGTTCTGAGGCCCCCCAGGGGGGTGCTCAGAGTCAGGCCTGGTGGTTGGTGGTGGTGCCTGCTGAGCTGCCCTAGGCCTGGGTGGCTGCCTGGTGCACAGTTGCAAAAAAACAATTTAGCAGTTGGCTGGCTGGAGTAAACAGGACAGGACACCCTGACCCACCACACCCACCTTGTCGGAGTTTCGACTCCTGAGTCCTGCTGGCTGTCTAGCTGACTGACTGGCTCGGCTCCAGAGTCCAGCCTTCAGTCCTGTGCGCTGTCCGTGGGTGCCTGGGTCACTCACTGCCACTGGATGTGACTGAGTGTTACTGACTAGAAGTCAGTGACTCTGCACCCAGTAGGTGGTAAGGTGCCCCCCCCCCCCAGTACAGGTAGTAGGGTGTCCCCAGGTGGTGGTTGGGTGGATAGGTAGGTAGCAGTGTGTGGGGTTTAGGTAGGTGTGTAGCAGTGTATTAGGTAGGTAGATAGCACTGTGTGGGTAGGTAGGTAGCAGTTTTTTTTTTTTTAGGTAGGTAGATAGCAATGTGTGGGTTAAAGTAGATAAGTAGGAGCTTGTGGGGTTTTAGGTAGGCAGGTAGGTAAGTGTGCGGATAGGCAGGTAGGTAGCAGTGTTTGGGTGGGTGGTTATTTGGGTAGCTAGGTAAAGTTTAGGTAGCAGTGGGTGGTTAGGTAGGTTGGTAAGGTTCAGGTAGGTAGGTAGGTAGGCAGGCAGCAGTGGGTGGTTTCTGGTAGGTAGAGAGGATAGGTAGGTAGCAGTAAGTGGTTATGTAGGTAGGTAGTGTTTCTCTCCCCCCTCCTCCTCCCATCAGACCTGCAGATCAGCGCGGCGAGCAGGGACAGAGACCTCAGATCAGCGTGGGACCCGGCTGACAGAGCGGCACACAGTGAGCAGCCGCGCGAGTCAGTTCATATGCAGGAGGTGACGAGTGACGTCACTTCCGCATTATGACGTAGTCGGGTCCCACGCTGTCTGTAGTTCTGCTTGTTCCGCTCGCCGCGCTGATCTGCAGGTCTGATGAGAGGGAGGGGAACATGGGGGGCAGGCGGCAGCCGCCCAACCCGAGCACCCTGCAGGGGTTGAGGCCACAGGCGAGCCAAGCAAAGAGGCAGGGGCAGCAGCGACTGGGGGGGCTTTCAAAGGGGCTTACAGTTTGTCAGCTGGGGCTTCAGCCCCGGCAAGCCCCAGTGTAGCGCCGCCACTGATGCAGAGGAACAAGTACAATGTTCCGGAATGGCCATCTCAACCCCCAGTCCTAAATATAATTGAAAATCTGTGGTGTGAGTTAAAAAGAGCTGTCTCGGAAGCCATCAAACCCAGGGCCGGCCCTAGACTTTTTGCCGCCTGAGGCAAATTTAGGAGAGAGCTGCCCCCCCCCCCCCCCCGTCCGTGGGTGCGGGGGGGCCGGCCGCTGAGCCGGAGGGGTAGCAGGCAGGTCGGGGGTATTGGGCCTAGCGGTGGGGAGGGGGGTCGGACCCCCCCCCCCCCCTCCCTTGCCTGGGTCCCCCGATCTGCGCTCCCCTCCAGCCTGTAATTTGGAAGCCGCTGCCAGATCGTAAGAGGCACGGGCGGGGAGGACTCACCTTATCCGCGTTCCATCTTGCGCACCACTGACGTCACTTCCTTCATCGCCGTCCACTTACAATACAGTGGGCGGCGATGCAGGAAGTGACGTCAGTGGAGCGCTCGCTGGAACGCGGAAAAGGTGAGTACTCCCCGCCCGTGCCGCTTACGATCTGCCAGCGGCTTCCTAATTACAGGCTGGAGGGGAGCGCAGATCGGGGGACACTGGCGATTAAAGAGATTCTGTAATTAAAAAAAAGTCCCCTGGGGGTACTTACCTCGGGAGGGGGAAGCCTCTGGGTCCCAATGAGGCTTCCCCCTTCTCTGTAGCTGCAGGCAAGCCAGCCCTGGCTCCCCCGAAGTGTCCCGCAATCCTGGTTTGACAAACCTGACAAGGCTTGATATTTTTACCTTCGCTGGCTCCAGCGGACGAGCTGTTGTTGCTCTCAGCACGGAGATAGGCGGAAATAGGCGATCTCTGCCGGGTCCGCTCTACTACGCTGGCGCAGGAGACTTGAGCCTGCGCAGTAGAGTGGACCGACAGAGATCGACTATTTCCGCCTATCTCCGAGCGGAGAGCCGACGATACTGCGTCTGTGCTGGAGCAGGGAAGGTAAATATTTATATTCCCACTGTTCAGAGGGGCACATCGAGACCGCTGTGGGACACAGGAGGACAGGGGAAGCCTCGATGATAGGATCCGGAGGCTTCTCACACCCGAGGTGAGTACCCCCCAGGGGAACTTTTTTAGTTACAGGTTTTCTTTAAAAGCCAGGATCGCGGTGGAAATGGCAAAGAGGGATTCAGGAGATCACAGTGACTCGATTGGTATGTTTTTTTATTGTATAAATCGGACGGACAGTACAGATTCTCTTTAAGTACTGACAGATGTGAATCTAGAAAAGGAGGCAAGGCAAGTCAATTGTTTTGATATCCCATTTATGTGCTGTTGTCAGTTTAATGCACTCTAGGCCCTTTTTCTTGTTAGAATTCATGGCTGGAGTTAAAGGGGTTACACCTGATCAATTCAAAAAGCTTTTGTGTATAGCTTGGGTTAGTGACCTTATTGAGTCACACTGACAACAGCAAGTGTATTGCTGTGAGCTGAGGCATTAACTTCCCAGGAAAGGTGTCTGGATGCTTTGCATTTATGACAGGTGGAGCTCTAAGAAGAAGTCATAATTAACTCCAGTACTCATATCTAGTGGGGTGGAGGATGTCTTGGGAGGCACTGCAGCTTTAGAATCTATATAATATTTGAGCCTGTCCTTACATTGAAAGGAAACCGCCTCTTGGAGTATCCATCAGGGATGAAATTGCAACTCCAAGTTAAAATGGAGAGATTCACTAACCACCTGTAAAATTTTCCTGCACACGTAAAATTTTATCAGTATTTTAGCAAAGTGTGAAATGGGTGTTGCACAAATAGCGCAACTTGTGTTATGTATGTTGCAACCACTTGTATAATGCATAGTGTGCAAATAGCATACCGCGTGTTATGCAAGCAACGTGCGCATTATGTACAAAAAGCAATAATCTACATGAGTGTCTGCACCTCCCCTGCAACAAGGGTGCTAGCACCGTCCAACTCAATCAAAAGTCTAAAGCATGGCCAGCACACCGGGCAGCAATTCAAGCTGTTTGTCCACTATGGATGATCCAAAAATTGTTTTGGGGTCAATAACTGTACCCCTCTGTCAAGGCATATCACCCAGTGTCCTAATGATTAGGGTACAGGTATTGACTTCAAAACAACTGTGGATTGTGCTTACTATTCTTTGGACTTTTTGCACAATGCTCTGTACATATTTCGCTGGCTGTTAGTGACTCTGCACCAAATAGAGCAAAATGGGGCCTGGACAAAACAATAACATGCCCCCCCCCCCCCCCCTCTCCTGTTACCAATGTAGCAGTATTAGGTGGTCTTTGTTCCCTACCTCCACTAGATAGCAATATTTGATGGCCATTGTGTTCCCCACACATGGTATTAGGTAGAGATGGCCCGAATGGTTCGCCGGCGGACAGTTCCCAGCGAACATCAGCTGTTCGAGTCTGCGGCTGGTAGCGAACAGATAGGGTGGTTTGATCCGACCCCTATACCTCGTCATTGGGATAAACATCACAGTCAGCAGACACATGGCAGCCAATCAGGCTGCACTCACCCACGGACTCCCGCCCTACTAGTAGTAGTACAGTAATCTAATCCCTAATAACCTACAAGCTATACTGTAGCTAAGGCTGGCAGCAGGCCTAGCCTGTGCACACAGAAGGCCCTAACCTAGCTTAGCAGCTGCAGCACTGAGTCTGACTGTCACACTGACTAAGATAAAAATCATGGACGTCATCTTCATGGTTACGCTCTCCAGATCCTGGTACCCGAACTAGCTATCTGGACTGATTTCCAGATACCTAATAGGTATCTGAGTTAGCTCGGATAGTGCATTCCGGATTTATTTAGGTATCTGGAATCCGCATCAGAGTTCGGATACCAGAAAAAAAGTTTGGATATCTGGATATTTCGGGTATCTGGAATCTGGATGAGCATCACTGGTCACACTGCATACAGGCCACAGTCATTGCTAGGCTGTGTAGTTCTACTATACTCTATCTATTGCAAGCACTTTATGCCTCCAATTTAACAATGCAATGTGATTTCTGCCCTTTAGGGATTGTAACCCTACTCTGCGTCAAATACGTAATTTTCTGAGGGACTTTTGGTGTGTATTCCACTCCGCCATGCCCCCCTCCAGGTGTTAGACCCCTTGAAACAACTTTTCCATCACTTTTGTGGCCAGAAATAGTCCCTGTGTGTTTTAAAATTCGCCTGCCCATTGAAGTCTATGACGGTTCGCCTAGATTGCACGAACACAAACTTTTGAGGATGTTCGTAGTTTGCGAACCCAAGATCTGAAGTTCGGCCATCTCTAGTATTAGGTGGCCTTTGTCCCCTGCGCCTATTTACAGACGTGTCCTGTGTTCCAAGAAGAGAAAGATAGCTGCTGGTTCATGTCATCCCCAGAGAATCAATAGAGAGTTAATCCTTATGGTAACGTTTACAAGATGTGTTACTGTGTGTATTATCTTTAAAAAATACACTTTAATAAATGTAAAAACATTCTCCTCTACTAATTCCTGTTCAACCTGAGCTTTTTTCACATAAAAACAAGCTTTTTCTGCACTGATCTAGGAAAACATTAGCTATTGCGTTGTAAGATCTATGAGCGGTTATTCGTCAGCTTCCACCTCATTACTGTCAGTTGTTAGGCAAAGGCATAGACACCACATGCCTCTCACTAACTTTCAAATATCTTAAAAGCACAGCAGGTGCGAAAAATGATTCTGGACTATTTGTCTGAACCAAAAGATTAGCTAATATTCACTCTGACAACTCACCTAGCTTGTCCAATGCTGGGTCAGATCCAGGGATGGTCGTAGTCAGCCAACTTCGCTACGCTGGAACTACGCATATTTATACGCTTCGCAATCTACGGCTATGTAATCAGAAACTTCACTATGTTTGCATTCCGTAGACTACGTGTTAAAATACGCAAGCTTCGCATAGTGCGAAGCGTAGTTGATGCGACCGCTTATGCCCTTATGTGGAAAAATATCCGCAATAATCTTCAACCTATTTGCAAATATAAACGAATATAAGCGTACATTCCACCTTCCAATGCGGAATTGTATGCGTATAAAAGGGCAATAATATTTCTGTGCATGCGCAATGATCCATATAGATGCAGTTACCGCACGCGTAGTTGACTTCGCAATACATACGACAACTACGCGTAGCGGGCGAAGCTTCGCATAGCGGGACTACGACTACGCGGAAATGCGTACATGTAGTTCTTAAACTTCGCCTACGAACTACGATGCGTAGTTGCGTACTACGACGCGTAGATTCACGCTGCCGTAGTTTACGAGCAACCCTGGTCAGATCCATGCTACTCTCTGCACACCACAGCCAGGTGTGCAGCTACATAGCTCCATACAGATCCCATCATGGCTGTTTATGCATTTCATGTTAAAAAATACCCAGGTTCACTGCTACCTTCACTACCTTGCATATTAGGAATGTAGGAATGGGGACAGAGATGCAGAAAATGTGTGTGTGTGTGTGTGTGTGTGGGGGGGGGGGGGTAGATTGGGGATGGTAGATATGAATCTCATCCACTATCCTGAAATTACAAATTATTCCATTGCTCAAGCTAGAGAAGTGATGGAGCAGAATGGTCTGTACACGCACACATGCACCCAGTATAACAAGTTAGAACTCTAGACTGAAGAAAAACATGCAGAGATAAAACATACACCACCATCAGGTAATGCAGATTACTTAGAACAGAGAGAAACACAAAATGAATACAGGACATCATAATACCATAGAGATCATTGCAGCACTTTGCATACACAGTGACATCTTGTGGTTGCTTTACTATACTGCAGTTTATGTAATGTTACTACCAGTAAGAAGGTGATCCATGGTGGTTGAAAAGGGGAATTATGTATCACAAATGTCTAGAAGTGAATTTAGATGGATATGCAATATACGTTCATTAAATAAATGGGGCTTAAACAGTGATCTTTGCATTCTTGGATGACAGATCCCTGTTTTTTGTGTGGACATTTAAATGTAAGTAACCCTTCAATATGAAGTTCTTTTTAATTAGATTGAATGTTCTGTAATAAAGATGAATATATGACTGTTCTAGCGGACTTAAATATTAACATGAATAGAAGTATCTTTCCTTTGAAATGTTGACCTCACTGAGAGGAATATTTGTTTTTTTTTATTTATATTTTTGGTATCTACATAAAATTTAAAAGTGGACGTTTTTTAAATTATGTCATTGTTTGAATGTATATATAGGACAACATGGAACACATAAACAGACACCAGAGGAAGTTAGCTGTAGCTACGGAAACACACAGACATCGTACCTGTTGACGTGGCTGTGATCAGAACTAAGCACACTGGCCCATACGCAAATCATTTTTTCTCCTGAGATTTATCCCTAGGAGATAATTTTTCATCTTTGATTTGAAATAGCTTTTTAGCACTATGCAATGGAAAAAGTACCAACAAGTAGTTGATAAAGTACTGTCAAAATTAAATTATTTTGAGTATTTGTTTGCTTGCTGGTGGAGTCAAAAGCATTTTATTTCCAAGTTGTAGGAGAAAACTCAGTGAAAAAGTGAATTGCATATGGCCCTGTATGTGGGGAGTGATGCAGTGCGCCTGTAGAGCTGCCAACTTTGATCTGCACTGAGGGGATGTTCTGCTGTCTGGCAAGGGAGCCCAGGTGTACCATCTGGTATATCCTGGTCTGCTGATCTATATCCATTCAGGAGAGTGCTGGAACTTGGACCTCTTGCTAATGCCATTATGTGACAAAGGAACTCGCCATCAGAATATGTCATGCTGCCACTTCTTTAAATACTGAACAAGTGAGCCAACCACAGTACTATTTGTGCAAAGGTACTTTCAGAATCTGATTTTATTTCAGCAAGTACAATGGGGGTTGTTCCCAGAATTGATTTTGGCACATACAGGTTTGGTGATGGTACAGTAAGAAAGAGGATGCAGGCCTTCATGCAGCAGAGTGGATCCCAGCTGGAGAACAAATCTGGTGGGTGCTGCTTCTAAATTTTGGCTCTGGCGTGCAGTCAAGTGCAGTGATAAAGCATGCTAAAGCAAGGAGGGACCAGGAAGGCGGTGACAGCTCTAGGCTGCTGGATGGGAAGCTGTGCTTCTGGTCAGCATGGTGGAGCAGAGGCCGTGCAGAGTCAGCATGGTGTATCGGAGGTCATGCCTTGACTGTGGGTAGCCATGCCATGCTGTTGGCCTGCAGCATGCCCAGGTCCATAGGTCCATAGAACCAGGGCAGGTGGATGAGGCCTGTGACTGTGCTGCAAAGTCTGGCAGCGGCTCAGCCTGGAGGAGCCCCAGCCTACGTGTGTGTGTGTGTGTGTGTGTGTGTGTGTGTGTGTGTGTGTGTGTGTGTGTGTGTGTGTGTGTGTGTGTGTGTGTGTGTAGAAGTGGAGGTGGCCCGGTGGTCCTCCAAGGATGGAGGCTGAGCCGCCATGTGCCCTGGGCAGAAGATTTCAGCCAGTTGGCTGCAAGGATGGCATCTCTGCTGGTGCGGTGGGGCAGTGGTCTTAGCTCCTCCTAGCGGCAGCTGGTGGATCCGAAGTGTCCCAGCAGCGGCTCATCAATCGGTGACAGAGAGCAGAGTGGACAGTTCCGGGTGAGATCCAGGACCACATGGGGGTGTCAGAATCTCATATTAATGCAGAGAACTGATCATCCCCCCTTGCCCAAATCGTATACAAATGTTAAATGGTTTGCAGATAAATTGAGTGAATTTCAAGATCCGTGAGTACGGGCAAAATCAAAATTAGATTGTGTACTTTTCAATGTTATTATTGGAAGTGAGCTGTTTATTCCTACAAGGTTAAAAGTGAGATAATAATGAAGAAATGTTCACGTGTTATGCAGAGTATTGTTGTGTTAGTAAGTTTAACCATCTAGGGTCAAGATATATAAGAGATACAAGATATACACTGCTTAAGCTAAGCCTATTTTATACGCAAGATGTTAATCACATAGTGTTCACACATATCTAATAAGCTGATCAATAATATACACTTTATTTCAGATTGTATAAAAACAGTTAGGCCATAAGCCTTGTGTCGGCCATTACCACTTATAACCACAGGGGGAATCTCTCGTGCCTGATACTACCACTTACAACCATAAGGGGCATCTAGATATCCCTATCTAAAAATAAAGAGTGAGGTAATGCTATAAAAAGAACATGACTTCATGTAAAATCCCCTACCCCGACGCCATATTGGAAAAATCACAATAAAAAGGCCTGGCAGGCTAGCACAAAGGAGCATCAAACCTGAAACTCTACTGAGACGATTGAGGCCTAGCAAGAGACTGCCTTCCATTGTGATTCTGAAACCCAAGAGAGGTAATATGCAATTATTCTTGGTGAATTATTTGACAATTAGTCTATGCAAAAGTTAAAGACTTGTCTTTTTAAACTTCAGCAGTTTTTTGAGTTTTAGACAACTTTTTTCTATGCTATAAGTTTTACTATTCAAACGCAATTGCAAGCTTAGAAGCAATTATCAAGCTTTGATGGATTAAGATATATCTACTTTAACTTCTTTATATAAGAATAGAACTTCATAAATCATCTTTTAAGGATAAAGCTATATTGTGTGTAACATACACTGTTCAATCTCGAGACAACAATTATCGATGAAGGATAAAAGCTACAGCAGAATATTTGCTATATTGAAATGGACTCTCTTAACTAAAGGAACTTTGAAAATGTATTTTTGGATGAAAATGTATTTTTTGGAAGAATTGACAACAACTGGAGAGATGTATATTCCTGTATATAAATGCTTTATCTATTTTTCTTAACAAGATAATTTTATAAAATTCAACAGCTGAGTGTTGCGTATTTCTTTCAGAGGTAAAACTGTTAACCTATAAATATTCTGTTTATAGTGAGCACGCACCCACTTCTGTCTAATTTTGGTTATGACGCTTTAAAGGCTGGTCCTTTACTGAGTTGGTAATCATTTTAAGCAGATATCGATCAGATATTTGACAGGTGGCGGTCAGCGAAGAGCTGTAGTCCTTTTCTCCTCCACAGTACCGAAGTCGGTGAACATCGGAGTGGAGGGGGACCAACCAGGGAAGTGAGTAGGTGGGTGAGAGGGAAAGGGGGAGAAGGAGCCAGAGCCCTGTGTGCTGTGGCTACTCTAGATTGTAAGCCTTTGGCAGGACCCTCTCTCCTTGTGCATCATACTTGATTGTGCACCTTACCCACAGAATAATGTGAGCTTTGTATTATTGGGACTACTACTCCAGTGTATGATCTGGCATCGTGCATCTTATTCCTTTATAACCTGCATTGTGTCATCCCTGTTATCACGATCTGTAATCTGATACAGCGCTGCGTAATTTGTTGGCGCTATATAAATCCAATGAATAATAATGATACCTTCACAGGCCATCTGTAATATTATATCTTGAGATTCCCAGCCTTTGGAAATTAGTAAGTATAGGTAGAGTGACCATACGTCCCGCTTTACCTGGGACAGGTCCCGGATTCGGGGTCCCCTGTCCCAGGCTGCATGAGGTCCCGGGAAATGTCCCCCTTTTAGCCGCGGGACGTCCCAGCCTCGGGACTCTGGCCACCGTATCTGCATGAACTGGCTGCAGCGTCTATAGATGCCGTGCCAGTTCATTGCCCGCAGCCCCGCTCCAGCCTGCATACTCTTCCGTTCCGGCAGGCGAGCAGGGCTACGGGAAGATGGCTGCCGAAGCCCTGTACTGGAGACTATTTGTGTCTCCAGTACAGGGCTTCGGGCGCCATCTTTCCGTAGCTCTGCCTGTCAGCGCGGGAGACTGCAGTGCAGGAGCAAGATGGTCCCGGGAGCAGTGCGCCAGAGGCCAGAGACTTCTGTCAGGTGAGTAAATGCTTTTTTTTTCCAGGTGAAATGTTGCGCACATTGTGTTTACTTTGTGCTGACATGTTGCTCACATTGCGTTTATTTTGTGCTGAAATGTTGCTCACATTGCGTTTATTTTGTGCTGGCATGTTGCTCACATTGTGTTTATTTTGTGCTGAAATGTTGCTCACATTGCATTTATTTTGTGCTGACATGTTGCACACATTGGGCTTGATTCACAAAGCGGTGCTAACCTACTTAGCACGTCTAAAGTCTTTAGACGCGCTAACCAGGGTGCTAAGTAGGTTAGCACCGGATTTCTCAATCAGATCGCGCGCTAAGTTTTACGTGCGCAAAGTTTTACGCGCGCTAAGTCCCATAGACTTTAATGGGCACTTCGCGCGGAGCGCCCTGCGCTCTTTGCAGTACGTGCGTAAAGTTTTACGCGCATAAAGTTTTGCGCGCGTAAAGTTTTATGGACGAAAAGCTTGTTTAGACGTGCTAAGGGGGTTTTCACAGGCGTGCTAACAGTTAGCACCGCTTTGTGAATCAAGCCCATTGCGTTTATTTTGCGCTGAAATGTTGCTCACATTGCGTTTGTTTTGTGCTGACATGTTGCCCACATTGTGTTTATTTTGTGCTGACATGTTGCTCACATTGCGTTTATTTTGTGCTGACATGTTGCTCATTGTGTTTATTTTCTGCTGATATGTTGCCCATTGCGTTTATTTTGTGCTGACATGTTGCCCACATTGCGTTTATTTTGCGCTGAAATGTTGCTCACATTGCGTTTGTTTTGTGCTGACATGTTGCCCACATTGTGTTTATTTTGTGCTGACATGTTGCCCACATACCGTTTATTTTCTGGTGCCTGGGGTAACTGTTGCTGCATTTATTATTTAATAGTCATAGTTGGCTATGTTTGCTGCTTTGGGGTTACGGTATACTATTAAATAACATCACCCAGTTTCTGCACACCCATGATGCGAATCCTCGTTTGACCACATCATGGCGTAAACACTGCTTTCTTATGCCTCGCTGTCACATCATTATGCTAGCCCCGCCCATACAATGTCATGGCCACACCCATTTTCAGCGTGGCCGCCTCCACTCCCCCACCCCCGTCCCCCGTCCCAGGTTGAACCGACAAAAATCTGTCACTCCGTATAGGAGCTGCCGGACGGAGCTCCAATCACTTTCTTATTCCCTTTCTCTGCTCATGCCTGAACTTTTCATTTATTTCAGCCTTCTCCAATATCCTTTGGAGGCTGTATGTCACATAAACTGTTGCCTTACAATACAGTGTGTATCAGTACCGATTGAAGAAATTTTTGTAGACAGTCCCTATTCAGTGTGCAGCAGGCACTTGTGTACAGTGCCCAGCCCCCATCATCTCTACTTCTCAGTGATGCTAGAGAAGTCTGCAGAGCCAGTTCTGCTCCATCAGAGATGGACAGAGTGAGTGTAATAAGCTGTCGCTGGGAGCACTTGTCTGTCGGTTTTCTCTATGCATTTTCTGCACACCATGTGTGTCTGTGTGTGAAAACATGCAAGATTTAATATTTTACACATTTTTAAGAATTAAAAAAACTGTCTAAAAAAGGTCATATTCAATATAAAACCTGAAAAAAAGCACTTAATATTCCCATGAATAAAACAAGATATCTAGAAAATGTAGGTTTTGCACTTATTTCAGCCATTTATTTCATTGTAAGACACTGTAAATGAGATGCCAACTTTCTCGTGTTTTTTTTAAATCTGTGAAATTGGCAAAAAAGAATTAAACTGAGCCAATCAAAAATAGCGCTTACCAGTTTTGATTGATTCCATGTCAAGTTGCATGCTATTTACAATATATTTGCGACAAACCCAACTAATTAGCAGCTCACTGATCATGTCTAATCATCATACATATATAACAAAATTCGAGATACGTACCATGCCTCCCAATTTCCTTATATTAAAACCCCTGGCAAATAAAATATGGAACTCTTGTAGGATCTCCAATCTCCAATCAGTAGTTTTATTTGTAGTTAGATAAAATAGTTTTGTGTATTTTTTTTTTACAGCTGGGCATTCTGCAAAACATACCTCAAAAATCTAATTGCAATTAATGGCATAGCTTTTTTTCATATTAAAGGGAATCTGAAGTGAAAATATTCTTAGAATATAATGATTTGTATGTGTAGTACAGCTAAGAAATAGAATGTTAGCAGCACAGATAGGAGTCTCATATTGTTTCCAGTACAGGAAGAGTTAAGAAACTTCAGTTGTTAACTATACAAAAGAGCTTCTCTGAGCTCTCTTACCCAACTTGGGTCGGCTACGGTGCTGTTTTCTGAAGCACTTATCTCAATCTGTCTCTCACTGTTTCTTGTTTCTTTAATGTTTTACTGCCAGTAAGTTCAAAGAGTCATTAGCTCTGCTCTGTTTCATAGTTTGACGTGTAATTTGTAAACTGCAAATATCAGAGAATGATGCAATGTTATAATAAAAAAAGCTATATAACTAAAATTAAGAGACAATTTTCTTTAATACTAATGTTCTATTAATCATCTATACTACACTTACAATTCATTATATCATAAGTTTTTTTCGCGCTTCAGTGTCACTTTTAACAGAGAAGAAAATATGGAATCACTCTATGATGAAAAAGAATATGGATATAGAATTATGGAATCAAATATGGTTCCTCTAACTTTTAGGACAGCTTTCAATTCTTTGAGTCATGGATATCACCAATGAAAAACAATACTCCTCTACAATCAGGTTAATATGTAATTTTTTTGGTTTTGTTTTGTTTTTTTGTTTTAATTAGAAATTGAAACATCAATAGCAATTCCATGTTTTATGCCAAGGGCTGTAGAAAGAATGTTTATTAGTCAATGTATATTTGGGTAGAAGCACATCCTTGCCACACACAAATATAATTCATCTCATCACATTTTTCAGATCGCACAATTCCCTCTTTTAATCACATGTCCTTAATTTTTGTCCAGTATTGCAAAATAAAGCAATGGCTTAAAGCGTTAAAGGCAGAAGTACAGCAGGATAGCCAGGTAACTGGTATTGCTTAAAAGGAAATAAACATGGCAGCCTCCATATCCCTCTCGCTTCAGTTTGCCTTTAAAATGTGGAAATCAAGCCTAATATAGCAGAAACACGTATAGCAAATATATACATGTATATTTACATAGTTCTGTACATCACAACTAAAAGGGGACAATGTAAGAAGAAATAATGAAAAACAGACATGATTTCAAGAGTGGGACAGTTAGGTGCTATGTGCTTATTAAATTATTATATGGGTAAGAGCAATTAAAAAAAGACTTCAAGCAAACTTTTGCTACATCTATAAGTTTATTAGCACTAGACACTGCTTATTGTATGGCTGTGAGTGCTATATTGTGCTTCTGAAAAGTGGAAACATGCCATCACAGCCTCTATCCATCCGTATCTTTCTGCAAAACAAAATTAGAAAAGACAATTAGAAAACAAACTCTTCTAAGGTCCATTTGCGTTGTAGAAGCTCACATATTCTGGGATAAGTTAGTTATTATTAACCTCTTGAGGACTGCAGGGCTAAACCCCCCTAGTGACCAGGCAATTTTTAGTTCAAAAGGCCACTGCAGCTTTAAGGCCAAGCTGCAGGGCCGCACAACACAGCACACGAGTGATTCCCCCCCCCCCTTTTCTCCCCACCAACAGAGCTCTCTGTTGGTGGGGTCTGATCGCTCCCCCCATGTTTTTTTTTTTTTTTTTAATAAATATTTTTGTTTGTGTTTTTTAAAAAAAAACAACTGTTCCTTTAAACCCCTTCCCTCCCTCCCTCGCTTCCTCCCCCCAGCCAGCCAATCATGGCGATCAGCTCTCATAGGCTTTACCCTATGAGAGCCGATCGCTCTCTTGTCCCCCAGGGGGACAGCCGTGTCACACGGCTGTCCCCAGTGCAGCGCTGCTGCTGATCGCAGCGCTGCACAGAGTAAATAGACGGCGATCACGCCGTCTAACAGTCTCCCGAGCGGCAATAGCCGCTCGGAGACTGAAGGCGGGGCGGAGCTCCGCCCCCCAAGCAGGAGATGCGCGCGATCTCCTGCAAAACAGAGCCCCAGGACTTTACGCCAATTGGCGTTAGGCGGTCCTGGGGCTGCCGCCGCGGCCACGCCTACTGGCGTGACGCGGTCGGCAAGAGGATAAAGGACTTACGAGGTGAAAATACACTTCTGAGAAAAACAATTATATCTATCCTACCTCTCTTAAAAATGACTTTTTTAGATATCCCACAGTTTTATTTTATATTTAAATCTAGTTTTTATGTTTTTACTGTTTCATTGTTTCTGCTCCATGACACCTTCATTGAAGTATGCCAGAGCTCAAATCTATGAATTATTGCCCCTTTTTATCTCTTTTCTGCTCTTAAAAGCCATTTACTGACAGACAAATGTTTTATGGCTGTAATTACTTATCAGCAAGGGTTACGCTATAGTCTGACCCAGTCCGACCCAGTCCCGACCCAGACAGAAATTGTCACTTGCATACTTGATGTTTAACTTTTTCAGGCAGAGAAAGAAAAAAAGGAACACAGCATAGTTATTAGTGTGCTAGGCACTGTACATACACATGTCTATCTCATCATGTCACATGTCACCTCGTAAGTCCTTTAAGTGACTACAAAACCTCCAACAGCCAAACAAAGAGTAGAAAAATATAAAACTTTGGATCTATATGAGGTTTCTTCAAAGGATGAGCAGATGAAAGCAACATTTAGTTTCATCTAAAGTGAAACTAAGCATTGGTTAGCCTGGGACGCAGGACAGGGAGTTGACTCACCTTGGTCGCCACCTCAGTTAAAGTGAACCTCCAGACTAAAAATCGACTCAGCAGCACAGCATCAGAACTTTGTTTCTCTTATACAAGCCTCATTTTTAGCTGCACAGAAGAAAACTGCCCGGGCTTTTTCCCCCTGATGCTGTGCGCAAAGCATGATGGGATTTCTGATGTTGTTCTAGTTCTGCTGTTTTGGTGCAATTTATTTTTTTTACATTTTTAATTTGACATTTGAAGCCTAGCGCATGCAGCTGGGAGGGGTTATCAGGACGCAGGACAGTTGTAACTGTGTCTTATGCTCCCTGTCCCCTCCTTTCAACCAAAAAGATGGCTGCCCCATGACAAAGACGGCAGCCCCCATGAATCACAAACATTTGCCTGTTCTTTTAAAACAAGGTGGGTAAAAAATTATATTACCTCTCTATTCTAATTAACATAACTAATGTAACTTAATGACAGTATATTTGTTTAGGCTGAAGTTCCCCTTTAACCATGCCCCTCTACATCCTTCTGATACTTCCTCCTTCCTGCTGTGAAAGAGGAAGTGTTCAGATGATAGAGTGTAGCATGGAGCACTTCGGTCAGAGGTAACTGTTAATGTTAACCCCGCAAAGCTCTTTACTGAATTGGCCTAATATAGTGTTGTTTTATGGCCTGTGGTGTATTGCTTTTGTTATTAATATTATTATTATTATTATTATTATTATTATTATTATTTAAAAAAAAAGTACTCCTATCAGGGCCGGATTTGTACTTTCCAGCGCCCTAGACCAGCTGTCACCAACCGCCCCCCCCCCCCCCCCCCCCATTCTGTCCAACTCTGACTAGTGATCACTGGTTTACATGGGCTCCTGTCTGTTTTGCTGCTTTGCCCCCCCCCCCCCCCCCTTAAAGAAGCAGTGCATGCTCTGTCCACTCCATGTAATTTTGCACTCCAGCCTGGATGCACAGCAGCCGATAGTGTTCTGGGCTTGCATACTTCAGAAATGATGCTCATATATGAGCAGCACTTGTCAAGTACACATACCCATAACACTCCCAGCCTCGGCTGCTGTGCACATCAGTACAGGAGTGCGTAATAACAAGAAGCCCGAGAGGACAGAGCATGCACTGCTTCTTTGTCCTTTGTGCGACTTGCTTCAGTCAGAGTCACAAACAGGTGATGGTGCAGCGCAAAGGAGAGAAACCCATCCAAAGCAGAACAGGTAAGTAGAAGGATCCAACACTACACACGCTGGCATAGATGTTGTGTAATGCTAGGTACACACGATGCAATTCTGAGATTTACTGTCACATCGATTGTTTACAATGTCTGATCTGATTTCCGATCAATTTTTCAATCGATTTTCCGTTCATTTCTATGAAAAAAATCATTCAAAAAATCTATCGGATAGCAGATGGGACATGTTGGAAATAGTCGATCTGACAGTAAATCTGTCAGAAAATTGCATCATGTGTATCTAGCATAAGCTCAGGTGTACTTTACACAGTGACAATTTAGCACTTGGGGCAAGTTAAGACAGATCTTAATCAGTCAGCAGGAAGTTTTTACGTTTTGTAATAGAATGATAATATTTATTGGCTAACCAAAAGAAAATAGTGAGCCTTTGGCTAATGAGTCATCTTCAGACTTTGTTCCTGTATACAAGATGTAAGATGTTGGGGAACCCAGATATATATAAAGTCAGCAGGAGATGCATACATTGTTTTGTAAATATAAATAAATGTAATACAGTTGTCATTCTGTTTCAAAACATCCTGCTTTCACTGATGGCTAAAACAGAACAATGCTTTGCTGCTTCTAAAACATGTCAGGAAAGAGTTAAACTGTAGCAAAGAGAATGTTGTTGTCAGGAAAGAAAACAAACCATAAATCTTACAGGTCTCAGGTCTTTAACAGCTCTGACCAAGTAATAAAACATCAGTCTGGGGGAGAAGAGAGCTGATAATTCCTGTCCGTGAATGCGTGCTGCATAAAGAAACTAATCTGAACTCAAAAGTTCTACTACTTGAGCCCATATATTTTTCTTCTCACAGCAGCTTGTATGTCCCCACTCATTATACTAAGGACAAGATCCTCAGATGACAACACATGCTGACTGTCATCACACACACTCTGCAGTGAGAGAGATGCAGGGATCTCTGGAATTCAGGCAGAATAGAGCAAAGCAGAAGTGATTTACTTTGACATGTGACCTCTTATCTCTCCAAGTCCAGCGCCCTGCTGAATTTTCTCGCCCTAGGCCTTGACCTTTGTGGCCTTTCCAGAAATCCGGCCCTGACTCCTATTGCCAATAAGAATTGTTTTGAAAATACAAGAAATGTAAAGCTACGATTAATACAACAACTGATGTACACTATTACAATAATTGTTAAAGAAACACTGAAGTCTCCTAAAATACAGCTTTTTATTGCAAAAAGCTGTTCAACATTATTGCCCTAACTAACTAAATTCCCCCCCCCCCCAACTCCCCTCACAAAATCCACGACTTTCTTAATCGTGGATTTTGCTGCCCTGTGCGCTTCCGTGGGAGGCAGAGCTTTCAGCTGTAGCTCTGCCTTCATGCACGTCTATCAGCGCATATCTCCGCCTCTCCCCCACCCCTCTCAGTAAAGGAAGACTGAGAGGGACGGGCGGAGGCGGAGATACGCGCTGATAGATGCGTGTAGAGGCAGAGCTGCAGCTGAAAGCTCTGCCTCTCACGGAAGCGCTCAGTGTGCCCCGGGGAGTTTGGGGGGATTTAGTTAGATTTTAGCCGCGGGGATGCAGCATTTTAGTTAGGGCAATTATGTTGTACAGCTTTTTGCAATAAAAAGCTGTATTTTAGGAGACTTCAGAGTCTCTTGAAAGGGGCACTTAAGTCACCTATATGTTACAAAAAATGAGAATTGGCTTTTGGGTGCATATAAAAAACACATATAATTTATTAATTCATTGCAAAAATCTAATTACGAACTAACAAAAGAAAAAGAAAGGAAAATTACATAATACATACAATTGCTAAAAGTATATATCCCCACAATGATCATGACCTAAAGGAGGCTGCAGTCCTCCAATGAAAAAAAGGTTCTGGTACTCATGTGCACATGAAATGGCCTTAAAAGGTGTGTACTGATAGATCCAGATACAAATTCCATAAGCTTTAAGCAGAAGCATTAGCACATCAGCATAGCATGAAGTTCCTGCATGCAAATTGTATGGCAGTAAAGATGAGCTCCCAGCATGATTTAGCCAAGCATAGCATAAAGCAATTAGTTCCAAATTGCAGGCAACTCCAGTGATAGCAGCGATATTAAATTTTTCTCTGTATAATCCACAATCCCACTCGCAGACTTGGACGATTTGAAGAGATTATTGGAGAAAACAACACATAGGAGAAGCCACCAAAGACTCCAACAAGACCCAATTGCAGTCCATCAGGAGATTACATCAAGCCATGCAAAATAAGCAGCAATTGAAAAGCGTTCATCCCTGCATAAAGTGCATAAAGTTCAGCATAGGTCATGCAACTGAAAAGATGGATCAGCCAATATTGCATAGCTAGCTACCAGTCCTTGGTGTTGATTTTCACGTCATAGATCAAGTAGTGGGGATACATCAAAGCGCCAGGTGCCGCCACAACATGCTTCGCTGATCCCAAGTGTCAGCCTCTTCAGATGATGGCGCAAATCAATAGGTGACTCTGTGCTGGACGCCAGAGCCGCCATAAGAGCGTGGATATGCGCCGCCCAACCGTCTCCTCCGTCATACAGTCAATCGGCATAATTGCCTGAAACACCTGACGTCAGGTGCGTCGCTAGTGTCATATATCGGTGGCACGTGCCACGGATATGGCTTTGGGGTGCCCCTAATTAGTGCTCTGGGGGTGCCCAACGGGAGTGCCACGAATGTATTACCGTTTACACAATACGGCGGCCGCCATGTTGTGGGTGGTGCTCGCTGCTCAGACTCATCAGCGGCACTGCTGGTCCCCTTGTCCATCCGCCCCCTGCCCAATCAGGAGCACCAGGCAGGGGGCGCGAGATTGAATGAATAGGCAGGGGGCTGGAGAGAGTGTGAGTAGCTCCGCTCCCTCCACGTGTAGTGGAGACACCTCGGAGCCAGTTTGAATTGCCTGCCTGGTGCCAGCTGACCCTCGTTGATTCTCCGCATACCACTAAGCAGGACTGAGAGGCCTGAGGAGCGACTGAGCAAGCCTCTACTGCAGTGCCAAGTGAGGGGGAGAAGAACTGTCAGAGCCAGCCTGGAGGTCGGACTCCGGACACAGGCAGGATGCAGCCACGGCAGCTAGTTAGCCCCATGCTTGGCAGACTGTGTGTGTGTGTGTGTGTGTGTGTGTGTGTGTGTGTGTGTGTGTGTGTGTGTGTGTGTGTGTGTGTGTGTGTGTGTGTGTGTGTGTGTGTGTGTGTGTGTGTGTGTGTGGAGTGTGTGTGTGTGTGGAGTGTGTGTGTGTGTGTGTGTGTGTGAGGAGTGTGTCTGTGTGTGTGGAGTGTGTGTGTGTGTGTGTGTATAGTGTGTCTGTCTTGTCTGTCAGTGCCCCAGCCTCTGTGCCCCATTGTGTATGTATATATGTATGTATGTATGTGTATATGTATGTATGTGTGTGTGTGCGCACTTCATCCTTTATTCCTTATTGTGTGTGTCTGTGCCCCATTGTGTGTGTCTGTGCCTGAGCCCCATCCTCCATGTCCCATTACAGTCTAGGCTGTTACTATGTGCCTGTACTGATAGTAAACTAGCTGCAGTGTGTGCTGATCTCTGCTACCCCCAGTATGTACAGTATAAGTCGTTACTCTGTGCCTGTACTGATAGTAAACTAGCTGCAGTGTGTGCTGATCTCTGCTACCCCCAGTATGTACAGTATAAGCTGTTACTCTGTGCCTGTACTGATAGTAAACTAGCTGCAGTGTGTGCTGATCTCTGCTACCTCCAGTATGTACAGTATAAGCCGTTACTCTGTACCTGTACTGATAGTAAACTAGCTGCAGTGTGTGCTGATCTCTGCTACCTCCAGTATGTCCAGTATAAGCCGTTACTCTGTACCTGTACTGATAGTAAACTAGCTGAAGTGTGTGCTGATCTCTGCTACCTTCAGTATGTACAGTATAAGCTGTTACTCTGTGCCTGTACTGATACTAAACTAGCTACAGTGTGTGCTGATCTCTGCTGCCTCCAGTATGTACAGTATAAGCCGTTACTCTGTACCTGTACTGATAGTAAACTAGCTGCAGTGTGTGCTGATTTCTGCTGCCTCCAGTATGTACAGTATAAGCCGTTACTCTGTACCTTTACTGATAGTAAACTAGCTGCAGTGTGTGCTGATCTCTGCTGCCTCCAGTATGTACTGTATTAGCTGTTACTGTGTCCCTGTATTGATAGTAAACTAGCAGCAGAGTCTGCTGATCTCTGCCAGCTCCAGTATGTACAGTATAAGCTGTTACTCTGTGCCTGTACTGATAGTAAACTAGCTGCAGTGTGTGCTGATCTCTGCTGCCTCCAGTATGTACAGTATAAGCCGTTACTCTGTACCTGTACTGATAGTAAACTAGCTGAAGTGTGTGCTGATCTTTGCTACCTCCAGTATGTACTGTATAAGCTGTTACTCTGTGCCTGTACTAATAGTAAACTAGCTGCAGTGTGTGCTGATCTTTGCTACCTCCAGTATGTACTGTATAAGTTGTTACTATGTGCCTGTAAACTAGCTGCAGTGTGTGCTTATCCCTGCTGCTTTCACTATGTACGGTATTAGCTGTAAAGCCTGGTACACACATACAATTTTGATTAGCCAATTTTAGCTCTGTTCATCAAATTCATTGTCTGTTGGCCCACTTACTGCATGGGAGAGGTAAAATTGGTCAGTGATTGACCATTCAAAATTGTATGTGCGTATACATCTTTGATCTATGCCTATACTGATTGTCAATTATTTAAATAAAGGACAGGGGGCTCCATCCAATATTTTGATGGGCAGGCCCATTATCTGTAGCTTACACCGCTGCTAAGTTCATGTAAATTTGGCCCCACCCATGTCCATGCCCACTCGCTGTATGGACACGCCCATTTTTGCCGCGGCGCATACCCTTCTAACCTTGTGCCCACAGGTGCCCCCGATCTCCAAGGATCCTAGGAACGCCCCTGCCTGACGTCATATCCAGAACCTCCCCGTGCCCCGCCACGGAGAGGGCCGGACAGAGAACGTCAGGTGTGTCACAGTGGAGCGCACGGAAGTCCGCTCCCTGTGGCAGCAGCCAGATGTAAACACATCACCCGAGAACCACCCAGAGGCGGATTCTACAGGCATCAGGCACAACGTGCAAAAAGCCACTGAACCCCTCGCCGCAGCTGTCGGCACTCCCCGAATGGCAGAGAAGGGGGAGACAGGCGTGCACACGCACACAGAAAAACAACATAACATCAGAAAAAACAACAGAAAAAATAATAAAACACGTCCTATCTATACATGTAAAGAAATATATATCTGTAAATAATATATCTATAAATGATACAAAACCCACTAAATATCTTAATTGATTCGTCCGTCTAGGGTCCCAGGGCAGCCATCAGGGGGGTACAAGAGGGACAGTAGTATGGGGCCCATGAAGGGTCTGGGGCCCAAACATTGGCAGTGCCACTCGAGCCTTTGCTGGCAATTCCACTGTGACATAACAGGAGTTGTGTGGTCATCTCCCTCTTCCCTGCTGCGTGATTGGTGAACACGCATCAATGCAGGGGGAGGGCATTATGAGCGACAGGCAAGTTGCTTTGACTCTACCCCACATACAGTGGCTTTGCCCCCACACAATCTACCTATCAAATTGTTATTTGGCGTGAGGGGGGCCCTGTAGATTTGCGCAGAAAATTCTGATGGCGGCCCTGTAGGGGCCCACAACAGTACATCACAGAACTATGCAGGTAACCAGCACAGATTTCCAGGTTGGAGGGCCCACAAAAACGAACAAAATACAAAAATCAATTGTTCTTAATCAAATGAGATTGTGTGCATCAAAAAACCATAACAATCTTTACTTTGCTGACTAAATAGAGGGCGAAATAACACCCCCTCCAGACATGCTCCAGGAAACAAACCGGGAGAGGACATCATGTCAGCAGGTCCACAAAGGAAGAAGGGGAGGGGGGAGAGAAAAGAACGGGAGGGGGGAGAGAAAAAAGAGAGGAGAAAGGGACTGAAAAAAGACTAAAAGGGAGCAAAATGAACTAGATTGACAAAAATCAGCAAGGGGGTAGAAACGCTGCATAGTGTATGGCAGCCATCATTTAAACCCTTTCCTTGAGTGGCATTGAGCTCAAAGATCCATCTTAGTTCTATTTGAAGCAGATGTCGATCAATATCGCCACCTCTTACATGAGGATGGACTCTATCCAATCCCACAAAGCGGACAAAATCTATGTTCCCACCATGTGTTAAGTTAACATGTCGAGATATGAACGACTTAAAGTTGCATCCCCTAATGTCCGCAGTTTGCTCCTTAAAGGGAACCAGAGGCCCCATAAAAAAGCTGTTATACATACCTGGGGCTTCCTCCAGCCCTATATGCACGGATCACTCCCACGCCGCCGTCCTCCGCTTCCTGTATCCGGCGGTACCGGGTCCCGTAGTTTCGGCCAGTCGGCGGCAGGACACGGCCAATTGTCCGCATCACAGGGGCTCCCGGCATACACTTACGCGTGCAGCTGCATACTGAGCAGCCGCACGCGTAATGGTATGAAGGGAGCCCCTGCTCATGCGGACAATTGGCCGCGTCCGCCCGGAAGTGACGGGACCCGGTACCGCCGATACAGGAAGCGGTGGACGGTGGCGTGGGATCAATCCGTGCGTATGGGGCTGGAAGAAGCCCCAGGTATGTATAAAAGCTTTTTCTGTTTTTAAACAGAGTTCCTCTCTGGTTCCCTTTAATCCGTTCCTTAAATTCACGATAGGTCTTTCCAACATAAAAACATCCGCATATGCAGATCAAAAGATAAATTACAGCTTTGGTATTATAATTGACAAAATGTCTTAATCTCCAAATGCGTCCATTAGGGAGTACAACCTCATTCCCCACCGCCAAAAATCTGCAGTAGGCACATTGGCAGTGCCACTCGAGCTGTATGTGCCCACCACACTACAATGTTTAGTTTTAGATTGGCGCTCAAAATGGCTATTTGTCATTAGATCTCTCAAAGTTCTTGCCCGCCTGTAGGTGATCCTAGGTTTATCTGATACTAGTCCCCTAATTGATGAATCACTTGAAAGTACATGCCAATGTCTCTGTAGGATCTTTTGGATAATCAATTCCTGATCATTGTACCGAGCTATCAAACGAACTTCCTCCTTTGAGCCAACAGTTGGTTTAGCCCTTCCCCCCACATCAGTCCTTAATTCATTTTTTATTAATAGTTCATTCCGGGAAGAATTTTTAGCTCTTTTATATGCCTTTTTTAACCATTTATCTTTGTATCCTCTTTCACGAAACCGAGAACGCAATACTTTAGCTTCTTTTTCAAAATCCTTATCTCTAGAACAATTGCGACGTATTCTTAGGTATTGGCCCATTGGGATCCCCCGAACTCTATGTTGTGGGTGACGGAGGAGACGGGTGGGTGGCGCATATCCGCGCTCTTATGGCGGCTCTGGCGTCCAGCGCAGAGTCACCTATTGATTTGCGCCATCACCTGAAGAGTCTGACACTTGGGATCAGCGAAACATGTCGTGGGGGCACCTGGCGCTTTGATGTATCCCCACTACTTGATCTATGACGTGAAAATCAACACCAAGGACTGGTAGCTATGCAATATTGGCTGATCCATCTTTTCAGTTGCATGAACTATGCTGAACTTTATGCAGAGATGAGCGCTTTTCAATTGCTGCTTATTTTGCATGGCTTGATGTGATCTCCTGATGAACCGCAATTGGGTCTTGTTGGAGTCTTTGGTGGCTTCTCCTATGTGTTGTTTTTTCCAATAATCTCTTCAAATCGTCCAAGTCTGCGAGTGGGATTGTGGATTATACAGAGAAATATTTCATATCGCTGCCATCACTGGAGTTGCCTGCAATTTGGAACTAATTGCTTTATGCTATGCTTGGCTAAATCATGCTGGAAGTTCATCTTTACTGCCATTCAATTTGCATGCAGGAACTTCATGCTATGCTGATGTGCTAATGCTTCTGCTTAAAGCTTATGGAATTTGTATCTGGATCTATCAGTACACACCTTTTAAGGCCATTTCATGTGCACATGAGTACCAGAACCTTTTTTTCATTGGAGGACTGCAGCCTCCTTTAGGTCATGATCATTGTGGGGATATATACTTTTAGCAATTGTATGTATTATGTAATTTTCCTTTCTTTTTCTTTTGTTAGTTCGTAATTAGATTTTTGCAATTAATTAATAAATTATACGTGTTTTTTATATGCACCCAAGAGCCAATTCTCATTTTTTGTAACATATATATTCCTTGTTGGCATGATGCATATGGAAAACTTTATAGGGAGAGTGTAGTTAGCTTCATTTATGTTATATATTTATTTCATATTTTTGCGGTTTCACGGTTGTCCTTCTCTTGTGTGCAATAGTGTGGCACTTAAGTCACCCCCCCCCCCCCCCGCAAAAAAATGAGTTTTACTCACCTAGGGCTTCCCTCAGCCCCCTGCAGCTGTCCTGTGCCCTCGCAGCCTTGCTCTGATCCTCCTGTACCCGCCGGGGCTACTTCCGGTTTCGGCGACCGGTGCCGACACGCTGGGAACGCGAGTGATTCTTCGCGTTCCTGGCCAAAATAGAACCCTCTATACTGCTATTGTGGCTTTCCTTGTTCACGATGCTAATCCGTAGGGATGGCTGAATGCGTTCCCAGTGAATAACACCTGTTCACCATTCGCTTTTACTGTACATTTTTGTGGTAAACATTTGCATTTGCGTTTAACCTTGAAGTCAATGGCTGCTGACATTAGTGGTGACTTTATTATTCAAAATTGATTTTCCCCTCATGTTCCCACTTGTCTCAACATGCCCGGCAGATTTGGTGATTCTAGCGTGTACGGGGGCTTTTTTACAATAACCGATTAAGTCAGCAGCCATTGGCATCTCTTTTAAAATCCATTTTTAAAAAAAAGTTTGCATAAATACGTATTTTTTGTGTGAATATTTTGCTATTGATCCCCCTCTGCCATGCCACTGTCAAGGTTTTTCGGACAGTTTGTGCACCCTTTTTAAAGAAATTGTGGCTGCAGAGATTCCCTGAAGGCTTTAGAAGTTCACCTGGCCAAAAAGTCAATAGGGATCGCCACGAATGTGCGATTGGCAAATTTTCACAGTAAAATTTGCGAACGTGTTTGAGTACATGAACTTGCGAAGTTTGCCTATCACTACTCAAGTTATCCAATTTACCACAAACTGTACAGCATATGGCTAGCTTACGTTTATCTACCTTTATCTTTATAGATTGGACCGTCATATTCTCACAGTGGAGTAATTTTATTGTAGAAAATAGTCTAGCCAATACCTTTGTAATTTTGTTCATAAAATTGTCATTTTGGTGTGCTCAAATATAGCAAATGAACACGTCCTCTGATTATCGGTACATACCAGGCTTTTTGATTCTTTCCCTTATCAGATCCATTGTCCTTCCCTTCGCCATGTTTTCCTGCTGTCCCAGGTTGTCCTTGGGTTGGTCTTAGAAGCTGGCTTTCTGTGTTTTGACTGTGGCCCTCAACATGTGGTTCTCCTGTAGGCTCGGCATGTGGTGCCCCAGAAGAATGACCCTTCGCAACTTTCGCAGCTCTTTTAAGTCTTGGGTTTCCAGAGATAGTCTAAAATAATAATTGTTAATAAAAACAGTGTACAGTAAATTGCATTTTGAAGATAAATATATTCCATTCTGAAGATGTTCAGTGAGGATAAGCTGGCGTTTCACACAAACTCAGTTTTCAAAGAAAAAAAGGTTGATGTCCCAAAATATTTGTAGGAACTAATATTTCCACCTATTGAAAGTACTTTTATTTCAAGTACCACTTTGGTGGTACTTATGTTGTTTGGGAAGTACATTTGCCTAAGTATGTTATTTTGTTGCCTAAGTATGTTGTTTTGGGGAATATTTGCAAATACAATTGTAATTATAATAATAGAATCATCAGTAGTAGAATCATTAATTGTCGTAGAAATAACCATAATAAGCAGCAGCATCAATAGTATTAGCTGCTGAAGAAGTAGTACTAACAGCATCAATGTAACAATCTTACCTGTCGGCGGCGGGTCCCGCGATGTCCTCCACGGCGTCTCTGGTGGGACTCGTGCGTGTATGAGCGGCTTCCGTTCCGCCGTCTTCTGGGCGCATCACTCCACAGGCGCGCGCAGAGCCTCCAGTCAGACGCGTGTGCAGCTGAGAAGGCGTGTCTGATGGAGGGGCTGTCATCCTGGGGGTGGGATCTTGTAATGACTTCTTGGTATATTAGGCCAAGTGAGTCAGTTGCTCACTATCAGTTTGCTGATTATAGGTCTAGCTAGCGATTTTTAGCTACATTGATATATTGTGTAGACACACAATATATATGTACTCTAGTTAGTCAGTCTTTATTATTTTCGTACTTATATTGTAATATTTATATTATTAACATCTCATTGTATATTATATGTGTACAGACTTTTGCCTGCCTCCTTACCTTGCTCCTGTCTAGTCCTTTTGTACCGCTGCCATCGGATATTCGTTACCGACTCGGCCTGTCCTTGACTTTCTTATTGCCTAATCCTTACAATATGACTGACATCTGACTTATGTGTATGACCCTGCTCGATTATTGACTACGAATTACTCTAGCTACTCTGTACCTCGATATCTCTGACTGGTCATGACCACTCTTGCGCATCTATTGTGTGTGTTTGTACATTACGCTTCAGCTTGACAATCAATTAATTCTTACTCTCACAACTGACCTGTGCTGGAGCTTTGGTAGTTGTAGTTGGACGTTCTGCAGATGGTGTTGAGGCTTTGCTCGGAGAAGTGGTGGTCTGTCGTGTAGTCTGGTTAAAGGAAAGCTTTGTTAATGATCCCTGATATGTCTTCAAAAAGGTTCAAGCATTGCACTTTCATAAACAGACTAGAGTCTCTTTAACTTTTCCAGATGCCGACAGTTACAATTTAAATGACCAGGAGAAATATGTTTGTTTATTTTCTTAAAATAAACTTTCCCTTTAATCACAATAATTGGCCAGCTATGGTGATGACCAAGTCATCATATACAGCACTAATTGTTTAGTGGTTATTGTTTAGTGATCACTTTTCAGGTGTCAATGCTGTGAGCTGCAGGCAGGGATGTAACTAGAGGGGAACAGCCCTTGCAATCTCAGGGGGCCCAGAGCTGTAGGGGACGCCAACTACTAACCTTCCCTTCCTCCCAGGCCCGTATTTACATCACAGGAGCCTATAGGCACCGATGTCCTGGCACCTTAGACTTCGTCCTCCATGAAACTATAAACCACACCAAACAGAACCACAAATGTGCTGGTTAGCCCAGCTTTTTACCTCTGCCCTGCTTCCCTAGCCCCTCATAGGTAGCTACAGATGTCCCTTACTACCCTTAGTATTAGGTAGCCAGAAATACCCTCGATATTAAGTAGCTAGAGGTGCTCCCAAGTATTGGGTAGCTAGAAGAACATCAGTGTTAAGTAACTAGAGGTGCCCCTGACCAAAGGGAGATCTCATCAGTGGAATGCCAGAGAGCTGGGTGCGTAACCTCTCATTTACACTCTCATCAGGACTCTGCATAGGGAAGGAGGGAGGCACAGGGGAGGGGGGGAGGAGTGAGCTGCCTTTTCATCATCAGGCGCCTGTAGGCACGTGCCTACATTGCCTTATGGTAAATCCGGCCCTGCTTCCTCCGATACCGGGGACTATAGGTTTAGGATGATGATGCAGGGTGTTGCACTGCACCATCCAAACTTGTCATTATACCGTAGGAGCACAGGTGGTTTTTTTGTTTTTTTGTGTGCCTATTGCAGGATAAGAGTACATTGCTGGCTACAAGTGTACTTGGAGGTGAGTAGCAGGCACCACAGAACCCCAATGACTTACAGAGTACAATTGGGAGGCAAGCTGTTTAATTTTGATTGGGTTGACACTGCTCCTAATTATATTATTTTGCGGTACATGTTTACTTATGTCATTTTTGGGTTACATGCTTCAAAAGTATGTTTGAGGAGCAACTTAACCTTACTATGTGTGTTCGGGTGGGGAGAGGAAAGAGAGACTCTGCATAATTATGTTATTTGGGGGTTGCACCCTGCCTAATTATGTTATTTGAGAGAATACTCTGCCTTATTATGTTTTCTGGGGGCAGAAACTTTAGTATTATATTGTTTGACAATATGGGCTGTTTATTATGTTGTTTGGGAGAACATTTTCTCTAATTATGTCATCTTGAGGAAGGATGCCTATGTATGTTGTTTCAGGGTATACTCCCAATCATAATAGTAGTAGCAGCAGTAGCAGAATGCTTAATAGTAGCAATTGTAACAGTAATTATTAGTAGTAGCAGTAGGGTAGTGATCATTAGTAACAACAATAACAATAACAATCGTATTAGTAGTATTGGTACTAACAGCAGCACTGATCCATTCTGTTCACACAACTAACCTGTGCTGGAGACTTGGTAGTAGTAGTAGTTGGATGTTCGGCAGCTGGTGTTGAAACCCTACTCTGAGATGTAGTGGTCTGTCGTGTAGTCTGGTTAAAGGAAAATTGCATTAATAATCCTCGGTATGTCTTCAGAAAGGTTCAAATATTGTAGTTTAGTAAACAGAGTGGGTGCTATTTAATACCGAAAATCTTTCCATACGTCAGAGGGTTTTATTTAAATGACCAGAAGAAATGTATTTCTTAAAATGAACTTTCTGTTTTATCAAAGCGATTGGCTAGCCATGTTGATGGTGGAGGTCAAAAGATCAGAGACTGCACTGATTGTTTTGTGATCAGGCTGTGAGCTTCAGGACAGTCCAAGACTAGACAGGTAACTTTGATTGGCCCAATAGGCTGCCTGTCAAGTGACAAGCAGCCTATTGGGCCAATCAAAGCACTAGGATCACGTCAATTAAAGCCACTAGATCCTCCAGGGCTCAGGGCGGGTTCAGTGGAGCAGGCATTGGTTAGAAGAAGTAAATTCAATAAGGGCCAATCCCATTGGCCCTTATTGAATTCACTTTTTCTCCTAAGTGATATTTTCACATACTATCAATAAAATGTATTTTACGTTACCAGCAAGCAATAAAATACTCAGAATAATTTTGACCCACAAGTTGTGCTAAATAAAAGTATTTCCTTAGTTATATGTTCTCAAGTCTAGTGAAATGTGAGCGGAAACAGAATCCAGGCACCAACCACAGAGCGTAATGCCAAAAGTCACCTTTAATCCATTCCCAGAAATTCTGATATGGCAAACAAAGTAATGGGCCTAATGCTGGTGGGCATACACGGCTCGATTTTGCCGCTCGATTCCGCACCTGATTGTTTTCTGTGCTCAATTCTGCAGGCAATTCTCTTATCTTCCGCTCATTTTTCTTATCTTTTCCCATTGTCCTCCATTCAGAATCGAGCATGGAAACGATCGGGCGGGAGATCAGACATGTCGGAAATTATCTATTGAGCCATCTAAATGGCTCAGAATCAAGCCGTGTATTCCCAGCACAACTTGCGAAACGCAAGTAACTGCTTGCTTCTTCAGAGGCAGACAATAAACATCGCTGTTTATTGTCTGCGTCTGATGAAGCAAGTAATTACTTGCGAAACGGCTGTTAGGCCCATTACACTGTTTGCTATGTCAGGTTTGCTGGGAATGGATTAAAGGTGACTTTTGGCATTACGCTCTGTGGGTCGGTGCCTGGATTCTGTTTCCTGTCACATCTCACTAGTGCAAGTCTTGTGTCCGGTGGCACGACCACTGCACCTGCTTCTCTCAGCATTGCCATGGCATCTAGTGCCAGTCCAGCTGCTCTACACTTTTGGAATGTACTCAAGTCAAACTGCACTTCACAGAACTTGATATGCTTATTAGTCCTTACTATATTCCAGTCCACTCAGGTAAAGCATTTGGCTTAGACCAGTGTCCACTGCCAATCATATACACCCTGCAACTGGTTCCACAATCCCAAGTAACTTTTTGTATATTAACCTCTTGAGGACTGCAGGGCTAAACCCCCCTAGTGACCAGGCAATTTTTAGTTTAAAAGGCCACTGCAGCTTTAAGGCCAAGCTGCAGGGCCGCACAACATAGCACACGAGTGATTCCCCCCCCCTTTTCTCCCCACCAACAGAGCTCTCTGTTGGTGGGGTCTGATCGCTCCCCCCATGTTTATTTTTTGTTTAATAAATATTTGTGTTGCCGTATTTTATAAAAAAACCCTCTTCCTTTAAGTCCCTTCCCTCCCTCGCTCCCTCCCTCCCCACAGCCGGCCAATTACGGCGATCGGCTGTCATAGGCTTCTGCCTATGAGAGCCGATCGCTCTCTTGTCCCCCATGGGGACAGCCGTGTCACACGGCTGTCCCCAGTGCAGCGCTGCTGCTGATCGCAGCGCTGCACAGAGTAAATAGACGGCGATCACGCCGTCTAACAGTCTCCCGAGCGCCAATAGCCGCTCGGAGACTGAAGGCGGGGCGGAGCTCCGCCCCCCAAGCAGGAGATGCGCGCGCAGCCTGCGCGCGATCTCCTGCAAAACAGAGCCCCAGGACTTTACGCCAATTGGCGTTAGGCGGTCCTGGGGCTGCCGCCGCGGCCACGCCTACTGGCGTGACGCGGTCGGCAAGAGGTTAAGTAAGCAGTCTTCCCTGTAAACTAACCCTGTAAACTAAAACTAACACAACAGCAAAATAATGCACATGGTTTACACATAGCACAACACCATAAGTGCCACTGCAACATCCAGTGAGCGAGATGAGGGGGCCACCGACTCTGGTCCCCCCACCCCCCCCTCCATCCTTCACCACCACCACTCCTGATAGGTCCCTGACCCCTGCTCACCACAATATATCTTTGTTTTAACCTTTATACAATCCGCAGGAGTACTCCACCTTCTCCCTGCACACAACTTACAGGACATTTGTAATGAGAGGTATAGGGAGGCTGTCATATTTATTTTGTTTTAAGCAATACCAGTTGCCTGGCAGTGCTGCTGTTCCTCTGCCTCTAATACTTTTAGCCATAGATCCTGATCAATACAGCAGATCAGGTGTTTCTGACATTATTGTCAGATCTGACAAGATTAGCTGCATGCTTGTTTCTGTTGTGATTCAGACACTACTGCAGCCAAATAGACCAGCAGGGCTGCCAGGCTACTGGTATTATTTAAAAGGAAATAAATATGGCAGCATCCATATCCCTCTCGTTAAAGTTGTCCTTTAAAGTGCAAAATAGGGTAAAGTCACCTTTTAATTTAAGAACTTTAAAAGTAATGCACTTACACAAAAACAATGTAAAACAGATTTAAGCATCACTAAGGGTCATTATCTCCTCTTACTTCCTCAGAACATACAGCTCCTGGCTCTACCCTATAGGTTTCATCATCAAAATGACTAATCAGGGGCTAAAGAGCATGTGCCAATCAAGCTCTTAAATACTAGTACCGCCCCAGCTTATCTGCATTGCTACCCCTCTACTCCCTCCCTGTTGTCCTGCCTATTCCCCTCTATACCCTATATCTGCCTGCTTTACTTCCTAATGTTACCACACCTTCCACACCCTTATGTAGCCACTTTACCTCTTGAACTAATAACCAATTAGCTTATTACATTAAATGAAATTCATTATACTTCATCCTATCCCTATTCTTAGATGTCTGATTGTTTCCTACCAATAGCATTTTTAGGGAAATTGCATATTCAAACGTGCACGCTGCTCCATATCTAAGCACACCCCTCCCTACATTTATTATTACCGCCTAAATAACATACCCCAAGTATAGTACTCTTCCACTCATCCAAAGGCTTTCTTGGGCACAAATATGCAATTTCTCTAAATGCTATTGTTAAGACACAATCCAATGTTGTCCAAATGTTGTATTTTCACAATGTCAATTTTTGCCCCAAAGAAATTCTCCAACATTTTCACAAAAATTGTCAGAACTTTTGCCTAAATTGCTATTTATTTATACAGCGCCTATATATTATGCAACGCTGTACAGAGTATATTGTCTTGTCACTAACTGTCCCTCAGAGGGGCTCATGATTTATTCCCATCCATAGTCCTATATCTATATTGTGAAGTACATGTATCATAGTCTAGGACCAATTTAGGGGGCAGCCGATTAACTTATCTGTATGTTCTGGTATGTAGGAGGAAACCGGAGTGCCCGGAGGAAACCCACACAGACATGGAGAGAACATACAAACTCCTTGTAGATTTTGACCTGGCTGGAATTCGAACTGGGGACCCAGCGCTGCAAGGTGAGAGTGCCACCATGCTGCCTACATTTGCTATTCATGATTTAGGAGCAAATTACCTTTTTAATGCTAAAAAACACACACAAAAATTACACCTTTTTAACCATTCTGCGACCGCCTAACACTGATTGGCGGCCACAGAGTGGCTTCCTTGTTCCTCCAGAACACCATATGGCGTCACCTCACAAGAGGCGAGATTTGCAGGGAACGAGCGCTCACATGAGTGCGCATTCCCTGCAGTAAACACAGCGGGGCATAGGGATCAGCCTGCCAGCCTGCAATCTGAGCTGACAGGCTGTTATTTAGAATTAAAATGGTAAAACAATTTGTATAGCTTTGTGATCTAGCGCAGTGCTGTACAAAGAACTGTCTTGTCACTTAGCTGTCCCTCAGAGCAACTTACAATTTAATCCCTATCATAGGCATATGCCCATGTATGTATTGTGTAGTGTATGTAATGTAGTCTGGTTTTTTGTTTTTTTTTAAGATCATTTTTAGTTAATTAAAAAGAAAATGCAGCAGCAATCAAATACCATGAAAAGAAAGCTCTAATAGTCAGAAGAAAAGGAAGTAAAATTCATTTCGGTGCTAAGTTGTATGGCCAAGCAATAAACCATTAAATTTGTGAAGTACTGCATTGTGAAAAATCACCTGATCACTAGGGTGGTATAAACCTCTGGTCCTCAAGTCGTTAAAGTGAAAAATCACAAAAAACCCGTAAAATTATTAAAATACTGCAAAATGATTTTTGAAGGCATTTTCGCTAGAAAGTCGAATTTTAAATTCTTTTCGTGCAAAATTAATGCCAAAAAAAATAAATCAGCATTTTTGCTGTTTATGAGACCATGAACTTTCTTGAAACTCTAAATCATTGAGCGAGTTTAAATAATCTTGTTTTGGAAGGAATAATGTCATTTAGTGGTAGTGCATTGTTTAGAGAGGATGCTTCAAATTCTAATAGCAATCGAAATAGTAGTATCACAAGTAGTAGAATAATTAATATTAGTAGTTATAACAGTAATAAGCAGTAGCAGCAATACCCTCAATATGTCTTCAGAAAGGTTCAAATAGTCCTGTTTAATAAACAGACTTTAAGCTCTTTAACCTTTCCAGGTGCTGGCAAGGAGAAATGTACTCCTTAAAACAAACTTTATCTTTTATCAAGGTGATTGGCCAACCATGGCAATACCATTGTATCTCTTTTTTTAAGCCATGAGTTCTAATAGCATGGAACATTCAAGTTTTGCATGGCAAGCATTTTACTTGGGACCAACATCCTGAAGATCAGGGAGGGTGTATTGAATACTTTTTTATGACTAAATAGTTAAGCTCTCTATGTGCAATAGCCAGCCACAATCCTTCACCATAATCGCAAGTTTGGATGATGATTCAGGGTGATGTTTGGCACTGCCCCATCCAAACCAGTCATTATAGTTAAAGTTCAGCGCGCACAGAAGGTTTATTTCTGCCTGTTGCTGGAGAAGTGTACATTGCTAGATACAAGTGAGTATGGTGCCTCTTTCTTTTTTAGCAGGCACCACTGAGCACCAATGACTTACAGAGTACAAAATGGGAGGCATGCCACTTATATTTGCTTAGGTCAACGCTGCACCCAATTATATTATTTTAGTGTACACCGTACATGTTGGTTTATGTAATCATAATAGTAGTAACAACTGTAGTAAAATGATTAATAGTAGTAATTGTAACAGTGATCAGCAGTAGCAACCAGGGATGGTTGTAGTCAGCCAAGTTCGCTACGCTGGAACTACGCGTAGTTTTACGCAATTACGCTTTGCCAAACTACGGCTTTGAAATCAAATATTCGCTTTGTATGCATTTCATAGACTACGCGTTAAAATACGCAATTGCACGTAGTGCGAAGCATAATGTATGCAGATGCTTATGCCCGTATGCAGAAGATTTTACTCATTAATTCCTCTTTAAATGCTTATACCGGGAACTCGTACATGCGTACATTCCCCTTTCCAATGCGTAAATTTGTAAGCATACAATCGCACGTGGAAAATTAGATGCGAGTAACGCATTTGTAGTTCACTACGCATAGTGAGCGTAAGCTACGTGTAGCGTTACTTCGATATGCGTAAATTCGTAAGCGTAGTTTTGAAACTTCACCTACAAACTACGATGCGTAGATGCGAACTACGATGCGTAAATTCGCACTGGCATAGTTTCTGCTCATCCCTGGTAGCAACAATAGTATTAGGAGTAGTATTGGTACTAATAGCAGCACTGATCCATTCTATTTACACAACTGACCGGTGCTGGAGTCTTGGTAGTAGTGGTTGCATGTTCTGCAGCTGGTGTTGAGGCTTTGCTCTGAGGAGAAGTATGCGTGGTCTGTCTTGTAGTCTGGTTAAAGGAAAATCTTGTTGTTAATCCTGAATATGTCTTTAGAAGGGTTCAAACATTGTAGTTTCGTAAACAGAGTGGGTGCTCTTTATTTAACATTGTCAGAAGATTTTATTTAAATGACCCAGAGAAATGTATTTCTAAAAATGAGCTTTCCCTTTTATCAAAGTGATTGGCTAGCTATGGTGATGGTGGTGATCAGAGACGGAAGCAGGAAAAAAGGGCTGGTGGACGAAAAGGGCGCCGCCATAGACTCTAATGCATTTATCTTTAATACGGCACCCAAAGCAGAAAAAAGTGTGACCGATAAATATCGCTAACAACATTAGAACATTAAAGTTTTTGAATATGTTATTGTTTTAGAACCTGGGAACGTTATAGTTTTTGTCATATTATTTCATTTGTATGTACAAATTTTACGTTATCAAAGATATTATCATTTCTATCTGCATAAGGCTGTTTCCGCAGGGAGAGTGGTTAGAGTTTGGCACTGCGGGCGGGGGGGGGGGGGGGGGGGTCATTGGTTGGTTAGGGTTAGGCAACACCGGGGAGGGGGGGTTAGGTACCACCAGGGGTGTGGTTAGGTTTAGGCAATACCAAGGGAGGGTTGGTTCTGTGTGAGAGTAGGGTTGGGTTAAGCTGTATTGTTTAATTACATAACGATTTTTATATATTTTTGATCTCCCATCTGTTTTAAAGCTGCATTTATCGCTAACCAATTTCGTTAACAATGTTTATTGTTATTGAGTTTCTGTTATCTACCGGTGCCAATTCCTTATCAAGCCAGGCCCTTTTTTCCTTGCACCCTTTTTTTCATGCATGCTCAGAGACTGCACTAATTGTTCTGTGAGCACTGTCCACGTGTGAAGGCTGTGGGCTGCAGGACAGTCCAAGATGAGACAGGTTATTTGGGGTGCAATCCATGTAAAAAGCTGCGCAAGTGCACAATGCTTTCAGCGCAGGGGGCTGTGCATGTGCGTAACAAAACGCGGCTAGGCTTTCGGGCACTATTGCGGTTGACAGGTGCCAGCTGGGGAGATGGCCAGGGGTGAGCGGTCTCAATGGGGCTTAAGGAAGCCCCAGGTAAGTGTGGTACCCGAGACGTTTCTTGTCCTAGGTACACTTTAAATCTCAGTTATTGAAAATACTTTCTATTATAAAAAAGCAAAATTAGCCTTTTTTTTTTTCAGTAAAAGGGCTTTTTTGTTTCTTTGAGCCCCTTTATACTTTCCCAGTGGTTCTGGGTCACCATGAGCTATCTTGGTACTTTTTGAGTGAGTTTGAAGAGTTTTTATTTATTTATTTATTTTAGGAGAGGGCGGATACATTCCCAATAATAGTAGTAGAATAATTAATTGTAGAAGTTCTAACAGAAATAAGCAGAAGCAGCAATAGTATTAGTAGAAGAAGGGATGCTAATAACAGTACCAATTGATTCTTATCTTATTCTCACAACTGACCTGCGTTGGAGCCTTGGTTGTTATAGTTGGATGTCCTGCAGCTGGTGTTGAAGCTTTGCTCTGAGTTGAAGTATGAGTGGTCAGTCGTGTAGTCTGGTGAAAGAAATTTTTTTTTAATAATCCTCAGTGTATCTTTAGAAGTGTTCATAAATTATAATATGGTAAACAAATGGGATACTATTTAACCTGCCAGCTGTATAAATGTAAATGATTGAGAGAAAGTTATTTCTGGAAATACATTTTCCTTTTAATCACAGTGATTGGCCATGGATTTCAGGGCAGTCCCAGGCACCGTGAGCAGCATATAGAAAATGAATGTTCTAGCTGCTTGGGGGTAGTGTTGGGCGAACATCTAGATGTTCGGGTTCGGGCCGAACAGGCCGAACATGTCCGCGATGTTCGGGTGTTCGACCCGAACTCCGAACATAATGGAAGTCAATGGGGACCCGAACTTTTGTGGTTTGTAAAGCCTCCTTACATGCTACATACCCCAAATTTACAGGGTATGTGCACCTTGGGAGTGGGTACAAGAGGAAAAAAAAATTTAGCAAAAAGAGCTTATAGTTTTTGAGAAAATCGATTTTAAAGTTTCAAAGGGAAAACTGTCTTTTAAATGCGGGAAATGTCTGTTTTCTTTGCACAGGTAACATGCTTTTTGTCGGCATGCAGTCATAAATGTAATACATATAAGAGGTTCCAGGAAAAGGGACCGGTAATGCTAACCCAGCAGCAGCACACGTGATGGAACAGGAGGAGGGTGGCGCAGGAGGAGAAGGCCACGCTTTGAGACACAACAACCCAGGCCTTGCATGAGGACAAGAAGCGTGCGGATAGCATGCTTTGTACCACCATGCAGTCATAAATGTAATAAAGATAAGTGGTTCAATAAACAGGGACCACGCGGCAACGCTAACCCAGCAGCAGCACACGTGATGGAACAGGAGGAGGCGCAGGAGGAGAAGGCCACGCTTTGTGAGACACAACAACCCAGGCCTTGCATGAGGACAAAAAGCGTGCGGAGAGCATGCTTTGTACCGCCATGTAGTCATAAATGTAATAAAGATAAGAGGTTCAATAAACAGGGACCACGCGGCAACGCTAACCCAGCAGCAGCAGCAGCAGCAGCACACGTGATGGAACAGGAGGAGGCGCAGGAGGAGAAGGCCACGCTTTGTGAGACACAACAACCCAGGCCTTGCATGAGGACAAAAAGCGTGCGGATAGCATGCTTTGTACCGCCATGTAGTCATAAATGTAATAAAGATAAGAGGTTCCATAAACAGGGACCGGCAACGGTAACCCAGCAGCAGCAGCAGCAGCAGCAGCACACGTGATGGAACAGGAGGAGGCGCAGGAGGAGAAGGCCACGCTTTGTGAGACACAACAACCCAGGCCTTGCATGAGGACAAAAAGCGTGCGGATATAGCAGCAATGCTTTTTGCCGCCATGCAGTCATAAATGTAATACAGATGAGAGGTTCAATAAACAGGGACCGGAAACGCTAAACCATCCCAGATGTTCATCGGTCATGTTACTTGGTTGGGGTCCAGGAGTGTTGCGTAGTCGTTTCCAATCCAGGATTGATTCATTTTAATTTGAGTCAGACGGTCTGCATTTTCTGTGGAGAGGCGGATACGCCGATCTGTGATGATGCCTCCGGCAGCACTGAAACAGCGTTCCGACATAACGCTGGCTGCCGGGCAAGCCAGCACCTCTATTGCGTACATTGCCAGTTCGTGCCAGGTGTCTAGCTTCATGCCCGGTTTCAGGTCCAGCGGTGCCAGCCACAAATCCGTCTGTTCCTTTATTCCCCTCCAAATTTCCTCCCCTGTGTGCTGCTTATCCCCAAGGCAGATCAGCTTCAGCAACGCTTGCTGACGCATGCCAACAGCTGTGCTGCACTGCTTCCACGATCCTACTGCTGCTGGTGCTGGGTTAGCGTTTCCGGATGAGGTACAGCTTTGAGATGCGTTGGAGGAGAAGGAGTCAGAGAGGTAGGTGCTGCTGTTGTTATCCAGTGGGAGGGACGGCGGTGCAGCTGTTTGCGGCGTGGGCAACACCCGCGCCGTAGCAGGTGAGGAATCACTGCCAGGCTCCACAAGGTTCACCCAGTGCGCGGTAAGGGAGATGTATCGACCCTGGCCGAACGCACTTGTCCAGGTGTCAGTGGTGAGGTGAACCTTGCAGGCAACGGCATTCTTCAAGCTTCGGGTTATTTAGCTGACCACGTGCTCATGCAACTCAGGCACTGCAGAGCGCGCAAAGTGGTAGCGGCTGGGAACCACGTAACGTGGGATGGCCACTGACATCATGCCCTTGAAGCTGTTTGTCTCCACCACTCGATATGGCAGCATTTCGCAGGCCAGAAGCTTGGCTATGCTGGCTGGCTGTTACTGCCACGGCCCGCGGGTCATTTGCTGGCAATTTCCTCTTGTGCTCAAACATCTCAGAGACAGACAACTCAACCGTAGCACTGCACACCGAAGGGCTGTTGGTTGTTGTGTTTGATGAACACTGGGAGACCTCAAGAGCACTAGTCCGGAAAGTGACAGTGTCAGCATCGTCTGATGTTTGTGAATGTTGTGAACCACGCAATGGCTGGGCTACTGCTGCTGCTGAGGCGGGTCTGGTGGTGAGTCTGGTGAACCCAAGGGAGGCAGTGTTGCTGGTGGTACGGTGGTACCCTGTCCTGCCGCGTTTGCCCACAGAGTGGGATGTTTGGATAGAATGTGGCGGCTCATGCTGGTGGTGGAGAGGTTGTTAATACTTTTCCCCCTGCTCAGGCGGGTCTTGCACACCTTGCAAATCGCCATGGTAACATCCTCAGTGCAGTCTTCAAAGAAAGCCCAGACTTTAACTGGCTGAGGACTCGGACCTCGTGCGTGATGTGCTGGTGCTGCTTAACCCACTGCTGGACGCTTGAGAGGTCATCCAAGTAATTATCTGGTCCTGTTCTTTTGGATCTGTGAGGGTTGTTGTCCTGGACAACATGGGCAGTATTGAGTGGGTTTTCTTGGGTGCTCCCCTGTGGCCTGTACGTGAACCGTCAGGGGAAACACCTCTTCCCTTGCCCCTCCCTCTTTCACCGGATTTCTTCCTCATTTCACTTAAAGTACACGCTGACTGGCAGCAGTACAGTGGCAGTACAGAAATGCTATACAGTGGTGGGTGAGCGGTGTACCACTATTGTCAGCAGTGACACAGAGCACAATGCTATACAGTGGCGGGTGAGCGGTGTACTACTGTTCCCAGCAGAATCAGAGTGGCAGTAAACAATGGTATATAGTCTGGCTGAGCGGTGTACACAGAGTGTCAGTAAACAATGGTATATAGTCTGGCTGAGCGGTGTACACACAATGCTATATAGTCTGCTATATAGTGTCAGTAAACAATGGTATATAGTCTGGCTGAGCGAGCGGTGTACTACTGTTCCCAGCAGAATCAGAGTGGCAGTAAACAATGGTATATAGTCTGGCTGAGCGGTGTACACAGAGTGTCAGTAAACAATGGTATATAGTCTGGCTGAGCGGTGTACACACAATGCTATATAGTCTGCTATATAGTGTCAGTAAACAATGGTATATAGTCTGGCTGAACGAGCGGTGTACTACTGTTCCCAGCAGACACAGAACAGTACACAGAATGCTATATAGTGTGGCTGAACGAGCGGTGTACCACTGTTCCCAGCAGACACAGAACAGTACACAGAATGCTATATAGTGTGGCTGAACGAGCGGTGTACTACTGTTCCCAGCAGACACAGAACAGTACACAGAATGCTATATAGTGTGGCTGAACGAGCGGTGTACTACTGTTCCCAGCAGACACAGAACAGTACACAGAATGCTATATAGTGTGGCTGAACGAGCGGTGTACTACTGTTCCCAGCAGCGACACACAATGACTGGGGGGGACCCTGGCTAGCGTGGCTGGAGCGCGAACTACCCTGCCTGCCTACCCAAAGCTAAACCCACAGACAAATGGCGGAGATATGACGTGGTTCGGGTATTTATTTACCCGAACCACGTGACAGTTCGGCCAATCAGAGCGCGTTCGGGTCCGAACCACGTGACCCGTTCGGCCAATCACAGCGCTAGCCGAACGTTCGGGGAACGTTCGGCCATGCGCTCTTAGTTCGGCCATATGGCCGAACGGTTTGGCCGAGCACCGTCAGGTGTTCGGCCGAACTCGAACATCACCCGAACAGGGTGATGTTCTGCAGAACCCGAACAGTGGCGAACACTGTTCGCCCAACACTACTTGGGGGTTGTGGTATAAGAATGTTAATCTAGTGTGTAAGGACAGGTAAAGGCACATTAAGCTGAGACAAAGAGAAACTTTTTCCTAAAGACATTGGCTGGGGTCTCATGGATTCAACTTTCACAAGTTTTACATTAAAAAGTGTCTGTCTGTACATTATTGTGCAGAGCATTCTTAACGGAAAGAACTTGGGGATGTGCTAAATCACCCGATACATAACAACTATTGTATTGAATCTTTGAATATTGTTTCCCCCTTGCTTATAATGTTTTAAAATGCGTCTGAAATTTGCATAGCTGAGATTGAAACACTGTGAGTGATTTTAGATAAATGTTTACAAACCCTTTTCACACTTCCTGCTTTGTAACTGTTGTTAGGTATCATTTTTCCAGGTATTACCTTCCACAAGAGGCCCCTGCACCATGGATGCACCAGATGTAGAATTTTTTTCCCCCTGGTTTTAGTCCACTAAACCTAAATGCGTCTTATGGTGTGAAAAATTTGATATGTGCAAAATGGGGACATACTGTACATATGAAAGCTTCCCTTCACAAAAAATGTATGGGCATGCACGCAAAAACTAATTTAACCAAATGCAATGATGTCTATGGGAATTAGAAAACAATTTTTTGCACTAATCCGTATCTATGTAGAAATATATGGGCCTGCATGCAAAATTACTTCATGCCAAAAAACACAAAAAACACAAAAATTCCAGGTCTTCCCTACTGAATTTCGCCCACTAAACTTGACATTCAAGTCCAAGATCAACACATAGGAGGTTTGCTTTATTTTATTTTATTTATTTATTTTTAGCAGACATCACTGAGCACCAATGAGTTACAGAGCATTGTTGTGGGTGGGGCTGCTATTTATTTTGTCTGGAGAGTACACGCTCTGATTATGTCATTTGGGGGTTACACCCTGCCTTATTAGGATGTGCACAACTGTGCACAACTGTCCTCTTCATGTTTACCATTTACCTGCATCAGTGTTTTACTTCAGCTAACATCTGGAAATATGCCGGAAGGGGACTAGATCCCAGAAAGCTTGCATCATTTAACTCTATCAGGTAGCCATTAAAAGTTATTATTTTTACAAAATGTTGTTTTTGCTACCTATATAATTTGTTTGGCTAACATGGTACAGAAACTTTTTTGCTGTTATTTGAGGAGAAACACTGCCTTATTATGTTGCTTCACGGAAATGCTTCCATATTATATTCTTTGTTGGTACAGTTTGCCATGTTATGTTGTTTCAGAGCACATGCTGCTTAATTATATTATTTAGATGGTACATTATCCCTAAGGGCTCAGATTCCCTAACTGTTGGTATAATTTACATGTGCAGAAAGTACAAGCAAATGTTACCAGCATTTACAAAAAGAAGATAATGAGCAAAAGTGCATGTTTGTGTAACCACACTATTAGGAAATTCGTCCCTAAGTATTTTGTTTTTAGAGACACTTCCAGTCATAATACTAATCATAATAGTATTAGCAGCAGTAGTGAAATAATTAATGGTAATAAGGACCGGCCTTAGGTTTCACAGCGCCCTGAGCGAAACCTGATTTTTGTGCCCCCCCATCCTCTTCCCGCATGCACACACACACACGCACGCACACACATACAGGCCCATATGTAATTAAACTTTTCTCCTGAGATATCTCCTAGGACAGTGGTTCCCAACCTTTTTGACGTTGTGACACAAATGCTCAGATCTCCGTGACAGGTCACATATGTACAATAGAAAAAATACTATTAAAAACCATGGATGGAAAGAGTGCATTACCCTGAATACACTTAAAAATGAAGGCTAGAACCTTTCAGGAATATTAATAAAAATCAGTGGGACAGTTAGCCGCCTCCCTCCATTTAGAATGATAGCACAGCACCGACAATTTGCACCACGAGTTATAGCCGCAGTGTGCCCCCCCCCCCCCAAAAAAAATGCCCTCAGACTCAGTATAGGTAGGTAGCCAGGTATAGGTCCCCCAGTATAGGATCTCATGTGTAGGTGCCATCAATATAGGAAGTCAGTTTAAGGTCTCCATCCCCCCAATAGGTAGCCAGGCGTAGGTGCCTCCAGTATAGGTAGCCAGGTGTTGGTGCCCTCAGTAAAGGTAGCCAGCTATAGGTGCCCCCAGTATAGGAATTAGGTGTAGGTGCCCTCAGTATAGGCAACCAGCTATAGGCGCCCCCTTGGAAGCCGGCGCCCTGAGCGACTGCTCCGGTCGCTCAGGTCAAAGGCTGGCTATGATGGTAATAATTCTAATACTAATAATCAGTAGCAGCAATGGTAGAAATAGGGGTAATAGTATTAGTACCAGGTTATCCTAATTCTCCCAACTGACCTGTGCTAAAGTCTTGGTAGTAGTAGTTGGATGTTCTGCAGCGGTGGTCTGTCGTATAGTCTGGGTAAAGGAAAGTCTTGTTAATACTCTCAATATGTGTTCAAGCATTGCAGTTCAGTAAAGAGATTGGATTATCTTTAAGGAGCGCAACATACCCCCCCCCCCCTCAATAAAAAAAAAGAAACACACACACACAAAAAATCATATGCCAGTGAGTATAGTGCAACAGAAGCTGTGCTCTAACCTCTCTGCAAGAGTCCACTGCTGTGCTTCTGCCTGCTCACTCACTGATTGGCCTAGTACCCAGTATCTCCTACCGCATGTAGTGTGATGATATGTGACATGAGGAGAGTGAGGTGCCAGCACTAGACGTAGCAAAAGATAGGCAGGATGGTCACACAGACACTATGCTCTGCATTTGCACACTAAGCTGGTGGAGTGCAGGAGGGGAATGGGGACAGCGAGCAGCAAAAAGGCACATAGGGACAGAGGTAGGCACAAAGGTAGACAGAATGAGTCACAAAGTGGGACGGAAGGACACACAGTTGGACAGAGAGATACACGGGGAAAGAGGGGGAGGTAGCACAAAGTGATAGGGGGCACAGGGGGTCAGAAGGAGGCACAGGGACCAGAGGAAGTAACACACAGAGACAGGAGGAGACACAGGTGGACACAAGCAGGAACAAAGGGGGCAGTAGAAGGCACAAAGAGGGATAGAAAGTGGGACAGAGGGATGTGCAGGGGTCAGAGGTAGCACAAGGGGACAGAAGGAGGTACAGGAGGACATGAAGAGTCAAAAAGGGGGGCGGAATAAGTCACAAGGGACAAAGTAAGGTACAGAGGGATGCACAGGGGTGGAGGTAGCACAAGGGTACTGAAGGAGGCACAAACAGACTGAGACACAAAGGGGGACAGAAGAAGGTGCAAGGGGACAGAAGGTGGCAAAGGGGGACAGTGACACACAGGGGGGCAGAGATAGCACTGGGGGACTGAAGGGGGGATAAGTGGGCAGAAGGAGGCACAAATGTTTACAGAAGGAGGCACAAATGGAAACAGTAGGAGGCACTGGATGACAGAAGGATGCAGGGGGGTGGGGGTGGGGAGGCGGCACAGAGGGACACAGTGGAGGATGACTGCAACTTACACTATTTAGACCTTGTGATGTCTGCTTTCCAGCAGAAGCAGGTAATTGAACAACCCTGGGAAGCCGGGCTTCATTTGGGGCAGGGCTTAATCTAGGACCAATGGTACTCCAGGCAATGCTGTAACCCACCTGATGTTGCCTAAACCTTATCCCCTCGGTGGTACCTAGCCCTTAACCCCCCATCCCCAAGGCAGGGTTAGCGGCATTGTAGTGAAATTTGGGTGCCCAGAGGTACCCAATAAAATAACGGCCACTGTGGCTATCTGCTATGTACATTGCTGCTTTCAGTAGCGGGTGCTTCACTATTTATAGCCGCAATTTGCATAGAGGGTAGCTATCTTTTTGACAATGCATAGGTTAATATCTAAGCCTAACATTACACAAATTGTCAACCAATTGTTAATGGTCATTTACACTGAAAGCCACAGGTTAAAACTAGGGCCGGACCTTAATCAGTCTAGTGCCAAACCCTAATAGAGCATAGTGCCCAGGAGTAATTTACATATCGCAATTTTTGTTCATATGTCAACGGAATCGATTTTGTTTCTCAATGCATTTTGTGAACATATGCCACTTCTTCAGGAGTATTACTTTACTAAATTAATTATTCAGATAATAGGCTGATTTCCTTCAGGATAAGCACCAATAATAGAAATATATATATATATATATATATATGTATAATACATATATATATTTGTATGTATGTATGTGTGTGTGTATGTATGTATGTATGTGTATATATATATATATATATATATATATATATATATATATATATATACAGTGGGTTGCAAAAGTATTCGGCCCCTTTGAAGTTTTCCACATTTTGTCACATTACTGCCACGAACATTAGTCAATTTTATTGGAATTTCACATGAAAGACCAACACAAAGTGGTGTACACGTGAGAAGTGGAATGAAAATCATACATAATTCCAAACATTTTTTACAAATAAATAACTGCAAAGTGGGGTGTGCGTCATTATTCGGCCCCCTTTGATCTGAGTGCAGTCAGTTGCCTATAGACATTGCCTGATGAGTGCTAATGACTAAATAGAGTGCACCTGTGTGTAATCTAATGTCAGTACAAATGCAGCTGCTCTGTGAGGGCCTCAGAGGTTGTCTAAGAGAATATTGGGAGCAACAACACCGTGAAGTCCAAAGAACACACAAGACAGGTCCAAGACAGGTCAGGGATCAAGTTATTGAGAAATTTAAAGCAGGCTTAGGCTACAAAAAGATTTCCAAAGCCTTGAACATCCCACGGAGCACTGTTCAAGCCATCACTCAGAAATGGAAGGAGTAAGGCAGAACTGTAAACCTACCAAGACAAGGCCATCCACCTAAACTCCCAGGCCGAACAAGGAGAGTGCTGATCAGAAATGCAGTCAAGAGGCCCATGGTGACTCTGGACGAGCTGCAGAGATCTACAGCTCAGGTGGGAGACTCTGTCCATAGGACAACTATTAGTCATGCACTGTACAAAGTTGGCCTTTATGGAAGAGTGGCAAGAAGAAAGGCATTGCTCACAGAAAGCATAAGAAGTCCCGTTTGCAGTTTGCCACAAGCCATGTGGGGGACACAGCAACCATGTGGAGGAAGGTGCTCTGGTCAGATGAGACCAAAATGGAACTTTTTGGCCAAAATACAAAACGCTATGTGTGGCGGAAAACTAACACTGCACATCACTCTGAACACACCATCCCCACTGTCAAATATGGTGGTGGCAGCATCATGCTCGGTGGGTGCATCTCTTCAGCAGGGACAGGGAAGCTGGTCAGAGTTGATGGGAAGATGGATGGAGCCAAATACAGGGCAAACTTGGAAGAAAACCTCTTGGAGACTGCAAAAGACTTGAGACTGGGGCGGAGGTTCACCTTCCAGCAGGACAATGACCCTAAATATAAAGCCAGGGCAACAATGGAATGGTTTAAAACAAAACATATCTATGTGTTAGAATGGCCCAGTCAAAGTCCAGATCTAAATCCAATCGAGAATCTGTGGCAAGATCTGAAAACTGCTGTTCACAAATGCTGTCCATCTAATCTGACTGAGCTGAAGCTGTTTTGCAAAGAAGAATGTGCAAGGATTTCAGTCTCTAGATGTGCAAAGCTGGTAGAGACATACTCTAAAAGACTGGCAGCTGTAATTGGAGCAAAAGGTGGTTCTACAAAGTATTGACTCAGGGGGCCGAATAATTACGCACACCCCACTTTGCAGTTATGGATTTGTAAAAAATGTTTGCAATGATGTATGATTTTCGTTCCACTTCTCACATGTACACCACTTTGTGTTGGTCTTTCACGTGGAATTCCAATAAAATTGATGCATGTTTGTGGCAGTAATGAGACAAAATGTGGAAAACTTCAAGGGGCCGAATACATTTGCAACCCACTATATATATATATATATATATATATATATATATATATATATATATATATATATATATACCAGTGACTGCAAGCCAGATAGCTAGAAACTAAGGTGTTGGGGGAGGTGGGGACCCTGGGGTGCCTCTTAGTCTAATAGCAATCAGTGTGTGACGGCTGGGGTGGGAGGGAGTGAGGGGCGCACTTTGGTGTCTAAGGACCTTGTCTCAGCTCTGGCCTCCATAGACATCAATGTTATTTCTGCAAATATGGGCTACAAGGTGGTGAAAAGGGCGCCCAAGTTTTGATATAGGCTACAAGCGGGCACCCCTTTGTAGCCCATATTTTTTTCATCTACAAGGTTTTCGACTACAGTAGGGCACACCATTGTAGCCCATCTTTTTTTGGGCTACAAATGTTTTCGGCTACAGTAGGGCACCCCTTTGTAGCCCATATTTGTTTCTGGTACGAGGTTTTTGATTCTGCTACAAAAGGGCACCCGTTTATAGCCGATTTTATTCTGGGGTGCAGGGGGGGTTAGAATTAGGCATCACAAGCGGGGGGGGGGGTCTAAGGGTTAGGCAGTAGGCACCACTAGGAAGCTATAGGGTTAGGCACCACCAGGGGAGTCTTAGGGTTAGGCACCACCTGGGGGGGTCTTAGGGTTAGGCACCACCTGGGGGGTCTTAGGGTTAGGCACCACCTGGGGGGTCTTAGGGTTAGGCACAACCTGGGGGTCTTAGGGTTAGGCACCACCTGGGGGGTCTTAGGGTTATGCACCACCTGGGGGGTCTTAGGGTTAGGCACCACCTGGGGAGTCTTAGGGTTAGGCACCACCAGGAAGGGTTAGGGGAGGGTTCTTTGTGAGAGTAGGGAGAAGTTAGGTCATAGTAATCACCACTCACCAGGAGCTGTCTTAGGGTTAGGCACCACCAGGGTGCGGTTAGGGTTAGGCACCACCAAGGGGGTTATGGTTAGGCACTATCAGGGGAGTGTTCTGTGTGAGAGTAGGGAGAAGTTATGTTATAGTAATCACTTTTCTCAGCTATATCTAGAGCCATTTGATAGCCCAACAAATGTTGCTTATAACAGCATCCTTTTTATAAACTAAAACTATATGGCATATATGGGCTACAACAGGTGCCCTTTGTAGTCAAATTTGACATATATATGGGCTACACCAGGTGCCCTTTACAGCCTAATTTGGCATATATGGGCTACACCAGGCGCCCTTTGTAGCCGAATTTGAAATATATGGGCTACCCCGGACGCCCTTTCTAGCCGAATTTGAAATATATGGGCTACACCGGATGCCCTTTGCAGCCGAATTTGGAATATATGGGCTACACCAGACGCCCTTTGTAGCCGAAGTTGGTATATGGGCTACACCAGGTGCCCTTTGTAGCCGAAGTTGGTATATGGGCTACACTAGGTGCCCTTTGTAGCCGAAGTTGGTAAATGGGCTACACCAGGCCCCCATTTTGTAGCCGAATTGGGCATATATGGGTTACACCAGGCGCCCTTTTTTCCAGGCGTCCTTTTCAAATATACGCGTATATACATATATATATATATATATATATATATATATATATATATATATATATATATATATATATACAGGTCCTTCTAAAAAAATTAGCATATTGTTTGTGATAAAGTTCATTATTTTCTGTAATATACTGATAAACATTAGACTTTCATATATTTTAGATCCATTACACACAACTGAAGTAGTTCAAGCCTTTTATTGTTTTAATATTGATGATTTTGGCATACAGCTCATGAAAACCCCAAATTCCTATCTCAAAAAATTAGCATATCATGAAAAGGTTCTCTAAACGAGCTATTAACCTAATCATCTGAATCAACTAATTAACTCTAAACACCTGCAAAAGATTCCTGAGGCTTTTAAAAACTCCCAGCCTGGTTCATTACTCAAAACCGCAATCATGGGTAAGACTGCCGACCTGACTGCTGTCCAGAAGGCCATCATTGACACCCTCAAGCAAGAGGGTAAGACACAGAAAGAAATTTCTGAACGAATAAGCTGTTCCCAGAGTACTGTATCAAGGCACCTCAGTGGGAAGTCTGTGGGAAGGAAAAAGTGTGGCAGAAGAGAAAACGCTGCACAACGAGAAGAGGTGACCGGACCCTGAGGAAGATTGTGGAGAAGCACCGATTCCAGACCTTGGGGGACCTGCGGAAGCAGTGGACTGAGTCTGGAGTAGAAACATCCAGAGCCACCGTGTACAGGCGTATGCAGGAAATGGGCTACAGGTGCCGCATTCCCCAGGTCAAGCCACTTTTAAACCAGAAACAGCGGCAGAGGCGCCTGACCTGGGCTACAGAGAAGCAGCACTGAAATGTTGCTCAGTGGTCAAAAGTACTTTTTTCGGATGAAAGCAACTTTTGCATGTCATTCGGAAATCAAGGTGCCAGAGTCTGGAGGAAGACTGGGGAGAGGAAAATGCCAAAATGCCTGAAGTCCAGTGTCAAGTACCCACAGTCAGTGATGGTTTGGGGTGCCATGTCAGCTGCTGGTGTTGGTCCACTGTGTTTTATCAAGGACAGGGTCAATGCAGCTAGCTATCAGGAGATTTTGGAGCACTTCATGCTTCCATCTGCTGAAAAGCTTTATGGAGATGAAGATTTCATTTTTCAGCACGACCTGGCACCTGCCAAAACCACTGGTAAATGATTCACTGACCATGGTATTACTGTGATCAATTGGCCTGCCAACTCTCCTGACCTGAACCCCATAGAGAATCTGTGGGATATTGTGAAGAGAAAGTTGAGACACGCAAGACCCAACACTCTGGTTGAGCTTAAGGCCGCTATCGAAGCATCCTGGGCCTCCATAAGACCTGAGCAGTGCCAAAGGCTTATTGCCTCCATGCCACGCCGCATTGAAGCAGCCATTTCTGCAAAAGGATTCCCGACCAAGTATTGAGTGTATAACTGAACATAATTATTTGAAGGTTGCCTTTTTTTGTTTTTAAAATACTTTTCTTTTATTGGTCGGATGAAATATGCTAATTTTTTGAGATAGGAATTTTAGGTTTTCATAAGCCAAAATCATCAATATTATAAAAGGCTTGAACTACTTCAGTTGTGTGTTATGAATCTAAAATATATGAAAGTCTAATGTTTATCAGTACATTACAGAAAATAATGAACTTTATCACAATATGCTAATTTTTTGAGAAGGACCTGTATATATATTCTACTTTTTATTTCTTTCAGACAAGGTGAAAAGCTGAAGCATAGTATAAACAGACAAATCCGTATGGAAACCAGCTAATGCTGCTAGGAAGAGCCACTTCGCAGCAAAGCGTGGGACAGGGAGGACCATATGTGTCTCATTATTCATCTACAGGAAATGTCAGTTGCATACAATTCCCAGATCAACATTTTCACTTGTTCTTATTTTCATAGTGTTATAACTCACCTGTGCAGGTTTAGTTTGGAGTTTTTCAGCAGCTGGGTTTGGGCTCATGGTGGCCACAATACGAGCAACCCTTCGACGATGCCTTGAAGGGAGGATTGCAGAGGGAGATTTTCTGGTACCAGCGGAATCAGCATCTTGAGTAGGTGGGGGGTGTTCAGTTACTTTGGAATGGGCGAATGGATACAGGCCAGAACTGGAGGGTGGAAATGAGGGGAAATGACCTAAACCATCTGAATCCTCATTTTCTGGGTTTTTGTTTTTAACTGTAAGACACGAATTGTGTTCATATTTTTATTAAGATCGGGAGAGCTACATAAATCAATTTTGAAAGCTTGCAAGAAGAGTTGAAGGTAAATATTCCAATCGCCATAATCCATTGTAATACAAAAGAGTTAAAATTTCTCAATTACTGTTACTTGATTGGTAAACACCATTAATGTCTGTGGGGAGAGGATCCTAGTACTTATTCTGATCCCTGGAGGCCTAAGGCTCAACACACACCATACAATCTTGGTTGTTCAATCTTACCACTTTCATGTAGTATTAGAGTTTATCCAATCAATCGTTTAAGGTATTTTCAATCTGTTGGCCCTTATACTACATAGATTTGGTAAATCTGTACAACCAAGATTGTATGGTGTGTGTTGAGCTTAGTATAGCAGCATATTACAACAAAAAGGCATTGAAAAACACTGTGATTAAAAAGGTAGGGGCAGAGGATATACACAGTTGTGTGGAGGAGCTATTTTATGCAGTTCTGCACTGAACGTTGGGAAAACACAGTTCATTCAGTTTGCAGATGAGTGTAGTCTACTACGAACGCTTCATACACACATCATTACTGTTGTCTGTCGGGTATCTGGAAAAAAAATATCCTTTTGAAATACAGTTTGGGGCCCTGCAGCTTACAGCTGGGTCACTCACTACTAGCCTCTAGGCTAGAGATATTTTCTGTTGCTATGGAATGGAATGGAGGGACAAAATGAAAAGTGGTGCATGATGTACTGGAGCAGCGGGGGGAGGGGTGAATGGCCGAAATAATGCAATTGAGACTGATCCAAGGCTGTTAAAGATTCCTGTCGAATCCTTAAAGAGGAACTGTCGCAAAGATCTTAATATTTAAAACACCTACAAATAAGAAGTACATTTCTCCCAGAGTAAAATGAGCCATAAATTACTTTTCTCCTATGTTTCTGTCACTTCAATAAGAAGTAGAAATCTGTCATTACCGACAGATTTTGGACTAGCCCATCTTCTCCTAGGGGGGTTCTCAGGGTTTTCTTTATTTTTAAAAATCACTTAGTGAATTACAGTTGCTCCGTCCAACTGCCAAAATAGTATACAGCAAGCAGGGAGGTTGGCCAGCATCTTTGTATAAATCATTTTTAGGGAATGTCTTTATAAAGAATAAAGGCCATGCTGAGAATTCCCTTTGGAGAGATAGACTAGCCCAAAACCTGTCGGTAATGTCAGATTTCTACTACCCACTGTGAGTGACAGCAACATAGGAGAGAAGTAATTTATGGCTCATTTTACTCTGGGAGAAATGCACTTCATATTTGTATGTGCTTTAAAGGGGCACTATGGCGAAAAATTGTAAAATTCAAAATATGTGCAAACGCAGACAAATAAGAAGTACGTTTTTTTCCAGAGTAAAATGAGCCATAAATTACTTTTCTCCTATGTTGCTGTCACTTACAGTAGGTAGTAGAAATCTGACAGAAGTGACAGGTTTTGGACTAGTCCATCTCTTCATAGGGGATTCTCAGCAAGGCTTTTATTCTTTATAAAGATATTCCCTAAAAAGGATTTAAACAATGATGCTGGCCAGCTTCCCTGCTCGCTACACAGTTTTCTGGCAGTTGGACAGAGCAACTGTCATTCACTAAGTGATTTTGAAAATAAATAAGTCCCTGAGAATCCCCCCATGAAGAGATGGACTGGTCCAAAACCTGTCGCTTCTGTCAGATTTCTTCTACCTAATGTAAGTGACAGCAACATAGGAGAAAAGTAATTTATGGCTCATTTTACTCTGGAAAAAAACGACTTCTTATTTGTTTATGTTTGCAAATATTTAAATTTAAAACATTTTCGCCATAGTGCCCCTTTAAATTTTAAGATTTTCGTGACAGTTCTTCTTAAAGCGAAAGCAGGCAGTCGCTGTACACACGATAGATTAAACTTGATTCTCAGTTGAAGCGGCCATTATCAGCTACTTTGACTGACATTTACATACTGTATACCTAGCTTTATCTTGGACATACTGCTATAGAATCAAACACATATAGACAAACAATCCAGGAGAAATCAAAAAGGCCAGTTTCCAGCAATCAGTATAGTGGTGCAGTGTGTTACAGTACCGATTTACTAGGACACCGCAGGCGGCAGCTCCACAGGTTTTGAATCACTTTCATGCTGAAATTGATTCAAAAATCTGTGTGTAGGCAGCCAATAGATCCCTCTTTGATCAGATTTGATCAGGAAGAGATCTATCTGGTGGGTATCGACCAGTGTATGGCTTAGGGACATAACTAGACTTAAAGGAGTGGTCCAAAGAAAATTAAAATAAAAAACACACTTACCTGGGGCTTCTTCCAGCCCCTGGCATCTGTCCTGTGCCCTCGCCGCAGCTCAGGTGGCTCCCGGTCCCCTCTGGTGGCGAAGCCAACCTCACCAGGTCGGCTTCCACCTCGGCTCTTTCTGCGCTCCAGCGTGCGGTTCACTGGTCGCGCTGACGTCATCTGGACAGTACAGTGCAGGCGCAGTAGTTCTGCGCCTGTGCTGTACAGTCCAAATGATGTCAGCGCGACTCAGAGAGCCGCTCGCGCAGGCGCAGTGGGAATCCTGCGCCGAGGGGACCCAGGACCACCAGCATGGAGTGAAGCTGCGGCATGGGCACAGATCGGAAGGCAGGGTCTGTAGGAAGCCACAGGTAAATGGAGTTTTTAATTTTTATTACGCTTGGATGTATCCTTTAAATGATACCCCAGGTGACATTTGACATGATGAGACTTAGCAATAGGTATGTACACTGCCAAGCACACAAATAACTAAGCTGTGTTCCTTTTTTTCTTTCTCTGCCTGAAATAGTTAAACTTCAGGTATGTAAGTGGCAGTTCCTGTCTGAGTCACTCAGGACTGGGTCAGACAACAGTGTGGCCTTCACTGATAAGAAATTACAACTATAAAACCCTTTCCTAGCAGAAAATGGCTAATGAGAGCAGGAAAAGGATAAAAAGGCTCAATAGTTCATAGCTTTTAGCTCTGGCTTACGTCAATGAGTGTGCCATTGAGCAAAAACAATAAAACTGTAAAAACTTAAAAAGTAGATTTAAATATAAAATAAAACTGTGGAATATTTTAAAGAGTAATTTTAGGAGAAGGAGGATAGATGCAACTGTTTATTTCATTAGTTTATTGTCACCCCAGTCGTGCTTTAATAGGGTTCCCCTGCAAAAATTATAGCATGGGGCCCCCTTGGTCCCAAACCCCATGCGGGTCCCATGATCAGGTGGTGGCGAATGGCATCAGCGAGTGTTTTGCTGTGAATCAGGTCTGGAAGCAGGAAAAAATGACACATGCTTTCGCTACTCGCTACTCTGCATGGTGGGAGGAGGTGGCGGGGACAGTTCATGTGAGCAAACAGAAGTGTTTTTTGGTCTCTTGGGATAAGGGAGGAGGAGAGACCCCCAAAGCCTCTGGGCCAACCTACATTGGCAGGGGTTGCAGGGGCGATTGTTACGCCCATGGTATGGCTACCATTATAGTCCTTACAAAGGCTGCACGTTTTCCTTCGGTATGACAACAGGAAACAAAACTTGTTATCCAAGTTGTGTTGAGAATTGGGGTGATACATAAAGAAACTAATTTAAAGACTTACAATTTAGGTCAGATTTTTGTATATATAAGCACCTAACAAGAAATCGCTTTGCCTCCTTTTGAATATATACTGTAAGTCTGTCTTTAAAGCAAACTGGAAGTAGAAAACAAATGTATGATATAATGAATTGTATGTGTAATACACATAAGGAATAGAACATTAGTAGCAAAGAAAAGAGTCTCATATTTGTTTCAGTTATATAGCTTTTTTATTTTTTATTTTATAACATTGCATCATTCTGTCACAGTTGAAGTTCTAAAAAAGCACACTCTTTCTCTTTAACTATATAACCCTTTACCTTTCCTGCAGTAAAACCTTATCTCTAGCTGTCTCTCACTGTTTCTTGATTGCTTAAAGAGGAGCTGTCAGCCATACTATCTCAAAAAAGCAAAAAAAACACACACATATGTAAGTAGATAAATACTTGCTCTACTTACCAAACATATGTATTGCACTGTCCATGTTTTGATTTTAGTGATTTTTTTATAGTAAGAAAACAGAAAATCCTTCATAGGATTCTCCATTTTAACTGGGTCTATCTTGAAGCCAATCCTGATGTCATTTCCTCCCTTACTCTCCTCTGCCTGATTGTGTATGAATTTCCTGCCCTCCTCCCAGTCTTCAGGCACTCCCACCCAGCACGGCAATAGAAAGGACATGGTCTCTCAGCATGAGAAATATTGGCCAATCAGCGAGTAACAGATGTGTGGGAGGGGAAAACAGGAGGGAAAGAGTCTTCAGCCAATCAGGCTGCATTAGTTAAGTCTGAGGGGAAAGTAGAGAAGCAAAAAAGGACAACCCAGCATGCCCTGCAACTTCCTTCGTGCGGCAATGTACCAAATAAGAGCCAGGTAAACTGGGGAATGATAGTTTATCAACAAGAAAAGTAATAGTGATTTTTAACTTTTGGATTGCTTGGTTAGCATCCTTATTACTTGTTTACCAGATAAAAATAAAGAATTGTTTTTTTATTTTATGCCCAGCAGTTACACTTTATGTGCTTCAGAAAAGAGGGCTGTATTCAGAGAAGTTGTTTTACATAGAATAACTGAAGTTTTTTTTTAACTCTTCCTGTACTGGAAAACATCACAATACTCTTTTCTTTGCTACTAATGTTCTATTTCTTAGCTATACTACACATACAATTAATTATTTCATAAGTTTATTTTCACTTTAGGTTTGCTTTAAAGATACTTCCAAGGAAAACAAATTAACTATTGTGAAATTATAAGGATATCAAAATATTTGTGTCACAGATTTGTTCTACTACATGGCAAGTATGTATAACAGATGTATTCAAATGTAGTAGCAGAAGATCATTCATTTAACAGACAATTGTTAACTAGCTTCACCAACCACTTATTCTTAGAAGTAAAATATGCTTACCAATTCTTTTTGAAGGAGCAGCCAGAGCCTGAGCCAATATGGCCAAAAGGATGAAGTATTTCATCTTTAGTGATGAGGCCTTGTCCTCTGCAAGAGAAAATCAGAGCTTAATGGAAGGAGAATGAACTTTTAGGCCATATTTAAACTCTTCCCTGAGACATGCCCTTTGTGTAAACTATTTTCTGATTTGCACATACAGGTGAAATTGATCAGCATGGAAAAACAATGGTGGTGGGATGACAATCAGCAGATTTTACATGATATTGTCATGTAAAAAATACTGTTTATATTTAGCCCTATATTTTTCTCTCAGGGGGTGCAGTTACATCTTTCAGTCAGGGTGTTCCCAATGTATCTTTTGTGCTTGGAACATAATATACAAAGCAGCACTGATTTTAGTTTCAATAGCCAACGAGATAACATTTCATGCTATAATTGGAAGTGGTACAATTAGGTACATTTTGAAAACCATATTAATGGCCACCTGCTAATGTAAATTTGAGTTATAGTGGCCTACAGAAATTCCTAGGCACAATTTCTCTTTTGTTATGTTGGGGAAGGGGCATAACTAGACTTCCACTGCCCAAAAGTAATTGACTGCCTAAGGGGCCACCAGATTGTGCTGGAACCTTGGTTTTAGAAACCTATATATCTGTCAGTGATGTCATATACAGTAATTAATTAGGCACTGTGCTTACAGTCAGTTTTATTTTTTGAGGAGTTTAGCACAGCTGTGTTTTAAAGGACAACTGACCTGAGAGACATATGGAGGCTGCCATATTTGTTTCCTTTTAGGCCCAAATCACATTAGCGTTTTTTTTTTGCGGATCGGAACTGGAACGTATATTGTACAAACGGAACAGATGTGAAAGGATTGTTTGAACAGATGTGAAATGTTAACCTATGGATCCATTCACATGCGTCCGTTGGTACGGATACGTTCCGTACGTTCCGGTCCCCTGATCCAAAAATTGCTGCAGGCCCTAATTTTCCGGACCATTCTGCCCAGCGGGCTGCAGCATTGGGGCAATGGAAAACAGAACACTTTTTCACACTAGTGAAGGTTCCACGGTTGATGGGGGCATGTGCCGACGCGAACCTGAGTGACAGGAGGGTGAGGGAGGGTGCAGCAGCCGGGCGGGTGGGTGAGGGAGGGTTAATACCATGGGCGTAGGGCCCACAGTCGCAGGGGTCGCCGTGGCGACCGGGCCCGCCTCCTAAAGAGGCGGGGGAGGGGCCCGGGGGCCTGGACCCCCCAGGTGTTGAAATCCCCACAGTGCACTGCGGGGACTGGCTCCCGGAGGCAGAGCAGGGCTATGGCAAGATGGCTGCCAAAGCCCTGCACTAGAGACTATTTGTGTCTCCAGTACAGGGCTTCGGGCACCATCTTCCCGTTGCCTTGCACTCTGCCTGTCAGCGAGGGAGAAACTGGCTGCTCCGCTGCAGGATCGTCGCTAGAGGAGCTGCACGAGGGAGACTGGCTGCACGTCGGGGAGCTCACGTCAGAGGCTGGCCAGGTGAGTGAATTTTTTTTTATTTGTACAGGTTTATTTTCTGGTGACTGCTCCCCACATAACGATTATTTTCTGGTGACTGCCCCCACATAACGATTATTTTCTGATGACTGTCCCCACATAACGATTATTTTCTGGTAACTGTCCCCACATAACGATTATTTTCTGGTGACTGACTGCCCCCACATAACGATTATTTTCTGGTGACTGTCCCTACATAACTATTATTTTCTGGTGACTGCCCCCACATAACGATTCTTTTCTGATGACTGTCCCCACATAACGATTCTTTTCTGGTGACTGCCCCCACATAACGATTATTTTCTGGTGACTGCCCCCACATAACGATTATTTTCTAATGACTGCCCCCACATAACGATTATTTTCTGGTGACTGTCCCCACATAACGATTATTTTCTGGTGACTGTCCCCACATAACGATTATTTTCTGGTGACTGCCCCCACATAACGATTATTTTCTGGTGACTGCCCCCACATAACGATTATTTCTGGTGACTGCCCCCACATAACGATTATTTTCTGGTGACTGTCCTCACATAACGATTATTTTCTGGTGACTGTCCCCACATAACGATTATTTTCTGGTGACTGCCCCCACATAACGATTATTTTCTGGTGACTGCCCCCACATAACGATTATTTTCTGGTGACTGTCCCCACATAACAATTATTTTCTGGTGACTGCCCCCACATAACGATTATTTTCTGGTGAAAGCTCCCACATTGTGTTTATTTTCTGGTGAATGCCCTCACATTGCGATTATTTTCTGGTGAATGCTCCCACATTGCGTTTATTTTCTGGTGAATGCCCTCACATTGCGATTATTTTCTGGTGAAAGATCCCACATTACATTTATTTTCTGGTGAATTCCCTCACATTGCAATTATTTTCTGGTGAATGCTCCCACATTGCGATTATTTTCTGGTGAATGCTCCCACATTGCGATTATTTTCTGGTGAATGCTGCGCACATAACGATTATTTTCTGGTGAATGCTGCACACATAATGATTTTCTGGTGAATGCTGCACACATAACAATTATTATCTGGTGAATGCTGTGCACATAACGATTATTTTCTGGTGAATGCTGCGCACATAATAATTATTATCGGGTGAATGCTGCGCACATAACGATTATTTTCCTTCAGACTGGCATCTTGCTACTAATTGCCCTATTTCCTCTGGGTGCTGCGTATGTTTGCAAATTGAACGTGGCAGCCATGCTGATGGAAAGCGGAATTGATATAGCCTAGCCATGCACAGCTATGGGGATTTGGATATGTGTGTGCTTCGGGTGTTGCGGGGGGGGGGGAGCTGTTGTTGCCGGGAGGGGTGGCCACATCCAGATTCCGCATCGGTGCCCAGAGGTTTCTAGTTACGCCACTGGTTAATACATACCTAATCTTCTGTAGCAGCCGGTGGTAGAAGCTTCTGTCTTTTTCCGTGTCATTTGACTACATGACCAGTCATGTGACTAGTCACATGACGCGCTGTGTAGTCACAGCGGAAGAAGAGAAATCCTCTACCACCGGCTGCTGCAGAAGATTAGGTATGTATTTACTGGCAAAATTGAGTGAAAACAGATCCGATCAATCAGTGATCATATCCGTTTTCACTTTCCATTTTTAATGTGAACTGGGCTGCGGACAAAGCCATCCAGATCCAGTGAAGCGGAGACTGGATCCGCTCACCGGATCCTTTTGGCTCGAACCGCTAATGTGAACCGAGCCTTAAACATTGCAAATTGCCGTTCTGTCCTGCTTATCCTCTGCTTTTAATCCTTTTTGCAACAGACCCTGAACAAGCATTGCAGATCAGAAGTTTTAATGCATGCTTGTTTTAGGTGTGTGATTCAGACACTACTGATGCATGAAAAATAATCAGGATGCCAGGTAGAGAGGAGTTTCCAAATTCCATGGACTTCCGAGTTTTTGATTAGAAATTTGCTTTCTGTGTTGGAAATCATTTTGCGATAATCGGAAATCCACAGAATACCGCATTACGGAGACTCAAACATTTCTCTCAGAAGCACAGAACCAATCAGAGAATGCAGAATTATACCGCGGAAATCAGATTACCGTGGACATTTTAGGCCAATCAGAAAATTCTGAGGTATTAGGCCAATCAGAGAATGCTGACGTTTGCTCTGTTTGCCAATCGGAAATGCAGTTTCCACAAGTTGGGGGAAAAAAGTCACTGTGTCTTCTAGTCCAAATGCAGGGAGTTTCTGACTCTGGAACGCCTGTCAATACGAACCTCCAATGCACCACAATGTCGGGGACTCCCTGTACTGTGCCCATGCAGAGGACACAGGGGGACACAAAGGGACATAGAGGCAGACACAAGGGGGACAGAGGAGGACACAGGGAGACGCAAGGTACAAGGGGGCATGAGGTACAAAGGGGGCATAATCCACAAGATGCCCCTTCACCTTGGTTGCTCCAGATTTAGTATATATCTTTCCCCTGATTTTTGTCCTCTAAACCTAGGTGCGTCTTATAGTATGAAAAACAGTGCTGCTCCTCCAGCTTCCGGATATCTCGGATATCCGAACTTTTTTCAGCTATTCGGCCGGATTCAGATTCCGGATACCTGGGCCCAAATCCGGATAGCAAACCACGGATATTTGGTCGCATACCCGGATATTCGCGGATATCCAACGGATATCCATATCCAGATACTGTATCTAAGGAGATGGCGTCATTGAGCCAATCAGAGGGCTCCGAGCAGAAGCCCTAGCAACCAATCACAGAAGGGAACTCTGGCCAGCCCCACCTGACCTCATTGAGCCAATCAGAGGGCTCCCAGCCTAAGCCCTGGCACCCAATCACAGAAGGGAACCCTGGCCAGCCCCCCCTGTAGAATAAATAGGGCTGACATGATGAGAAATATCGTCCTTGCTTGTGAATGCTCACTGAGAGACATGCTCCAGTGCTGCTGGCCTAGCAAGTGCTGTATACAGTGATAAACCTAAAGCTGTTCAGTGATTAACCCCTTCACTATCACTACACTATTGTTATATTGTTAATTAGACTAGCTAGCGTGATTTCATTCAGTGAGTGACAGTCAGAGTGTGTGCTGCAGGGCTGCTGCAGCTGCTATGTGTCTGTGCTGTGCACAGACCAGGCCAGCTGCTGCCTGCTGTCCAGCTAGCCTTAGCTACAGTATAGGTTAGGTTAGGTTAGGGAATAGGATTACTGTGTTATTGTGTAGTTAGTACTGTAGTAGTGTTAGCTTACTACAGAACTGCTGTGCTGTGAGCAGTGCCAGTGTGACAGTTAGTGTGCCCTAGTGTCTTCTCCTCTGCTGTCTGACTGTCACTCAGCACTTGGCACTTTACATTTGGCACGTGGCACTTTGCACGTGGCACATGGCACATGGCACGTGGCACTTTGTACGTGACACTTTGCACGTGGCACGTTGCACTTGGCACTTTGCACATGGCACGTGGCACTTTGCACGTGGCACTTTGCACTTTGCACGTGACACTTGGCACGTGGCACTTTGCACTTTGCACGTGACCATAAGCCAAGTGCCACGTGCCAAGTGCCACGCTGGTCACGTGGTCCGGCTGACGTCATCAGGATTGTACTGCACAGTCGTTGGCCGGACCACGTGACCCGCGCCGTGGAACGCAGAAGAAGCCGACCCGGAACCCGACCTGGCGAGGTCGGCTTCTGCAGCGGAAAAGACCGGGAGCCACCGGAGCTGTGGTGAGGGCACAGGATGGCTGCCAGGGGCTGGAGGAAGCCCCAGGTAAGTGGATCTTGTTTTTTGGGGGGCCTGGATGTATCCTTTAAAGCTGCGCAGTGCTGAATTGTAAAAAAATCGCCTGGTCTCTAGGGGGATGTAAACCTGTGGTCCTCCAGTGAACTCTCTGAACAGGCTCCAGAGTATATAAGCCCACATTATTAACACGTTATAAAATAATTCCTTATCCAAAGTTTGTAGTAGTTTTGTAAAAGCATTATCACAACATACATTCTACGAGACAAAATGTCTGCCACAGTCAAAAAGAAAGCAGAAGGACAGAGACTTTGCTTTAACTGGCAGCCAAATGGTTTATGCAGATTTAAAGCATGAACTTCATAGCTTGTATTCTGTGTTAGCCACCTTTCTTTTTACATTTTTGAGGACATCAGTCTAAATTTGACTTTCTGTTTGCATAGATAAATAGTTTTTTAACACTTGCTATTCTGGAAAACAGAACGGGAAATTTCTTAGTAGGACTACTAGTGCTCCTATATTTATCCTATTGTGTCATTTCAGGTGTCCTTTTAAGTGGGATCCCCTTTTATGTATGTAGCAAATAAACACAACATTATCAGTGTTTTCGGTGACTGATAGAATTATGTTTTCACTGCTACTTCTTTTACACAGCTGATTTCTGCTGTATTTTTTTCCTGCATGGGAACAAGAATCTTGCTGGTGATGTCAGCAGTGCACTATGAACAGTACAAAGATAATTCACAGCAATTTAGCCTGATCTGCTTTACAGTCATTCCACCATGTTGAATGAAGCATTTGATTGTCAAAAATATTCATTTTCCTTTATTTTCTTAAAGAGGTACTTAAGTGTACTAAAAAAATGAGTTTTACTCACCTGGGGCTTCCCTCAGCCCCCTGCAGCCGATCGGTGCCCTCGACGTGCCTCTGCGATGCTCCAGTCCCCGGCGGCAACCAGTTCCGGTTTCGCCGCCAGGACCCGACAGGCATGGGAACGCGAGGGATTCTTCGCGTTCCCAGCCAAAATATCGCCCCCTATGCTGCTATTGCGGCCAGGAGGCTGCAATAGCAGAATAGGGGGCGATATTTTGGCTGGGAACGCAAAGAATCACTCGCGTTCCCATGCCTGTCAGGTCCTGACGGCGAAACCGGAAGTGGTCGCCGCCGGGGACTGGAGCATTGGAGAGACACGGCGAGGGCACCGATCGGCTGCAGGGGGCTGAGGGAAGCCCCAGGTGAGTAAAACTCATTATTTTTTAGTACACTTAAGGTTCACTTTAAGTTTGTGCTGTCGATAACTTTTGAAGAATATAAACATTTTAAAAACATATAAACATCACAAATCATATTGCTATTGAATGGCCAATCTAATTAACTTTTTAAGAGTTCCCTCTTAAGGAGAAACATTAACCCAGGATTGAACCTCATCCCAATCGGTAGCCGACACTCCCTTTCCCATGGGAAGTTTTTACTTTTACTCAAAGAGATCATCAGGGATGTCTGTGTGGCCAATATTGTGGTAAAACCCCTCCCACAGTGTGATGTCAGAGCCATGGCCATGACAGTTTGCTGTCTGTGAACCTTGTTGCATTTTGGGAAATAAGTACAGTTCTTTCCAACTTCCAAGTAAGCAGTATCTCCATCAATGCACAGAACTCTCAGTAAAGGAACATTCCGCAGAGTTCACCTCGCAGGACTAAAGATGTCGCTACCTGTGATAAATTTCAGAATGTAAATCAGGGTGAGGAAAAATATTACAAAGGGGAAACGCTGACTAAATAATTTATAAATGGATATTGTAAAAAAAGTTATTTTCACTACAGTTCCTCTTAAGCGCCTTTCTGAGCCCTTCATGTAAATAGTTTCTTTATCATTAACTACTTGCCAACCACTCCACGCCGACTGGCGTGAATGTGGCAGCAGCCCCAGAACTGCTCAGGAGACTGTAAGATGGCGAATTTACAATGTACGGCGCTGCGATCTAAGGCATCCCTGTACTGGGGAGGTACAGGAGAGATCGGCTGATGCCTATGACAGCCGATCACGGTGACTGGCTGGCCGGGTGAGAGAGGGCTGGGAATAAATAAAAAAACAACCACAAATAAATAAAAATAAATAAACAAACATGCTGGCAGGGATCAGAGCCCACCAACAGAAAGCTCTGTTAGTCGGGAAAAAAAGGGGAGGGATCACTTGTGTGCTGAGTTGTATGGCCCTTCAGCAAGCCCTTAAAGCTGCAGTGGCCTGAATTGTAAAAAATAGCCTGGTCACTAGGGGATTGTAAGCCTACGGTCCTCAAGTGGTTAAGGTGGGCGTACACACCTTTGATGAATGTTGCTCCATGGACCAGGATGCACAGATGCAAAGTCAGCTGGGTAGGTGACAACGCATTCTGTTTCTATACGTGGCAGAGAGACGACTGAGTAGTACGTGTGGGTGGAGGAGCAGAGTCCTCAAAGCAGATTAATGTTACCCAAATGGTTCACTCTTTCATGATAGTCACTGAACTTCTCTGTCTGTCGACTGTCCAATGTTTCTCTATGGAGAGGGGAGAAAGTAAGGATATGCCCAGCTGGCAGCTTACAGAAGAAGATAAAGTAGTATTCTAATCAATTGCATTGTTTTTGCTCTTTTGTATTGGGGAAAAGTGGAAACATTTCCAAAGGTACAAGGTTTTGAGGACATGCTCGCTTAGTTGGGAAACAAACATTCCTTGCCACAGATTTTTTGCTTTGTTAGAGACAGACAGCTGTCTAGGAGAAACGTAGTCTAACCTAGATTCTATTCTTGAGGCCTGGAAAGTGACAAGAAACAGCACTGTGAGTGCAGATTGGATGGAAATGCAACTTAAAATGATTCACAGAGCTTACATAAAGGGTCCTTATGTTCACCCTGAAGCCACAAGGGAACTGACTGGTTGCCCTTCTGAAGAGCCAGATCTTAACCATATGCTGTGGTCATGTCCTGCTATTCAACAAGTGTGTAAGTTGTCCCTTGATCTATAACAGTGGGAGAAATTGTAACCTTTTTCTTTTTGTCTTTTTCCAACTCTGATAATTTAGGTGTCCATTCTAAGCCTTTGACTCGTTTTGAACACTCGGTCCTATTAGCTGTTACGAAACGCGTTCTTCCTCAATGGTTGTGGCCAGTGATTCCCACTAAGGATATGCTGAATGAAAAACTTGGTTATCTGATGCACATGGAAAGTTTAAATATAGAACAAGAAAAGAGGCAATCGGTAAAGAAGTTGTTCAAGACTTGGAGAGCATATACAGAGAAGGAATGTTTAAGAGAGCAGATAGTGTCCATTATGACCCCTTTGCAAGATACCACTTGGTACCTAACACAGACAATAGGGCGATAAATGGGGAGACATGAAATCTAGTCGTATGTGACCGTTTGTGTGACTGAAATGATTGATGGAGAAGGTGTCCTGAGGACGGGGAGAGAGGTGAGAGGAACTTCTCATAGGGGCAGCATAACTGTCCATAGTTTTGGTTTATTTTATGGTTCTTTTTCTTTCCAGAACTCTTATCATGATGGATAACCATTCTGCAAACTAGTTCTATGACATATGCAGGGTTTCAGGAAAAAGTGCCTTAAAGGGCCTTAACCCTACGGTATTTCTAAGATTGGCTTTTATATTTCTGGGATTGTTTGTGCTGTTGTTCATGTATTTTTATATGCCATCAGATAACCACTTGGGTGGCTGCACCGCGTACGTACAAAAAGGGCGCCCGGACAAAAAGGGCGTGGGGTGTAAACTCTAAATAATAATTAATCATTAATAGGGTTTATAAAAATAGTGTGCTATATTTCATTTACAAATAATGTTTAACAAAATTATAAATCATTAAATAATGTTTATGAAATCGGAAATTGTGAAAACGTTAATCTTCCCTGTTTCTAAAGTTAAACTTATAATTACGTTTATTAAAAAAACAATAATATATGTTTAATTGTAATAATTCTATAGTATTGTGAATAACCTTCATTTACGGTTTGTTCTTATAATAAAATCTGAAAATATTCTTTATAACGATGATATAAATATAACTACGTTCTTAATAAGTGTTGTAAAACATTAGTAATTATTACTAAAATTTTACTAAAACTGTACCTAAGCCTACTGTTGGTGCCTAAACCTAAGACCCCCCTGTTGGTGCCTAAACCTAAGACCCCCGCTGTTGGTGCCTAAACCTAAGACCCCCCCTGTTGGTGCCTAAACCTAAGACCCCCCTGTTGGTGCCTAAACCTAAGACCCCCCTGTTGGTGCCTAAACCTAAGACCCCCCCCTGTTGGTGCCTAAACCTAAGACCCCCCTGTTGGTGCCTAAACCTAAGACCCCCCCTGTTGGTGCCTAAGTAACCCTCCCTGTACCTACCCCTAACCCCTAGACTCCCCTGTTGGTGCCTAAACCTAAGACCCCCCCTGTTGGTGCCTAAACCTAAGACCCCCCTGTTGGTGCCTAAACCTAAGACCCCCCTGTTGGTGCCTAAACCTAAGACCCCCCTGTTGGTGCCTAAACCTAAGACCCCCCTGGTGGTGCCTAAACCTAAGACCCCCCTGGTGGTGCCTAAACCTAAGACCCCCCTTTATTATGTGGATAATAATGTTTTACTAATTGTGGATACAAAAAAATATTTTGCAATTTACGTTACGTACTGATCGCTTTATTTTGTGAATAATAATGTTATACAAACAGTAAGGGATAAAACTTTAAATAATGTTTTAATTAGTTAAATAAGATTAATATGTTTAGTATTTTTATAAACGTTATTCGGCACGGGTGCATTTTATAAACGTAAATCACCACAAGCACACTTATAAATCATTCAAAATCTCCTGGCGCCGTTTGTAAACGTTATTTATGTCCTGCGCCCTTTTTTCCTGCTCGGCGCCCATTAAACGTTATTTATTATGAGAGTGAATGGCGGCCCCCTTTTTGTCCACTAGCGGCCTGCGCCCTTTTTTCCCGCTTCCGGCTGCACCTGCATATCTTTGTTGTTTAAAATTCTATACAGAAAATGTAAAAAAATTGTGGTCTGTTGTTTTTTGGTCACAAACGTGTGACATTATGTATGATTTGCATTATTATATTGTTTATACTTTTGTACCCCAATATTTTTTTTTTTTGTTTGTGATCGGCTAAATGGAGTGTAGTTTGGTGGATTCTGCCACATGCTTTATTTTCAGTCTATATTTTTTTTTTTCCAAAACTGTTCTTGCCAGCTGTTTTCATGTTTCTCAACCAATTGTTTGGTTCTCTCGAAGTATTCTCCATTTTTATTACTCAGTCTATTACTCAGTCTTAACCTCCAGATTTAGTATTAACCCTTGTGTGTTGTGTCATACGGCATCCTCTAATGAAGTTTATGATATTATTGCTGGCAATATACTCTGTGATAGGTTGGTTTAGGAAGGCAGGCTGCAAGGCTTCCAAACTTGATGCCATCAAGTTAGACAGAGGAGAGTTGTGCACAATTTTATCGAGGGAAAACAGAGAAGGGATCGAATGGTCTCTTTTCTTTGCAAATATTAAGCCTTGCAGGTGAAATCAGGATAGAAATTTGGGGTAACTGCAGAGCTGGGACAAGATCCTCCAGTACCCAAGGCTGAGACACCAAAGTGCGCCCCTCTATCCCTCCCACCCCAGCCATCACAAACTGATTGCCATTAGACTAAGAGGTGGCTAATAACTATTTTTTTTGGCTTGCAGTCACTGCCATGTATCCCCTTTTCTTATTTATCTTGCTTCAAAAACAATTAGTGAATAATAGCTGAGTGAGTTGTGCGCCTCCTCTCCTCTGACACTGCGCCCTGAGGCTGGATCCTCTCTGCCTCTGCCCGGCCCTGGGTATCTGCTTAAAGGACTACTGTACGGGGTCGGGGGAAAATGAGTTGAACTTACCCGGGGCTTCTAATGGTCCCCCACAGACATCCTGTGCCGGCGCAGCCATTCACCGATGCTCCGGCCCCGCCTCCAGTTCACTTCTGGAATTTCAGACTTTAAAGTCTGAAAACCACTGCGCCTGTGTTGTCGTGTCCTCGCTCCCGCTGATGTTACCAGGAGCGTACCATACCATACTGGACCTGCGCAATACACTCCTGGTGATGTCAGCGGGAGGGAGGACATGGTTGCTCAGGCGCAGTGGTTTTCCGACTTTAAAGTCTGAAATTCCAGAAGTGAACTGGAGGCGGGGCCAGAGCATTGGTGAATAGCTGCGCGGGCACAGGATGTCTGCGGGCGACCATTAGAAGCCCCAGGTAAGTTCAACTCATTTGCCCCCGACCCCTACAGTATTCCTTTAAGGACCCTTGTCTATTTTCCTATCAAGAAGGTTTGGGCATGGGCGTATGCCTATTCAAAGCTCACTGTATGTGGTTGATCAACCCACATACAGAGCTTTTCTGTTGAATTCCAAATGCTGTATTGCAGTCATTAGAAGCAGGTTTATCTCTGACCTCCATACGGATACCAAACTCATTGTCAGGTTTACCTTTTGTGGGGAATGGCCCCAAGCAGGGCCGGTTCAAGTAACAATTGGACCCTAGGGCAAAATTAGCCTGGGGGCTCCCCAACAGACATTCCTGACCAAAAAGCGTCATTAGGGGCCCTTTGTTGCAGCCAAATTTCCCTCCTGGGCCCCTGAGCTGGCTGCTGACCCTCCCCCAATCACCTCCCAACTTAACAGACTCTGCAGAGTCCATGGCAAGCAAAAGTTAAGATGGGGGAGGGACACCTTGGGGGCTCTGGGGCAATTGCCCATTTTTTCCTATGGTAGCCCCGACCCTGGCCTCAAGTGTGTGGTTTGATGTTCGTAGGCAAAACCCTGAAGAAATGAGCAAAGGGCAAAAGTGAATATGACACGTGTTTCTCAGCTCTTCTTACAGTCCAGACACTCCATGGCTCCGTTACAGGAGTTTGCTGGACTGTGAACACAGACCCAAGAAGACGGGAGACTGATATAGATTTTTACTAGAGATGTCGCGAACCTCCGATTTTCGGTTCGCGAACCCTGTTCGCAAACCTCTGCGAAAGGTTCGGTTCGCGAAAAAGTTCGCGAACCACAATACACTTGAATGGGGAGGCGAACTTTAAACATTTCAAAAATTTCTACTGGCTGCAACAATGATAGAAAACATGTTTCAAGGGCTCTATTACCTGGAGGCCCGCCCCCCTCCCTCCTCCTCCAAGCGCAAGGTCTGTATGCCATTTCACTCACTTGTCTGCCTACACTAATTAGTTAAGGGACAGCTGCCTCCCTCCTCCACCCTCCTACCCTTCTACCCATTCCCTCCTACCGGAGGGTCTCATCTGCCAGGGAATTATACTATTTCAAAAACCAGTTTACATACCATAGCTGGGAATCGAACCTGGGTCTCACTGTGTGGTGGGCAAGCACACTAACCGCTGTACCACATCAGTAGTAACTGAAGCTGGCCTAGCATTTACTATTTATGCTCAATGCAATAGAAACATTAGGTTGCTTAAAGGGAACCTTAACTGAGAGTGATATGGATGTTTCCTGTAAGCAATACCAGTTGCCTGGCAGCCCAGCTGATCTCTGTGACTGCAATAGTGGCTGAATCACACCCTGAAACAAGCATGCAGCTAATCCAGTCTGACTTCAGTCAGAGCACCTGATCTGCATGCTTGTTCAGGGGCTGTGGCTAAAAGTATTAGAGCCACAGGATCAGCAGGCGATTCAGGCAACTGGTATTATTTTAAAAGGAAAAAGCTAAAAAGGAAGGAATAAAGGTGGCCATACAGTTATCAGCCTTGTGGCCAATCCACCATCTGAATCGATTATTATTATAGAATCAGATGAAAATCAGTGCATGCCCGATCGATGATTCAACCAATTTTGGGCCGAAATTGGTCAAATGTATTGATCGGATGTGCTGGAAAAGCTTGGGCCAACATGGTTGATCTGGTGCACAATGTGAACGGCATGCAATATTGCGATGAACGTAACCCATGGCTGCTGCCCCCCAGTGCCCGTGTATGTAAATACCGGTTTGCTGCCCCCGGGCCCGAGTGTCTGCTGTATTTCCACATTCACGTCCCACATGACTACTGTCATATAGCACGTGGGGTGTGTGTGTACACCAATGCAGAAGTCCAATGGACATTCGGGGGCAGCGGTCAGGTAAAATATTTACATTCAAGGTCACTGGGGGAACATCTAACATCTTGGGGGGGCCAGCAGCCAGGGGCAGTGAGGCAACATCCCCAGGCCGATTCCCAAATGATTTCATGCTGAAATCGCTTGGGAATCTGCCTGTGGTTTATGGGCAGCCAACAGATCTCTCTCTAATCAGATTTGATCAGAGAGAGATCTGTCTCTTGGTCAAATTTGCCCATACATTGTTAAATGTAAAGCGCACTAAATAATGAGTTAAGACAGATAAGAAGAGATAAACATGAACTGAACAAACAAGGGTCCTGGACTGGTTTTCTAATCTTCCCTAATGTAAACATTAGAGGGTGTTACAGCGGCCGATTGACCAATAGACAGATCTCTCTCTTATCAGAGAGAGATCTGTTGGCTGCCATAAACCGCAGGCCAATTACTGATTGGTTTCAGCATTAAATCTTTTGGTAATCCACCTGGTGGTGACTCCTCTTCATCGCCTTGCCGCTCCCAGTTGCGAGGCCCCTAATGTACATGTATTTTCCAACTCCCCCTCTCCCTTGGTTTGATTCCAATTTTCACCATCGTCTGCCCAGCACTCAGCCAATCCTGGAAGATGTTGCTTCTAGGATAGTTTACCGCCAGGCTTCTGTGTCCCCCTGCAGGGATGAAATGCCGAACGCTGGGAAGCACCACTGAAAGCGGACAAATGCTTTTCTGCATGCTTGTACTTGCAGACTTGGGGCCTGATTCACAAAGCGGTGCTAACAGTTAGCACGCTGGTGAAAAGCCCTTTATCATGCCTAAACTCAGTTTAGGCATGATAAGTTTAGGTGTGATAAGTTTAGGTGTGATAAGTTTAGGTATGATAAGTTTAGGTGTGATAAGTTTAGGCATGATAAGTTTAAGCACTAACTGCGTTAGCACCGCAGTGCACAGCTGATCAAAAGTTTTGCGCTAGCAAAGTCTGGTGCACATCGCATAGAGTTTAATGGCGCTGCTTTGCGTGCGGGACTTTGCACGCTATCTACACTTATCTAAAATTAGCATGCCTAAACTTATCACACCTAAACTTATCATGCCTAAACTTATCACACCTAAACTGGCTTTTCACCAGCGAGGTGCAATGGTTATCATGCCTAAAGTCTCTAACTGGGTTAGCACCGCTTTGTGAATCGAGCCCCTGGTGTGTCTATTGCTCTTGAAAATGTTTCCATATGAAAAGAAAGACAACATGAAATTGTTGTGCTAACCAACTGGTTTCTTCAGTTATTTGTATAATCTTTTTTTACAGGAAGATTGTCAGGGGCATGGTGGAATGCCATAAAGAATATTTTATTAATAAGAACACTCCCATTTACTTAAACATAAACTAAATGAATCTGCCTTAGGCTCCCTGCACACTGCAAATCCGATTTTGCGATTCCGATTTGCAATTCCAATTTTCCTTGAATGCAATCAACAGAAAAACGGAGGAAAAAAACGCAGCATGCAGTAACGATTAAACATTGGAATTGGATGTAAAAACCGATTAAAATCGTAATTGCATGCAGTGTTCAGGAAGCCTTAAAGAGAATCTGAAGCCAAATTAAAAATGGCTTTTTACCTTATATCCATGTGAGGCATGTTTGCCCCAGCTAAAACGCCGCTATCCCGCGGCATAACGAGGGGTCTTTACCCCCCAAATCCCCCTGCAAAATCCACAACTTTCTTGGTCGTGGATTTTGCTGCCCCTGTGCGCTTCCGTGTGAGGCCGAGCTAATGGCCACAGCCCTGCCTCACATGCGTCTGTCAGCGCGTATCTCCGCCTCTCCCCCTCCCCTTTCAGTGAAGGAAGACTGGGAGGGGCGGGGGAGAGGCGGTGATATGCGCTGACAGACGCGTGTGAGGCAGGGCTGCGGCTCATAGCCCGCCCTCACATGGAAGCGCTGCTGGGGCACCATGGAGGGGATTTGGGGGTAAAAACCCCTCGTTATGCCGCAGGATAGCGGCGTTTTACCAGGGGCAAACATGCCTCACATGGATATAAGGTAAAACGCCATTTTTAATCTGGCTTCAGATTCTCTTTAAGCATTGTGGTTTGTGGAATGCTCAAAGATTGCATTGGTGCTAGATAGCAAGGATAGTTGAGTTGAATTATTTAAGGGGCCCATACACTAGTCAATTTCAGCCATTGATCGACGTCCGATTCGAGCGTTCTGATCGACTCGACTAGAAATCGATGCAGCAGAAAGTATGATCGATTGATTTCCGCCCCTATTTCAATCAATTTGCTTGATCAGTCCAGGTGGGAAATCTGGGTCAATCGGCTGCTGGCAGCAGATTGATGGCCCATAGGGATACATTGGATCGAATGGTGCAGTACTGCATTTCGATCCGTTTTCAATAGATTTCATTCTAAAATCTACTGGAAATCTGTTCCTACTGTGTTGCACACATCAGATAGATTCCTGCAAATCTATAAGTGTATGGGTACCTTAAGGGCTCTTTCCCACTAAGACGTTGCGTTAGATGCGACGTTAAGGTTGCATAACGTGCCCCTAACGCAACGCATGTGAGCTTTGAAGTTGGACGTTGAATAGAGCTGCGTTATGCGTCTCTTGATGCGTCCGTGATGCGTACTTTTTTGACGCATACTATCGGACGAAAACATGCGTCCAAAGACTGGAGACCACGTGATCAGAACACTCCGCATCACGCGGTCCCGCCAGCCAATCAGCGGCCGCTCCAGGAAGTAAACACTGCAGTGCAGTGAATAATAATTAGCCATGTGGCTGGCCGCAATTGCGGACTCTCCCCTCCTCCTCTCCTGCACAAAACAATAGGAAAAAAACAAATTACTGAGCATGTGCAAACAGTCTAACGCGGCTAAAACCGCTTAGAATGCACAGCATGCTGCACTTTCATACAACGTCCAGCGTTACACTGTAACGCAACGTGGACACTGTGAACAGTCCATTGATTTTTCATTACTGTGAGTTGGGCTGCGTTACAGGCTGCTGTAACGTCAGCCTGTAACGTTCCACTGTGAAAGCAGCCTAAAGCAGTATAAAACCCTGACATAATATTCAATAAAAACATGTTTTCCTACTTTTTATATGCCATACAGTTATCATATTTGTTTGTGCATAAGTATTATTATTCATTTAGAAATTAAACGTTCCCAAAGTACACTTTTTTTGCTCTGAAAGCTGACTTTTGAAAGCTGATTTTATTCAGAACTGCTTTGTTCATCTACTAACGTAAGCAGAAATGCTTTCTGATTGTCTCACTGTCTTCAGGAGAGTTTGCAATGTCAGAGAAGGGTTTGTTTACATTCCTCACTTGATACAATTAAACACAAGATAACATTATCTCTAGTTCGGATTACTCCAGCTTTCCCTGCAGGGGAGCTTCTAAGGCCTGTGTTTAACCCTTTGAATGCTGTTCTAGTAAAAAAAAAATGCTGGTTGTATATAATATGCTGTAAATACTCTATTAGAGCAAAGAAGAAATGCTGGGTTTCATTCCACTTTAAGTATGGAGAACAATAGAAAACGCATACAATCTAGTAATACTGGACTGGATGTTTTAAAAATGGTCCGTAATTAGCTGGAATAGAGTTCTTCACTGTCCTCCAACCTAAGTAAATTATCCCCAGTGGGTTCATTTTGCTTAAAGTGCATCTGTCAATTAGTTATTCAGTTGCTGGTTAAAAATGTTCCTATGGATATAATGGAGATTATTGGAATAATCAAATAATAATGCACATCCACAGCTTAGGCTTTTAAACACAATAGGCTTTCTTCAATTCGCCTTTTCTCCTATTTTTTCTCATAAGAGATGATTTTTCATTTTCTGTTTAAAATTACTTTTCAGCATTCTGCAATTGAAAAAAGTACCAAAAAGTAGGGAAAATAGTATTGTCAAAATGATTTCCATTTGTAACACAAAGAGGTAGCGCCACTAAGGATCAGCTGTACACCACACTATCCTTCTCCCAATTAAACAGATGACATGGGCTCAACATCAATCTCTCAATATACTAATAGCTTATAACATATCCTATATCAGTCCATTGGAAACAAAGCAGTCTCTAAAGTGACTTGATCGCCTATCTTCAGAATCCTTCAATTTTCACGATGGCAATAGATATCCTCCACCACACCCTTTGTGCCAAACTCACCGTCCACCTAGACCCTCAGACAGGTCTAGTCACGCCTTGGGACCATTACCAGGTTGTCCCCCACCTCTCTGGCACGGATAATGAAGATTCACCCTTGTCCCTCTCTTCACCGATCACCGTCTTCTTAATATATATTGCTGGACTCCAAAAACCTCAATAAAAAGGACCTCTCATAGCGTAATACTGTATAGCATTTATTACTTTAAAACACAGATTGCACTCACGTTTTCCAAGTTAAAATCAAAGCACAGAGTTTTTCTTGAGGCGGGCTCTCCCCCGCTATTGTTGGCCGCAGGCAGGCTGGTTGCTGTAGTCCCTCCGTGTGCTACACCGTTGGTGCGCGCTCCCCTCCGGCTACACTCCACGTGAGACGCCTGCCGCTCGATGAACGCTTCCTGCTTGCGTGGTTAGGCTCCGCCCGACATGTTTCGTCATCAAATGACTCATCAGGGACACGGGCCAACCACGCAGCAGGCTCTACAAATACGTGCGTAATCTCCTTCCCCCTCCCATCCGCGCCACCCATCTATCAGCCTCCAATGGGAGCTCTTACCACCCCAAACACTTTATCCCCACTCGTAGCACCCAGCCTACTGTGCACGGAGGAAAACCGCCCTTACAAACCATATATACATACATTAATATCAAAATCTTACGACCATAAAAAAGAGCCTTCCCTAGCTTCATAGTCTCTCCCTCCTATCACATCTAAATCTCTATTTATACTTGACATATCAATATTGTACTAAAAATAAGCTATACTCCCTATTTGTCAGTAAAAAATGCTGATAAAAATGTGTGTGGATGGCAATATATTGGCAGAACCACCCGAACTCTGAAGGAAAGGATGGGGGAGCATGTAAGAAACATACGTAAAGGTTTCCCTAATCATAGCCTATCAGCCCATTTTGGGGAAGATCATAATTGTGATCCCAAACTTTTGTCTTTCTGTGCTATTAAAAAAATTATCCCCTCCTGGCGAGGATGTGATATGACCCGGATGGTCTCCCAAGAGGAGACCAGGTGGATATACAATATGGGTACACTGAGACCAGGAGGGTTGAACATAGATGTGGATATCAAATGTTTTCTGGGTGATTGAAAAATGGAATATGGGGGGTGGGAAGACTGAGACTAAAAGATTAGGAACATAGCGTAAAAGGAGTGTTTTTTTTTTTTTTTTTTTTTATTTGTTTTTAGGGGTATGGAAAGTAGGGGACTTTTGACTAGTATCAGGGAATTCATCATTATTTTTGTTTTTATCAGCATTTTTTACTGACAAATAGGGAGTATAGCTTATTTTTAGTACAATATTGATATGTCAAGTATAAATAGAGATTTAGATGTGATAGGAGGGAGAGACTATGAAGCTAGGGAAGGCTCTTTTTTATGGTCGTAAGATTTTGATATTAATGTATGTATATATGGTTTGTAAGGGCGGTTTTCCTCCGTGCACAGTAGGCTGGGTGCTACGAGTGGGGATAAAGTGTTTGGGGTGGTAAGAGCTCCCATTGGAGGCTGATAGATGGGTGGCGCGGATGGGAGGGGGAAGGAGATTACGCACGTATTTGTAGAGCCTGCTGCGTGGTTGGCCCGTGTCCCTGATGAGTCATTTGATGACGAAACATGTCGGGCGGAGCCTAACCACGCAAGCAGGAAGCGTTCATCGAGCGGCAGGCGTCTCACGTGGAGTGTAGCCGGAGGGGAGCGCGCACCAACGGTGTAGCACACGGAGGGACTACAGCAACCAGCCTGCCTGCGGCCAACAATAGCGGGGGAGAGCCCGCCTCAAGAAAAACTCTGTGCTTTGATTTTAACTTGGAAAACGTGAGTGCAATCTGTGTTTTAAAGTAATAAATGCTATACAGTATTACGCTATGAGAGGTCCTTTTTATTGAGGTTTTTGGAGTCCAGCAATATATATTAAGAAGACGGTGATCGGTGAAGAGAGGGACAAGGGTGAATCTTCATTATCCGTGCCAGAGAGGTGGGGGACAACCTGGTAATGGTCCCAAGGCGTGACTAGACCTGTCTGAGGGTCTAGGTGGACGGTGAGTTTGGCACAAAGGGTGTGGTGGAGGATATCTATTGCCATCGTGAAAATTGAAGGATTCTGAAGATAGGCGATCAAGTCACTTTAGAGACTGCTTTGTTTCCAATGGACTGATATAGGATATGTTATAAGCTATTAGTATATTGAGAGATTGATGTTGAGCCCATGTCATCTGTTTAATTGGGAGAAGGATAGTGTGGTGTACAGCTGATCCTTAGTGGCGCTACCTCTTTGTGTTACAATTGTTGTTTGATAAGGGAGGAGGCGAACAGGGGGAGGCTGTGTTAACCGTTAATACTGGTATCGGTCAATCTGCAGGGCACATCTAGTGCTGGCGCGCGTGTGCTTTGGTATAAAATGATTTCCATGCTTGTTGTCATCTTAAAAGGCATTTTATTGATCAGATGTGAAAATATCACCTAGGAGAAAAAGTGAACTGAATAACGAGCAGTGTGCATTTGCTATAAATGGTAATTTTAAATCTTAAAATAAAATCCTGGTCTCTCCAATGGATGTTGCTAACATAAACTTTAGATCAATAAAATTGCCATTGAAAATTATATTCCAAGGTGTTCGAGCTTATATTAAACCACTTATCTATGAACGCAGTAGAAAAGACCTTAAGTTTGCCATACTTAAAAAAAGTTTATTGGCATTAAACATTACGGTACATTGTACATATTCTAATCCTACTAGAATAATGTATTGCTGCTTGGGCTGCACCATCACAACTTCTTTTTGATTCTTTTTTGCCTGCAAAACAAAGGAAAGAGATAACCGTAAGTCATTAAACTTAGCAATTGATGCTTTATTTAATTCATGAGACACACATAGGTTTAGAGGACAGAAACCAGGGTAAAAAAAAAAACCTAAACCTGGTGTCGTGTGTCCATAGTGCAGGGGCTTTTTGTGAATCTTTTGCCCTCAACTCTTTTGTCCTTCTGTCGTCCTGTCTCTTCTGTCCCTAGGTGCCTCTTATGTTCTTCTTCTGTCCACCTGTCCTGTATCTGTCCCCTTGTGTCTGTCCACCAGTGCCTCTTTTGTCCCCCTGTGTCTGTCCCCAGGTGCCTCTATTATCTCCATTTCCTCTTGTGCCCAGGGCCGGATTTCTGGCAAGGCCTCATAGGCCATGGCCTAGGGCACCAGAATTTTAGGGGCGGCTCATTGAGGGGCAGTAAAGCTGTTCTATGCAGCCATCCCTATCTACAAGGACAGATTTAACCTTTGAACTCTCTGTCCTGTACTTGTGTTGTCCCTGCAACACCTGTAAGCTCAATCCTTCAGGTACACATCAGCCTAACTCTCATGGTGACACAATGGGTCCATCATTAACGAGATGGCAAACATAACGGTTCTTAAGGAAAACATAATTTATAATCTATACGCGTATTAATAAAATAGTTATTGTCTGTGACATCCAATGATGGAAAGTAAGGAGAATTCTCGTTGGGGCACACAGAGATAACAACCATACAGATGGTATAGTTGGCCTTGGGCGGTAAAAAGTACAAATCCGGCCCTGCTTGTGCCTCTTTTGTCCCACTGTGTCCTCTGGGTCCCTGTGCCTCTTTTGTTACCCTGTGTCCTCGCCCTCCGTGTCCCCGGTGTCTCTATTATTCACACTGCATCTTATGGTCTGAAAAATATGGTATATAGCACCATCATCTTCTCTGGCCATGTACAAAGTAGGAAAGAAACCGAGGTACAAAAATACAGATAATGTATAAAAATACAGATCTTGGTACATGCTACAGACTTCATAGACTGCGTGTCACGTGATGCCCTGTTACCATGGAGACTCGACGCTGGGAGCGGAGATTAGGTGAGTGTTAACCCACTCATATTCCCCATTTGTGACTCTGCAGGGAGGGAGAGGGGTTCAAAAAGAATGGAATGCAGTCCGAGGTCCACAGCCGCATAAACTCTGCCCAGCATTGGGCTAGATTTATATTATTAAAGGAATTAATTGATCAAAAACCCTTGGCCAGCCTGTGCTGTTGAGTGTTGACATTTACTAGATCAGTCAGAATTTGTTTTTCTCATTGCTCTGCAATCTGCCAAAGAGACTGAGGGCCGGTCCAATTCACTTTTTCTCCTAAGTTTACAGCTAGGAGATAATTTTTCATCTTCTGTTTAAAAGAACATTTGCACTAAGCAATTGAAAAAAAAAAAATTAAAAAAAAGTAGGTGAAAAAGTGCTGTCAAAATTACTCTGAGTATTTTCTTGCTTGCTGGTGGTTTAAACGACATTTTATTTATAATGTGAAAATATTACCTAGGAGAAAACTTTGTTACTGAGAGTTCTATGCACAGAGGGAGATATTGCTCGCTTTGTAGTTGGAAAAAGCCGTTGTTTTCCCCAATTCAATGAGGTTCACAGACAGCAAACTTGTCAGGACCTTGGTCATGACATCACACGGCACGGCGGGAGGGGATTCACCATAATATCAGCCATACAGACCTACCTGATGATCTATTTGAGAAAAGGTAAAGATTTCTCATGGGAAAGGAGGTATCAGCTACTGATTGGAATTAAATTCAATCCTTGGTTAAAGTTCGTCCTCCCCTCCTGCCCCCCTTCCCCTGAATAGGCTAAGTGACAGCAATGGAGCGTTATAATTTGTCTGTGTGCAGCTGTGCAACAGGTCTTCCTCCCTCCTCTTAAGTGCAGCTCTGCACCACGCAGCCTATCACTTTGCAGCTCCCATCTCTGCATGTGATGGGACAAACATTGGGAGTCCCAAGGGGCTGTAAGGCATGCAGCTACACTGAACAGTGGAAGAAGGACCTGGCCAGAAGTAGGTAATGTATGATGCTCTGCTGCTGGTGCACTGCATAGCGGGTTTGCTAGAGCTGTTATTGGGCTCTCGTCACTAAACAGCTTATCAGCAGGCATCAGAGGACACATGACACACATCGAAAAGGCATCTAAAATGACCACAAAAGGTCATTTGGGAAACCTAAGTAGAAAGTGTGAAGGAGCCTTAAGATTCCCTATTTTATTTTCAAGAGAGTATTAGCAAGTAGTAAGTAGCAGTAGTAACAATAACATTTCTATAGCACTTTTCTCCCATAGAACTCAAAGTGCTGAGGCTCGGTCAACATTAGCTTTTGCCAACGGAACCAGCCGTATGGTTCCATTGTCCGTTCTGCTGAACGGACAAAAAAAATGCAGCAGGACTCAATTTTCCGGACCGTTTCGCTCAGCGGAACGGAAACTGAAAGTTTTGCAGCTACATAGGAACAAATAGAAAACTGACAGTTTACAGCACGTACGGCTCGGCTCTGCAAAAAACGCTGATGTGAACCGGGCCTTAGGCTCTTTCAGAGTCAGTAATTGGTTGTAGGATAAAGTATTAACACAATAAAATTAAATTCTGCCAAACTGAAGATATGTTTTCTATCCCAGATAATGTTTAATCACTAAGGAAGTAGTTTCCTCGGTATATATAATAAGATGGATAATTTGGTCTTCTGCCTTATTCACTAAGTGCAGCCTAAATTAGGGCTGGTTCAGACGGACGTTTGCAGAGCGTTTACAGCCAGCGTTCAGGGCTTGGTGTTAAACGCTCCCATTCAAGTGAATGGGAGCGTTTGTACCAAGCTTTCAAGCGCGTTTACACAAACGCGGCGTTTGGGTCCCGATTTTCCCTGGCGTTCAAGGAGCCCCTGGAAGCTACATGTAGCTTTCAGGGGAGGTTAACCGCGACGGCTAATGTCCCTCTAGGGGAAGAAAAACCGCGACCGCATCCAAACGCACACAAACGCTGCTAAACGCGACGCCAACGAACGCAACGCCTCCAAACGTCCATCTGAACCAGCCCTTAGTGAGATATCAATATAAAATGGACATTATCTCCATACTAAATACACATAACTGTAACACCTTAGCTCATAATACTTTTCTAAAATGCCTTATAGAAAGCAAGCATAAAAAACTTATAGTTCAGATGTTCTTATTTTTCCTGCGAATAACAATAACAGCAGCAATAACAGATTCTATTGATATTGTCATATTTCACCTGTCCAGGCTTAGTCTTGAATTGCTGGAAGATTATTTCTGTGGTGGTGGTGTTGCAGTATTTGTTGGGTGTCCACCGTGTCTACTTGGGGGACCACCCCCCATGCCACCTTGTTGGCCTCCTTGGCCATGGGGGCCACCCATGCCACCATGTCCTGGTCTACCTAGTCCACTTAAAGGGCCATTCATGCCCCCAGGACCACCTGGGCCATGACCTTTAGCGCCTCCTGTTGGTCTTGCTGTAAGAAAATAGATATGGTTATTTTTTAATGAGATTGCACTGCAATATGTTTTTAAAGCCTTCTCTGGAAGTATTAAAAATACATAACACCTTTCTAAGCCTGATATATTAAAAGTACATTTAAAGGGAACCTAAACCAAATGTAAAAAAATGAGTTTCACTTACCTTGGGCATCTATCAGCCCCCCACAGCTGTCCTGTGCCCACGACACTCATCAACTATCCTCCATTCTCACGCCATGCCTGAGTTTCATTTTCACTGGGGGGCCACTGCGCAGCCCTGGCCATCCATATACTTTTCTGCGTTGCTGTCCACAATACCTTCCTGTGCAGACCAGTCTACAGATGTCCAGGGCTGCGCAGGCACAGTGGCCCGCTGACTTCCAGTTGAGCAAAAATGAAACTTAGCCATGGCGGGGCAACGGAGGATTGTTGAGGAGCGGCGTGTGCACAGGACAGCTGTGGGAGGCTGGTAGAAGCCCCAGGTAAGTGACTTCATTTGGTTTAGGTTCCGTTTAAACCTGATATACAGTCTCATACTGCAAGGTCATGTTCACAGTGGTGCAATACGGTGAGGCATAACGGCTGCTCTGCAACGCTGCAATGCACCATCTATGCGACGTTCGCAGTGTGGCAGTTATGTTAGCAGTCAAAGTAATTCACCCTTTTCATTGACTGTATCCAACGCAATGCGAGCATAACATGCGGCTCTGTTGTCCCAATCTCTTGTGTTGTGTTCCTGCTTTTTCAGGAAATACAAAGCAACAGCCACTGTGAACATGGTCTCAAGTAGTGTTGGGCGAACAGTGTTCGCCACTGTTCGGGTTCTGCAGAACATCACCCTGTTCGGGTGATGTTCGAGTTCGGCCGAACACCTGATGGTGTTCGGCCAAACCGTTTGGCCACATGGCCAAACTAAGAGCGCATGACCGAACGTTCCCCGAACGTTCGGCTAGCGCTGTGATTGGCCGAACGGGTCACGTGGTTCGGACCCGAACGCGCTCTGATTGGCTGAACTGTCACGTGGTTCGGGTAAATAAATACCCGAACCACGTCATATCTCCGCCATTTGTCTGTGGGTTTAGCTTTGGGTAGGCAGGCAGGGTAGTTCGCGCTCCAGCCACGCTAGCCAGGGTCCCCCCTGTCATTGTGTCGCTGCTGGGAACAGTAGTACACCGCTCGCTCAGCCACACTATATAGCATTCTGTTTACTGCCACTCTGTGTACCTCGCTCAGCCACATTATATAGCATTCTGTTCACTGTTCTGTGTCTGCTGGGAATAGTGGTACACCGCTCGCTCAGCCACACTATATAGCATTCTGTTCACTGTTCTGTGTCTGCTGGGAATAGTGGTACACCGCTCGCTCAGCCACACTATATAGCATTCTGTTCACTGTTCTGTGTCTGCTGGGAATAGTGGTACACCGCTCGCTCAGCCACACTATATAGCATTCTGTTTACTGTTCTGTGTCTGCTGGGAATAGTGGTACACCGCTCGCTCAGCCACACTATATAGCATTCTGTTTACTGTTCTGTGTCTGCTGGGAATAGTGGTACACCGCTCGCTCAGCCACACTATATAGCATTCTGTTCACTGTTCTGTGTCTGCTGGGAATAGTGGTACACCGCTCGCTCAGCCACACTATATAGCATTCTGTTTACTGTTCTGTGTCTGCTGGGAATAGTGGTACACCGCTCGCTCAGCCACACTATATAGCATTCTGTTTACTGTTCTGTGTCTGCTGGGAATAGTAGTACACCGCTCGCTCAGCCACACTATATAGCATTCTGTTTACTGCCACTCTGTGTACCTCGCTCAGCCACATTATATAGCATTCTGTTCACTGTTCTGTGTCTGCTGGGAATAGTGGTACACCGCTCGCTCAGCCACACTATATAGCATTCTGTTTACTGTTCTGTGTCTGCTGGGAATAGTGGTACACCGCTCGCTCAGCCACACTATATAGCATTCTGTTTACTGTTCTGTGTCTGCTGGGAATAGTGGTACACCGCTCGCTCAGCCACACTATATAGCATTCTGTTTACTGTTCTGTGTCTGCTGGGAATAGTGGTACACCGCTCGCTCAGCCACACTATATAGCATTCTGTTTACTGTTCTGTGTCTGCTGGGAATAGTAGTACACCGCTCGCTCAGCCACACTATATAGCATTCTGTTTACTGCCACTCTGTGTACCTCGCTCAGCCACATTATATAGCATTCTGTTCACTGTTCTGTGTCTGCTGGGAATAGTGGTACACCGCTCGCTCAGCCACACTATATAGCATTCTGTTTACTGTTCTGTGTCTGCTGGGAATAGTAGTACACCGCTCGCTCAGCCACACTATACAGCATTCTGTTTACTGCCACTCTGTGTACCTCGCTCAGCCACATTATATAGCATTCTGTTCACTGTTCTGTGTCTGCTGGGAATAGTGGTACACCGCTCGCTCAGCCACACTATATAGCATTCTGTTTACTGTTCTGTGTCTGCTGGGAATAGTGGTACACCACTCGCTCAGCCACACTATATAGCATTCTGTTTACTGCCACTCTGTGTACCTCGCTCAGCCACATTATATAGCATTCTGTTCACTGTTCTGTGTCTGCTGGGAATAGTGGTACACCGCTCGCTCAGCCACACTATATAGCATTCTGTTTACTGTTCTGTGTCTGCTGGGAATAGTGGTACACCGCTCGCTCAGCCACACTATATAGCATTCTGTTTACTGTTCTGTGTCTGCTGGGAATAGTGGTACACCGCTCGCTCAGCCACACTATATAGCATTCTGTTTACTGTTCTGTGTCTGCTGGGAATAGTGGTACACCGCTCGCTCAGCCACACTATATAGCATTCTGTTTACTGTTCTGTGTCTGCTGGGAATAGTGGTACACCGCTCGCTCAGCCACACTATATAGCATTCTGTTTACTGTTCTGTGTCTGCTGGGAATAGTAGTACACCGCTCACCCGCCACTGTATAGCATTGTGCTCTGTGTCGCTGCTGGGAATAGTGGTACACCGCTCACCCGTCACTGTATAGCATTGTGCTCTGTGTCGCTGCTGGGAATAGTGGTACTGTATAGCATTTCTGTACTGCCACTGTACTGCTGCCAGTCAGCGTGTACTGTAAGGATAAGTGAAATGAGGAAGAAATCCGGTGAAAGAGGGAGGGGCAAGGGAAGAGGTGTTTCCCCTGATGGTTCACGTACAGGCCACAGGGGAGCACCCAAGAAAACCCACTCAATACCGCCCATGTTGTCCAGGACAACAACCCTCACAAATCCAAAAGAACAGGACCAGATAATTACTTGGATGACCTCTCAAGCGTCCAGCAGTGGGTTAAGCAGCACCAGCACATCACGCACGAGGTCCGAGTCCTCAGCCAGTTACAAGGAGCCAGTGGGCACAAAGCTGACACAACCGGCAGCGACACCACGCACACAACTGCCAGATAACCATAACCAGTCCGATGAATTACCTCAGGACACAATGGGGTATTCGCAGGAGCTATTCCCAGCCCAACAAACTTCCACCTTTCAAAGGTCAATGGAGGAACAGCCAGAAATGTTGTGCCTGGATTCACAACCGTTAACTGTGGGAAATGCACCGCGCACTGAAATACAAGGCGAGTCCGAGGAGGACTCGGAAACCCAAATCCCAGAGCAATTTGGGCAGGAGGGGTTGCAATTGCAGGAGGTCGGCCGACAAGATCTGGAAGACGACGTTGGAGTGTGCTGCGCAGAGGTTGTTGTGGGGAGCTCTACTCCACGGCAGCGGCCCACAATGACATATGACGAGTTTGAGGAGATGGAAGAGGAGGGTATGGACAATGTGGACAGAGACCCAGATTTTGTTTGTGAACGAGAACATCGCCGTCGTAGCAGCAGCACAGATGAGTCTGTTGAAGAACCCACTGCTGCACGAGTTCGCCTTGTGCCACAAGGTAGGCGGCGCGCAATTTCAGGCACCACAAGCGTGGAAGTTCAAGTGAGAGGCAAAAGAGGAGCAAACAGAAATCACCAGCAAGGAGGCAGGTGCTCCAAAGTCTGGGCTTTCTTTGAAGACTGCACTGAGGATGTTACCATGGCGATTTGCAAGGTGTGCAAGACCCGCCTGAGCAGGGGGAAAAGTATTAACAACCTCTCCACCACCAGCATGAGCCGTCACATGCTATCCAAACATCCCACTCTGTGGGCAAACACGTCAGGACAGGGTACCAGCAACAACACTGCCTCCCTTGGGTTCACCAGACTCACCACCAGACCCGCCTCAGCAGCAGCAGTAGCCCAACCATTGCGTGGTTCACAACATTCACAAACATCAGACGACGCTGACACTGTCACTTTCCGGAGTAGTGCTCTTGAGGTCTCCCAGTGTTCATCAAACACAACAACCAACAGCCCTTCCGTGTGCAGCGCTACGGTTCAGTTGTCTGTGTCGGAGATGTTTGAGCGCAAGAGGAAATTGCCAGCAAATGACCCCCGGGCCGTGGCAGTAACAGCCAGCATAGCCAAGCTTCTGGCCTGCGAAATGCTGCCATATCGAGTGGTGGAGACAAACAGCTTCAAGGGCATGATGTCAGTGGCCATCCCACGTTACGTGGTTCCCAGCCGCTACCACTTTGCGCGCTCTGCAGTGCCTGAGTTGCATGAGCACGTGGTCAGCAAAATAACCCGAAGCTTGAAGAATGCCGTTGCCTGCAAGGTTCACCTCACCACTGACACCTGGACGAGTGCGTTCGGCCAGGGTCGATACATCTCCCTTACCGCGCACTGGGTGAACCTTGTGGAGCCTGGCAGCGATTCCTCACCTGCTACGGCACGGGTGTTGCCCACGCCACAAACAGCTGCACCGCCGTCCCTCCCACTGGATAACAACAGCAGCACCTACCTCTCTGACTCCTTCTCCTCCAACGCATCTCAAAGCTGTACCTCATCCGGAAACGCTAACCCAGCAGCAGTAGGATCGTGGAAGCAGTGCAGCACAGCTGTTGGCATGCGTCAGCAAGCGTTGCTGAAGCTAATCTGCCTTGGGGATAAGCAGCACACAGGGGAGGAAATTTGGAGGGGAATAAAGGAACAGACGGATTTGTGGCTGGCACCGCTGGACCTGAAACTGGGCATGGTTGTGTGTGATAATGGGAGTAATCTCATTCGCGCTTTAAGGTTGGCTAAGCTGACACACATCCCTTGCCTGGCGCACGTGATGAACCTAGTAGTTCAGCGGTTCCTGAGGACATACCCAGGTGTGGCCAATCTTCTGTTGAAGGTGCGTCGAGTGGCCAAACATTGTAGAAATTCCAGTACTGCTTCGGGGGCACTCGCCAAGATGCAGGAGCGCTTCAATCTCCCCCACCATCGCTTGCTGTGTGATGTCCCTACGCGCTGGAATTCTACGCTGCACATGCTAGCCCGCTTTTGCGAGCAGAAGAGTGCAGTGGTCCAGTACATGACGGCGCAGTACCGAGGCGCATCCGGCCAGCTGCCAAGCTTCTGTGGATCCGATTGGGCCAACATGTTGGACCTCTGCCAAGTCCTCCAAAATTTTGAGCAATCCACGTTGCTTGTGAGCAGTGACAACTCTTCAGTCAGCATTACCATACCACTGCTGTGTTTACTGAAGAGGTCGATGTTAAAAATCAAGGAAACAGCTGTCATGATGCAACTGGGGGAATCTGAAGGAGAAAACGATCAGCGTGATGGTACCAACATCAGGCCATCCGCCTCAGGGAACGCTGGCCCCAGCAGCTATGACGAAGAAGAGGAGGAGGAACAGCTGGAGTTGGAGCAGGAATTTCATGCCACCACTGACGAGGGCCAGAGCGGTGCACGTTGGACTTCCACAATTCAACGCGAATGGTCAGCAGAAGCAGACCAGGAGGAAGGTGACGACTATGATGCATCACAACAACTATCACAACGCTCACAAGAGGATGATGAGGATTCTGGTAGGACTCTGGCACACATGGCTCAATTCATGCTAGACTGCATTGAACGTGACCCACGCATTGTGCGCATTCTGGACAACACCAATTACTGGGTTTATACCCTTCTGGATCCACGGTACAAACACAATGTTCCAAAACTGCTTGAAGAAAGAGTCAGACAGGTCAAAATGGAAGAATACCAGCAGGCCCTTGTGGAGACTTTAGAGAGGAGATTGACATCCTCCCCCTCCTCTAGCCAGTTGTACGCAGACAGACTGACTTCCGCAAACCCAGGACGACCAGGAGGGCAGCAAACAACGCAAGCCGCAGCTAGTACCCAAAAGGGAACGGTATCGGCAGTGTCCTTGGAGTGGGAAAATTTTCTGACACCCATGCAGCAGCAGCCCACTGAACAGCAAGCGTGCAGATCCACCTCCAACACCGATCGCCTGGAGAAGATGGTCAAGGACTACATGTCAGATGACGTAGCTGTGTCGAACAATCCATCTGCACCCTTCAACTATTGGGTATCGAAGCTAGACACCTGGCACGAACTGGCAATGTACGCAATAGAGGTGCTGGCTTGCCCGGCAGCCAGCGTTATGTCGGAACGCTGTTTCAGTGCTGCCGGAGGCATCGTCACAGATCGGCGTATCCGCCTCTCTACAGAAAATGCAGACCGTCTGACTCAAATTAAAATGAATCAATCCTGGATTGGAAATGACTATGCAACACTCCAGGACCCCAACCAAGTAACATGACCAATGAACATCTGGGATGGTGTAGCGTTTCCGGTCCCTGTTTATTGAACCTCTCATCTGTATTACATTTATGACTGCATGCCGACAAAAAACATGTTACCTGTGCAAAGAAAACAGACATTTCCCGCATTTAAAAGACAGTTTTCCCTTTGAAACTTTAAAATCGATTTTCTCAAAAACTATAAGCTCTTTTTGCTATTTTTTTTTCCTCTTGTACCCACTCCCAAGGTTCACATACCCTGTAAATTTGGGGTATGTAGCATGTAAGGAGGCTTTACAAACCACAAAAGTTCGGGTCCCCATTGACTTCCATTATGTTCGGAGTTCGGGTCGAACACCCGAACATCGCGGCCATGTTCGGCCTGTTCGGCCCGAACCCGAACATCTAGATGTTCGCCCAACACTAGTCTCAAGTAACCGGCAAGCACATGTATCCGGTGCTGCATACCGGGAACTTTGCTGTATATACTGTACATGTTGATACATTATCTGTCATTTTACCTCATTTAAATCTAGACTTTTTTTCCTCAAGCTTAAGCATCAATTTTCTCAAAAACTGTAAGATCTTTTTGAAAAATTTGTCATTGTCCTTTATAACATACCCTGAAAATGTTGTGTTTCTAGCACGTAAGGGGGCTTTGCTATTAACCCCTAAAGTTAGCGGCCGTTCGTCTGCCATTCAAGTCTATAGAGCACGACGCTAAGTTTGGCAAAAATTCGCAGAATCTTCAGTATATGGACAGTGAGAAAGCGCATAATTACCAAATGCAGTGAAGTCTATTGGCATAAGAAAATACAGTATGTGTGAAATTTTGACTAATTGAAAAAAATCAATAGTCCCTTTATTTCTCTTATCTCAAGCTTGTTGTTAACCAATCACACCAACCATTCATTCTTCTTCCAAGCAGAAGATACTTACGTGGTGGACCTTGTTGTGCAGTTAGTTGTATCAGGACCAGTAAAGCTAACAGGATGAGGTACTTCATGTTTAGCTCTGACTGCACTACAGTCTGCAGGAGAAGACCAGATACTATGGGAACATAATGGACACCCAGGCTATATTTAAACTCCTACCTGAGGACTGCCCTTTAGGGAAATTATTTTCTGATTCGGAGGAGTAGAAGGGGAAGGACAATGAAATCAAGAGAAGTCATCAAAGTATGCATGATGTTCACAAGGAATGAATGCACAATTTAAATCAATACTATATGTATTCTATACTGCATTTATTTTTTGGGGTAGAACCTATTTGTAGTCAGGGTTTTGCCAGTAAGTTTTCTGCTCTGTTCTTTTCCAAAATAAGTTACAGTATATGCTGCTGATATACTTATGTTTTCAAAAAGAAATACTGTTTTGATATATTACGGAATGGTGTATAACAACATGGAATTTTTCCATCAGATCGATGCAGCGACCAGTCATTTCCGTCATATCTGATCTGCTTATGACTGAGAGAATTAACAATTTTTAAATCCATACTTCAAAATAGATTACTTTCTCAATTGGAGGCAGACCAGACATGCTGGAAATGATCAATCTATCCGTCATCCTGATGGGAAAATTCCATGGGGTGTATGTAGCATAACAAGTTGTGTACAATCTGTTAGATTTCAAAACCCCTGACCAAGAGGCTTTTTCTTGCCTCGAAACAACGCTGTTTTTGGGAAATTGTGGCCAATCTATTTTCTCCTCCGTGTTTCAGGGATTATGTGCATGTGTTAGCTTTATGTGGGCTATTGCTTCTATTATAGCCATATGCTCACTTTTCACTTTTTTTTCCTGTTACAGATTCATGCAGTGTTATTCATTTGGTTGTATATTGTATGCCTATTTTTTATCCCATGCCAGTGTTTGTGTTATAACACTGAGCATTTTTTTCATTCATTACCAGAAATATAATACAAGTACCTTTCTGCATACAAATTGATGCTGGTGTGCGCGTCATTTTATATATAAGTCTCCCTCTCACGTCAGTTGTCGCTCAGCCACACTATATAGCATTCTGTTTACTGTTCTGTGTCTGCTGGGAATAGTAGTACACCGCTCGCTCAGCCACACTATATAGCATTCTGTTTACTGCCACTCTGTGTACCTCGCTCAGCCACATTATATAGCATTCTGTTCACTGTTCTGTGTCTGCTGGGAATAGTGGTACACCGCTCGCTCAGCCACACTATATAGCATTCTGTTTACTGTTCTGTGTCTGCTGGGAATAGTGGTACACCGCTCGCTCAGCCACACTATATAGCATTCTGTTTACTGTTCTGTGTCTGCTGGGAATAGTAGTACACCGCTCGCTCAGCCACACTATATAGCATTCTGTTTACTGTTCTGTGTCTGCTGGGAATAGTGGTACACCGCTCGCTCAGCCACACTATATAGCATTCTGTTTACTGTTCTGTGTCTGCTGGGAATAGTAGTACACCGCTCGCTCAGCCACACTATATAGCATTCTGTTTACTGCCACTCTGTGTACCTCGCTCAGCCACATTATATAGCATTCTGTTCACTGTTCTGTGTCTGCTGGGAATAGTGGTACACCGCTCGCTCAGCCACACTATATAGCATTCTGTTTACTGTTCTGTGTCTGCTGGGAATAGTAGTACACCGCTCGCTCAGCCACACTATATAGCATTCTGTTTACTGCCACTCTGTGTACCTCGCTCAGCCACATTATATAGCATTCTGTTCACTGTTCTGTGTCTGCTGGGAATAGTGGTATACCGCTCGCTCAGCCACACTATATAGCATTCTGTTTACTGTTCTGTGTCTGCTGGGAATAGTGGTACACCACTCGCTCAGCCACACTATATAGCATTCTGTTTACTGCCACTCTGTGTACCTCGCTCAGCCACATTATATAGCATTCTGTTCACTGTTCTGTGTCTGCTGGGAATAGTGGTACACCGCTCGCTCAGCAACACTATATAGCATTCTGTTTACTGTTCTGTGTCTGCTGGGAATAGTGGTACACCGCTCGCTCAGCCACACTATATAGCATTCTGTTTACTGTTCTGTGTCTGCTGGGAATAGTGGTACACCGCTCGCTCAGCCACACTATATAGCATTCTGTTTACTGTTCTGTGTCTGCTGGGAATAGTAGTACACCGCTCACCCGCCACTGTATAGCATTGTGCTCTGTGTCGCTGCTGGGAATAGTGGTACACCGCTCACCCGTCACTGTATAGCATTGTGCTCTGTGTCGCTGCTGGGAATAGTGGTACTGTATAGCATTTCTGTACTGCCACTGTACTGCTGCCAGTCAGCGTGTACTGTAAGGATAAGTGAAATGAGGAAGAAATCCGGTGAAAGAGGGAGGGGCAAGGGAAGAGGTGTTTCCCCTGATGGTTCACGTACAGGCCACAGGGGAGCACCCAAGAAAACCCACTCAATACCGCCCATGTTGTCCAGGACAACAACCCTCACAAATCCAAAAGAACAGGACCAGATAATTACTTGGATGACCTCTCAAGCGTCCAGCAGTGGGTTAAGCAGCACCAGCACATCACGCACGAGGTCCGAGTCCTCAGCCAGTTACAAGGAGCCAGTGGGCACAAAGCTGACACAACCGGCAGCGACACCACGCACACAACTGCCAGATAACCATAACCAGTCCGATGAATTACCTCAGGACACAATGGGGTATTCGCAGGAGCTATTCCCAGCCCAACAAACTTCCACCTTTCAAAGGTCAATGGAGGAACAGCCAGAAATGTTGTGCCTGGATTCACAACCGTTAACTGTGGGAAATGCACCGCGCACTGAAATACAAGGCGAGTCCGAGGAGGACTCGGAAACCCAAATCCCAGAGCAATTTGGGCAGGAGGGGTTGCAATTGCAGGAGGTCGGCCGACAAGATCTGGAAGACGACGTTGGAGTGTGCTGCGCAGAGGTTGTTGTGGGGAGCTCTACTCCACGGCGGCGGCCCACAATGACATATGACGAGTTTGAGGAGATGGAAGAGGAGGGTATGGACAATGTGGACAGAGACCCAGATTTTGTTTGTGAACGAGAACATCGCCGTCGTAGCAGCAGCACAGATGAGTCTGTTGAAGAACCCACTGCTGCACGAGTTCGCCTTGTGCCACAAGGTAGGCGGCGCGCAATTTCAGGCACCACAAGCGTGGAAGTTCAAGTTAGAGGCAAAAGAGGAGCAAACAGAAATCGCCAGCAAGGAGGCAGGTGCTCCAAAGTCTGGGCTTTCTTTGAAGACTGCACTGAGGATGTTACCATGGCGATTTGCAAGGTGTGCAAGACCCGCCTGAGCAGGGGGAAAAGTATTAACAACCTCTCCACCACCAGCATGAGCCGTCACATGCTATCCAAACATCCCACTCTGTGGGCAAACGCGTCAGGACAGGGTACCAGCAACAACACTGCCTCCCTTGGGTTCACCAGACTCACCACCAGACCCGCCTCAGCAGCAGCAGTAGCCCAGCCATTGCGTGGTTCACAACATTCACAAACATCAGACGACGCTGACACTGTCACTTTCCGGAGTAGTGCTCTTGAGGTCTCCCAGTGTTCATCAAACACAACAACCAACAGCCCTTCCGTGTGCAGCGCTACGGTTCAGTTGTCTGTGTCGGAGATGTTTGAGCGCAAGAGGAAATTGCCAGCAAATGACCCCCGGGCCGTGGCAGTAACAGCCAGCATAGCCAAGCTTCTGGCCTGCGAAATGCTGCCATATCGAGTGGTGGAGACAAACAGCTTCAAGGGCATGATGTCAGTGGCCATCCCACGTTACGTGGTTCCCAGCCGCTACCACTTTGCGCGCTCTGCAGTGCCTGAGTTGCATGAGCACGTGGTCAGCAAAATAACCCGAAGCTTGAAGAATGCCGTTGCCTGCAAGGTTCACCTCACCACTGACACCTGGACGAGTGCGTTCGGCCAGGGTCGATACATCTCCCTTACCGCGCACTGGGTGAACCTTGTGGAGCCTGGCAGCGATTCCTCACCTGCTACGGCACGGGTGTTGCCCACGCCACAAACAGCTGCACCGCTGTCCCTCCCACTGGATAACAACAGCAGCACCTACCTCTCTGACTCCTTCTCCTCCAACGCATCTCAAAGCTGTACCTCATCCGGAAACGCTAACCCAGCAGCAGTAGGATCGTGGAAGCAGTGCAGCACAGCTGTTGGCATGCGTCAGCAAGCGTTGCTGAAGCTAATCTGCCTTGGGGATAAGCAGCACACAGGGGAGGAAATTTGGAGGGGAATAAAGGAACAGACGGATTTGTGGCTGGCACCGCTGGACCTGAAACCGGGCATGGTTGTGTGTGATAATGGGAGTAATCTCATTCGCGCTTTAAGGTTGGCTAAGCTGACACACATCCCTTGCCTGGCGCACGTGATGAACCTAGTAGTTCAGCGGTTTCTGAGGACATACCCAGGCGTGGCCAATCTTCTGTTGAAGGTGCGTCGAGTGGCCAAACATTGTAGAAATTCCAGTACTGCTTCGGGGGCACTCGCCAAGATGCAGGAGCGCTTCAATCTCCCCCACCATCGCTTGCTGTGTGATGTCCCTACGCGCTGGAATTCTACGCTGCACATGCTAGCCCGCTTTTGCGAGCAGAAGAGTGCAGTGGTCCAGTACATGACGGCGCAGTACCGAGGCGCATCCGGCCAGCTGCCAAGCTTCTGTGGATCCGATTGGGCCAACATGTTGGACCTCTGCCAAGTCCTCCAAAATTTTGAGCAATCCAAGTTGCTTGTGAGCAGTGACAACTCTTCAGTCAGCATTACCATACCACTGCTGTGTTTACTGAAGAGGTCGATGTTAAAAATCAAGGAAACAGCTGTCATGATGCAACTGGGGGAATCTGAAGGAGAAAACGATCAGCGTGATGGTACCAACATCAGGCCATCCGCCTCAGGGAACGCTGGCCCCAGCAGCTATGACGAAGAAGAGGAGGAGGAACAGCTGGAGTTGGAGCAGGAATTTCATGCCACCACTGACGAGGGCCAGAGCGGTGCACGTTGGACTTCCACAATTCAACGCGAATGGTCAGCAGAAGCAGACCAGGAGGAAGGTGACGACTATGATGCATCACAACAACTATCACAACGCTCACAAGAGGATGATGAGGATTCTGGTAGGACTCTGGCACACATGGCTCAATTCATGCTAGACTGCATTGAACGTGACCCACGCATTGTGCGCATTCTGGACAACACCAATTACTGGGTTTATACCCTTCTGGATCCACGGTACAAACACAATGTTCCAAAACTGCTTGAAGAAAGAGTCAGACAGGTCAAAATGGAAGAATACCAGCAGGCCCTTGTGGAGACTTTAGAGAGGAGATTGACATCCTCCCCCTCCTCTAGCCAGTTGTACGCAGACAGACTGACTTCCGCAAACCCAGGACGACCAGGAGGGCAGCAAACAACGCAAGCCGCAGCTAGTACCCAAAAGGGAACGGTATCGGCAGTGTCCTTGGAGTGGGAAAATTTTCTGACACCCATGCAGCAGCAGCCCACTGAACAGCAAGCGTGCAGATCCACCTCCAACACCGATCGCCTGGAGAAGATGGTCAAGGACTACATGTCAGATGACGTAGCTGTGTCGAACAATCCATCTGCACCCTTCAACTATTGGGTATCGAAGCTAGACACCTGGCACGAACTGGCAATGTACGCAATAGAGGTGCTGGCTTGCCCGGCAGCCAGCGTTATGTCGGAACGCTGTTTCAGTGCTGCCGGAGGCATCGTCACAGATCGGCGTATCCGCCTCTCTACAGAAAATGCAGACAAAACTTTAAAATCGATTTTCTCAAAAACTATAAGCTCTTTTAGCTATTTTTTTTTCCTCTTGTACCCACTCCCAAGGTGCACATACCCTGTAAATTTGGGGTATGTAGCATGTAAGGAGGCTTTACAAACCACAAAAGTTCGGGTCCCCATTGACTTCCATTATGTTCGGAGTTCGGGTCGAACACCCGAACATCGCGGCCATGTTCGGCCTGTTCGGCCCGAACCCGAACATCTAGATGTTCGCCCAACACTAGTCTCAAGTAACCGGCAAGCACATGTATCCGGTGCTGCATACCGGGAACTTTGCTGTATATACTGTACATGTTGATACATTATCTGTCATTTTACCTCATTTAAATCTAGACTTTTTTTCCTCAAGCTTAAGCATCAATTTTCTCAAAAACTGTAAGATCTTTTTGAAAAATTTGTCATTGTCCTTTATAACATACCCTGAAAATGTTGTGTTTCTAGCACGTAAGGGGGCTTTGCTATTAACCCCTAAAGTTAGCGGCCGGTCGTCTGCCATTCAAGTCTATAGAGCACGACGCTAAGTTTGGCAAAAATTTGCAGAATCTTCAGTATATGGACAGTGAGAAAGCGCATAATTACCAAATGCAGTGAAGTCTATTGGCATAAGAAAATACAGTTTCCCTCACTAAAGTATACAGTATGTGTGAAATTTTGACTAATTGAAAAAAATCAATAGTCCCTTTATTTCTCTTATCTCAAGCTTGTTGTTAACCAATCACACCAACCATTCATTCTTCTTCCAAGCAGAAGATACTTACGTGGTGGACCTTGTTGTGCAGTTAGTTGTATCAGGACCAGTAAAGCTAACAGGATGAGGTACTTCATGTTTAGCTCTGACTGCACTACAGTCTGCAGGAGAAGACCAGATACTATGGGAACATAATGGACACCCAGGCTATATTTAAACTCCTACCTGAGGACTGCCCTTTAGGGAAATTATTTTCTGATTCGGAGGAGTAGAAGGGGAAGGACAATGAAATCAAGAGAAGTCATCAAAGTATGCATGAGGTTCACAAGGAATAAATGCACAATTTAAATCAATACTATATGTATTCTATACTGCATTTATTTTTTGGGGTAGAACCTATTTGTAGTCAGGGTTTTGCCAGTAAGTTTTCTGCTCTGTTCTTTTCCAAAATAAGTTACAGTATATGCTGCTGATATACTTATGTTTTCAAAAAGAAATACTGTTTTGATATATTACGGAATGGTGTATAACAACATGGAATTTTTCCATCAGATCGATGCAGCGACCAGTCATTTCCGTCATATCTGATCTGCTTATGACTGAGAGAATTAACAATTTTTAAATCCATACTTCAAAATAGATTACTTTCTCAATTGGAGGTAGACCAGACATGCTGGAAATGATCAATCTATCCGTCATCCTGATGGGAAAATTCCATGGGGTGTATGCAGCATAACAAGTTGTGTACAATCTGTTAGATTTCAAAACCCCTGACCAAGAGGCTTTTTCTTGCCTCGAAACAACGCTGTTTTTGGGAAATTGTGGCCAATCTATTTTCTCCTCCGTGTTTCAGGGATTATCTGCATGTGTTAGCTTTATGTGGGCTATTGCTTCTATTATAGCCATATGCTCACTTTTCACTTTTTTTTCCTGTTACAGATTCATGCAGTGTTATTCATTTGGTTGTATATTGTATGCCTATTTTTTATCCCATGCCAGTGTTTGTGTTATAACACTGAGCATTTTTTTCATTCATTACCAGAAATATAATACAAGTACCTTTCTGCATACAAATTGATGCTGGTGTGCGCGTCATTTTATATATAAGTCTCCCTCTCACGTCAGTTCTCCTATACATTTTAAAAGTGTCCTTAGCTGGCTGGGGAAAAATCTATTGTAAATTTAAGCATGGGGAAGCTAATGAGCTAAACAAGCCTGTCACAATTCCATTAAATAATAATAATTTTCTTGACAAAATGTTAAATTAGATTTTTTATTTAAAGAGACTCTGAAGTCTCCCAAATTACCACTTTTTATATCAGATTCCTCTTGAGCACTAACAGCAAAGCTGAATCGTTGCATGCCCGTGGCCATAAGAGGTCTTTATCCCCCTCGAGATCCCCGTTGCAAATCCCTCTGGTATTCCCTGGAGGAGGCAGAGCTTTTCGCTGTAGTTGTCTCCAGTCCATTCAATCACGGCAGATCGCCGCCTCTCTCTGCCCCTCTGTTTGAAAGAATACTGAGAGGGGTGGGAAGAGGCGGCGATTAGCAGTGATTGAATGGACTGGAGGCAGAGCTACAGCCCAAAGCTCTGCCTCCCCGGGCAGCAAAATCTAAAACTTTGAAAGTCGTAGGTTTTTGCCCTGGGATTTGGGGGGATAAAGACCTCCTACAGCCGCGGTTGTGCGGCGATTCAGCTTTGCTGTTAGTGCTCAAGAGAAATCTGAATTAAAAAAAGAAAATTTGGGAGACTTCAGAGTCTTTTTAAAACACTAAAACACCAAATGCAATTAACTTTTTCTCCTGAGTTTTCTCCTAGGTGATATTTTCAGTCTTGTCAATAAAATGCCTTTTTAAAATAGCAGCAAGCAGAAAAATACTAAAAAAATTTGGTACCATTTTGATTGCAAAGTGCCAAAAACTATTTGAAGATGGCAAATTATCGCCTAGGAGAAAACTCAGGAGAAAAAGTTAAAGCTAATGGGAATCGACAAAAAACAACAAAATCAACCAGATACTTACCCAAGGAGAGGGAAAGCTCTGGAGCCTTACCGCTCCTTTCACGGTCTCCTTGTTTAAGTGTCAGCTCCCCGATTAAATCCCCTGCCCCGAGTTGGCGAATTACCCACCCCCACCACTGGCCCCATTGGAACCTATCAATTAAAGGACCACTGTCGCCAAGGCGGTCCTAGACTTTTTGCTGCCTGAGGCAAACTTGTGAGGATGTGCCCTCCCCTCCCAATTTGGAATGATTGCACAGCACCCGATAAATTTACTCTGCTTCATTTAATGTTCTCAATCAGCAAGGGACCATATGCAACAACTTGAGATGCTGCAGCTCAACACAATAACACACTGGCTGGATGGCTGTGAGTCTGTGACAAACAAACTGCTCACCCTCGGCCGTTCTCTATTTCTCCTCAAACAGGACAGCATTGCCTTTGCCACCTCCTCCCTTCTGCTGTGCAAGTCAAATAAAGCAATGCTGTTCTCCTGCCTCCCCCCTCCTCACTCACTGTTAGACTCTTCACACAGCACAACAAGCTGCTTTTCCCCAATAATGACCTCTTAATCTCGCTCACTCTCCTCTCTCTTCTCCTCCTACTCTGACTGCATGCTGTACAAACATGCTGCTCCTGTAATCTCTGCTCCTGATGCTAGTGTTTCACCTTACTTCATGAGAGAACCGTCCCTGACTGTCGCGGAAATCTTAAAATATATAATATATGTAAACACATACAAATAGGAAACCTGAATCTTCCAGAATAAAATGAGACTTAAATCACTTTTCTCCTGTGTTGCTGTCACTTACAGTAGGTAGTAGAAATCTGACATTAAAATATCTCTATAGGGGATTTTCAGCATGGCCTTTATTTTTTATAAAGACACTCCTTGAAAAAGATTTATACAAAGATGCTGGCCAGCCTCCCTGCTCACTTTGCACTTTTTTGGCAGTTGGTTGGAGCAACTGCCATTCACCAAATGCTTTTGAAAATAAAGAAAACCCTGATAATCCCCCATGAGGTGATGGGCTAGTTCAAAACCTGTCAGTTCTGTCAGATTTCTACTACTTACTATAAGTGACAGCAACATAGGAGGAAAGTAATTTATGGATCATTTTTCTCTGGAAGAAACCTACTTCTTATCTGTATATGTTTACATACTTGTATTTTAAATTTTAAGATTTTCGTGACAGTGGTCCTTTCATTTGTTGCAGACATAAAGTTGTACTCTTCAAGAATGTAGCAAAAGAACACATGGCTGCATCACTTTTACTATTTGAAAAGTTTTATAATGAAACTTTAATTTTTGAAAATGCTACCGCTAAGTTCACAAAGTTCTCAATTTCAGTGTGGGAAAAGATGGGCTGTTAGAAGGAAGAAAAACATTGCCATAACGCACCATTACAGACACAGACCCTGCCAGGGATATGACATTGTGTGGAAAGTATAGCATTTGTCACATGCTTTTTGCAAGTTTTGGTGGGAAACCTTGTGTATTTTGTTAATTTCTTGCTGTTATTGCTTATTTCTATTTTTGCACTCTTTCATGCTGATCAGTCTTACTGATTTAAACTACAACCTTTTAGTGTGAAAGCCCAAACTAGTGAAAATCTAGAAAGTTATTACACAATGCCATGTAAAGAGTGATAGTTTACCATTGGATAAATCAAGATAAATTAAAACTTAGCAATTTCCAGCAAACAATGCAATGCAGGTGTGGCCAGCTCGAGTCAAAACAGAATCCTGGGCAAAAATTACATGGGGCCCACTTACTTTAACAGTTCCCCCCCCCTTCCCCAACCTGACCTGCACCCTTCACATGCCCATCCACCCCAAGCAATTGAATGCTTCATTAAGTAGCCATGTTCCCCCCACCCACCCAGATAGCATTAGGGCCCTAGAGATGGCTGATGTACCCTAGGTCCCCGCCTCAAGTGTATAGTGGTCCTATGGCTGCACAGTGCAGCGGAGTGAACTTATCTTTCCAGCTGGAACTAGTTTGTGTGATTCTTTCTTTATCCTCATGAGGCGCCTCTTCTCAATGACCGAGCAGCATGCACGTCCTCATGTAATGTAGCAATTAAACGCCACTAGGAGGTAAATATTGAGACTTATTCCTTTTAAGGATCCATTAACCATACATACCAGCATATTCAGAAGGCACTGCATGGGGAGAAAAATGCTAAGTGCTCAGACCAAACAAGCAGTGCCTTACTTATATATGGCTGCCTGCAGGAAAGGGATATAAGCAAATTTAAAGTGTACCAGAGATAAAGCAACCTGCTTTGATTAATACTTTATAATAGTAGGGATGTGATAACAGAAACTTCCCTGCTGTCTGTTTCATCCTGATCTGCCCTGTGAGCTTGTAATACCCCCGTAAAAACCACCGACTGAGCTCTGTCGGCTGCTTTACCAGGAAGCTCTACAGCAGTGAGAGCAGTCTGCTCAAGCCCGTCCCCTCTCTGCCTCTGTTCTCCCTATCTGTGAGAGCAGTCTGCTCAAGCCCGCCCCCCTCTCTGCCTGTGTTCTCCCTATCTGTGTGCTGAACTGCATCACAGAGAACAGTACCTGTGAAGGGAGAAACTGCTTGAGAAACATGGGTTTATTTATCCACCCAGCTAATTAGTGTCCCGGCTTGAGTTACACACTTATTTCTCCCCATCTGAGCCAGGAACATACAGGGACGCTGCCCTACTACTCTGAGGATTGACTGTACACAGATCAAATGCAGCAGCAGCTGTGCTTGTCTTTGGTTTTACAGGAATAAGTAAAAGTAATTGTGCCTGTGAGTATATGTCTGCAGGTTTTTTTCCTAAAATATATAATATATATATATATATATATATATACGTATATATATATATATATATATATATATATATATATATATATATATATACAGGGAGTGCAGAATTATAAGGCAAGTTGTATTTTTGAGGAATAATTTTATTATTGAACAACAACCATGTTATCAACGAACCCAAAAAACTCATTAATATCAAAGCTGAATATTTTTGAAAGTAGTTTTTAGTTTGTTTTTAGTTTTAGCTATTTTATGGGATATCTGTGTGTGCAGGTGACTATTACTGTGCATAATTATTAGGCAACTTAACAAAAAACAAATATATACCCATTTCAATTATTTATTTTTACCAGTGAAACCAATATAACATCTCAACATTCACAAATATACATTTCTGACATTCAAAAACAAAACAAAAACAAATCAGTGACCAATATAGCCACCTTTCTTTGCAAGGACACTCAAAAGCCTGTCATCCATGGATTCTGTCAGTGTTTTGATCTGTTCACCATCAACATTGCGTGCAGCAGCAACCACAGCCTCCCAGACACTGTTCAGAGAGGTGTACTGCTTTCCCTCCTTGAAAATCTCACATTTTATGATGGACCACAGGTTCTCAATGGGGTTCAGATCTGGTGAACAAGGAGGCCATGTCATTAATTTTTCTTCTTTTATACCCTTTCTTGCCAGCCACGCTGTGGAGTACTTGGACGCGTGTGATGGAGCATTGTCCTGCATGAAAATCATGTTTTTCTTGAAGGATGCAGACTTCTTCCTGTACCACTGCTTGAATAAGGTGTCTTCCAGAAACTGGCAGTAGGACTAGGAGTTGAGCTTGACTCCATCCTCAACCCGAAAAGGCCCCACAAGCTAATCTTTAATGATACCAGCCCAAACCAGTACTCCACCTCCACCTTGCTGGCGTCTGAGTCGGACTGGAGCTCTCTGCCCTTTACCAATCCAGCCACGGGCCCATCCATCTGGCCCACCAAGACTCACTCTCATTTCATCAGTCCATAAAACCTTAGAAAAATCAGTCTTGAGATATTTCTTGGCCCAGTCTTGACGTTTCAGCTTGTGTGTCTTGTTCAGTGGTGGTCGTCTTTCAGCCTTTCTTACCTTGGCCATGTCTCTGAGTATTGCACACCTTGTGCTTTTGGGCACTCCAGTGATGTTGCAGCTCTGAAATTTGGCCAAACTGGTGGCAAGTGGCATCTTGGCAGCTGCACGCTTGACTTTTCTCAGTTCATGGGCAGTTATTTTGCGCCTTGGGTTTTCCACACGCTTCTTGCGACCCTGTTGATTATTTTGAATGAAACGCTTGATTATTCGATGATCACGCTTCAGAAGCTTTGCAATTTTAAGAGTGCTGCATCCCTCTGCAAGATATCTCACTATTTTTGACTTTTCTGAGCCTGTCAACTCCTTCTTTTGACCCATTTTGTCAAAGGAAAGGAAGTTGCCTAATAATTATGCACACCTGATATAGGGTGTTGATGCCATTAGACCACACCCCTTCTCATTACAGAGATGCACATCACCTAATATGCTTAATTGGTAGTAGGCTTTCAAGCCCATACAGCTTGGAGTAAGACATCAACAATAAGACCTAATAATTCTGCACTCCCTGTGTGTGTGTGTGTATATATATATATATATACAGTGGGATGCAAAAGTTTGTGCAACGTTGTTAATCGTCATTATTTTTCTTTATAAATCGTAGGTTGTTAGGATAAAAAAAGTCAGTTAAATATATCATATAAGAGACACACACAGTTATATTTGAGAAGTGAAATTAAGTTGATTGCATTTACAGAAAGTGTGCAATAAGTGTTTAAACAAAATTTAATTGGGGGGGAGGGAATTTGTTGACACCCAACCAATTTACCTTATATATCACTTTGGTTATTTAACCCAACCTCCATAATTGTCCTACAATAAATTGATATGTGACATGGTTGCCGTGAAAAAAGGAATTGGTTTATTGGTCACTCTGTGACATAGCAAAACATAAAAGTGTGCCTAGACACATCATTAAAAACAACAGCGCTGTTGTGCAAAGCTATGGCACTCTGCCATACCCAGACACATCACCCAGTCAATCACATGCAAACGGGCCCAAGGTAGGAAGGTCCATCATTTCTATAATACTTCAGTTGTAGAGTGAAAAAGCTAGGGCATTGTATTGTCAGCAAGTCCAGCACCAGATGTAAAGAGCTGTCTGCATAGCACTACCAAGCAAAGCAAAGAGCAGCAAGCAGTCCAGAACATTTATAACTCGCAGCCATCTGGCTTGCTAATACTCATGCCTCCTGGCTACACCGCTTCACTGAGGAAAAAAGAAGATTGGTACCTTCACGCAGGGGCCCCTTTACTTTTGTTGTGCATGCATCAAACCTCCTCCACCAGCGGCGTTCGTGATTTCTTGCGTTCACGCTGTTTGTATAACATACACTGTAGTCTCCATCACCCACTAGTTGCTTGCACTCCTAACAGACAGTGTGCGGTAGTAAGGATCCCGCTCTGCACTCGTTCTCCTGGACTACGGTGACCACATCTCGCGCGATGATTGTTCAGCCATGAACTGCATGACACAGTCAGCGGAGATAGCTCACAAGACGCCACTGGAGAGTGCAAGGCTAGGTGGTGGTTCGGGTCGGCAGAGCGGCACAGTGTGGCCGACTAGTTTCGACTGGTACTTCCGGTCTTCATCAGGGCGTGGCTTCTTGTCAGGGGGGCTGAGCCTTAATGGGCTTCCCTCAGCTCCTCCCTCTTCACACTAGTTGATTACGTGTTCCTGTTATACTCATCTGGGTAGGAAATATTCAGAGGCAAGTGTGTTCCCTTTCGATTTTTAGTTCCCTTAGCATTCAAAAAAGTTCCAGATGGATTAACTACCATCAGTAGAGGATTGCAATAATGCAAATCAGATGTATTTCGCCCTTTGCGACATCCTGAGGTAAGCCCCCCTTCGTTTTTTAATGGATATAGAGTGGCACATTCATCTAATCTAATGTGCTTTCTACATATTCTCAGATGTTCTAATCATTTTATTTTATTTTATAGACAGGCAGACCACAGACAGACAGATCGAGCACGACTTCACACCCATTTTCACCACCAAAAGAATTGCTCATCTCAACACTATGCACTGAACTTTGCATTCACTATATTCCTCTGAAATGGTCCTGGTCCCTACTCTTTACTTTTTATAGCAGGGCTATCGTATCCCCTTTAAAAAACCCTCACAAATAACTCCTAAGGGAAAAATCCACATTCAAGCCATGTGGATGTCTCGACCTCAGTCGTTACATCCACATGGCTTCCCGTCGTAATAACGTTGCTTCGGTTCTCTCCGTTCGTGTAGGTATCTCCAAACAGAACAACTGCTAGCTGTAATGGATTGCGGAGATGCCGCCGCGCGATCTGACAGCGGGGCGGCTGTCTCCGCGTTCAGACCAGCGGTTTCCGTACAGCAGCATGCGTCTGGTTTGCCTGGGCCTTCTAGTGCACACAGATGTAGAGCTACGCGCGCGCATGCTGGAAGGCTGGACCTTTATGCCAGTGGGAGAGGGATCAGCTGATCAGGTTGATCAGCTGATCCCAGCGCAGTTACTGATTGGCTGAGTGGCGCTGGGCGGCGCTGAGGAGCGCTACAGTATATATAGATCTTGCTGGTCAGTCTCAGGTCGTCTGCCGTTGCGAATACTTACGTGTGAGCACTCAGACCTCAGTCAGATCCCACAGTGTGTTAGAACCAGGTGGACCTGGGAATTCACACTTAGCCAGATTACGCTTGTGTTATGCTTTAGACAAGTTCCGGGGTGTTGAGACCAAGGACCTCACACCCAAGCTTAGGATTACTGTGTCATTGCTGTGTTATACTTTAGACCAGTTCCGGGGTGTTGAGACCAAGGACCTCACACCTAAGCTTAGGATTACTGTGTCATTGCTGTGTTATACTTTAGACCAGTTCCGGGGTGTTGAGACCAAGGACCTCACACCCAAGCTTAGGATTACTGTGTCATTGCTGAGTTATTCTCTAGACTAGTTCCTGGGTGTCGAGACCAAGGACCTCACACCTCAGACTAGGACTCTGCTTTATATCTGTTATGACTATTTGCTCTGTCGACCTCTCTTGCTTTCTGATTCGGTACCTCTGCATATCTGCCTACCTGTTGCCAAACCCTGCCTGTACCCGGTTACCGAATCAGCCTTATGTCTCTGTACCTTATCTGCTCGTGTGTTGCCGACCTGACCTGGCCGACCTTCCAGGCTGTCACTCACCCCTTGAGTGCTCAGTCTATCTGTACTAGCTGTGACACTATTCCACCAAGTGTCAGTTAGCAACTAGGACTCCCGCTCATCAGAGAGTCCGGCCTGCTAAGCAGCCAGTGGCCTCTTCTCCTTGGCGTCCCCTGGCTGCAGTACAGTCTATTATCTGATCACCAAGTATCACTGGTTGCCAGGTACTCGCTATTCCCTCTCTCAAGGAGATAGTCCCTGCACAGCCCAGGGCCACCTGCCCCTCAGGTGGTTCCTGGCCGAGCTGCCTGTATCTCCCGCCTCACGGGAGATAGCCTACAGTTACACCAAACACTTACACTCCATTAGGTGTCCAGAGGTTAGTCATACTTGTATTATTGGTGATTCTGCAGATCATCCATAGTCAAGTATACATCTGTATTGTTGATGATTCTGCAGATCATCAATAATCAGATTCTCCTTGTGTGCTGACACCAATCGTTACACTAGCATACTGATATTGTTGCAAAAAACGCCTGAAATTCGTTCTGATCTAGCGCTTTTAAGAGTGATTTTCCACTTTCCTATACTTAACATTGAGGTTGAGTCGCCTCAGAAATGCTGCAGGACCCCCATTTGTGTTGTGGGAAAAATCACATCGCTATGGTGTCATCCATCCCATAGAGAAACGTTAGCCAAGCGCTTTTGAAAGCACTAGCATTTTAGAAAGTGCCCAGAAGCGGTCTAGGTGTGCACCATCCCTTACTTGCATCTTTCACTGAACACTGCCCAACAGGACAGACCTATCCCAGCAGACACCCTGCCAGCAAAAGGGACCTGAGGAGGAGAAACAATAAGCAGGCTAAAAGCAGGATGTGACTTCCTGTGGATGAATACGTGAGTGGCTCTCTGATGCTGGTCAGGCGCCTGTTAGGATAGAAAAAGCAGGTTATTTCTGCACTTCAGATGCATACTTGCCCCCCATGGCAGCCCCTACCCCTTCCCCGCATGATGTGCTGTGAAACATAAGATTTTTTTTAACTAGATTTTTAGTTTGCTAGGTCTGCTTGTGTGTGTTTTTGTCACAGTTTTTTATTTCCCTCGTTTTTTGCGGTGCAGCCCTACAGGGGCCCCTGTGACCCTGTGCCTCTCTGTAATTGCAGGGACTGCAGGGGCGATAGTTACCAGGGCTGGATTTAGGGCAAGGCCACCTAGGCCATGGCCTAGGGCACCACAGGAGCAAGGGCACCAAAGCAGCAGGCTAAACTAGTGCAAGCTTGCAAATGCTGCAATGCAGGGAGATCAGGCGAGCGCCTAACCAGGGGTGCTCAGATACCCCTTTTTAAAATCCTAATTGATCCGGATCTGGATACCCAGATATCCGGATCGGGTATCCAGATCCGAACGTTCAGATATCCGCGTTCACGCGGATTAGGGATGGTTGGAAATGCCAATTTCCGATTCCGCGGTAATTCCGCATTCCGCCATTGCCAAATACCGATTCCACTTTCCGCTACCAATTTCCGCATTCCAATGCGGAATTTCCGCCGGAAATCGTGGAAATTCCACCCGACTTGAACATCGATTTTCTCAAAAACTATAAGGTCTTTTTGAAAACTTTTTTTTGCATCTTGTTCAGAAGATTCGTTTTTATAAACCCTGCAAATTTGGTGTCTGTAGGACGTACGGGGGCTTTGCTATTAGCCGTTAAAGTCGGCGGATTTTTCCTGTAATGTAAATGCAGAAAATAGGCAGAAGCAGATGTTCTGCATTTTACATTACAGTAAAAATCCGCCGACTTTAGCGGTTAATAGTAAAGCCCCCGTAAGTAAGTAAGTCAAATTTTCAGGGTTTATTAAACAGAATCTTCTGAACAAGATGCAAAAAAAAGTTTTCCAAAAAGACCTTATAGTTTTTGAGAAAATGATATTTAAAGTCGGGCGGAATTTCCGCGATTTCCGGCGGAAATTTCCGCGATTTCCGGCGAAAATCCGCCTAACGCACTTGCATTACCGATTTCCGCATTCCGATGCGGAAATGTAATTTCCGATCGGAATTTCGGAAATTGCATTTCCGCGGAATCCGAATGAGCATCCCTAATGCGGATATCCGAATGCATTATCCGAGCTTTCCAGCCGGATTCGGATATCCGGATAGAAAACCCGGAAGTGCCCTTTAAATTGCTTTAAAAATGTTTTTTAGGATATATGAGGCATGTAGAATCATTTATTTTTAAAGGGGAACACTAATTGATGATGTGGGGACTTAAAATCCCTCCACCCCCCCAAAAAATGGCTGTCAATTAATATCAGGCCTAGGTTCCAGACAGCAGTCGTGCAGCCCACATTGTGTCCAAAGTCCAACCGCACAACTGGGACATGGAAGTTTTCAGCCCAGACACCTTCAAAAAATGATGCAGCAATTGTGTTTTGGGTTAAATATAGGTGGTATCAGTGGCCTGTGGTACCCTGGCAGTGGGAGCTGCATAGGCAGCAGGAGCAGGGCAATGCAGCAGCAGCAGGTGTAACATGTGCCAGGAGCATGCCGGACGTGTCACGTGGCACTTGGCACGTGTCACGTGGCACATGTCACGTGGCACTTGGCACGTGTCATGTGGCATTTGGCTTGTGTCACGTGGCACTTGCCACGTGCCACGTGGCGCTTGGCATGTGTCACGTGGCGCTTGGCATGTGTCACGTGGCGCTTGCCACGTGCCCCGTGGCACTTGCTGCTGCATACATTTTGGGGCCCCTCACACATCATCAGGCCTGGGCCCCACTCCCTGGGCCCACCCACTGGTTGCTGCGCCCGCCCACTAGCCACCCCACCCCTGTGTCCATGCGCGAAGTGCACTGTGGTGAAAAATGTGCATGGCTCCGACACTGAAGAAAGCGGCATGCACAGCGTAATGTGGCAAAAAGTGGGCGTGACCATGGCATGAGCCAAATACTAGCAAAATAGACAAGACAAGACAAGACAAATAACATTTATATTGCGCTTTTCTCCTTGCGGACTCAAAGCGCCAGAGCAGAGCAGCAGCCACTAGGGCGCGCTCTATTGGCAGTAGCAGTGTAAGGGAGACTTATCCAAAGGTCTCCTACTGAATTAGTGCTGGCTTACTGAACAGGCAGAGCCGAGATTCGAACCCTGGTCTCCTGTGTCAGAGGCAGAGCCCTTAACCATTACACCATCAGCCAAATACAGGTAGTCCCCGGTTAACAAATGAGATAAGGAACTTGTAGGTCATTTCTTATCCTTTATCCATTCTCTTTTTCCCCCCTCTTTTCTTCCTGTGCCTCTTTTGTCCCCCTCTGTCTCACCTCAGTTTGTGCCTCTTTTGTGTCACTCTGTGTGACCTCATGTTCCCGTGTCCTCTCTTGTCTCCCTGTGCCTCTTTTGTCCGCCTCTTTCCCCCCTGTGCCTCTTTTATCCTCAATCTGGAGTTGTGGAGGAGGTCATCGGTAGACCTCTCCACTCACTCGACCTCCTCCACAACTCCAGATTGCCAGATTACGAACTTCTGGCCACCGCTTTTTCACCCGGCTCCATACAGGTCACAGGTTTCGGGCCATTTACACCAGAACGTCAGGGCATAGAGACTCCTTTTTCCGCTCTACCGTCAACCTCCTGAACTCCCTTCAGGCCATCCCATCTCTAGTGCTGCCCCCCCCAATGTTGCAGTTACCGACATGTCTAGTGTCTAGTGTACACCTGTTAAACTGCTCCCTGCGGACTTCTGTTGAACCGCTGCACATTTAACTATTATTATGTACCGCTGATTATACTGTATGATTGTATGACTATCCTTTTTTTTCTTTCTTATGTCTGTACTATTCCTACTTCTCACTCTGAGCAATTGTATGTGCCAAACCCAATTCCGAGCATGATCCAGTCGTGCTTGGCGATTAAAAGATTCTGATTCTGAAGTGTTACCTCTTGTTCCCTTCTGTCTCAGCTAGTCCCTCTGCCCTAGCCAGGCATAGGTGCCCCCAGTATAGGTATCCAGGCATAGGTGCCCCCAGTATAGGTAGCCAGGTATAGGTGCCCCCAGTATAGATATCCATGCATAGGTACCCCCAGTATAGGTAGCCAGGTATAGGTTCCCCCAGTATAAGTAGCCAGCTATAGGTGGTGCCCCAGTATAGGTAGCCTGGTATAGATGGTGCCCCAGTATAGGCCAGCACATTACAGGTGCCCCAGTATAGGTATTCAACTACAGGTGGTGTCCTGGTATAGGTAGCCTGGTATGGGTGGTGCACCAGTATAGGTTAGCCAGGTACAGGTGCCCCCAGTATAGGTAGCAAGCTATAGTCGCCCCAGTATAAGTTGCCAAGTATAAGTGGTGCCCCAGTATAGATAGTCAGGTACAGGTGGTGCCCTCAGTAAAGGTAGCCAAGTATAGGTGGTTGCCCAGTATAGGTAGCTAGGTATAGATGGTTCCAGCCCCAGTATAGGGAGCCAGGTATAGGTGGTGGACCAGTATAGGTAGCTAGGCATGTATGGTTCCAGCCCCAGTATAGGTAGCCAGGTAAAGGTGGTGGACCAGTATAGGTAGCCAGGTATAGGTGGTGGACTAGTATAGGTAGCCTGTAACTAGATATAGGTGGTGCCCCAGTATCTGCTCACTCATCTGCTCATCGGGCTCACTCATCTGCTCCCTACGTTCAAGCGCTTATGCCACTCTTCTCAGGCCCGCAGCCTGTACACGCGGCCCTTCCAGCACTTTGGGGAGGCACAGGGCCCCTAGAAGCCCTGGGCCCCTCACTGCTGTGTCAGTTGTGCGCCTCTGATGGCTGCCCTACCTCCCCCAGCAATTACAACCCGCAGAAAGATACTAGCAAGACATTGCACTGACTTGTAATAGTAAAATGTATCTGCTTTCTATAATCAGTGGACTTGTTCCTAGCTCTCCCCAAGTCCCCATTCAACTCCCTCGTCACACAACTGGTAGGCCGGGAAATAACCTTACAGCTGCTGCTACACACAGCACTATGAGGCGGCAGGAACTGTATCCACGTGCATGTGACACTGTGCACTCGCAGCTAATGAAAGGAGCAGAGATGGAGGGGGTGAGACTGTAGGCTTCATTAGAGATGGCTTGAACCTCCGATTTTCGGTTTGCGAACCTCGAACGTGAACTTCCGTAAAAAGTTTGGTTCGCATGAACTTTTCAAACCGCAATAGACTTCAATGGGGATGCTAACTTTGAAAACTAGAAACATTTATGCTGGCCACAAAAGTGATGGAAAAGATGTTTCAAGGGGTCTAACATCTGAGTTTTTGCATGGCGGAGTGGGATACATGCCAAAAGTCCCGGGGAAAAATCCGGATTTGACGCACAGCAGTGTTTTAAGGGCCGAAATTACATTGCATGCTAAATTGGAGGACTAAAGTGCTTTAAAACATCTTGCATGTGTATACATCAATCAGGTAGTGTAATTAGTGTACTGCTTCACACTGACAGACCAAACTCACTGTCAGTGGTGCTCATCCAGATTCCGGATATCCGGGTAAACCGGATATCCAAACTATTTTTCAGTTATCAGACCGGATTCGGATTCCGGATACCTGGGCCCTAATCCGGATAACTATCTGTGGATTGTTGACTGGGCAATGCGGATATCTGCGGATATCCGACCATTGAGATACTGTAAGAGGTCCAGGATGTCATAGAGCCAGTCAGAGGGCTCCCAGCAGAAGCCCTAGCAACCAATCACAAAGGGGAACCCTGGCCAGCCCCACCTGACCTCATTGAGCCAATCAGAGGGCTCCCAGCCTAAGCCCTGGCACCCAATCACAGAAAAGAACCATGGCCAGGCCCCCCTGTATAATAAGGAGGGCTGCCATGATGAGAAATATCGTCCTTGCTTGTAAATGCTCACTGAGAGACATGCTCCAGTGCTGCTGGCCTAGCAAGTGCTGTATACAGTGATAAACCTAAAGCTGATCAGTGACTAAACCCTTTACTATCACTACACTATTGTTATATTGTTAATTAGGTAGCTAGCTTGATTTCATTCAGTGACAGTCAGAGTGTGTGCTGCAGGGCTGCTGCAGCTGCTATGTGTCTGTGTGTGTGCTGTGTGTGCACAGACCAGGCCAGCTGCTGCCTGTTGGCCAGCTAGCCTTAGCTACAGTATAGGCTAGGTTAGGTTAGGGAATAGGATTACTGTGTTATTGTGTAGTTAGTACTGTAGTACTGCAGTCAGTGCTAGTAGTTGTTAGAGTAGTAGTACTACTGTGTTAGCTTACTACAGAACTACTGTGCTGTGAGTAGTGCCAGTGTGACAGTTAGTGTGCACTAGTGTCTTCTCCTCTGCTGTCTGACTGGCATTTGGCACTTTGCACTTGGCACTTTGCATGTGGCACTTGGCACTTTGTACTTTGCATGTGGCACTTTGTACTTTGCACGTGGCACTTTGCATGTGGCACGTGGCACTTTGCATGTGGCACGTGGCACTTTGCACATGGCACTTTGCACAAGGCACTGTGCACTTGGCACGTGGCACTTGGCACGTGGCACTTGCCACTTTGCACGTGGCACTTTGCACTTTGCATGTGGTACTTGGCACTTGGCACATGGCACTTTGCACGTGGCACTTTGCACTTTGCACTTGGCATATGGCACTTTGCACTTGGCACGTGGCACTTTGCACTTGGCACGTGGCACTTTGCACTTTGCACGTGGCACTTTGCATGTGGCACTTGGTACGTGGCACTTTGCACTTTGCACGTGGCACTTTGCACTTTGCACGTGGCACTTTGCACGTGGTACTTTGCACTTTGCACTTGGCACTTTGCACCTGGCACTTTGCACATGGCACGTGGCACTTGGCACGTGGCACTTTGCATGTGTCACTTTGCACGTGGCACTTGCCACGTGGCACTTTGCACTTTGCACGTGGCACTTGGCACTTTGCACGTGGCATTTTGCACTTTGCACTTGGCACGTGGTACTTTGCACTTGGCACTTTGCACTTGGCACGTGGCACTTTGCACTTGGCACGTGGCACTTTGCACGTGGCACTTGCCACTTGGCCGTGGCACTTTGCACATGGCACGTGGCACTTTGCACGTGGCACTTGGCACGTGGCACTTGGCATGTGGCACTTTGCATGTGGCACTTTGCACTTGTCACTTGGCACTTTGCACATGTGACTTTGCACTTGTCACTTTGCACTTGGTACTTTGCACTTTGCACGTGGCACTTTGCACTTTGCACTTGGCATTTGGCATGTGACACTTGGCATTTGGCACTTTGCACTTTGCACATGGCACTTTGCACTTGGCACTTTGCACGTGGCACTTTGCACTTGGCACTTGGCATTTTGCACTTGGCATTTGGCACTTTGCACTTTGCACTTGGCACTTTGCACGTGGCACTTTGCACGTGGCACTTGACACGTGGCACTTGGCACTTTGCACGTGGCACGTGGCACTTTGCACGTGGCACTTGACACTTGGCACTTTGCACTTGGCACGTGGCACTTTGCACATGGCACTTGCCACTTGGCACTTGCCACTTGGCACTTGCCACTTGGCACTTGGCACTTTGCACATGGCACTTGGCACTTTGCACGTGGCACTTTGCACGTGGCACTTTGCACGTGGCACTTTGCACTTGGCACGTGGCACTTTGCACGTGGCACTTGCCACTTGGCACGTGGCACTTGGCACATGGCACTTGGCACTTTGCACGTGGCACTTTGCACGTGGCACTTGGCACGTGGCACATGGCACTTGGCACGTGGCACTTTGCATGTGGCACTTTGCACATGGCACTCTGTACTTCGCACTTGGCATTTGGCACGTGGCACTTTGCATGTGGCACTTTGCATGTGGCACTTTGCACTTGGCACTTTGCACATGTCACTTTGCACTTGGTACTTTGCACTTTGCACGTGGCACTTTGCATTTGGCACTTGGCACTTGGCATGTGGCACTTGGCATTTGGCACGTGGCACTTGGCACTTTGCACTTGGCGCGTGGCACTTGGCTCTTGGCACTTTGCACTTGGCACGTGGCACTTTGCACATGGCACTTGCCACTTGGCACATGGCACTTGGCACTTTGCACGTGGCACTTTGCACGTGGCACTTTGCACGTGGCACTTGCCACTTGGCACGTGGCACTTTGCACATGGCACTTAGCACTTTGCACGTGGCACTTTGCACGTGGCACTTGGCACATGGCACTTGGCACGTGGCACTTGGCACTTGGCACGTGGCACTTTGCATGTGGCACTTTGCACATGGCACTCTGCACTTCGCACTTGGCATTTGGCACGTGGCACTTTGCATGTGGCACTTTGCACTTGGCACTTTGCACTTGGCACTTTGCACATGTCACTTTGCACTTGGTACTTTGCACTTTGCACGTGGCACTTTGCATTTGGCACTTGGCACTTGGCATTTGGCACGTGGCACTTGGCACTTGGCATTTGGCACGTGGCACTTGGCACTTGGCACTTGGCACTTTGCACGTGGCACTTTGCACTTGGCACTTGGCATTTTGCACTTGGCATTTGGCACTTGGCATTTGGCACTTTGCACTTGGCACGTGGCACTTTGCACGTGGCACTTGGCACGTGGCACTTGGCACTTGGCACGTGGCACTTGGCACGTGGCACTTTTCACTTGGCACATGGCACTTGGCACGTGGCACTTTGCACGTAACATTTTGCACTTTGCATGTGGCACTTTGCACTTGGCACTTTGCACGTGCCACTTTGCACGTGCCACTTGGCACTTTGCACTTGGCACTTGGCACTTTGTACTTTGTACTTTGCACGTGGCACTTTGCACTTGGCACTTTGCACTTGGCACTTGGCACTTGCATTTGGCACTTTGCATTAGGCACATTGCATTTAGCACTTTGCACTTTGCACGTGGCACTTTGCACGTGGCACTTTGCATGTGGCACTTTGCATGTGGCACTTTGCACTTGGCACATGGCACTTGGTACATGGCACTTTGCACTTGGCACATGGCACTTTGCACTTGCCACTTGCCACTTTGCACGTGGCACTTTGCACGTGGCACTTTGCACTTTGCATGTGGCACTTTGCACTTGGCACATGGCACTTGGTACGTGGCACTTTGCATTTGGCACTTTGCATTTGGCACTTTGCACTTGGCACATGGCACTTTGCACTTGCCACTTGCCACTTTGCACTTGGCAGTTTGCACGTGGCACTTGGCACTTGGCACATGGCACTTTGCTTGTGGCACTTTGCACATGGCACTTTGCACTTCGCACTTGGCATTTGGCACGTGGCACTTTGCATGTTGCACTTTGCATGTGGCACTTTGCACTTGGCACTTTGCACTTGGCACTTTGCACATGTCACTTTGCACTTGGTACTTTGCACTTTGCACGTGGCACTTTGCACGTGGCACTTTGCACTTGGCACTTGGCATGTGGCACTTTGCACTTGGCACGTGGCACTTTGCACTTGGCACTTTGCACGTGGCACTTGGCACTTGGCACTTGGCACTTTGCATTTGGCACTTTGCATTTGGCACTTTGCATTTGGCACTTGGCACATGGCACTTTGCACTTGGCACATGGCACTTGGCACTTGCCACTTTGCACGTGGCACTTGCCACTTTGCACGTGGCACTTTGCACTTTGCTAGTGGCACTTTGCTAGTGGCACTTTGCACTTGGCACGTGGCACTTTGCATGTGGCACTTTGCACGTGGCACTTTGCATGTGGCACTTTGCACTTGGTACGTGGCACTTGGTACATGGCACTTTGCATTTGGCACTTTGCACTTGGCCCATGGCATTTTGCACTTGCCACTTTGCACGTGGAACTTTGCATGTGGCACTTTGCACTTGGCACGTGGCACTTGGTACATGGCACTTCGCATTTGGCACTTTGCACTTGGCACATGGCACTTTGCACTTGCCACTTTGCACTTGGCACTTGGCACTTTGCACTTGGCACTTTGCACTTGGCACATCGCACTTGGTACATGGCACTTTGCATTTGGCACTTTGCACTTGGCACATGGCACTTTGCACTTGGCACTTGGCATTTGGCATGTGGCACTTGGCATTTGGCACATTGCACTTGGCACATGGCACTTTGCACTTGCCACTTTGCACTTGGCACTTGGCACTTTGCACTTGGCACTTTGCACTTGGCACATCGCACTTGGTACATGGCACATGGCACTTTGCACTTGGCACTTTGCACGTGGCACTTTGCACTTGGCACTTGGCATTTGGCATGTGGCACTTGGCATTTGGCACATTGCACTTGGCACATGGCACTTTGCACTTGGCACTTTGCACGTGGCACTTTGCACGTGGCACTTGGCATTTGGCATTTGGCACTTGGCATTTGGCACTTGGCACTTTGCACGTGGCACTTTGCACGTGCCACTTTGCATGTGGCACTTGGCACGTGGCACTTTGCACTTGGCACTTTGCACTTGGCACTTGGCATTTGGCACATTGCACTTGGCACGTGGCACTTTGCACTTGGCACTTTGCACGTGGCACTTTGCACTTGGCACTTGGCATTTGGCACTTGGCATTTGGCACTTGGCACTTTGCACGTGGCACTTTGCACGTGGCACTTGGCACGTGGCACTTTGCACGTGGCACTTTGCACTTGGCACGTGGCACTTGGTACGTGGCACTTTGCATTTGGCACTTTGCACTTGACACATGGCACTTTGCACTTGCCACTTGCCACTTTGCACTTGGCACTTGGCACTTTGCACGTGGCATTTTGCACTTTGCACGTGGCAGTTTGCACGTGGCACTTTGCATGTGGCACTTTGCATGTGGCACTTTGCACGTGGCACTTTGCACTTGGCACTTGGCACTTTGCACTTGGCACTTTGCACTTGGCACTTGGCATTTTGCACTTGGCACTTTGCACGTGGCACTTTGCACGTGGCACTTGGCACTTTGCATTTGGCACTTTGCATTTGGCACTTGGCACATGGCACTTTGCACGTGGCACTTTACACTTTGCATGTGGCACTTTGCACGTGGCACTTGGTACATGGCACTTTGCATTTGGCACTTTGCACTTGGCACATGGCATTTTGCACTTGCCACTTGCCACTTTGCATGTGGCACTTTGCACGTGGCACTTTGCACTTTGCATGTGGCACTTTGCACTTGGCACGTGGCACTTGGTACGTGGCACTTTGCATTTGGCACTTTGCACTTGGCACATGGCACTTTGCACTTGCCACTTGGCACTTGGCACTTGGCACATGGCACTTTGCACGTGGCACTTGGCACTTTGCACATGGCACTTTGCATTTGGCACTTTGCATTTAGCACTTTGCACTTTGCACTTGGCACGTGGTACTTTGCACGTGGCACTTTGCACGTGGCACTTTGCACGATGCACGTGGCAGTTGGCACATGGCACTTTGCACTTGGCACGTGGCACCTTGCACGTGGCACTTGGCACTTTGCACGTGGCACTTTGCACATGGCATGTTGCACTTGGCACTTGGCACTTTGCACATGGCACTTGGCACTTGGCACTTTGCACGTGGCACTTTGCACTTGGCACTTTGCACGTGGCACTTTGCACTTTGCACGTGGCACGTTGCACTTGGCACTTTGCACTTGGCACTTGGCTCTTTGCACTTGGCATTTTGCATTTGGCACTTTGCACTTGGCACGTGGCACTTTGCATGTGGCACTTGGCACTTTGCATTTGGCACATGGCACTTTGCACTTGGCACTTGTCACTTTGCACGTGGCACTTGCCACTAGGCGCGTGGCACTTTGCACTTGGCACTTGGCACGTGGCACTTTGCACTTTGCATGTGGCACTTTGCACGTGGCACTTTGCACTTGGCACTTTGCACGTGGCACTTTGCACGTGGCACTTTGCACTGGGCACTTTGCACGTGGCACTTTGCACGTGGCACTTTGCACTTCACATTTTGCACTTGGCACTTTGCACTGGGCACTTGGCACTTTGCACGTGGCACTTTGCACGTGGCACTTGGCACGTGGCACTTTGCATGTGGCACTTGGCATGTGGCACTTGGCACTTTGCATTTGGCACTTTGCATTTGGAACTTGGCACTTGGCACATGGCACTTGCCACTTTGCACGTGGCACTTGCCGCTTTGCACGTGGCACTTGCCACTTGGCACTTTGCGCTTGGCACTTGGCACGTGGCACATGGCACTTTGCACTTTGCATGTGGCACTTTGCACCTGGCACATGGCAATTGGCACGTGGCACTTTGCATGTGGCATGTTGCACTTTGCATGTGGCATTTTGCACGTGGCACTTTGCACGAGGCACTTGGCACGTGGCACTTTGCATGTGGCACTTGGCACTTTGCATTTGGCACTTTGCACTTGGCACTTGGCACATGGCACTTTGCACTTCGCACTTGCCACTTTGCACTTGGCACTTGCCACTTTGCACGTGGCACTTGCCACTTTCCACGTGGCACTTTGCACTTGGCTAGTGGCACTTTGCTAGTGGCACTTTGCACTTGGCACGTGGCACTTGGTACGTGGCACTTTGCATTTGGCACTTTGCACTTGGCACATGGCACTTTGTACTTGCCACTTGGCACTTTGCACTTGGCACGTGGCACGTTGCACGTGGCACTTTGCACATGGCACTTTGCATTTGGCACTTTGCATTTAGCACTTTGCACGTGGCACTTGGCACGTGGTACTTTGCACTTGGCACGTGGTACTTTGCACGTGGCACTTGGCACTTGGCATCTGGCACGTGGCACTTGGCACTTTGCACGTGGCACTTGGCATTTGGCACTTTGCCAAAAGCCAAGTGCCACTGCCAAGTGCCAGGTCCGGCATGCTCCTGGCAGACGTTACACCTGAAGCTGCTGCATTGCCCTGCTCATGCTGCCTTTGCTGCTCCCACCGCCAGGATGCCACAGGCCACTGCTGCTGTGCTGATACCACCTATATTTAACCCAAAACACAATTGCTGCTTAATTTTTTGGAGGTGTCTGGACTGAGAACAGTCATGTCCCAGATGTCCACTTCGGACACAATGTGGGCTGCATGACTGCTGTCTGGAACCTAGTCCTGATGTTAATTGACAGCCATTTTTTTGGGGGGGGGGGGGATTTTAAGTCCCCACATCATCAATTAGTGTTTTCCTTTGAAAAAATGATGCTACATGCCTCATTTACCCTAAAAAGAAAAAAAACGTTTTAAAAGCAATTTAAAGGCCACTTCCGGCTTTGCTATCTGGATATCCGAATCCGCCCGGATACTTAGGTCGGATATCCGATTTGGATTGCGAACGTTTGAACTCTGATATCCGACCCAGATCGGATATCTAAGTATCCGGATCGGATCCTGATTTTGAAAAGGGGTATCTGAGCAGCACTGCTTCTGCGGTCCACCAGGCGCAGTACAATCCTAATGACGTCGGCCAGACCACGTGACCCACGCCGTGGAATGCAGAAGAAGCCGACCTGGTGAGTTCGGCTTCTGCAGTGGAGAAGACCGGGAGCCACCGGAGCTGTGGCGAGGGCACAGGATGGCTGCCAGGGGCTGGAGGAAGCCCCAGGTAAGTGGATTTTGTTTTTTTGGAGGCCTGGATGTATACTTTAAAGCTGTGCAGTGCTGAATTGTAAAAAATCACCTGGTCTCTAGTGGGAAGTAAACCTGTGGTCTTCCAGTGAACTCTCTGAGCAGGCCCCAGGGTATATAAGCCCACATTAATAACCCGTTATAAAATAATTCCTTATCAGGAAGTAGTGTAACTATTTCAACTAATGTACCCTTCTTAAACTTGAAGATCGTATACAAATGTAAGCAGAGTGGCACAGCGGAAGTGTGCTGGGCCCATAACCCAGAGGTTGATGGATCGAAACCATCCTCTGCTAGGTGTACTTTATTTTTTACACCTTGCTTTACCACATGAGCCAAGTGTCATTAGGGCCTTGCTGTAACATAGATTGTAGTGTAACTATTTCAACCAATGTACCCTTCTTAAACTTAAAGATTGTATACAAATGTAAGCAGACTGCAGAGTGGCGCAGAGGAAGTGTGCTTGGCCCATAACTCAGAGGTTGATGGATCGAAACCTTCCTCTGCTAGGCATGATTTCATTTTTGCACCTCCCTTTATCGCATGGGCAAAACGATTTCCATAGCCCTGTAAAAGAGTGTAATAAGGGCCCTGCCGTAACATAGATATTACGGTAGCTAAGACTACTCCTGGGCCTTTCTTGTAGTTGAAGAGATGAGTGAACTGTGACACAACACAAAAAAACAACAACAAAAAAAAACACAGCAAACAGAGAAGCTTTCCCATATTGGAGCATTAGATTTGGTAAAGTCTTAAGTCAATGTGTTGTAAGACACAAGTAAGCTTTCGGTTAGCAGGAATGGTTGCATGGCCACCTAGCTTTTCATCCTTCACAGGCCAGCTAGGCTGGCTTTAGCCTGTAGTGTTGGTGGTATAGTGGTGAGCATAGCTGCCCTCCAAGCAGTTGACCTGGGTTTGATTCCTGGCCAACGTATGTGAGCGTGCTTTTGACATCCTACAAATCTCTGAAAGACAAGGTCCTCCTCCGGAGGGAGGGAGGAAGGAGCTGTTGTGGGGTACTATCTAAGGAATAACAATCAGCCAGGAGAAAGCTAACAAGCCTACAAGAGCCTAACTAAGCTTTCCCTAGCAGAGTCTGTCAGCAGCTGTCACTAATTACTGTAGGCAGACCAGTGAGTAAAACGGCTGGAGAACCTTGCCTTTTATAAGGGCGGGTGGGGCTCCAGGAGTGAGTGTAGTCTGATTGGCTGCAATGTGCCAGCTGACTGTGATGTAGAGGGTCAAAGTTGACCCTAATGGAGCATTATGGGGGCGAACCGAACTTCTGGAAAAGTTCACCTTCGCCGGCGAAACGTGAACCACCCAAAGTTCGCCTGGAACCATTCGCGGGCGAACCGTTCGGGCCATCTCTACTTCTCATAGGGGCAGCATAACTGTCCATAGTTTTGGTTTATTTTATGGTTCTTTTTATTTCCAGAACTCTTATCGTGATGGATACCCATTCTGCAAACAAGTTCTATGACATATGTAGGGTTTCAGGAAAAAGTGCCTTAAAGGGCCTGAACCCTACGGTATTTCTAAGATTGTCTTTTATATTTCTGGGACTGTTTTTGCTGTTGTTCATGTATTTTTATATGCCATCAGATAACCACTTGGGTGGCTGCACCTGCATATCTTTGTTGTTTAAAATTCTGTACAGAAAATGTAAAAAACTTGTGGTCTGTTGTTTTTTGGTCACAAACGTGTGACATTATGTATGATTTGCAATATTATATTGTTTATACTTTTGTACCCCAATATTTTTTTTATTTTTTTTTTTGTGATCGGCTAAATGGAGTCTAGTTTGGTGGATTCTCCCACATGCTTTATTTTCAGTCTATATTTTTGTTTTCCAAAACTGTTCTTGCCAGCTGTTTTCATGTGTCTCAACCAATTGTTTTGTTCTCTCGAAGTATTCTCCATTTTTATTACTCAGTCTATTACTCAGTCTTAACCTCCAGATTTAGTATTAACCCTTGTGTGTTGTGTCATACGGCATCCTCTAATGAGGTTTATGATATTATTGCTGGCAATGTACTCTGTGATAGGTTGGTTTAGGAAGGCTGCAAGGCTTCTAAACTTGATGCCATCAAGTTAGACAGAGGAGAGTTGCTGCAGAATTTTAGCGAGGGAAAACAGAGAAGGGATCGAATGGTCTCTTTTCTTTGCAAATATCAAGCCTCGTGGGTGAAATCAGGATAGAAATTTGAGGTAACTGCAGAGCTGGGACAAGATCCTCCAGCACCCAAGGCTGAGACACCAAAGTGCGCCCCTCTATCCCTCCCACCCCAGCCATCACAAACTGATTGCTATTAGACTAAGAGGTGCTAATCACTAGTTATCTGGCTTGCAGTCCCTGCCATGTATCCCCTTTTCTTATTTATCTTGCTTCAAAAACTTCTGGAATGTCAGACTTTAAAGTCTGAAAACCACTGCGCCTGTGTTGTCGTGTCCTCGCTCCCGCTGACGTTACTAGGAGCGTACCATACCATACTGGGCCTGCTCAATACACTCCTGGTGATGTAAGCGGGAGGGAGGACATGGCTGCTCAGGCACAGTGGTTTTCCGACTTTAAAGTCTGAAATTCCAGAAGTGAACTGGAGGCGGGGCCGGAGCATTGGTGAGTGGCTGCGCGGGCACATGATGTCTGTGGGCGACCATTAGAAGCCCCAGGTAAGTTCAACTCATTTTCCCCCGACCCCCCTACAGTATTCCTTTAAGGACCCTTGTCTATTTTCCTATCAAGAAGGTTTGGGCATGGTCGTATGCCTATTCAAAGCTCACCTTATGTGGTTGATCAACACACATACAGAGCTTTTCTGTTGAATTCCAAATGCTGTTGTATTGTAGTCATTAGAAGCAGGTTTATCTCTCACCTCCATACGGATACCAAACTCATTGTCAGTAAAAGTCTATGGTACCTCAGCGCAAATGGATAACAGTTTGCCCGTATACAGGGTGGTCACAGTACCTGTTCCTGGAGCTCCCACCTCTGACAATATGCGGGGTGTACTCAGGAGGATCTAGCGTCTTGCTGTAATCCCGACAATCCAAGCTCCGCTCCGTGTAGGTAGCAGGGTAATAGCGCTGGACGGATTTCCGGAATTTTGGGTCATGTGATCCACGTTGTGACTCGTGGACGTCCCCTGTGCGTTCCAACAGCGTCTCCTACGTCCCAATGGTACTGTAAGAGATACGGAGAACAATAGTGCACACCGTGGGGGCCAGAAAAACCATGCGCACGTGATCATAAGATCATAAACCTACTCACGTGATCATAAGAAAGTAAAGAAGATTCTAACTGATAGTTGGGGAATTCTGAAGAAGGACCCTATTTTGGGCCCTGCTCTTCCGGAGGAACCCAAAATAATTTATAGGAGACGTAAAAATTTAAGAGATAAAATAGTGAAAAATTGCATTAAAGAAATAAGACCACCAATGTTCCCTACTTTAAAAGGTTTTTATCCCTGTAGAATACCAAAACTGTGTAAGATCTGTGAATATGGAGGACAGAGAATGACTGCCTTCACTTCCACCTCGAATGGCAAAAGATTTGTGATCGACAAATTTATCACGTGCACATCTATTAATGTTGTATACGTTTTGGAATGTCCGTGCGGTCTACAGTATGTGGGCCGCACTGGCAGACGTGTGAGAAAGAGGTGCTCAGAACATATCTACAACATTGGACACCCAGATAAAAAGGCACATAGTGTCCCAGAACACTTTTCCAAGTACCACAACAAAGACCCAGCAGGCATAAGGTGCTATGGAATAGACCTGATAAAACCTCATTGGAGGGGTGGTAGTGTGATTAAAGGGCTGTCACAGCTGGAAACTCGCTGGATATTTCAATTACAGAGCCTGGCACCCCATGGCCTGAATATTGATTTAAACTGTTTTATACGGGATGAGTAAAACCAATGGACTGTCCCTTTAATAAATTAAGACAGTGTCCTCCTTCTTTATTACATTTTATTATGTTTTTTGTATTGTTTTATTAATTGCTGGTTCCAAATCCATGTGGTAATCTGCCATGAGGTTTTATATTATTGTTTTATGTGGTATTTTTAGACATTTATACATTGTTGTTTCAAACTCCTCCGCTATGTGTAGGGAGGAGTCATGTTAATAAAAATGACCTCCGGTGTATGTAGCCCCACCCCCTGACGAAGGCGAGAGCCGAAACTCGAGTCGGGAAGTGGAGGCTACGCTGCAATACTGCAAATAAAAAAGCTTTTATCCAGTAAGTGGATTCCTGCGCATGGTTTTTCTGGCCCCCACGGTGTGCACTATTGTTCTCCGTATCTCTTACAGTACCATTGGGACGTAGGAGACGCTGTTGGAACGCACAGGGGACGTCCACGAGTCACAACGTGGATCACATGACCCAAAAGTCCGGAAATCCGTCCAGCGCTATTACCCTGCTACCTACACGGAGCGGAGCTTGGATTGTCGGGATTACAGCAAGACGCTAGATCCTCCTGAGTACACCCCGCATATTGTCAGAGGTGGGAACTCCAGGAACAGGTACTGTGACCACCCTGTATACGGGCAAACTGTTATCCATTTGCGCTGAGGTACCATAGACTTTTACTCCCTTTTCATTGTGCTGTGAAGCCAGCCCACCTCTAGCAGCATTTCTCTGTATCTGCGCTGCTTTTCTTGTGATTTATCAAACTCATTGTCAGGTTTACCTTTTGTGGGGAATGGCCTCAAGTGTGTGGTTTGATGTTCGTAGGCAAAACTCTGAAGAAATGAGCAAAGGGCAAAAGTTAATATGACATATCTGTTTCTCGGCTCTTCTTACAGTCCAGACACTCCATGGCTCCGTTACAGGTGTTTGCTGGACTGTGAGCACAGACCCAAGAAGACGGGAGACTGATATAGATTTTTACTACAAAGAGAGTCCAGACAGATTAGGAAATTGAATTGTGCTAAACTGAGGGTATGAATAAATAAGATACTTTTGGTAACCGACCTCCTGCCTGCCTTACTGTCCTTATTGCCTACTGTCTGTGTCACTTCATATTCTGATTATTTTTTTTTTTTTTTCACAATCAAGGTTTATTGAAAGATAAGTAACAGTACAGAAAAAAGAAGGTGATACTTTAGCAGTTATAGAGCGTCAAGAACAATGTTGAAGTAACTACAAGTTGCCAGCATTATCACGTAAAGTATGAAACAGAAGAATTTTTGGTAACTGTGGACACCAAGGAATATTTTCTCAATGTATTATATGCAAAGAGCGACACACAGATACCCCAGTAGTTTCCATAGACCCGTAGGAGAGGGGGGGAACGGCAAGCTCGAGAGTAGGAAAGAGGTGAGTATGCGAAGAAAAGGGGGGTAGATCACAGCAAGAGTAGTCGAGCACAAGGTCTTATCTCATCAGTTGGACAAGATGGTTTTGTAATGAGAGAAGGTCTGGAACTCAGACCAGAGTGACCATGTTATTGTGTATTGTTCAGATCTGTCCTGTGAAAGGAGTATTAGATGCTCCATTCTATCAATAGAGTCTACCTTCCTGACCCATGATTTAGTGGAGGGGGGGGTAGGGGATTTCCAGTGGAGAGGGATCAAACTTCTGGCCGCATTGAGAAGATGTACTGTCAGAGATTTTTTGTAAGACTGGAGAGATTCGTGAGTGTCATGTAGGAGAAGTGCACTGGGTGTGAAGGGAACTGTGCTCTCAGTAATCTTTTCTACCCACTGATGTATTTCCACCCAATAAGTTGTTATTTGGGGACAGGACCAGAATATATGGAGAATGTCTGCTTGTGGGGAGTTGCATCTCCAGCATGAATCTGGGGAGGAGGGGAAGATTTTGTGTAGTACGGCGGGGGTTTTATACCACCTTGAGAGAATCTTGTATCCCAGCTCTTGGGTATTAGTATTTAGAGAGCCTTTATGGTTAATGAGGAAGATTTTACCCCATTGTTCATCATCGAGAGAGATGCCTAGGTCTTTTTCCCAGTCAGACTGGAATTTGAGTTTGGAAGTTGAGGGCGTAACCAAGAGCATCTGATAGAGCTGTGATACAAGATGTCTGTGTGGTCCTTCACTAATGATCAATGTTTCAAAGGTGGTCAGTTGTTTTGACCAGTTAGCTTTGGATTTCAAAGAGTTAAGGAAGTGGCGGATTTGGAAGAATTGCCACAGCGCAAGAGGCATATCCTCTCTCAGTGCTGCCATTTCGGAGTAGGATTTGATTCTCCCATGGGAGACAAAGTCTTTGACTCTAGGCCCTCCCCCCAGTGGCCAGTGTTGGAGGAAGGGGATCTCATCTCCAGCCGGAAATTGTGGGTTGTGTGTCAGTGGAGTGAGTTTGGCAGGTATCGAAGCCAGGGCCATGGCGGGCAGAAATTTTCTCATGCTTTTCACAGTTGCCAACATGATGGGATTTTCCCATGATTTGGTCATTTTTGTGGGTCTGTCTGTCCAGCCCAGGGCACAGGGTGCACACATAGCGGTTTCTTGTTCAATGATTACCCAGTTTTTGGGGATTTTTGTTTGAGACCATTCCACCACTCTGCATAGTTGGGCTGCCAAGTGGTAGGAGAACAGGTCTGGTAGCCCTGTACCCCCAGAGTCTTTGGGGAGCGACAGGGTAGTTCGTTTAATGCGAGGGGGTTTGTGTCCCCAGATAAACTTATTAATTTGGGTTTGGAGGTTTTTAAGGAAGGGCGGTGGGAGAGTTATCGGGATGCACTGGCTGATATATAGGAATCATGGCAATACGTTCATCTTAACAGATGCCATTCTGCCGAACCATGAAAGATTCCCCTGCTGTCCCCATTTCAAAAGGTCTGTCCCCAGCGTTGCTCCAAGCGGCACAAAGTTAGTTGAGAAAAGGTCGTTTAAGTTACGCGTGATGTTTATCCCTAGATACCGGAGAGAGGTGGATGCCCATGGGAATTTGAAAGTATTTTTGCATGTAGTTACTAGGTCCTCAGGTAGGAGAATGTTCAAGGCGACTGATTTGTGAAAGTTAATTTTTAAATTGGATATTTTCCCAAATTCTTCAAACTGGTGAATTAGGTTAGGGAGAGAGACCAGGGGATCCTGAAGATAGAAGAGCAGATCGTCTGCGAAGGCCGAGATCAGATGACTAGAGCCGCCTACATCTATCCCCCTGATAGCGCTATCAGCCCTGACCGCATTGAGGAAAGGCTCCAAGGTAAGTATGTATATCAGAGGGGACAGGGGGCAACCCTGCCTGGTACCGTTAGATATAGCGAATGGTTCTGATAGGAGGCCATTTGCTCTGACCCTTGCCGAAGGATTAGAGTAGAGCAGGCCAATCCATTTTCTCATTGATTCCCCAAGGCCCAGTCTTGACAGGGTGGCATGGATATAATCCCATGCCACCCTGTCAAAGGCCTTCTCCGCGTCAGTGGAGAGAAGGAAGGCTTTAATAGAGCGTTTTTTAGTGTATGCGATCATGTTCACTGTGCGCATGACATTGTCCTTGGCCTCTCTCCCTGGTATAAAGCCAGCTTGATCAGGGCATATATGTTCTGGTATGAAGGGTAGTAGCCTATTAGCCAGGATTTTTGCCAATAGTTTAGCGTCCAAATTAAGAAGAGAAATTGGCCTGTAGTTGGAGCAACACTGGGGATCTTTCCCCTCCTTAGGGATGACCGAGATATATGCTTCTAAAAATTGTTTGGAGGGGTTTTGTGATGGAGAAATAGAATTAAAGGCCGAAACAAAGGCTGGAGCTAGTACAGGGCTAAATGCTTTGTAATATTGTGCTGTGAACCCGTCTGGCCCAGGGGCCTTCCCTGGTTTTAGTGATTTAACCGCCATGTAGAACTCATCCATGGTGATAGGGCCTTCTAAGTCAACCTTATCTGAGTCTGAAAGTTGGAAGGGGGTAGAATGTTTCTTCAGAAACTCAGAGAGCAGGGATTCCCTTTCCTTAAGTTGTTCAGAATTAGGGGTGTGTTTAAGGTTATATAGGGATTCGTAGTAGGCTCGGAATTCCTCAACTATCTCCTCAGATTTAAATAGTTTGTGTTGTTTCTTGTTGACAAGGGAGGGGATGTGGGATTGGAACGATTGCTTCCTAAGTGTTTTGGCTAAGTACTTCCCACTTTTATTGGCAAATTCATAGAAATTTTTTTTCCCCATCATCACCTTCCTCTTAGCCTCAGAGGACAAGAGAAAGTCTAATTTCTGTCGAGCATTTGTCAGTTCTTCTAGGGTCTGGATGGCTAGGGACTGTTTATGAAGTGATTCCAGCCTCATAATCTCTGTGGAGAGTGTCCGGATACCCTCCTCCCTCTCTCTTTTTAATTTAGCTCCTAGTTGAATAAGGTGACCCCTGATGACTGGTTTGTGTGCTTCCCAGATAGTGAGGTTAGAAACCTCTGAGTCTTTGTTTGTGGAAAAATAGCTTTCTAGCGCACGTGTGATCGTCTCGATTCTATGTTTTTCGGCTAACAAGCTTGGGTTCAGCCTCCAACACCAGGTTTTGGACTGTTTGTCTGGGAAGCGTAAGGTAAGAAAGACCGGGGCATGGTCAGAGATTGATTTAAAACCGATGGATGAGTCACACACGAGACCGAGGTCCCTCTGGGTAACAAAGAGATAGTCTATTCTGGAATGTTTGTTGTGCAAAGATGAGAAAAAGGTGTAGTCTCTTTCCCGTGGGTGACCCACCCGCCAGGTATCCATGCAAGTCAGGCTCTGAAGTTTAGTTTTTATATTGCGGAGTGTTTTATAGGAGAGAGAGGAGGATCCATCCGAGCAATCCAATATTGGGTTGAGGGGGATTTCAAAGTCTCTGCCCAGCAGCAGTATGCCTTTATAAAATGTTGTAAGTTTGGAGATTATTGCACTGATAAAAGACAATTGCTGTTTATTTGGGGCATAAAGTGAGGCAAGTGTGACACAGTTCTCGCCTATCTTGCCCTTTACAAACAGGTATCTACCCTCAGAGTCTCTCTCTACGTCCTCTAAGACAAAGGGAACATTTCTGTGGAGAAAGATGGAAACTCCTTTGGATTTGGATACTGGGGACGTGGAATGGAACGCTACTGGGAAGTCTCGAGAGAATCTAGTGGGGATATGATTGGAGCGTAGGTGGGTCTCTTGCAGAAAAGCTATGTGCACCCTGTCCCTACGAGCCGAGTCAAAGACCATTGATCTTTTCTCGGGTGTGTTTAGGCCATTTACGTTTAGTGACATAAGTTTGAAGGCAACTGGGCCACACAAGGATTTGAAGGTCTCTTGTTGGGGATAAGACATTGTGTAGATAGGATGATCCCCCACTTTGGTCGAGGTGGAGGAATGAAAAAAGCGCTCAGGAGACCGAAAAAGAGTGGTGAAAAGTAGAGCAAGGGATAAGAAGAGAAGAAGGCAGGAGGGAATACGGGTCATGGATAATCACAAGGGTACCCAACTGTAAATAGGTAGCAGTGTGTAGGCCTTGCGGTGAAGAGAACCACTGAGAGGTAGTTAGAAAACCACTCGGATATACTATGGAGGAGTATACCCGAAACCAATGTGGTATAGTTCGTCAGTGTGAATATGTCCACACTGTGCGGGGGTTAACCAGATAACAACTAGAGGTGGTGCCAATCACTAGACAGGAACCCCTCCCCACCCACATTTCTTACTTGTATACACCACAATTCCTGGCTAATCATTGAAAAACATAGTAAAAAAAAAAAAAAAAAAACATAGTAGCCAAGCCCTTCCCAGGGCAATATCTGATGTACGTCAGCAGGTAACCAACAGTGAGCATGCATGAAATCCTGATCAATAATATAAACATATATAATTATTTAACTTTTAACTTTAAGACTCTGAGACCCCCCTCCCCAACCCCACCACCCAATCCCCAGCAACATGACCAAATCCCCCAAAGTTGAGGAGTATACGAAATCAAGCATTGAAGGCTCCCCCCCCCCCCACTCGGGGTAAAATTACCGCCTGCAGTGTGAGGTGGGAGAAAGTCCAGTGCGTATAGCCCTGGGAGAAACACATGAGGGCTGTTGAGGCTGAATAGCCCAAAGTGAAAAGTGTAAACATAACCCGATACACTCAGAACAGTTAAACTAGTAACGTGGCCTTTTCCTCTTTTGGCCCCCCGAGGTTATGTTATGCAGGCAAGTTACTTAGAAGGAGGCATCGTTGTGTTCCCCAAAGAACAAAGTTCAGGGGGGTATGAGGCCTAGCAGTGTCTCCGGGAGGATTATCAGGAGCCATTTTGGTATTTGTGTAGTAACAGTCACGGCACTTGGGATTCCACCCCGGGGTCGGGGGGGTTCTGCGTGAGCTGGTTGACAGGGAGGCAAGTGAGGGATGTAGGGGGGGGCGGGGGGGGATGAGAGTAGGGGAGTCAAACCACACGCATGCCATGATACAAGCCAACATCAGGGGGGCCTCCCCAGGTTCAGAAATCTTGTAAGGTAATCAGTCCTCATCTGAGGGGTCTAGGTGGCGTTCAGACGCCTGCGTCGTAATCCTGTCGGCTTCTGTCATAGTGCCAGGGGAGGAAGCGCCCATTAACATCTGGTCACTCGATCCATGCATGTCCCGAGTTCCTGGGATAGGGGTCTGTAACATGCCATCCCAGTTGGGTATCTTGGGGACCGGGATATCTAGGTCCAGGCAGAAATCTTTCAGGCCAGTGTTGTCTCTGAGTGAGAACATCCTGCCTCCATTCAGGACCGTTAGGGCGAAAGGAAAGCGCCAGCGGTATGTGAGACCTTTGTCTTTGATGGCTTTTAAGAGCGGCTTCAGGGCCCTCCTTTTGGCTAACGTAATGTTGGACAGGTCTTGATATAGGTGTATGTGAGTCTCATTAAACATGATTTCGTCCTGGTTTCTGGCAGCACGCATGATGTCTTCTTTGATTGGGAATGAAGCCAGGCAGCAAATTATATCCCTGGGTAGGTCATTGTCGGCTGTACGAGGCTTAAGGGCGCGGTGGGCCCTGACAAAGTCTATGATATTTTCCGAATCTCGCTCTAGGAGGTTGTTGAAAATGGCGGAAAGGGCCTTCGGGATCTGTTCTGTAGTTACGGATTCCGGAACTCCCCTGACCCTTATGTTGCAGCGGCGACCCCTATTATCGAGGTCTTCTAGGTGACGGGAGTGATCTGTGAGTAGCGAGGTATGTGCCGAGGCGGTCCGTTGCAGAGAGACTATGTGTGAGTCTCTTTTGGCGCCTGCTGCTTCTAGGGAATGGAGACGTGTGCCAATGGCTACCACTTCACTACGGACTTCTGCTATCGCTGAGTGAAGTCAGTTTTTAATGTCGTTCGCCATAGCCCTGAGGTCCGCCAGTGTAGAGGGTCTGTCGTGTGTGTCACCCACCTTGGTTAAAGCCGGAGGAGAGGAGCCGGGCGATGAGTGCGCAGATACGTTTTCCTTGGTCGGCGCCATTTTAGCGGCCTGCGTGCTGCCTTTCTGAGGTTTGAAGATCTCCGGGATAGTTCTTCCGCTGGTTATTTGGGATGTCTTAGGGTCTGCCGTGGAGGCTTGGCTGTTTCTCGTGCTTCTCATAGCCAGGAGCCGGGTGGGATAAGCCGGGAAATGTAGCTTCTAGTGAGTGGGGCGAGGGAGCTCTGAGCTTAAGCGGCCATCTCTGAAGCGCGTCAAGCCACGCCCCCATATTCTGATTATTGATCTTGTCCTGCCTGACTATTCTCCAGTGTGCTGCTATTGCTTATACGGTCCTGCACATATTGCATGATCATAGCTCCTGCATATTTACCAGTGTGTATATATTGTTTGATCCGTATTTGTGTGGATTGCCATTGTATATATTGTGTGATCCGAGCTCTTGCATATTTGTTGTATATACAGTATTAGTTTAGATGGTTAGTCAGGGTGATTAAGTTGGTGCACTGTGTTTCTGATTGTACGATTGTATGCATATTGTTGTGTGTGTGTACAGTATATTTATAAATTGCACTCTTGTAGATAAACACATGTATTCACTTTCAATTCTATTGTGCAGAATTCAGTATTTCCTTGTAAGTGATCTCCTGTTCTGTCTTGTCACAGTAGCGATCTGCATATGCAGATCATTGATCCCTTACTTATTTTTCACCTCAACTAAAAGGAGGAATAAATCATGAGCTAAAAAGGAAGGAATAAAGGTGGCCATACAGTTATCAGTCTTGTGGCCAATCCACCATCTGAATCGATTATTATTATAGAATCGGATGAAAATCAGTGCATGCCCGATCGATGATTCAACCAATTTTGGGCCGAAATTAGTCAAATGTATTGATCGGATGTGCTGGTAAAGCTTGGGCCAACATGGTCAATCTGGTGCACAATGTTAACGGCATGCAATATTGTGATGAACGTAACCCATGGCTGCTGCCCCCCCAAATGTTAGATGCTTCCCCCCCCCCCAGCGCCCGTGTAAGTAAATACCTGTCTGCTGCAAGTGCAAAGTGCACCAAATAATGAGTTAAGACAGATAAGAAGAGATAATTATGAACTGAACAAACAAAGGTCCCGGACTGGTTTTCTAAACTTCCCAGTGCACAGGTAGCACATGTAAACATTAGAGGGTGTTAAGGCGGCCGATTGACCAATAGACAGATCTCTCTCTTATCAGAGAGAGATCTGTTGGCCGCCATAAACCACAGTCCAATTACTGATTGGTTTCAGCATGAAATCTTTTGGCAATCCACCTGGTGGTGACTCCACTTCGTCGCCTCGCCGCCCCCAGTAACGAGGCCCCTAATGTACATGTATTTTCCAACTCCCCCTCTCCCTTGGTTTGATCCCAATTTTCACCATCGTCTGCCCAGCACTCAGCCGATCCTGGAAGATGTTGCTACTAGGATAGTTTACCGCCAGGCTTCAGGAAAGCACCACTGAAAGCCGACAAATGCTTTTCTGCATGCTTGTACTTGCAGACTTGGTGTGTCTATTGCTCTTGAAAATGTTTGCATATAAAAAGGAAGACAACATGAAATTGTTGTGCTAACCAACTGGTTTCTTCAGTTATTTGTATAATATATCTTTTTTTACAGGAAGATTGTCAGGGGCATGGTGGAATGCCATAAAGAATATTCTATTAATAAGAACACTCCCGTTTACTTATACATAAACTAAATGAATCTGCCTTAGGCTCCCTGCACACTGCAAATCCGTTTTGCAATTCCGATTTGCAATTCCAATTTTCCCTGAATGCAATCAACAGAAAAACCAAGGAAAAAACGCAGCATGCAGTAACAATAAAAAATTGGAATTGGATGTAAAAACCGATTAAAATCCGAATCGCATGCAGTGTGCAGGGAGCCTTAAGCATTGTGGTTTGTGGAATGTTCAAAGATTGCATTGGTGCTGGATAGCAAGGATAGTTGAGCTGAATTACTTAACCACTTGAGGACCTAGGGCTTTACCCCCCTTAAGGACCGGACACTTTTTTTCCATTCAGACCACTGCAGCTTTCACGGTTTATTGCTCGCTCATACAACCTACCACCTAAATGAATTTTGGCTCCTTTTCTTGTCACTAATAAAGCTTTCTTTTGGTGCTATTTGATTGCTGATGCGATTTTTACTTTTTATTATATTCATCAAAAAAGACATGAATTTTGGCAAAAAAATGATTTTTTTAACTTTCTGTGCTGACATTTTTCAAATAAAGTAAAATTTCTGTATACATGCAGCGCGAAAAATGTGGACAAACATGTTTTGATTAAAAAAAACCCATTCAGCCTATATTTATTGGTTTGGGTAAAAGTTATAGCGTTTACAAACTAAGGTGCAAAAAGTGAATTTTCCCATTTTCCAGCATCTATGACTTTTCTGACCCCCTGTCATGTTTCATGAGGGGCTAGAATTCCAGGATAGTATAAATACCCCCCCAAATGACCCCATTTTGGAAAGAAGACATCCCAAAGTATTCACTGAGAGGCATAGTGAGTTCATAGAAGATATTATTTTTTGTCACAAGTAAGCGGAAAATGACACTTTGTGACAAAAAAAAAAAAAGTTTCCATTTCTTCTAACTTTCGACAAAAAAAAATGAAACCTGCCACGGACTCACTATGTTCCTATCTGAATACCTTGAAGTGTCTACTTTCCAAAATGGGGTCATTTGTGGGGTGTGTTTACTGTCCTGACATTTTGGGGGGTGCTAAATTGTAAGCACCCCTGTAAAGCCTAAAGGTGCTCATTGGACTTTGGGCCCCTTAGCGCAGTTAGGCTGCAAAAAAGTGCCACACATGTGGTATTGCCGTACTCAGGAGAAGTAGTATAATGTGTTTTGGGGTGTATTTTTACACATACCCATGCTGGGTTGGAGAAATATCTCTGTAAATGACAATCGTTTGATTTTTTTTACACACAATTGTCCATTTACAGAGAGATTTCTCCCACCCAGCATGGGTATGTGTAAAAATACACCCCAAAACACATTATACTACTTCTCCTGAGTACGGCGATACCACATGTGTGGCACTTTTTTGCACCCTAACTGCGCTAAGGGGCCCAAAGTCCAATGAGTACCTTTAGGATTTCACAGGTCATTTTGAGAAATTTCGTTTCAAAACTACTCCTCACGGTTTAGGGCCCCTAAAATGCCAGGACAGTACAGGAACCCCACAAATGACCCCATTTTAGAAGGAAGACACCCCAAGGTATTCCGTTAGGAGTATGGTGAGTTCATAGAAGATTTTATTTTTTTGTCACAAGTTAGCGGAAAATAACACTTTGTGAAAAAAAACAATAAAAATCAATTTCCGCTAACTTGTGACAAAAAATAAAATCTTCTATGAACTCACCGTACTACTAACAGAATACCTTGGGGTGTCTTCTTTCTAAAATGGAGTCATTTGTGGGGTTCCTATACTGTCCTGGCATTTTAGGGGCTCTAAACCGTGAGGAGTAGTCTTGAAACGAAATTTCTCAAAATGACCTGTGAAATCCTAAAGGTACTCGTTGGACTTTGGGCCCCTTAGCGCAGTTAGGGTGCAAAAAAGTGCCACACATGTGGTATCGCCATACTAGGGAGAAGTAGTACAATGTTTTTTGGGGTGTATTTTTACACATACCCATGCTGGGTGGGAGAAATAACTCTGTAAATGGACAATTGTGTGTAAAAAAAATCAAAAGATTGTCATTTACAGAGGTATTTCTCCCACCCAGCATGGGTATGTGTAAAAATACACCCCAAAACACATTATACTACTTCTCCCGAGTACGGCGATACCACATGTGTGGCACTTTTTTGCACCCTAACTGCGCTAAGGGGCCCAAAGTCCAATGAGTACCTTTAGGATTTCACAGGTCATTTTTGTTTCAAGACTACTCCTCACGGTTTAGGGCCCCTAAAATGCCAGGGCAGTATAGGAACCCCACTAATGACCTCATTTTAGAAAGAAGACACCCCAAGGTATTCCGTTAGGAGTATGGTGAGTTCATAGAAGTTTTTATTTTTTGTCACAAGTTAGCGGAAATTGATTTTAATTGTTTTTTTTCACAAAGTGTAATTTTCCGCTAACTTGTGACAAAAAATAAAATCTTCTATGAACTTACCATACTCCTAACGGAATACCTTTGGGTGTCTTCTTTCTAGAATGGGGTCATTTGTGGGGTTCCTATACTGCCCTGGCATTTTAGGGGCCCTAAACCTTGAGGAGTAGTCTTGAAACCAAATGTCGCAAAACGACCTGTGAAATCCTAAAGGTACTCATTGGACTATGGGCCCCTTAGCGTACTTACGGTGTAAAAAAGTGCCACACATGTGGTACCGCCGTACTCGGAAGAAGTAGTATAATGTGTTTTGGGGTGTATTTTTACACATACGCATGCTGGGTGGGAGAAATATCTCTGTAAATGACAATTGTTTGATTTTTTTTTTTACACACAATTGTCCACCCAGCATGGGTATGTGTAAAAATACACCCCAAAACACATTATACTACTTCTCCTGAGTACGGCGGTACCACATGTGTGACACTTTTTTGCAGCCTAGGTGCGCTAAGGGGCCAAACGTCCTATTCACAGGATTCATTTTGAGGCATTTGTTTTCTAGACTAATCCTCACGGTTTAGGGCCCCTAAAATGCCAGGGCAGTATAGGAACCTCACAAGTGACCCCGTTTTAGAAAGAAGACACCCCAAGGTATTCCGTTAGGTGTATGGCGAGTTCATAGAAGATTTTATTTTTTGTCACAAGTTAGTGAAAAATGACACTTTGTGAAAAAAAAAACAATAAAAATCAATTTCCGCTAACTTTTGACAAAAAATAAAATCTATGAACTCGTCATACACCTAACAGAATACCTTGGGGTGTCTTTTTTCTAAAATGGGGTCACTTGTGGGGTTCCTATACCGCCCTGGCATTTAACGGGCCTAAAACCGTGAGTAGTCTGGAAACCAAATGTCTCAAAATGACTGTTCAGGGGTATAAGCATCTGCAAATTTTGATGACAGGTGGTCTATGAGGGGGCGAATTTTGTGAAACCGGTCATAAGCAGGGTGGCCTTTTAGATGACAGGTTGTATTGGGCCTGATCTGATGGATAGGAGTGCTAGGGGGTGACAGGAGGTGATTGATGGGTGTCTCAGGGGGTGGTTAGAGGGGAAAATAGATGCAATCAATGCACTGGGGAGGTGATCGGAAGGGAGTCTGAGGGGGATCTGAGGGTTTGGCCGAGTGATCAGAAGCCCACACGGGGCAAATTAGGGCCTGATCTGATGGGTAGGTGTGCTAGGGGGTGACAGGAGGTGATTGATGGGTGTCTCAAGGTGTGTAGAGGGGGGAATAGATGCAAGCAATGCACTGGCGAGGTGATCAGGGCTGGGGTCTGAGGGCGTTCTAAGGGTGTGGGCGGGTGATTGAGTGCCCTAGGGGCAGATAGGGGTCTAATCTGATAGGTAGCAGTGACAGGGGGTGATTGATGGGTAATTAGTGGGTATTTAGGGTAGAGAACAGATGTAAACACTGCACTTGGGAGGTGATCGGACATCGGATCTGCGGGCGATCTATTGGTGTGGGTGGGTGATCAGATTGCCCGCAAGGGGCAGGTTAGGGGCTGATTGATGGGTGGCAGTGACAGGGGTAGATTGATGGGTGGCAGTGACAGGGGGTGATTGATGGGTGATTGATGGGTGATTGATGGGTGATTGATAGGTGATTGACAGGTGATTGACAGGTAATCAGTGGGTTATTACAGGGGAGAACAGATGTAAATATTGCACTGGCGAATTGATAAGGGGGGTCTAAGGGCAATCTGAGCGTGTAGGCGGGTGATTGAGTGCCTGCAAGGGGCAGATTAGGGTCTGATCTGATGGGTAACAGTGACAGGTGGTGATAGGGGGTGATTGATGGGTAATTAGTGGGTGTTTAGGGTAGAGAATAGATGTAAACACTGCACTTGGGAGGTGATCGGACGTCGGATCTGCGGGCGATCTATTGGTGTGGGTGGGTGATCAGATTGCCCGCAAGGGGCAGGTTAGGGGCTGATTGATGGGTGGCAGTGACAGGGGGTGATTGATGGGTGATTGATGGGTGATTGACAGGTGATCAGGGGGATAGATGCATACAGTACACAGGGGGGGGGGTCTGGGGAGAATCTTAGGGGTGGGGGGGTGATCAGGAGGGGGCAGGGGGGAGGGGGGGGATAAAAAAAAAATAGTATTGACAGATAGTGACAGGGAGTGATTGATGGGTGATTAGGGGGGTGATTGGGTGCAAACAGGGGTCTGGGGGTGGGCAGGGGGGGTCCTGAGGGGTGCTGTGGGCGATCTGGGGCGGGGGGGGGGGGAAATCAGTGTGCTTGGTGCAGACTAGGGTGGCTGCAGCCTGCCCTGGTGGTCCCTCGGACACTGGGACCACCAGGGCAGGAGGTAGCCTGTATAATACACTTTGTAAACATTACAAAGTGTATTATACACTTTGTATGCGGCGATCGCGGTGTTAACATCCCGCTGGCGCTTCCGTATGGCCGGCGGGATGTTGCGGCGGGTGAGCGGCGACAGGCGGAGGAGGAGGATCGCGTCACGGATGACGCGATCGCTCCGCCCATGCCCCTACAAGGACCGCCGCCATTTGTCTATACGGCGGTCCTTGCGGGGTCTCCTTCCCGGCCGGCAATTGTCAATACGGCGGTCGGGAAGTGGTCAAGGGGCCCATACACTAGTCGATTTCAGCCATCGATCGACGGCCGATTCGAGCGTTCTGATCGACTAGGCTAGAAATCGATGCAGCAGAAAGCATGATCGATTGATTTCCGCCCCTATTTCAATCAATTTGCTTGATCAGTCCAGGTGGGAAATCTGGGTCGATCGGCTGCTGGCAGCAGATCGATGGCCCATAGGGTTGCATTGGATCGAATGGTGCAATACTGCATTTCGATCCATTTTCAATAGATTTAATTCTAAAATCTACTGGAAATCTGTTCCTACTGTGTTGCACACATCAGATAGATTCCTGCAAATCTATAAGTGTATGGGTACCTTAAAGCGGTATAAAACCCTGACATAATATTCAATAAAAACATGTTTTCCTACTTTTTATATGCCATACAGTTATCATATTTGCTTTTGTGCATAAGTATTATTATTATTCATTTAGAAATTATACGTTCCCAAAGTACACTTTTTTTTGCTTTGAAAGCGGACTATGCATTTTATTCATAACTGCTTTATTCATCTTCTAACGTAAGCAGAAATGCTTTCTGATGTTTTCTGATTGTCTCACTGTCTTCAGGAGAGTTTGCAGTGTCAGAGAAGGGTTTGTTTACATTCCTCACTTGATACAATTAAACACAAGATAACATTATCTCTAGTTCAGAATAGTCCAGCTTTCCCTGCAGGGAAGCTTCTAAGGCCTGTGTTTAACCCTTTGAATGCTGTTCTAGTAAAAATAATCTTTTCAAGCAAAGAAGAAATGCTGGGTTTCATTCCGCTTTAAAGCGAACCTTAAAGAGAATCTGTATTGTTAAAATCGCACAAAAGTAAACATACCAGTGCGTTAGGGGACATCTCCTATTACCCTCTGACACAATTTCGCCGCTCCTCACCGCATTAAAAGTGGTTAAAAACAGTTTTTAAAAGTTTGTTTATAAACAAACAAAATGGTCACCAAAACAGGAAGTAGGTTGATGTACAGTATGTCCACACATAGAAAATACATCCATACACAAGCAGGCTGTATACGCCCTTCCTTTTGAATCTCAAGAGATAGTTTCTTTCCCCCTGCAGCTATCTTCCACTGAAGTGTCAGGCTGTTTCTTCCTGCAGAGTGCAGACAGCTCTGCCTGTATGTAATTCTTCAGTATGTGAAAGCCCAGCCAGCTCAGAGGAGGATTTATCCAGCTTGTAAAAGATAAGAGAGAAGAGAGAAGCTGCCCTAATCTAAATAATACACAGGCAGTGTGCAGAGAGGGGCCTGGAGGGGGGAGATGCATCACAGAACCACAACACTGAAGAACTTGGCAGCCTTCCAGACACAGGCTGACAAGTCTGACAAGAGAGAGATAAGTTGATTTATTACAGAGATGGTGATAGTAGAACGTGCTGCAGTAAGCCAGAACACATTAGAATAGCTTTTGGAACTTGTAGGATGATAAAAAACAGGATGTAATTTTTGTTACGGAGTCTCTTTAAGTCAGGAAAAAAAATGAGTTTTACTCACCTGGGGCTTCCAATAGCCCCCTGCAGCTGTCCGGTGCCCTCGCCTTGTCCCTCCGATCCTCCTTTCCCCGCCGGCAGCCACTTCCGGTTTCGCCGTCAGGAGCTGACAGGCTGGCAACGCAAGTGATTCTTCGCGTTCCCAGCCACAATAGCGTCCCCTATGTGCTATATGCTATAGCAGCATAGAGGGCGATATTGTGGCTAGGAACGCATTCCCAGCCTGTCGGCTCCTGATGGCAAAACCGGGTGTGGCTGCCGGCGGGGACAGGAGGATCGGAGGGACACGGCGAGGGCACCGATCAGCTACGAGGGGCTATTGGAAGCCCCAGGTGAGTAAAACTCATTTTTTCCTCACTTAAGGTTCGCTTTAAGTATGGAGAACAATAGAAAATGCATACAATCTAGTAATACTGGACTGGATTTTTTAAAAATGGTACTTAATTAGCTGGAATAGGTTTAAAACGCGTACGTTAAAAAAGGGCGCCGGGAAAAAAGGGCGCATGGTTTTAAACGATAAGCATGAATAACGTTTAAAAAGTTGAAAGTTATAAATCATTAAATAATGTGTATAAAATCGGCAATTTTAAAAACGTTAATCTTCCCTGTTTAAAAAGTGAAATTTATAATAACGTTTTATAAAACATTAATAAGAATTTTACTAAAGCTATACCTAACCCTACTCTCACACAGAACCCTCCCTGTACCTATCCCTAACCCCTAGACCCCCCTGTTGGTGCCTAACCCTAAGACCCCCCTGGTGGTGCCTAACCCTAAGACCCCCCTGTTGGTGCCTAAACCTAAGACCCCCCTGGTGGTGCCTAACCCTAAGACCCCCAGTTGGTGCCTAAACCTAAGACCCCCCTGGTGGTGCCTAAACCTAAGACCCCCCTGTTGGTGCCTAAACCTAAGACCCCCCTGTTGGTGCCTAAACCTAAGACCCCCCTGTTGGTGCCTAAACCTAAGACCCCCCTGGTGGTGCCTAAACCTAAGACCCCCCTGGTGGTGCCTAAACCTAAGAACCCCCTGTTGGTGCCTAAACCTAAGACCCCCCTGGTGGTGCCTAAACCTAAGACCCTCCTTGTGATAAGCATTAATAATGTTTAAAAAAAATATGGTGCGGTTTTTCGTTTAAAAATGTTTAAAAAAAAAAATTGTACGGTTTTTCGTTTAAAAGTAATGTTTTAAAAAAATATTGTACTGTTTTTCGTTTAAAAATAATGTTTAAAAAATTATAAATCATTAAATAATGTGTAATCATGAGAAGCAGTTATAAAACATTAAAAGTCTCCGGGCGCCGCTCTTAAAACCTTATTTTTCTCCGGCGCCCTTTTTTCCTGTTGGGCGCCGATTAAACAATATTTATTATGGGAGTGAATGGCGGCGCCCTTTTTGTCCACCTGCCTCATGCGCCCAAATTTCCTGCTTCCGTTTAAAACTGTTGCTTTTACCATATTAGAATACCGTGAGGATTACTGATAAAGTAGTGAATTTGAATATTGGATGTTGAATTCAGACACCCACATTACCAGCAAGAACTACAGTAAACTTTGAAAACCAGGACAATCAATACATATGTAAAGGTTCTCACTGTCAGTACATACATGTGCCTGTATTTGCCCAGTCACTTATTTATATGCCTTTTGGCAACGTCCGTGTTCTAATATGATCTACTGTAGGTGGGTACAGCAATCTTTTGTCACTTAATTGTAAGATTATTTCTTTGTAAATGTCCAGTGCATGTTTTTTGAGCCATGTGAGTTCTTCACTGTCCTCCAACCTAAGTAAATTATCCCCAGTGGGTTCATTTTGCTTAAAATGCATCTGTCAATTGGTTATTCAGTTGCTGGTTAAAAAAGTTCCTATAGATATAATGGAGATTATTGGATTAATCAAATAATAATGCGCATCCACAGCTTAGGCTTTTAAACGCAATGGGCTTTCTTCAATTGACTTTTTCTCCTATTTTTTCTCATAGGACATGATTTTTCATTTTCTGTTTAAAATAAGTTTTCAGCATTCTGCAATAAAAAAAGTACCAAAAAGTAGGGAAAATAGTATTGTCAAAATTATTTCCATGCTTGCTGCCATCTTAAAAGGCATTTTATTAACCTTCCTGGCGGTTCAGGGTAAGCCGCGCAGGAGGTTTTCTCAGGCCCTGCTGGGCCGATTTGCTTAATTTTTTTTGCTGCACGCAGCTAGCACTTTGCTAGCTGCGTCAGCATACCGATCACCGCCGCCCAGCGCTCGATCGCCGTTATCCGTCGTGCCACGCTGCCCCCCCCCCCCCCCGCAGACCCCGTGCGCTGCCTGGCCAATCAGTGCCAGGCAGCGCTGAGGGGTGGATCGGGACTCCCAATGACGTCACGATGTCGGTGACGTCGGTGACGTCATCCCGCCCCATCGCCATGGCGACGGGGGAAGCCGTCCAGGAAAACCCGTTCTTCGAACGGGATTTCCTGATCGAAGCGGGCGGGGGGATGCCGCTGAGTAGCGGCTATCATGTAGCTGCGCTGCCTCCTGGCGGAAATAATTAGACCGCCAGGAGGGTTAATAAGATGTAAAAATATCATCCTGGTCTCTCCAATGGATGTTGCTAACAAGATGTTCTAAACTTTAGATCAATAAAATTGCCATTGAAAATTATATTCCAAAGTGTGCAAGCTTATATTAAACCACTTATCTATTAACACAGTAGAAAAGACCTTAAGTTTGCCATACTTAAAAGTTTATTGGCATTAAACATTACGATACATTGTACATATTCTAATCCTACTAGCATAATGTATTGCTGCTTGGGCTGCACCATCACAACTTCTTTTTGATTCTTTTTTGCCTGCAAAACAAAGGAAGAGATAACCGTAAGTCATTAAACTTAAGGTAGCCATGCACTGGTCGATTTGCCATCAGATTCGACCAACAGACAGATCCCTATCTGATCGAATCTGATCAGAGAGGGATCGTATGGCTACCTTTACTGCAAACAGATTGTGAACCGATTTCAGCCTGAAACCGTTCACATTCTGTGGTGGTGGTGCTGCTGCCACCACTTCCCCCCATCACGCATACATTACCTGCTCCGCCGGCGCGACTCCCGGGTCTCCGCTCTTCTTCTCCGCTCTGGTCTGGTCTGGTCTCTGGCATGCTTCCCTTCTTCCTGTCTGGGGGAAGTTTAAACAGTAGAGCGCCCTCTACTGTTTAAACTTCCTGCCGGGACAGGAAGAAGGGAAGCATGCCGGAGACCAGACCAGACCAGAGTGGAGAAGAAGAGCGGAGACTCGGGAGTCGCGCCGGCGGAGCAGGTAATGTATTGCAGCTCTATTGCGTAGGTCGTCGGGCACTTGAACGCCGCTAGCGATGCGCTCTTTACCCGCGGGCAATCGACGGTTATTTTCCGCACGGCGCAATCGACGGGATCGGACAGAATGGATCGAAATTCGGGGTGTAGCGTGAACGATTGGCAGCAGATTCGATCCCAGTGATCGAATCTGCTGTCGAAACGGCGGCAAATCGGGCCAGTGTATGGCCAGCTTTAGCAATTGATGCTTTATTTAATTCATGAGACACACATAGGTTTAGAGGACAGAAACCAGGGTAACAAAAAAACCTAAACCTGGTGCCGTGCGTCAATAGTGCAGGGGCTTTTTGTGAATCTTTTAACTCTTGTGCCCTTCTGTCATCCTGTGTCTCTTCTATCCCTAGGTGCCTCTTCTGTTCTTCTTCTGTCTACCTGTATCTGTCCCCTTGTGTCTGTCCACCAGTGCCTCTTTTGTTCCCCAGTGGCTGTCCCCAGGTGCCTCTATTATCCCCATGTCCTCTTGTGCCCCTTTTGTCCCCCTGTGTCCTCTGGGTCCCTGTGCCTCTTTTGTTCCCCTGTGTCCTCGCCCTCCGTGTCCCCGGTGTCTATATTATCCACACTTTTGGGGGAGAAAAAGTGCATCTTATGTCTGAAAAATATTGTATATAGCACCATCATCTTCTCTGGCCATGAACAAAGTATTATTATTATTATTATTTATTGTATTTATAAAGCGCCAACATATTACTGTGCACCCATGCTATGCATTTGAGTGAACCTAACTTGCCTAACTCCATGCTCCCATCCAGTGACTGACTAAGCATTACCTTGTACTCATACTGTGCTGTGTGATCTGGTTTTCTTGTATTCCTGTATTGTCATATTGCTGTATGTCACCCCTAAATATTGTCTGTAACCTAAATTAATGTCCAGCGCTGCGTAATATGTTGGCGCTTTATAAATACAACAAATAAATAAATAAATAATAAATATTACACATTGCTGGTAGTAGGAAAGAAACCGAGGTACAAAAACACAGATAATGTATAAAAATACAGATTTTGGTGCATACTACAGACTTGATAGATGGCATGTCACATGATGCCCTTGGACCATCGAGGCCCGACGCTAGGAGCGGAGATTAGGTGAGTGCTAACCCACTCATATTGCCAGTTTGTGACTCTGCAGGGAGGGAGAGGGGCTCAAAAAGAAAGGAATGCGGTTCACAGTCCACAGCCGCATAAACTTTTCCCAGCACTGGGCTACAGTTATATTATTAAAGGAATTGATTAATTCCAATTCACTTTTTCTCCTAGGGTTTCTGCTAGATCATTTTTCCACTTCTGTTTAACCATTTCAGCCCGCGGGGATTTTTCACCTTATGCATCAGAGCAATTTTCACCTCCCATTCATTCGCTAATAACTTTATCACTACTTAACACAATTTATTGATCTATATCATGTTTTTTACGCCACTAATTAGGCTTTCTTTGGGTGGTACATTTTGCTAAGACTTATTTTTTTATCAATGCATTTTAACAGGATTAATAAGAAAAAAATGGAAAAATGCATTATTTCTCAGTTTTCGTCCATTATAGCTTTAAAATAATCCACGCTACTATAATTAAAACCTATGTATTTTATTTGCCTATTTGTCTCGGTTATGACACCATTTAAATGTTGTCCCTATCACAATGTATGGCGCCAATATTTTATTTGGAAATAAAGGTGCATTTTTTCAGTTTTGCATCCATCACTATTTACGAGCTTATAATTTAAAAAATGTTCGTAGTATACCCCCTTTCAAATGCATATTTAAAAAGTTCAGACCCTTTGGTAACTATTTATGTTTTTTTTTATTGTAATTTGTTGTTTTTTTTCCATTAAAAATTTTATTTGAGTAATATTTTGGTGTGGGAAATAGTTAATATTTAATGTTATTATATGTGTAAATTGTAATGTAAAAAATATGTAGATGTAGTTTTACTAGTTGGACACGAGATGGCCACCTTGAGTTTATTTTTTTCTCCTTGACTTCTCGATCACCGGAAGCACAAGGAGGACGGGGAAACTTTTTTTTTTTTGAGAAAGACTGAAGCCTCTAGTAAGAGCGCTTCAGTTTTTCTGCTGGGGACACGGATCGGTGATCGGGAACCATGTTCCCGTTCACTGATCCCAGGGCTACCAGAGGACAGCACGGGGGCGCGCCTGAGATCGTGCACGGCAGTGCGCTGAAGCGCGGCACCACAGCAAAGCAGCCGCCTGGACGTGAGGATCACGTCCAGGCGGCAGAAATGGTTAAAGAATACCCGAAGTGGCGTGTGACATGATGAGATAGACATGGGTATGTACAGTGCCAGGCACACAAATAGCTATGCTGTGTTCCTTTTTTTCTTTATCTGCCTGAAAGAGTTAAATATCAGTTATGTAAGTGGCTGACTCAGTCCTGACAGGAAGGGACTACATTGTGACCCTCACTGATAAGAAATTCCAACTATAAAACACTTTCCTGTCAGAAAATGGCTTCTGAGAGCAGGAAAGAGATAACAAAGGTTAATAGTTCATAGATTTTGGCTCTTGCATTCTTCAATGAATGTGTCAAAAAGTAGATTTAAACATAAAATAAAGCTGTGGAATATCTTAAAAAGTAATTTTTAGGAGAAGGAAGATAGATACAATAATTTATTTCATTACTTTATTTTTTCTTCAAGTGTCCTTTAAAAGGACGTTTGCACTTGAAAAAAAATCCCAAAAAAGTAAGTGAAAAAGTACTGTCAAAATTATTCTGAGTATTTTCTTGCTTGCTGGTGGCTTACAAGGCATTTTATTTATAATGTGAAAATATTACCTAGGAGAAAACGTGAATTGGATCAGGCCCTGAATGTTTTGCTCAGTACATCTAAGATCACAGAGTTTTTATCTTGGAAAGGCAACAGAGTCAAACAAATAGAAAAAAAAGCATTTGGACCTTGACAGACTTTAAATTATTATTTGTGTTTGTTACAGGTGAACTTTCCCTGTACTAGTACCCCGCATGACTGTTCAGCTTTGTAGAGAGGGGTGAGGAGGATCTTGTTTTGCATTATGGCTAATCACTAACCGGGGGCGTAACTATAATCTGCCAGCTAGGCCCACCCTCCAAAGAAAACCCTTCCACCAGTATTAGGTAGTCTAAAGAGGAGCTGTAGTGAAAATAACATAAAATATAAATTATTTACTCAGTGTTTGTCCATTGTAAAATCTTTCCTCTCCCTGATTTACATTCTTAAATGTATTCCTGGTGGTGACATCTTTAGTTCTGCCAGGTGATCTGTACGGAATGTTCGTTACTGAAAGTTCTATGCACAGAGGGAGATATTGCTTGCTTTGTAGTTGGAAAAAGCCGTTATTTCCCACAATGCAATGAGGTTCACAGACAGCAAACTGTCAGGACCTTGGTCATGACATCACACGGTGGGAGGGGATTCACCATAATATCAGCCATACAGACCTCCCTGATGATCTATTTGAAAAAACGGAGCATTATAATTTTATCTGCGTGCGGCTGTCAGACAGGTCTTCCTCACTCCTCCTAAGTGCAGCTCTGCACCATGCAGCCTATTACTTTGCAGCTCCCATCTCTGCATGTGATGTGACAAACATTGGGAGTCACAAGGGGCTGTAAGGCATGTTGCTACACTGAATAGTAAAATAAGGACCTGTCCTGCTGCCAGGAGTAGGTAATGTATGATTCTCTGCTGCTGGTGCACTGCATAGCGGGTTTACTGGAGCTGTTGTTGGGCTCTCGTTACTAACGGCTTATCAGCAGGCATCAGAGGACACATGACACACATCGAAAAGGCATCTAAAATGAACACACAAGTAGAAACCTAAGTAGAAAGTGTGAAGGAGCCCTAAGATTCCCTATTTCATTTTCAATAGAGTATTAGCAAGTAGTAAGTAGCAGTAGTAACAATAACATAGGACAATAATCCCATAGGACTCAAAGTGCTTTAGGATCGTTCAGAGTCAGTAATTAGTAGGATAAAGTATTAACACAATAAAATTAAATTCCTCCAAGTGCCAAATTGAAGATATGCTTTCTATTCCATAATGTTTAGTCACTAAGGACGTTGTTTCCTACAATAAGAAGGATAATTTGGTCCCAGATTAATGAGATATCAATATAAAATGGACATTATCTCCATACTAAATACACATACAGTAACTGTAACACCTTAGCTCATAATCCTTTTCTAAAATGCCTTCTAGAATACAAGCATAAATAACTCATGGTTCAGAAGTTCTTATTTTCCCCTGAATAACAATAATAGCAGCAATTACAGATTCTATTGATATTGTCATATTTCACCTGTCCAGGCTTATTCTTGAATTGCTGGAAGATTATTTCTGTGGTGGTGGTGTTGCAGTTTGTTTTGGTTGTTCATCTTGTCTTCTTGGGGGATCACCCCCCATGCCACCTTGTTGGCCACCTTGTCCTAGTCTACTTAAGGGTCCAAACATGCCCCCAGGACCATCTGGGCCATGACCTCGAGCGCCTCCTATTGGTCTTGCTTTAATAAAATAGATATGGTTATTTTTGAAAGAGATTGCACAGCAATATGTTTTTAAAGCCTTCTCTGGAAGTATTAACACCTTTCTAAGCCTGATATACATTAAAAGTACTTAACACATTTCTTAAAGGGAACCTAATCCAAATGTAAAAAAATAAGTTTCACTTACCTGGGGCTTCTACCACCCCCCCCCCCCACGCACACACACACACACACACGCACGCACACACACACACACACACACACACAGCCGTCCTGTGCCCACAACGCTCATCAACGATCCTCCATTCTCACTCCACGCCTGAGTTTCATTCTCGCTGGGGGCCAATGCTCCTGCGCAGCCCTGGCCATTCATATACTTGTCCGAGTTGCCGTCCGCATTACCTTGCTGCACAGGTGCAGGACATTTTTGCGAATGGCAACACAGACCAGTCTACAGATGGACAGGGCTGCGCAGGCACAGTGGCCCACTGACTCCCAGTTGAGCAAAAATGAAACTTAGCCGTGGCAAGGGAATGGAGGATCGTTGAGGAGCGGTGTGAGCACAGGAAAGCTGTGGGAGGCTGGTAGAAGCCCCAGGTAAGTGAATTCATTTGGTTTAGGTTCCGTTTAAACCTGATATACAGTCTCATACTTCAAGGTCACGTTCAGAGCCGGATTTCTGGCAAGGCCACATAGGCCATGGCCTAGGGCACCAGAAGTTTGGGGGCGGCTCAGTGAGAGGCAGTAAAGCTGTTCTATGCAGCCATCCCTATCTACAAGGACAGCTTTAACCTTTGAACTCTCTGTCCTGTACTTGTGTCATCCCTGCAAGAACTGTAAGCTCTATCCTGCAGGTATACTTCAGCCTAACTCTCATGGTGACTCAATGGGTCCATCATTAACGACTCGAGATGGCAAACATAAAAGTTCTTAAGGAAAACATAACTTATAATCTATACGCGTATTACTGAAATGGTTATTGTCTGTGACTTCCAATGATGGAAAGTAAGTCGAATTCTTGGGCACATAGAGATAACAACCATACGTATAGTTGGCCTTGGGCGGTAATTAGTACAAATCCAGCCCTGGTCACGTTCACAGTGGTGCAGTATGGTGAGGCATAACGGCCACTCTGTAACGCTTTGTAATACACCATCTATGTGACGTTCGCAGTGTGGCAGTTGCGTTAGCAGTCAAAGTAATTCACACTTTTCATTGACTGTATCCAACGCAATGCGAGTATAACATGCGGCTCCCGTTGTCCCAATCTTTTGCGTTGTGTTCCTGCTTTCACAGGAAATGCAAAGCAACAACCACTGTGAACATGGTCTCAAGTAACTGGCACATGTATCCGGTGCAGAATTTTGCTGTATATACTGTGTATGTTGAAACATTATCTGTCATTTTACCTCATTTAAATCTAGATTTTTTTCCTCTAACTTTAACATCAATTTTCTCAAAAACTGTAAGATCTTTTTGAAAAATGTATCTTTGTCCTTCGTAACATACCCTGAAAATGTACTGTTTCTAGCACGTAAGGGGGGATTTGCTATTAACCGCTAAAGTTAGCGGACGTTCGCCCACCATTAACTACCCTGGCGTTCTATTAAGAGCGCCAGGGTGCATGCGCAGCAGTATTTAAAAAAAAAATGTTTTCCGTATCATGTAGCTAGCATAGCGCTAGCTACATGATGCCCCCCTCCCTGCGCTATCCCTCCCACCCCTTCAATCGCCGCCGGCGCACTCGCCCATAAGGAAATCCCGTTCTGAAAGGGATTCCCTTTAGGGCTTCCCCCGTCGCCATGGCGACGATCGTGATGACGTCATCGACGTCGTGACGTCATCCAGCGTTCCGATCCACCCCGCAGCACTGCCTGGCACTAATTGGCCAGGCTGCGCAGGGGTCTCGGCGGGGGGGGGGGGGGGCGGCGGTTAAGCGGCGGATAGCGGTGCATCGGCGGGGAGCGGCGCCGATCGGAATCAACACACAGCAAGCAAAGTGCAAAGCAAAATTGTGAAAATCGGCCCAGCGGGGCCTGAGCGGCGCCCTCCGGTGATAATGGACGAGCTGAGCTTGTCCATACCGCTAAGAAGGTTAAAGTCTTTAGAGCTCGATGCGAAGTTTGGCAAAAATTTGAACAGAAAATTTGATGTTCGCTACATCACTACTGTCGAGGTCTGGATTCGATTTTGAAAGGCTGCTAGTGATAAGACTATATACTCTGTTAAATGCTGTGGAGGATGCAAGCACTATAAAAATAAATGAGTGGATATGCAAAAAAATTTTCACTATAATTTTAACAAAAATGTCACAGTTTTGCACAAATGAGAATTTTCATTAAAATATATGGACAGTGAGAAAGTGCATATTTACTAAATGCAGTGAAGTCTATTGGCATAATAAAGTATACAGTATGTGTGAAATTCTGTAAAATAAATAGAGTCCCTTTATTTCTATTATCTCAAGGTTGTTAACCAATCGCACCAACCATTCATTCTTCTTCCAAGCAGAAGATACTTACGTGGTGGACCTTGTTGTGCAGTTAGTTGTATCAGGACCAGTAAAGCTAACAGGATGAGGTACTTCATGTTTAGTTCTGACTACTGCATTTAACTACAGTCTGCAGGAGAAGACCAGATACTATGGGAACACAATGGACACCCAGGCTATATTTATACTCCTACCTGAGGACTGCCCTTTAAGGAAATTATTTTCTGATTCGGAGGAGTAGAAGGGGAAGGACAATGGAAATCAAGAGAAGCCATCAAAGTATGCACGGTGTTCACAAGGAATGAATGCACAATTTAAATCAATACTATATGTATTCTGTACTGAATTTATTTCTCGCGATAGAACCTATTTGTAGTCAGGGTTTTGCCATTATGTTTTCTGCTCTGTTCTTTTCCAAAATAAGATATATGCTGCTGATATACTTATGTTTTCAAAAAGAAATACTTTTTTGATATATTACGGAATGGTGTATAACACCATGGAATTTTCCAGTCAGATCGATGCAGCGACCAGTAATTTCCGTCATATCTGATTTGCTTATGACTGAGAGAATAAACAATTTTTAAATCCATACTTCAAAATAGATTACTTTCTCAATTGGAGGCATACCAGACATGCTGGAAATGATCAATCTATCCGTCATCCTGATGGGAAAATTCCATGGGGTGTATGCAGCAAAACAAGTTGTGTACAATCTGTTAGATTTGAAAACCCCTGACCAAGAGGCTTTTTCTTGCCTCGAAACAACCCTGTTGTTGGGAATTTGTGGCCAATCTATTTTCTCCTCCGTGTTTCAGGGATTATCTGCATGTGTTAGCTTTATGTGGGCTATTGCTTCTATTATAGCCATATGCTCACTTTTCACTTTTTTTTCTGTTGTTACAGATTCATGCAGTGTTATTCATTTGGTTGTATATTGTATGTCTATTTTTTAACCCAGGCCAGTGTCTACCTTTCTGCATACAAATTGATGCTGGTGTGCGCGTCATTTTATATATAGGTGTCCATATTCCTCTCACGTCAGTTGTCCTATACATTTTAAAAGTTTCCTTAGCTGGCTCGGGAAAAATCTATTGTAAATTAAAGTATGGGGAAGCTAATGAAGCTAAACAAGCCTGTCACCATTCCAATAAATAATAATAATCATTTTCTTGACAAAATGTTAAATTAGATTTTTTTATAAAGAGAAGTCTCCCAAATTACCTCCTTTTTATACCAGATTCCTCTTGGAAAATGAAAGATCACAGACCAATTTTACCCCCTTCCATGTAGTATGAGAGCCATACCTACACAGTCTATTCTATGGAGCTGAACTCCCCATCAAATAGAAATCTTTGCAAGATGCTGCACACAAAGATGCTGTACACATTCAAAAGATCAGTATCTGCAAAAGATCAGTTCCAGCAAAAGATCCGTTCCTCCCAAATGCATTCATAGTCTGATATATGCAGATCCTCATACACACCTTGTTTAACAGACATTCATCTGCAGATCAGACAATCATCTGCAGATGAATGTCTGTTAAACAAGGTGTGTATGAGGATCTGCAGATATCATAGACTATGAATGCATTTTGGAGGAACGGATCTTTTGCAGGAACAGATCTTTTGCAGATACTGATCTTTTGAATGTGTACAGCATCTTTGTGTTCAGCATCTTGCAAAGATTTCTATCTGATGGGGAGTTCAGCGCAATAGAATAGACTGTGTAGGTATGGCTCTCATACTACATGGAAGGGGGTAAAATTGGTCTGTGATCTTTCATTTTCCAAAGACTATGGTCTGATGTGTGTGTATGCACCCTGTATGCACCCTAAGAGGCGCCCCAGGGCCCCCAACACCTTAATATCTAGTTATCTGGCTTGCAGTCACTGCTATGTATCCCCTTCTCTTATTTCTCTCTGCCTCAAACACAATAGGGGAATGATAGCTGAGTGAGTTGTGTGCCTCCCCCTACACTGTGCCCTGAGGCTGAAGCCTCTCTTGCCTCTGCCTCGGCAAGGCCCTGGGTCTTATAGAGCCTTTCCGCTCCTCTCACGGTCTTCTTGTTTAAGTGCCAGCTCCCCGATTGAATCCCCTGCCCCGGGTGCCGAATTACTCACCCCCACCACTGGCCCCACTGGATCCCATCAATTAACCACTTAACGACCGCCTAACGCCAATGGGCGTCGGCAGGTCGAAGTGGTGTTCCTCATTCAAGCGGCTGTTCCATGTCAGTTCACGGAGGGTGTCTCCGTGAACAGCCTGCGAGCCTCCGATTGCGGCTCGCAGGCAAAATGTAAACACGCGGGGAAGAAATCCCCTGTGTTTACATCATGTGGCGCTACTGTTGCAGCAGCGCCGTAAGGGAGATCAGCGATCCCCGGCCTCTGATTGGCCGGGGATAGCCGGCATCTGATAGGCTGAAGCCTATCAGAGGCGGTACAGGACGGATCGCCATCCTGTGCCACCCATAGCGAGAGGGAGAGGGAGGGAAGGAGAGAGAGGGAGGAATATCGCTGCGGAGGGGGGCTTTGAGGCCCCCCCGCTCGGCCACACAGCGCGGCGGCGATCAGACCCCCCCAGCAGGACATCCCCCTAGTGGGGAAAAAAGTGGGGGGAAGTCTGATCGCCCTGCCACAATCCTGATCTGTGCTGTGGACTGGAGAGCCCACACAGCACAGATCAGCCAATACAGCCCTGGTGGACCACTTGTCACCAAGGCCAGTCCCAGACTTTTTCCTGCCTAAGGCAAACTTGTGAGGATGTTCCCGTCCCTCCCAATTTGGAATGATTGCACAGCACCTGACAAATTTACTCTGTTCATTTAATGTTCTCAGTTAGCAAGGGATCAAATGCAACAACTTGAGACACGCTGCAGCTCAACACAATAACATACTGGCTGGATGGCTTTGAGTCTGTGACAAACAAACTGCTCACCCTCGGCCGTCCTCTATTCCTCTTCAGACAGGACAGCAGCAGTGCCATCTCCTCGCTTCTGTGCAAGTCAAATGAAGCAATGCTGCTCTCCTGCCTCTTCCCTCCTCACTCACTGTTAGACTCCTCACACAGCACAACAAGCTACTTTTCCCCAATAATGACCTCTTCAAGTGGCTCACTCTTCTCTCGCTTCTCCTCCTACACTGACTGCATGCTGTACAAACATGCTACCCCCTGTAATCTCAGCTCCTGATGCTAGTGTTTCACCTTGCTTCATTAGAGAACCGTCCCTGACTGTCATGGAAATCTTAAAATATAAAATATATGTAAACACACACAAATATGAAACGTGTCTTCCAAAGTAAAATGAGTCTTAAATAGAGATGGCCCGAACCTCCGATTTTTGGTTTGCGAACTTCCGCAAAAGGTTCGGTTCACGCGAACTTTCGCGAACCGCAATAGACTTCAATGGAGATGCGAACTTTGAAAAAACACAGGGACTATTTCTGGCCACAAAAGTGATGGAAAAGTTGTTTCAAGGGGTCTAACACCTGGAGGGGGGCATGGATGAGTGGGATAGACGCCAAAAGTCCCTGGGAAAAATCTGGATTTGACGCAAAGCAGCATTTTAAGGGCAGAAATCACATTGAATGCTAAATTGCAGGACTAAAGTGCTTTCAAACATCTTGCATGTGTATACATCAATCAGGGATTATATTTAGAGTGGTGCTTCACACTGACACACCAAACTCACTGTGTGTAACACACCGCAAAAAGCTGTTTGCGTAGTGACGGCCGTGCTGGACTGGTGCGCACCATGGCGATAGCGGTTTTCAAGCCCATATGGTCGCCGGGCTGTGGTAGCTCAATGATAGAGCAACAGTGACTGTCCAGCTGATCAAATTTGGTCTGTCCGCAATGAAGCAATGACCTTATTATCCTCCTGTATGTAGGTAGGCATAGGTAGGTGCACCAGTATAGGTAGGTAGGCATAGGTAGGTGCCCCAGCAGTTAGCTAGGCGTAGGTAGGAGTCCCAGTATAGGTAGGTAGGCATAGGTAGGAGTCCCAGTATAAGTAGGTAGGCATAGGTAAGTGCCCCAGCAGTTAGCTAGGCGTAGGTAAGAGTCCCAGTATATGTAGGTAGGCATAGGTAGGTGTCCCAGTATAGGTAGATAGGCATAGGTAGGTGCCCCAGTAGTTAGCTAGGCATAGGAAGGAGACGTAGTATAGGTAGGTAGGCATAGGTAGGTGTCCCAGTAGTTAGCTAGACATAGGTAGGAGTCCCAGTATTGGCAGGTAGGCATAGGTAGGTGTCCCAGTATAGGTAGATAGGCATAGGTAGGTGCCCCAGTAGTTAGCTAGGCATGGGTAGGAGACCCACTATAGGTAGGTAGGCATAAGTAGGTGCCCCAGTAGTTAGCTAGGCGTAGGTAGGAGTCCCAGTATAGATAGGTGGGCATAGGAAGGTGTCCCAGTATAGGTAGATAGGCATAAGTAGGTGCCTCAGTAGTTAGCTAAGCATAGGTAGGAGACCCAGTATAGGTAGGTAGGTGCCCTAGTATAGGTAGGTAGGCATAGTTAGGTGCCCCAGTAGTTAGCTAGGCATAGGTAGGTGCCCCAGTATAGGTAGGTAGGCATTGGTAGGTGCCTCAGTAGTTAGCTAGGCATAGGTAGGAGACCCAGTATAGGTAGGTAGGCATAGGTAGGTGTCCCAGTAGTTAGCTAGGCATAGGTAGGAGTCCCAGTATAGGTAGGTAGGCATAGGTAGGTCCCCTAGTATAGGTAGGTAGGTAGGTGTCCCCATATAGGTAAGTAGGGGCCCCAGTAGTTAGGTAGGCATAGGTAGGTGTCCCAGTATAGATAGTTAGGCAGGGCCTGGCTGGCACAGTAATAACAATTACCAAGGTCCAGCTGCAACAGATAGGGCTGTATAATGTCAGTGTGAGTGAGCAATACACAAAAAAAACACATCAGGAAAACATTAGCTACTAGGGGACCTACCTATGCCTACCTACCTATACTGGGACTCCTACCTATGCCTAGCTAACTACTGGGACACCTACCTATGCCTACCTACCTATACTGGGTCTCCTACCTATGCCTAGCTAACTACTGAGGCACCTACCAATGCCTACCTACCTATACTGGGGCACCTACCTATGCCTAGCTAACTACTGGGACACCTACCTATGCCTACCTACCTATACTGGGACACCTACCTATGCCTACCTACCTATACTGGGGCACCTACCTATGCCTAGCTAATTACTGGGACACCTACCTATGCCTACCTACCTATACTGGGACTCCTACCTATGCCTAGCTAACTACTGGGACACCTACCTATGCCTACCTACCTATACTGGGACTCCTACCTATGCCTAGCTAACTACTGAGGCACCTACCTATGCCTACCTACCTATACTGGGACTCCTACCTATGCCTACCTACCTATACTGGGACTCCTACCTATGCCAACCTACATACAAGAAGATAATAAGGTCGTTGCTTCATTGTGGTCAGACCAAATTTGATCAGCTGGACAGTCACTGTTGTTCTATCATTGAGCTACCACAGCCCGGCGACCATATGGGCTGGAAAACTGCCACGGCCTGCACTCTGGCCATGTTGCGCACCAGTCCAGCATGGCCGTCACTACGCAAACAGCTGTTTGCGGTGCGTTACACAGTGAGTTTGGTGTGTCAGTGTGAAGCAGTACTCTAATTACACTCCCTGATTGATGTATACACATGCAAGATGTTTGAAAGCACTTTAGGCCTGCAATTTAGCATTCAATGTTTCTTTTATTTCTGCCCTTAAAACGCTGCTTTGCGTCAAATTCAGATTTTTCCCCGGAACTTTTGGTGTCTATCCCACTCATCCATGCCCCCCTCCAGGTGTTAGACCCCTTGAAACATGTTTTCCATCACTTTTCTGGTCAGCATAATTTTTTCTATTTTTCAAAGTTCGCTTCCACATTGAAGCCTATTGCGGTTCGCAAACTTTTACGCGAACCGAACCTTCCGCGGAAGTTCGCGAACCGAAAATCGGAGGTTCGCGACATCATTACTCCTGCTAATGACCACACAAATTGTTATCCCCAGCCCACAGTTTATAAAGTTATCTATGTCTTAAAACCATTTTTGACATGAAATTACAATATGCCTGTTAAAACAGTGAAAAAACTATGAAAAAAAGCCTCAAGCAAACATTTGTTGTAACTGCTGGTTTATTGGCATTAGACAATGAATGTTGTAATGCTGTGAGTCCATCGTAGTGCTGCAGGAGCTTTGGCGGTGCCATCACATCTTCTCTAGTACATATGTTTCTGAAAAATAAAAAATATAGTCTACAGTCAAAAAAGGTGCCTGAACTAACATTTTAGTATGTCAGTTATAGACACAGGGGCATAAGTAGAAATCGTTGGGCCTCCCAGGAAACTTTGCTAGGGCCATCTCCATGTTCACACCCTTTATCTTGTCTACTACTGTGACCCTTATAGCCTGGGGGGGAGGGCATCTTGCAAGGGTCATAAAACAAGGGTGGACATCGTAATCTTCATACCCATAACAAGTATAGCTACAAAAAAACATGACCTGCAGGATGTACCCCTTAATTAGCGGGAGCAAAGTAGTAGTTAGGGCCCCCTTAAAGCTCTGCCCCCCCCCCACGCAGTTGCAGGGGGTGCTCCCCATAGTTACGTCCCTGGTGAAATGTGGTGATGTCTATTTAATATCCACAAGCCTTTTGGAACTATCTTTACCATCCTGTCTCCCTGCCGTTTCAATCCCAAGTGCTTGTTCACACTACAAGAGCTTTTTAAGTGTGGGTGATTTTGAAAAGCTCTTGCTAATGCAATGCTATGGGGGATTTTTATAAAATGACATTGCTCTAGTGAGAACAAACTCATAGCATCACATTAGCAAGAGCTTTTAAAATCACAAAGAGCTCAGAAAAGCTCTTGTACTGTGAACAAGCCCTTACAGTGGTTTCAATACGCTAAGACATGTTCGGTAAACATTTCAAGTTCGGTAAATTACTTCATGTTTCATTTTAGAATTTTTCCAAATTCACTATGATTTTCACACATGCTGTAATAGTTCGGAAATGTACCAAAAAGCTGCAAGACATTCACTGAGTTTCATCAGTATTTGACAGTATTGCAGTGCAGGGAAAATGATGAAAGATGTGATACACATAGCATTTTTATAATGACAAGCAAAGTGCAAGTCCAAGCTGCATAAAATTAACATTAAATTCGTATCAAAACCATTAGTATCTTATTAACTATTTATAATTACTACATGATATTGTAAAATTATGGAAATATGTTTTTATTATTAACTTTCTTATTTTCCTGAATAGTTTAATTCGCTTTTACCTTTTCCCTGCTCCATTTCCTCATTTCTATAACCGTTCTATAACCTAACTGTTCGTAAGTTATCGACAGCTCCAGGCTGGAGATAAATATCGAACGTCTCATTTGATTTACCACATGCACTAACCATTTTGATTTGACATTTATTAACAGTTTATACAAGGAGCTATCTTGTGGGGACATCTTAAACAAACAGATATACACCCCAGACATGGCAAGTGTACATCCTGCAGATAAGGGAGTGGGAGGAAGGGGCTGCAATTCTATAAAATGTATTTTCAAGTTAGTTATTATTTGGCCTCCCATACTATAAACAGTCTAAAAGGGGCAGCAAGTAAGGCCATCTTTGGCACTCCTGCCCTAGCAATTAGTGTGATTAGACTTTTGTCACAGCACTTAATCTGCATGCCCAGTCTGAGTTAGTGGGTTCATACATGGGCTAGGGCACTATCTGCATAGAGTTTGCATGTTCTCCCCATGTTTGCATGGGTTTTCCTCCATGCACTCTAGGTTCTATTCTAATTCCAAAAACATACAGGTAGGTTAATTGGCTTCCTCCAAAATTGGCCTCATATTGAAATGGACATATGACTATGGTTGGTATTAGATTGTGGATACCTCTGAGGAACAGTTGGGCTGTAAAACACTGTAAAGCACTGCAGAAGATGCAAATGTTGTATACATTCATTATAAATACTTTAACAAAAAATGTCTTACTATTTACATATTCTTAGTGCCTTTGATTTTTGCCTCCTTTCCCACCATGGCCATGGCCTTCAAGAGATCCATGGGTTGGTCGTGGAGAATGGCTTTCACTGCTGTCATCATGGGTGTAGCCGTCTACATGTGGTACCCCAGTAGGCTGGGGTCCTCCTTTCAGGTGTCTTTTGGGTCTTCTTGGGTTTCCAGGAAAAGGCTGAAATGAAGTGATGTAACGTTGGATTAAAAAACAGTTCAGCATACAAACCATATTTCAGGTGATGTATTCAAATGTTAGCGTGCAAATCCATTTGAAACTTACAACCATTGCTAAACACTTTGCCAAGATTTGGTGCCACAGTTAACCTTTAGTGGAAGCAGACAGACTTCAGGGAAAGCAGACACACTTCAGGGAAAGCAAAATTTCAAACACCCCCCCCCCCCCCCCCCTCATGGATATTGCACTATTATTTTAAGCAAAATAAAAGTCAAGCAAGAACAATTACACAGCTTTTAGTAAAAACTATTTCAGTCTTGCTTTTTGAACGTTTTCAAATGGATCTCTGGGCAATTGTAAAATTTGGTGGTGATGAGAAGCAAGACAAGACTAGACAACATTTATATTGCACTTTTCTCCTGGCAGACTCGAAGCGCTTGAGCTGCAGCCAGTAGGACGTGCTCAGTGGGTAGTAGTAGTGTTAGGGAGAGAGTCTAGCCTTAAAGAGAAACCATAACCAAGAATTGAACTTCATCCCAATCAGTAGCTGATACCCCCTTTCCCATGAGAAATATTTTCCTTTTCACAAACTGATCATCAGGGGACTCTCAATGGCTAATATTGTGGTGAAACCCCTTCCACAGTGTGATGTCAGGACCATGGTTCTGACATCAAACTGTGGGAGCCTTGTTGCATTGTGAGAAATATCAGCTGTTTACCGCTGTTTCCAACTGCCAAAAAAGCAAGCGGCATCTCCTTTCACTGACATCACCTACCAGCAGTAAAAATGTCACCATGTGATTAATGTCAGAATGTTAATCAGGGAGAGGAAAGATTTTACAATTGGCAAGCACTGACTAAATCATTTATACATAATTATTGTAAAAATAAAGCACATTTTTATTGTATTTTCACTGGAGTTCCTCTTTAAGGACATCTTACTAAATAGGTGCTGGCTTACTGAACAGGAAGAGTTGAGATTTAAACCCAGGTCACCTGTTTCAGAGGCAGAGCCCTTAAAGAGGAGTTGTCAGCAATACCATCTCAGAAAATAAAACACATACGGTATATAAGTAGATAAAAACTTGCTCTACTTATATCACATCTGTTTTGCACTGTCCGTGTTTTGATTTTAGTGATTTTTCTATAGTAGAAAAAAGAGAAAATCATTTTTAGGATTTTGAAGCCAATCCTGATGTCATTTCCTCCCTTACTCTCCTCTACTTGATTGTGTTTGCATTGCCCGCCCTCCTCCCAGTCTTCAGACACTCCCACCCAGCTCTGCAGTAGAAAGTTCATTGTCTCAGCATGAGAAATATTGGCCAATCAGAGGGGAGCAGAGGTGTGACGGGGAAAAACAGGAGGGAAAGAGGCCTTAGCCAATCAGGCTGCATCAGTTAAGTCTGAGGGGAAAGTAGAGAAGCAAAAAAGGACAATCCAACATGCCCTGCAACTTCCTTTGTGCAGCAGATGTACCAAATAAGAGTCACTGAAACTGGGAAATGTTGTTTTATAGATTAGAAAACGAAGAGTGATTTTTACGTTTGGATTGCCTGGCTAACATCCTTATTACTTGTTTACCAGATAGATAAAAAAAATAAAAATAAATAAACACTTTAACCATTACACCATCCAGCAGGGTCATAACTACAGAGGAGCATCCCCTGCAACTGCAGGGTGAGGGGACCCCCCAACTACTAACATTTCCTTCATCCAATAAAGGGTCCATCCTCCAGATCAAGAGTTTTTGTGGCTACACTTGTTATGGGTGTGAGGCTTATGATGGTTACACTTGTTTTATGACCCTTGCAAGATGGTCGGCCCCCTGGTTGTGAAGGTTGCCAGGGGATGGTGTAACACCTCTATAATGCTTTAACTGTAAAGAAATCCTCCAGACACCAATCAAGTTCTTTTTAAGAAATATTTGTATTAAATGATATGGATAAAAAAATAGTTTAGTGACAAACATTCATAAACTTCTTATCTTCAGCCTGTTAGGATCAGGGCTAGTTCAGGAACCATATAAGTAATTCAGTTTATTAGCATTTACTTGCCAGAATTTTCCATACACAGCACTCTGCTATTTGTCACTTCTTCACTGCTGTCTTTTTAAAGTGGATCTGAATTCTTGCATAGGACAGAAGGGAAAGTAGAGAAATGTCTGGTGGTTACCTAGCAACATCCAGGATGAGACAAATATGTTGAATTGATAATTGTGAATGATCACTTAATGTATAAGAAGCACCGCTGTATTCTCTGTATTTTGTCTGCCAGCTGTTGTCACACAATCTCTTCAGACACTGCACTGCAGTCTTCACTCCTTTTCTGTAATCCTGTCACTTGTTGCTCTGTGTCACTCTTGTATGCATTGCTGTCCTGTTGTCTCTGTGTCACTGTAATGTCTCTGCTGTTTTCTGTTATCTCTCTCTCTTGTATGCATTGCTGTCCTGTTGTCTCTGTGTCACTGTAATGTCTCTGCTGTTTTCTGTTATCTCTCTCTGTTACAGGTACATTTTAATATCCTTGTCTTTCTCTCTTATTGCTTACTGTTTCTCTTCTGGCTTATCTCTCCAGTATTGCTGCTCTTTACTGGCCTGTAGCTGTGAGTGGTCTCTCTCCTCTCATGTAATGTCTGCAGCTCTTTTTCTCTTCCTTAGTTCAGTTTCCGGTAAGTGCTTACTTGTCTGTGCCTCTGCCTTGCTCAGACCGTCTCACCAATGGCTGGTCTCTTCCCGTGTCTCTACTCTATTTCCTCACAAATCAAGCGTATTTCTTGCTGCAGTACAGTATAGTATCGTGACACACTTTATTTCTTGCTGCCTCATCACCTCAGTCTCCATGGCTACTTGACTCCTCCCCCTCACTAGCCTTCAACTGTAAAACTCAACTGTTACTTCCTCCCTGCACATGCCCAGCTTCTCTCTCTTCTTTCCTGCTCATGGGCTCCACCTGACAGCACCTGCAGGTTCCCTTTACAGCAGCACTTTCACAAAAAGTAAATGCATCTGTAACCCTTGGTGTGTGTGTCTGTTGCAATGACACACACACAGGGTTACAATGGTAAGGGAAAGTGAGTGAAACTGAGGGGGCCCCATTAAACTTTTGCTAGGGGGGGGGGGGGGGTGCTTTGTAGTTACGCTCCTAATGAGAAGTGATTACACTCCTTTTCCCTGGCAAGTCCAATGATACTATGTGCCATGCCACTGAACACTACAAATTAGCTGCACCCACTGGTTCCGGACAGTTCTCTACTAATTCTAGCCCTGATTATAGTGGCAGCTAGAAACAAAGCAGCAATCTGTACACAGAGGACTTCAAACGTGGTTTCTATTACAGTACCACTCTGTTGCTTGCTAGATTGCTTTATCTCATTTAATCTTGCTTTTACAAATGTGAATATACCCTTTTTGGTTGGCATAATAACTGCATAGTGGTAACACAGGCCTGCATATCACCTTGCAGTTAAGTGGAGGAGACAGGGGAGAAGAAATGGATTGTAATGATACCCACTATCTAGAGCACATAAAGAAGTGATCATTACCACTACAATCCAAATAAGGAGCGACTGGGGAAAGGCTTTACGTGGGCCCCTCAGGTCCCGTGCATTATTATTGTAATGCCACTGTTCCTGATCTATTACCAGTTTTTTGGCTGAGTTAACCTGAGTATATTCAACCCTAGCCACAAGACCTATCCTAACCTTAACCTTAGTCTAACACTGTCCTTAGGCATAGCATAACCCTTCCATGATCTCTGTTTTGACAGTGACATAAGAAGAATCAAGAAGATTGTAGGACTCTTGAACTGGGAGTGAAATGGAGGCTACCATATGTATTTCCTTTTAAACAATACCAGTTGGCTGGCAGCCTGCTGATCTCTCTATAGTTGCAATAGTATCTGAATCACACAACTGCAATGAGCATGCAGCTAATCTAGTCACGCTTCAGTCAGAAACACCTGATCTACTGCATGCTTGTTCAGGGTCTATGGCTAAAAGTATTAAAGGCAGATGATCAGCAGGACAGCCAGGCAACTAATATTGTTTAAAAGAAAATATCCCTCTCAGTTCGGTTGTCCTTTAAGTTTGGGCCTTGGTAGAATATGACAGAGGAGCCAGCTTGAAACATTGCTGCTTCTTATTCCTTACATCCTCCCCACCAGTTAGGTTAAATATCAAATTGCTTTATTTAATCTATTTTTTTTTAACATGCCACTAATACAACCACATTCTCATTCACCTCCTTTGGTTTTGTATCATTGGTCTGAGGCTTTGCAACTCCAATTAACTCACTAAGGCAGGAGTTAGCATGTAGCTCAGGGAGAAAGGCAGGCCACTAACCTAGAGGAGGAGTCTACCATTGTCATATGCCTTCTAATTCAGAGTTTAAAAAGGCATGTTTGTTGATGAGACCTTTTGTATATCTATTTTTCACCAATGTGAAGGGGAATTTTGACAGCCCAGATGTTTTGTACTTTGCTCAGGGTACTTACAGTATGTGCTTGAAACTGATGGGAGGCAGCAGCCCCCCGAAAATAAAAATACATATACAGTATATAAAATCAGTTTAAAGGGCAAGAACATTCTTACCTTAATAATTGGCTGAAAGAAAAAAAAGTAAATAACAGCTTCCACTTGCCTTTGAACTGATAAAGTGGGAAGTTTATGATGTATTTTTATGTATTTAATAAACTGAGTCATTATTCAATTTCCTGTTGTTCGGGCATCAAGGTATTAAAGTAAGCAGTTTAATTTTCTTTTCTTTCTTTTTTAACTTTTTTTTATTTTATTTTTTATTTTTTTTTGTATTTGGGGGCAACTCTAGTCTTCCCATGAGTTTGATTCTAACCTCCACTCCCCCTTTACCAGTGGGGGTGATATGCTGTTTAGATCTCCTGTTTTATGATCTTATTATACATTTTATTGTAGTGCAACCTGGCCAGTAACTGAATACCGGGGTACCCCTACCCTAGTGCAGACAGTTATCTTCACCAACACGTTTTACTGTGGATGCTGTGCATGAAAACTGGTCTTGTGAGTACCCATCATTATTCTTTCCTTTGTTAAATGTCTGTAGGCAAACTGCAATGTACAGGGCTTCCATTGTCTTTGTGTTTATGTATTTCTCTGGAAGGTACCAAACTCTCCTAGCATTTATAGGGTTACACTGTTTCCCTTAAAGCTGAAGCCAAAATGACTTGCTGTATTTTTCTATAAATTCATGATTCCAAACAAGCACTGCTGGGAGGATGATAGGAGGTTGTATGCAATCCAGTCTTGGCTTTGGTAAACATTGTTTGTCATGGTTACTATAAATTATAACAGTGCCCTAATTAGCAATGCGTTACAATTGCATTATAGTTTTAATCACATTTTATGATACCTAAAGTGTGATCACTATTTTCTTGTGCTAAATGTCAATAATTACAAGTGTTGTTGAATTCAGGGCCTCTTTGTTCGGAACCCAAACACCTGCATGCAGCACCATTTCAGCACCGACCAATAGGATGGGGTGCGTTTCATGTAACTCTGATACTTCCTCCTTCCAGTTAGGAAGGAGGAGGTTTTGGAGTTAAATGAAACGCACCACGTCCTGTCGTTCAGTGCTGAATGTGGGAGTTTGGGCTCAGAACAACAATGTCCCGAATTTGAACAACAACACTAATAATGACATCAAATTAACTGTAAGTCAGGCTGCAGCAATTCCATCCGATTAGAAAAAAAAATTGCATCCAAACCAGAATTTGTTTGCATCTCATTGATTATCCTCGTGCCACTCCATATGAGCATTTTAGCCAATAGGCTTGTCGGTTTTTTCGTATAAACAATAGAAACTTAATAATCCTTGACAGTCCTATTATTCTCTGTTATAAACTATAAAATAACGCTAAAATCAATGATACAAGTATACTGCATTATGTATCAGAGCTCCAGTTTAAGACAATGGCCTCAATTCACTAAGCTTATCTCCTGTCTTTAATAACTCTTCTAGAGTTGTTACCATGGTGATAAGGCATGTAGTATTCAGGAAACATTTTACCTCAAGCAAACCTAAAGTTAAAGGGAACCAGAGAGGATGAACTATACATACCTGGGGCTTCCTCCAGCCCCATACGCACGGATCGCTCCCACGCCGCCGTCCTCCGCTGCCTGGATCCGCCGCCACCGGGTCCCGTCATTGCCGCGAGTCGGCAAGTCGGCCGGCGGACGCGGCCAATTCTTCGCATCACAGGGTGCTCTCCCCATACAGATACGCATGTGGCTGCTTACTGCGCAGCCGCATGCGTACATGTATGGAGGGAGCCCCTGTGATGCGGACAATTGGCCGCGTCCACCGGAAATGACGGGCCCGGTACCGGCGGATCCAGGAAGCTGAGGACGGCGGCGTGGGAGCGATTCAGGCTTATGGGGCTGGAAGAAGCCCCAGGTATGTATAAAATCCTTGCCTTTTTTCACCCCTCGTTCCTCTCTGGTTCCCTTTAACTCTTCTGTCTTTAAGTTAACTCTTTAATCCTTAAAATAACTCCAGAGTTAAAGACAGGCTGTTCATTAACTGCGTGTGAAAATAACTACAGAGGAGGTAACTGAACTACAGAGGAGGTAACTGAACTACAGAGGAGGTAACTGAACTACAGAGGAGGTAAATTAACTACAGAAGAGGTAACGTAAGGAATGAAGAGATAAGATAACTCTCTTACTGTGTGGAGGTAAGTTTTCTCTTTCCTTATTATCGCCAGCATGATCTTAGTGAATTGAGGCCATTGGCTTCAATTCACTAAGATCATGCTGGAGATAATAAGGCAAGAGAAAATTTACCTCCACACAGGGGGCCATATGCAATTCACTTTTTCACCTGACTTTCCTCCCAGGAGATAATTTTTCATCTTCGGGTATAATGACTTTTCAGTACTTTTCAACTAAAAAAAGTACCAAAAAGTAGGTGAAAATGTACTATCAAAATTATTTTCAGCATTTTCTTGTTTTCTGGTGGCTTAAAAGGCATTTTATTGACAAGTTTAAAAATATCACCTAGGAGAAAACTCAGGTGAAAAAGTGAATTGCATATGGCTCAGTGAGAGAGTTATCTTATCTCTTCATTCCTTAAGTTACCTCCTCTGTAGTTAATTTACCTCCTCTGTAGTTATTTTCACACGGAGTTAGTTAACAGCCTGTCTTTAACTCTGGAGTTATTTTAAGGATTGAAGAGTTAACTTTAGGTTTGCCTGAGGTTAAATGTTTCCTGACCACTACATTCCTTATCACCATGGTGACAACTCTAGAAACGTTATTAAAGACAGGAGATAAGCTTCGTGAATTGAGGCCATTGTAACCACATTTAAGTGGAACAGTTTATATAAACTCATATATTTATAATCCTTGTAATGTGTTTAGCATGGGCTAAATAAAAATATTAATTAGTAAGAGATAGAATACCTTGTTTAGGGCCTTGAGTGTGGCAACACAAGCGTTTGCATTGGAAAGGCTAGCTCTAACTGCACTGACTTAACCTTCCTGGCGGTAAATGTGTGTACTGCCCGATCGCCGCCGCTCCGCACCGACTCGCCGCGCCGCCCCCCCAGACCACATGCGCTGCCTGGCCAATCAGTGCCAGGCAGCGATGAGGGGTGGATCGGGACTCCCTTTAACGTCACGACGTCAAACGGTATTCAGAACGGGATTTCCTGACGGGCTTGATCGCCGGAGGTGATCGAAGAAGGTGGGAGGATGCCGCTGCATAGCGGCTGTCATGTAGCTAGGCTAGCTACATGATTTGAAAAAAAAAATAGTGCTGCGCTGCCCCCTGGCGATTTTAATTGGCCGCCAGGAGGGTTAAGTTGAGCATACACTGAAATGTCCATGCCTGGTGTATACCAAGTATATCACACAATGTACTAATAATCTTGTTCATAAACAAAGGTTTATCGTTCAGCCCATTTCCAATTAATCTTCATTTTTGTGCTTGTGAGAACACATAATACAGTACCTAATCAAAGACACTAGAAAAAAAAGAATATAAATACATTTCTATCATTTTTATAATTATTATTAGTAGTAATAGTTATAGTAGTAGTATTAGTAGAAGGAGGAAGTGCATAAGTAGTAATATTAGTAATGGTTTTAGTTGCCTCTTATGTTCTTATGTCTTACCTGTTCAGGTCTGTTTTGGGATTCTCCATTGACAGGAGGGTTGCCGGTAGGAGGTGGATTTCCTCCTGCTGGTTTTGGACCATTAGACCCAGGAGGATTATCAGCAGCCCGGCGATTTCTTGGAGGGAGACTACCAGGGGGAGGTGCTTGAGTGCCCAATGAGTCGTCATGTGGAGGGAGTCCAGTTAAATCGGGGTGGCCAAATGAATCACCATTAGGAGGAGGAGGAGGGCCACCTGGACCACCTGGACCCTTGGAACCACCAGGACCACCTGGGCCTCTTGGACCACCATTTTCTGTTGTAAGAAAATGTTCTGATTTTATTTTTATTCAGTATCCAGAGGGCAAATAATTTATATCTTAAAGCGAAATATAACCCTGCATTTCAACTTTGCTCTAAAACATTATTTACAGCATATTATATGCAAAAAGCATTTTTTTTTACTAGACCAGCATTGGAAGGGTTAAACACAGAGGTTTTAAGTTCCGTGCAGACGTTCAGATAGTTACATTCTAGTTAGTTATATGTATATATTTAGAAATGTTACACACTCTTTGGCTGTCTTCCAACTCCTTCTCAGTGAGAGAGATGAGTCACAATAAACACTTAGATACATTTGTGTAAACAAAAAGTATCTAACTCAAGTTCGGATGCGTCTGCAAAAATCTCCAGGGGCTTTAAAGCCCTGTGTAACCCTTCCAATGCTGGTCTAGTAAAAAAAAAAAATGCTTTTTGCATACAATATGCTGTAAATAATGTTTTAGAGCAAAGTTGAAATGCAGGGTTATATTCCGCTTTAACAATATCTATACTTGTTAAAGCGATTTTAAACTCTGACAAAATATTCAATAAAAATGAGTTTTCCTACTCATACAATTATCATATTTGCTCTTGTATAAGTTCCCAACGTTCAGTTTATTTACTTTGAAAGCTGCTTGTGCATGTTATTCATAACTGTTGTATTTCTATTTTAAATGCACCCAGTAATGATTTTTGAGCAGTGTTTCAGTTCAGGACTCATTAGCAGAAGTTTCTGAACAATCAGAGAATGTTTACTTATTTGTATCAAGTGAAGAATGTAAACACAAGATAAGGTTATCACCAGTTTGGATTGGGCTACCCTGCAGGAGAAAAAGTCAGTCTTGTGATTTAACCCTGTGAATGCTGTTTTACTAAGAAACAAATTGTGTTAGTATATTATATGCTGTAAATAATATTTTAGAGCAAAAAATAAATGCTGGGTTTCATTCCACTTTAAGAGTATAGTAAATTACCTTTATACCCAGGAGCAGCTCGACGATTTCTTGGAGGGACACTACCAGTGGGAGGTGGTTGTGTGCCAAATGAGTCGTCATGTGGAGGGAGTCCAGTTAAATTGGGATGGTCAAATGGATGAGAGTCACCATTAGGAGGAGGGCCACCTGGACTCTTGGAACCACTGGGACCCCCTGGGCCACCTGGGCCTCTGGGACCCTTGAAACCACCGGGACCCTCTGGGCCACCGGGACCACTATTTCCTGTTGTAAGAAAAAGGTTCTGATTTTAATATTAATTAATACAGATAGCAAATAGTCATTTATTATTCTAACAATTTCTACAAATGTTAAAAGTGCGGTAAATTACCTTTAGACCCAGGAGGATTATCAACGGCCCGACGATTTCTTGGAGGGAGACTACCAGGGGGAGGTGGTGGTGTGCCAAATGAGTCATTATATGGAGGGAGTCCAGTTACATTGGGAAGGTTAAATGGTTTAAAGTCACCATTGGGGGGAAGAGGAGGTCCACCTGGGCCGCCAGGACCCCCTGGACCTCTGGGACCCTCTGGACCTCTGGGACCCCCTGGACCTCTGGGACCCCCTGGACCGCCAGGACCCCCTGGGCCACCCGGACCCCCTGGGCCACCTAGACCACCTGGACGATCAGGACCACTGTTACCACCTGGACCACCATTTCCTGTTGTAAGAAAAAGAAGGCATTGCTGTAAGTATAGAACACACTCCCATATATAATGGTACATTTTGCGGCTTTTTAATGACAAAAAGTATTTCTTACATTGTAAATCACTGCATATTCTCTGTAGCTATTGATAATTTAATATAAATGAGTGTCCATAATCTGCAGTTATTATCATTATAAAAAATACAGCAAACAAACATTTGTGGAATCAATATGGAAGTCATTTGTATTGGCTCAGCCAAGGAGACACTGTTCATGTGAACCAATTCCTACGGCAGGGGTCACACTTGGGGGAAATCGCATGCCTTTTTCTGCAATGCAATATTGCACGTCAAACGCTAGTAATGTAACTCTATGGGTCTACCGCAATTTCAGGAGGCATCTGTGTTTTGAAGACGTTTTTTCTGCGTTTTGAAAACTGGGCACGTGCACCATTTTATCGTGTGCCGCATGCAATTTCCATTGGCAATCATTACCCAAATCTGAGATGCTTCCAGAAATTGCGGCAGGCCCGCATAGAATACATAGTTTGAGTTTTGCAGTGTGATTTTACATTGCCTTAAATCACCTGTGATTCCACAAGTGTGACCCATGCCTAACCCTAAGATTCTACTCCTGCATTATCCCTATCCTCCTAACACTAATATTACTAAACTGCACCAAAGTCTAACACTATTCTCCCACTCATTATCACCCTTCCTGACCTGCCAGGCTCCAAACTGTAATGATGTTGATTGGGTTGGTGAGTGATACTTTGAGTACATCTCTGTGTCTAGTTAATTAATGCTGTTTTTCCATAGGTTTTCCTTTTATGCTAGCAGCTGAGTGTTTTTGTTTTGGGCGGGAAGGGGTGTCTACATGTTTACCTGTGTACAACCTGCATTTCATTTACAGTACTATTGTGTAGTATCATGTTATTGGTTAAAAACCTTCCTCTGACTCTACCAAGGCAAACACTAAAATAATAAATTAGCCAAAATGGCTTAAATACAGGTGGCCAGGCTGAAATTTAATAGCCAATTTTCTGGGGGAGGGGAGAGGAGGTTACTGATCATGTAATCTAGAAGCCCCCTTTTAAAAGAGGGCTCCCAGAAATATACCCTTTACCATTCCGTCACCATTACAATGTTTAGAAGATACACATCTTCACAGAGAGTTTTATTTTTTTACTTTCTTGTGATCATACAGTTGTAAATTGGGAGTACGAAATACCAAACAAAATAAACCTTGTCCCCAGGGTTTGGGTGCAAGGAGTCCCAGAGAGGGACAGTGGTGGTGCATAGGTGGGCACAGTGCAGGAGCAGTGCAAGCACAAAGGACAAAGGGCACACTGGAGGCACAGGGGGACACTGCAGGCACTGTGGGGCACAGTGTTCTACACTTCATACAAATTTTATTTTAAAGGAACTCTATCAAACGATTTGTGTTTTAAAGTGACAATATACAAATAATGTCTTAATAGCTGTGTAAACATTTTCCTACTTTTCATGTTAAATATCAGAGGCAAAAGCTTTAATTCGTTGTGTGTAGATTTTAGCTATGTTTGGAATGTCTCATTTGCGGAGGTATGAATCTGTAAGACTCTCTGCAACCCGACATGCTAAGAACAGTGTAATATTGCAGCAGATTACCTGTCAGGCTTTTAATTTCATATCAGGTTTCACACACACAATTACAGATGTTTATGTTGCACATACAATATATTTCCTCTGCTCTCTGTGAGAGAAAGCTCTGCCTGTTTCTGACTGAGCTCTCTGCACACATAGTTAAAGATGCACTGTGAAGGGAATCCCCCCCTCATGGCTGAGTCTGCCATCAGAATTTCAGCAGACTGCTGTCAGAAAGTGTGAAAGGGATTAGATAACAGTAAACAGAGAGATAAGGATTCAGATGTATACACCAACACTTAGCACCACTTCCCAAACATTTCCTATCTCAATTGAAAAAACATGTCAATCGATAGTGTCCCTTTAAGAATTTCTGCAAGAATTAGATAGTTTGTTAAATTTGTACATGATAAATGAGCAGCAAAAATAACATAATTTTGAGAATCATGGTCCGAATGATTATATTGCTTCAGGGCCTCAGTCTTAAAAGCAACATTTGCTTACCTGGTTTGCCCGGTGGAGCAGACAGCACCTGAACCACTATGGCCAGTAGAATGAGGTACTTCATATTTAGTGATGTAAGCTTGCTCTCTGCAGGAGATCAGGGAAGATCACAGCTGTATGCAAAGATGAGGGACACTCAGGCTATATTTAAACACCTGCTTGAGACCTGCCCCTTATGGAAATAGTTTTTTTATTTGTACATGCTGAAGTGTAGGAGGGAGAGAAGAGCATGACTATGCAGAATCCTTTTTGAAGTTGGTCACCTGAGTGAAAACAATATTGTCATGTAATGAATACGCATTTTGAACAAACACCTTTCATATTCAGCAGTGTATTTATCTCTCAGGGTGTATGGTTACATGATTTTTCTGTCAGTTTTCTCATTGCATTGATTTAAGCAATCAGCAAGTGATTACTTCACAAAATTATTGTTTAAAGTGAACCTGAGAAAGGCAGTGGAGAAAAAAAATATACACACCTGGGCAGGGCTGGTTCTCTCATGAAGCAAGGTGAAACATTTGCATTAGGCGCCGAGATTTTAGGGGCAGCATTTTTGTACTGCGTGTACCTTCCTGAGGAGGAATGGAGTGGCTGAGGAGAAGCAGTTTGTCACAGACTCACAGTCAGCCAGTGTGCTGTGTTAAGCTGCAGCATGTCATGTGAGAACATTAAATGAAGCAGACCGTTGTTGAGTGCTGTGAAATCACTGCAAATCGGGGTGGGGGACACATCCTCACAAGATTGCCTCAGGCAGAAAAAAGTCTAGAACCAGCCCTGCACCTGAGGCTTCCTACAGCCCCCTCCACAACGATCACTCCCTCGTGTCCTCCTCTACCTCCTGGATTGTATAGAATTTGCACTGCAAAGTCCTCCAGTCTGGGGTGCATAGCGCAGCATGGCCCCATCGTGCTCCTGTTGCCATTAAAGTTCGGTGCCTGAGCAATACTGCTGCGTAGTCACAGGACTATGCCTGCACTGACTGGAGGACTTTGCGGGGACAATTCCGGATGATCCAGGAGGCGGAGGAGGATGGCAAGGGAGCGATCTGCGTGGAGGGGGCTGGAGGAAGCTCCAGGTATGTATACATTTTTTTCTCTACCCCGTCTCAGGTGACCTGTAAAGTGCCATCGTTGCAGGGGCATAACTAGAAGTAATACTCCCCAACCCCCGGCAAAACTTTCCCCTTTTGAAATAATGCAGCTATCCAGTATGGTTGCTCAAATCTGCCAGAGTTTAGTTCAAGCATAACTCACCCAAGTCAACCTCAAAACTCAGCATTTGGGTTCCCACTTCTAAACACTATTGAAATCAAAGAGGGAATTTTGGGGGGATTTTTTTTCTCATATCCCGAAACCAAAGTACAGCAGCCTAATTCCCCAAGTGGACAAGGGACACTTACATGCCTGCAGGGCCGGGCCGAGGCATAGGCTGGAGAGGCTCCAGCCTCAGGGCGCAGTGAAGGAGGGGGCGCAGAATTCATTCAGCTGTCTTTCCTAATTGTGTTTGAAGCAGAAAGAAATAAGAAAAGGGGATACATAGCAGTGACTGCAAGCCAGATAACTAGATATTAAGGTGTTGGGGAGGTTGTGGGCCCATGGGGGCCTCTTAGTCTAATAGCAATCAGTGTGTGATGGCTAGGGTGGCAGGGATGGAGGGGCGCACTTTGGTGTCTCAGCCTTGGGTGCTGGAGGACCTTGTCCCGGCTCTGCATGCCTGAGATATATGGTTCTAATAGAACAAATTATGCTTAGTTAGTTCACACTGTAAAACGCAATTGCTGAGCCCCTAGCGATTGCAGTTGTGAAATTAGTGATTTTTAAAGGAATGTGCATATTTGCACATTGCTTTTGCAGAATAAGTCTGAAAAATAGTACAATCGGTAATTAGTCTTCGATTTTCTAAAAATCATGATGACACTGCACTAGTGCTTTGGCGATAGCTGCTGATCAGCAAGCACTGCACAATCAGCCTCAGTGTGAACTAGCCCTAAACCAGTGTAGTGGTGTGGAGGAGCTATCTTAGACCCCCTGAACACTGCAAATCCGGTTTGCAATTCAGATTCCGATTTGTGATTCCAATATCCCAGGGATGCTATCAACAGAAAAACGCAGAAAAAAAAGCAGCGTGCAGTAACGATTAAAAATCGCAAATTGGAATTATTATTATTATATATAGCGCCACCATCTTCCGCAGCGCTGTACAGAGTATATATAGTCTTGTCACTAACTGTCCCTCGAAGGAGCTCACAATCTAGTCCCTACCATAGTCATATTGCCTATATTGTTTAGTGTATGTATTGTAGTCTAGGGCCAATTTAGGGGGAAGCCAATTAACTTATGTGTATGTTTTTGGGGTGTGGGAGGAAACTGGAGTGCCCAGAGGAAACCCATGCAGACACAGGGAGAACATACAAACGCCTTGCAGATGTCGACCAGGCTGGGATTCGAACCAGAGACCTAGCACTGCAAGGCAAGAGCGCTAACCACTACGCCACCGTGGCATGTAAAATCACATCAAAATCGGAATCGCATGTAGTGTGCAAGAGGCCTTATGCAGGTTCTAGGAAAGACACAAATCCTTCAGTTTACAGCTTTATTGTGTTGCTCAGTGGCGTAGCAATAGGTGACACAGAGGTTGCAACCACATAGGGGCCCCAAGGGACCCTCCCTCAACTTCAGTATTAGCTCTTTATTGGTTCTGTGCAGGTAATAATCACTTCTATAGATGCTTTAAATAATAATAGTACGGTAATCATTAACAAACGCTTCCCCATCCCTTCTTGCTCCTCTGACACTGTGGTTGTCCTTGGCAGGTTTTGGTGTGCTGTATCAATTGCTATGTATACAGTGCTTGGGGGGCCCAGTGTAAAACTTGCACTGGGGCTCATGGCTCCTTAGCTACGCCACTGTTAGACCTGCTGTTATGGAATCGCTCATTTTTTTGTGAATCCAGACTTTTTGATAGTTCCTGCTTTGCTCTGTATGTCAAAAATATCTTTTGAAATACATTTCTTGGAAGACATTGAAACATATTCCAGAACTGTTATATTAAAAGGCTTTTCTTATGTGATATGAAACCCAACTGATAAAACTTTATCAAATGCTATTAACACAGTACATGTGTCTGTCTTCCCCCCAAAAGATCATTTGAACGTTGCCTGTGTGCAAACTTTTTTTTCTTTATGGGACTTTCCAGTGACAGCTGCAGCTTCAAATGTTTTTCTTTCTTTTTTTTTCTTTAGGGTGGGGAAGGGGGAGGGGGGGGGGTTGTATTGCTCTTCTGTGGCCAGTGCACAAGTCAGCTGTTGGAGACAGGTCTGCTGGTCCTAGTAGTGCACCGACCATAACCCACCTTCACACCACTACTGGCATCTAGTATCCACTACTGCCCCCTGTATAAGGCCTCAGTGCAGAATCAGTGTTTTTTTGGTCACTTAACTGTCATTTACTTACCTCAGCCTGACCATAGGGGATGGAAAACCGTGATTGCCTGTACTCCCACAATTGTGTGCACAAGCACGGTGGCCACTACACACTACTACACAAAGACTTCTGCTGAGAGGACTAACAATTATGTCCTGGGGGTGTTAACTAGTAAAAACATAGATATGCTCACCTGACGTAATCAGTAAAGGTCTTTGCGGTTGTTTGCGGGCTGCGGTGCATTAAACGCAGCATTTCATCTGTCAGTGTGAATCGGGCGTAACCCTCACACTACCTGATTGACATGTACACACGCCGGAAGTTTAAAGCACTTTATTCCATTAATTTAAGAATGTAATGTGATTTCTGCCCTTTAGCAATTAAAACACGAGTCTGTGTCAACTCCGTGATTTTTGGTGGGACTTTTGCCATGGACTCCCCTCCGGCATGCCTCTGCCCAGGTGTTAGGCCCCTTTTTTCACTTTTCAATCACTTTTGTGGTGAGAAACAGTCCCTGTAGGTTTTACAATTCTCCTGCCCATTGAAGTCTATGGAGATTCACAGATTCACCAGATTTGCTAATTTTTGTGGAGATTCAGATTCCAAATTCACGAACTCAAAATGTGATATTTGGCCCATCACTAGCAGGCCAGGCAGCTGTACATACAGGCTACAGGCACCAACCAATCTCCCATGCTTAATACTCACAGCTGAGTCTGACTGCAAGCACTCTGCAGATCCATGGAAGCACCACACATACTGTGAACTCACCACTGTCTGCTACCTGTGTGAAAATTAATTAAACGATGCCTGCAGTCACCCTAGAAGTGCACGGACTGAGAGTGTGGTCCCCTGGTGCCCCTCTGCAGTCCCCGTCTGGAGTTAGACCGTGAGCCTGGTCCCTGGCCCTTAAAGTGACATACGCTGTCAGAGGCTGTGTCACACGAACAGCCACTTCTTAGTGTACTTGTGATAAAAAGCGGCCGCCGCGTGTACTGGCGGCAAGGCGGCTGATTCCGCATCCAGCGCGGCGGTTTGCACGCAGCAGCGTGCGTCTGGTGTGGCTGGACCTGTTAGTTCACACAGGCTGAGGAATACGCGCGCGCTGAGAGGCAGAACCTTTATGACAAACAAGGAGGGATCAGCTGACCAGGTTGGTCAGCTGACCTCAAAGCAAGTGGCTATTGGTTGATCGCTGATGGGTGGCGCCGGAGAGCGACGCGCTATATATAGTCACTGCTGGTCAGTCTCAAGTTGTCTGCCATTTCGAACACTTACGTGGAAGCACTCAGACCTTAGTCAGATCCTACAGTGTGTTAGAACCAGGAGGACCTGGGAATTCACACTGAGCCAGATTACTTCTGTGTATTATTGTGTTATACTTCAGACTAGTTCCAGGGTGTCGAGACCACGGACCTCACACCCAAGTCTAGGATTACGCTGTACCATCATATTATACTTCAGACTAGTTCCAGGGTGTAGAGACCACGGACCTCACACCCAAGACTAGGCATTGTTGATATCTGTTATGACCTATTGCACTCCTGACTATCCCTCTGCTTTCTGATTCGGTACCTACGCAAATCTGATTATCTGTTGCCAAACCCTGCCTGCCTTTGGATACCTAATCAGCCTTCTATCTATGTACTTTGTCTCTCTCTGTATTGCCGACCTGGCTTGCCCGACCTCGAGAGCTATCTCTCTCCTTAAGAGATAGTCTCCAGACCTGCTAGTGACATCGACCTTTCAGGTGTCACTCACTCAGGTCCTTCCTACCTTCAGCCCTGGGACTCCACCCCTTTGGAGGTCTCAGGCTGCTAGAAGGTTTTTGCACTTCCCAAAAGGCGGTATCGTCCATACTGCCAAAGACCACCTGCTCCTCGGGTGGTCTTACTCAAAGTCATTACTGTTGCACCAAACACTCACGCTATAAAGGTGTCCAGAGGTTAGTTATACTTGGATTATCGGTGATTCTGCAGATCATCAATAATCAGGTATAATCTGTATTCTTGGTGATACTGCGGATCACCAATAATCAGATTCTCTCTGTGTGCTGACACCGATCGTTACAGTACTGCTGTAATGTTTATTTAGGGCCACTCATCATTAGGGGGCAGTCTGAGATTACAACACAGGACTTCTGCTTTCAGTTTCTATATTTTCTGCTAGTAGAGAGAGATAAAAGCATTCCAAGAATTTACAACACACAGTTTTACTGACTGAGAGGTACTTATCTTAAATGGGATAACTCTATTGAAGCTGCTAATGGATTAACTGTAAATTTGCTGTTATGATCTTTCCAAATACGAAATTCATAGTGAACTCACTTTTCCAATAATTTGCCCAAAATTACAAGCAAAACAATATGTGTGTTGTATTAGATCCTCTTCAATCTCATATCTCTTAACTCATTTGATGCAGAATTTCCTATACTGGTCGGGCCAAATGTGATTTTGCATCAGACTGGGATTTTCTTCACCAGGCAGATGATCCTGCTGGACCTTTGATCCACTGACCAGTCAAATCTTTATCATAGCTACTTTTAACATATTCTGTAACATACGCAACATCCAATCTAAATCTCTTTGCTTAAGATCATGTACTTACTGTAAATAATGCTCTGTTTGACTGAAACTCTCTATTGTTTGAGAGAAACTGCACTGATGCAATGATCATGAGGTTTCCGTTGACTCACACAGTTACATCACTGTCTGTGAGATGTCAGCCTGCTGATGAAATAATATGCATACCTACGTGAACTAGATGATTGATTTATGTTTACTTTTCCTATGCATAGGTAACAAGCATAACTTAATTTGTTGTCACGAATTCTTTGACTCTGGTGTAGAAAGTCATTGGCTATATTACCAAAAGTTTTTAAATACTTGAAAAAATAATTTTACTGTCTTTTTTTTTTTTATATATATATACCAGATATCACATGCCTATTTTATTTCCCTATCTACTGTAAGTAGAACATTGCCATAGTTGGCTGGTCTATCAATAACTCTGCAGATCTACTCAGAAATTGGCCAGAGCTTTATATGATCTTTAACTCATTTGTTGAAGGGCATTTCCATAGGGTTCCCAAGCAATGTCAAATTCAGGTACAACATCCTTCTGCTTTCCGTTTAGATTCTGGAGAGTGTCTGCAACACCTCAACCAAATAACTGTGTGTGCTAGGACTCAAAACAAGAGCAATTATATGGTAGAGGAAGAAAACCCTTAAAAAATAGCACCTCCCACAGCAAAATTTGAAAAAGTATAACAAAAATCTTTATTCAACATTAGGTATAATAATAATCACAATACTGAGAACTAGTGGGATCTTGTCCTCTGAGGGGATTCCTTGTTCCCTGCTGTGCTGCTGAGATTGACTTCACCATTTCTGGGCTAAGTATCTCCTATTTTTTGCACTACTCCACTTTGTGCTCTTTTTCCTATGGGCTGCTACTTTGCCTCAAGTTTCTGCTAGGCATCTTATCACTATTAATATTGTATATCTGGATTGCAATTGTGCACTTTATTTTATAAATTTATATATGTAATGTGATATTTATTCATGTGTTTATTTTTTAGGTTTCATTGCACAGTTGTTGTTTATTGGTCCTGCATCACACTAGGTTGTATACTGAACCCGGGTTCTCCCCCTGATGGGCTCAATATTGAGCCTACGGTGGAGATTTATATCTGACAGCAGCATCGTGTCATTATACAATATATTGCATTTAGAGTGATGGTTTCATATGCAGCAGGGATCATGTTGGAATATTTGCTTGTTTTTTAAATGGTTTTATTTTTTATTGAATCATCAGTATTGTGATTATTATTATACCTAATGTTGAATAAAGATTTTTGTTATACTTTTTCAAATTTTGCTGTGGGAGGTGCTATTTTTTAAGGGCTTTCTTCATCTACCATATAATTGCTGCTTACTGTTTAGGCTAGATCAGGAGAAGAGGAGGAAGAGATAGATGACAAATCTGACCCATCATGGTGTATGAAGAGATGAACAGAGCCACGGGCAAGGGGTGAAGAAGAGGAGCAGGTTTCACAGAATCAATATCCTGGGAAAAGGAGGAAGATGAGCAACACAGTGACCAAAAAATATTTAAGCAAGAGTGTAGTAGTTGCAAGCCTTCACGTTTCATATATTAAATGAAACAATTATCATTCTTAGCTCCATTTTCACTCCAGTCTCCATTGATAAATCAATTATTTGCAGTGTTTCTTTGCACAGCCTTATATGTAAAGAAAATGTATTATGTAGCTGTAGAATTGTTCTTTGGACAAGATTTTTATAGTTGAGTAATCTGGACAGACAGCATGTATAAATAAATGGGTTCCAACTGCATTTGGCTAAGAACATAAAGTCACATGAGGATTAAAAGTGTCAAACAAATGCAAGTGGGTGTTAAGAAAATAGTGCGAAAGATGAGTCTTACAAATCTCCCTTAAACATCTTTGACATTTAAGCATATAAAAATACGGCCATGGTGGCACACAACCTTGTCTCTCCATATATCCTCAAATTGTTTGTATAACACACCTATGTGTGAATAACACAGTGCATTTTTTTTCTCTAAGGTAGTCATGTGCACAGTGAATTACTTTCGTGGAATAACGTTATTGTAATGTTACCACTGTCATGTCACCATGATGTTATTGTTCTGTAAATGAGAAATTTCAAAGACTAAATACCATAACCTTCACACACCCGTTGTAGAAATAACACAAAACAAGATCATCAGTTAGACCATAATTTGCAGCTTTATTAAGGTTTGTAAAAATACCGTTTCAACATACCCAGAGGTGCTAATGGCCCAAAGAATCATTATCATAGAGTGTACATTCAAAAATGCCAAGGTCAAATTTCAACACAGAGAAAACCTCTGCCATGTTAAAAACTATTTACCTACTGACTTCCTAGAAACCCCTCAGCCCACAAAATTTGGGTTCTGGCAATTGCCAGTGGCTGAATAACTTTGGATTTTTTTTTAGCTCTGGTTGTTGCCAGCACCCATGAATGAGTAGTAGCACATGGATGTGGCATAGTATGGCTGTGCTCATCTGTGGCAGGGAGCGCAGCCACGAGAATACATCTGACAAGCTTGTTGGATATGTTCAGAGGGTCCATGCATGGCAACGTGGAGTAAGTGTGTGAAAAGTGAGGGGAGGGAGGGGTGCTACAATGCCCACATTTGCTCGTGGGAAGGGTGTTTATGCAGCATGGGTGGGCAGGGAAGTTATGTTGGCCACACTCATTATGGGGTTATAAAGTCTGCACATATTTTGGGAATTGAGGAAAGGGGCATTATGTTGGCAGAGCTCACAGGTTATGGCGAGTAATAAGCCGGCAGCCCTTATTTGTCGTGGGGAAGGGGTATGGGTCCTGCATGTGTTGGGGGGAGGAGGAGTGGGCAATAGCCACACTTATTCAAGGAGGTGTGGAGGGCATGTAAGGTTGCAGTTGCCGCTCCTCTGCTGACTGTTTGCATAAATCTAATCTATTAGTTTAATTATTAAAAACCTTGTATAGTGTATGCTTACCTTAAAGAGAGACTGAAGCGAACAAAAATGGCTATTTTTACCCTTAGTTTGCTCTCAATAGATGTAAAACACCTTATCCTCGTCCAGGGGCGTAGCTAGAAATGACTGGGCCCCATAGCAAATTTTTTGTATGGGCCCCCCCCCCCCCCCCATCCCCACCGCCATTTCACCAGAAAATAATCGTAAAGTGGGCAGCATTTCACCATAAAATAATCGTAGAGAGGGCAGCCTTTCACCATAAATTAATTGTAAAGAGAGCAGCATTACACCATAAATTAATCCAGGGCTGTGGAGTCGGTACAAAAATCTTCCGACTCCAACTCCGACTCCTCAGTTTATGAAACCACGACTCCAACTCCGAGTACCCAAAATGGCTCCGACTCCTTAGTCTAATACTTAACAGGGCTGTGGATTTTGTACAGAAATCATCCGACTCCGAAGTTTATGAAATCAACGACTCCGACTCCGGGTGCCCAAAATTCCCCCGACTCCGACTCCTTGACTGCGACTCTACAGTACTGAATTAATCATAAAGAGAGCAGCATTTCACCATAAATTAATCGTAAAGAGAGCAGCATTTCACCATAAATTAATCATAAAGATAGCAGCATTTCACCATAAAATATTTGTGAAGAGAGCAGCATTTCACCAGAAATTAATCGTAAAGTGGGCAGTATTTCACCATAAAATAATCGTAAAGAGAGCAGCATTTCACCAGAAAATAAGCATTATGCGGGCATCATTTCACCAGAAATCGTAAAGTGGGCAGCATTTCACCAGAAAATAATCGTTATGCAGGGAGCATTCACCAGAAAATATTTGCTATGTGGGGAGCATCCACCAGACAATATTTGCTATGTGGGGAGCATCCACCAGACAATAATCGCTATGTGGGGGGAGCATTCACCAGACAATAATCGCTTACTATGGGGGGGCATTCACCAGACAATAATCGCTATGTGGGGGGAGCATTCACCAGACAATCTCTCGCTATGGGGGGGGCATTCACCAGACAATAATCGCTATGGGGGGGCCATTCACCAGACAATAATCGCTATGGGGGGGACCATTCGCCAGACAATAATCGCTATTTGGGGGGAGCATTCACCAGACAATAATCGCTATGTGGGGGGAGCATTCACCAGACAATAATCGCTATGGAGGGCAATTCACCAGACAATAATCGCTATGGGGGGGACCATTCGGCAGACAATAATCGCTATGTGGGGGGAGCATTCACCAGACAATCACTATGTGGGGGCAGCAGCCAGCACCTCTCTGTCTGCCCCATCCCCCCCCCCCCCCATAGCAGCCAGCACCTCTCTGTCTCCCACAGCAGCCAGCACCTCTCTGTCTCCCCCATCCCCCCCACCACACACAGCAGCCAGCACCTCTCCCTCCCCCATCCCCCCACAGCAGCCAGCACTTCTCTCCCCCATCCCCCCCCCCACACACACAGCACCTCTCTCTCCCCCATCCCCCCCACAGCAGCCAGCACTTCTCTCCCCCATCCCCCCCCCCCCACACACAGCAGCCAGCACCCCTCTCTCTCCCCCATCCACCCCACAGCAGCCAGCACTTCTCTCCCCCATCCCCACACACACACACAGCACCTCTCTCTCCCCCATCCCCCCACAGCAGCCAGCACGTTTCTCCCCCATCCCCCCCCCACACACACACACACACGCACAGCACCTCTCTCTCCCCCATCCACCCCACAGCAGCCAGCACTTCTCTCCCCCATCCCCCCCCCCCCACACGCACATCTCTCTCTCCCCCCCCCCCCACAGCAGCCAGCACTTCTCTGTTTCCCCCATCCCCCCACACACAGCAGACAGCAAGTCCCCCGGCCAGGCCGTTCCCCAGCACCCACCCACCTCCGACCGTGCTCCACAGCAGCCAGCAGCACCAGCCAGCCAGGCACATGTATTAATTTACTTGCGGGCAGCTTGCGTGGGACGGTCACGGTGGGGTGGGGCCGGGTCGGGTCGCTCCGCTCTCCTCCGCTCTGGCCTCCTCCAGTCCAACAGGCACAGTCAGCACCCTGAGCAGTCCGCTCCCTCCCTCGCACACGCATAGGACGTCACTCCTCCTTCTCCCTGGCTGGCCGGCCCGGAAGCCGGAACTATAGAGTAACTGTCGGGCCGGCCGCCAGGAGTATCATTGCGCCCAAGTAGTCCCCCTCCTCACAGCCACCTTATCAGAGGAGGAGGGCCAGGGAGGGGGGGCCCGCAGCTCTAAAAGTATGGGGGGTGGGGGCCCCGGACAGGACCGACATTAAAAAAAAAAAAAAAAAAACTAAACGAAAAAAAAAAAACTGATGTACGGGCAGGCGGGCCCCCTGTGGCGTAGGGCCCCGTAGCAACGCTATGGTTGCTATACTTATTGCTACGCCACTGTCCTCATCACAAAACAAGCAATTTAGACCCCCAAATCGGCGTGGGGCAATCCGGCCGGCGCTTCCTGAAAGAGGCAGAGCTTTCAGCTGCAGCTCTGCCTCTACTGATTTCAATTGCCGTGGATGGCCGCCTTTCCCCGCCCCTCTCACTCTTCCTTCACAGAGAGGGGCGGGGAGAGGTGGAGATCCGTGCGGCGATTGATGGCAGGAGAGGCAGAGCTACAGCAGAAAGCTCTGCCTCTCAGGGCAGCAGAATCTACGACCAAGTTGGTCATGGATGTTTAGCGAGGAGACCACCAGCTCAGTGTGCAGCACCTAAATAGATTTTCTGCACACTTTGCATTCAATTCAGATGCAAATCATATGCAAATTTGCTGCTACTTATTATGCAAACAGGAAACTCAGGAGGAGGGGCTGGGAGCAGCTAACCTGACAGTTACATAGTTACAAAGTTAGGAAAACTTTGTAACTATGTAACTGTCAGGTTAGCTGCTCCCAGCCCCTCCTCCTGAGTTTCCTGTTTGCATAATAAGTAGTAGCAGATTTGCATATGATTTGCATCTGAATTGAATGCAAAGTGTGCAGAAAATCTATTTAGGTGCTGCACACTGAGCTGGTGGTCATTTCAGATGCAGCCTTCGTGGTATGCGCTGGCATTCTCCTCGCTGTTCAACCAAATATAAGTTACACATTATTTTTTGCTTAGCTGCTCCCAAGGTTTTAAATTTAGGTTAGGTCACTTGCCCGGAGATTTGCCTCACCGTGGCGCAAGTGTCTAGTATAATATACTTTGCATGCAAGCCATATTGGAAGCTAAAGTTCCTCCTAGTTTAATAAATGTTAGCACTTGTCTTGGATGCAGGGCATGCATTTTTCAGTCTAACAGAGGCAGTGTATGCCTATGCAATTAACCATTCAATTGCAACATATGTTTAGGGACGCGCAGCCTTTCCCCCCACCTTTTGGACATAGATGTTTGCCCGGGGATTTGGGGGTTCTAAAGCGCTCGTTTTGCGGCGGCCATGTGGCAGTTAACACCTAATGAGACTTCTGAACAGGGGTGCTCACCCAATATTCGGGTACCCGAACTACCCAGATAATCCAAACTTTTTCCACTATCCGAACCTGGATTCGGATTCCGGATATCTCTGCAAATCTGAATAGCGCTATCCGAGTTAATGCGGAAATCTATCTGAAATCCAGAATCTGGTCGGATACTGAGTTCGGATATCCGAATCCGGATACTGTAACGATGGAGATGACATCCATGATGTCATTGAGCCAATCAGAGGGCTCCCAGCCTAAGCCCAAGCAACCAATCACAGAGGGAACCCTGGCCAGCCCCTCCTGTATAAGGAGGGGTGCCATGATGTATCTCGTCCTTGCTTGTGACTGCTCACTGAGAGATATTCTCCAGTGCTGTTTGGCTAAGCAAGTGCACTATCACACTGTTAAACCCAGCGTTTTTCAGTGGAAACACCTTCACTACACTACTGTTATATTGTTTTATAGTTAGCTAGCCTGTGTAATTTGTTAGTGTCAGTCAGACTGTGTGCTGCAGCAGCTGCTAGTTAGGCCTTGTGTCTGTGTGTGCTGTGCATAGGCCAGCAGTGATGCTCAAATCCGAATTCGGGTGAATCCAGATAGTTGCTATCCAGATTTCACCCAGTAAACCTGTGCGAGATGGGCGGGGGGGTCAAGCTTACCTGTCTGACATCTTCTTTGGTCCATCCTTCGGCGCCTTCGACGATGTGGTCCACGCGCATCACGTGACTACAAACACTTCCTCCTTCACCCCACACCGCCGCGTGGACCACATTGTGGAAGGCGCCGAGGAACGGACCGAAGAAGACGTCAAACAGGTAAGCTTGACCCCCCCCCCCCCCCCCCGCCCACCTTGCACAGGTTTACTGGTTGAAATCCGGATAGCAACTATCTGGATTCACCCGAATTCGGATTTGAGCATCCCTACAGGCCAGGCCTCCTGCTGCTGGCCTGCTATTAGCCGTAGCTAGCTACAGTATAGGCAGGATTACTGTGTTATTGTGTAGTTACTGCAGTGCTAGTTAGTTGTTAGAGAGTAGTACTGTGTTAGCTACTACAGATCACTGCAGTGCTGCTGAGCAGTGTCACTGTGTCTTCTACTCTGCTGTCTGTCACTCCGTGCTGATTTTATGGAAAGTCCAAGCCCGATATTAATAAAAGTACAAGTACTCCACATCATCTGTGAAATCAACAACACATATCTTGTACTTTGTCTGCTGGCACTGGAAGCCGGGGGGAGGGTCAGCAAGGCCAAGAGGAGAGGTAGCAACATTGCGGCCTCCGGTAGCAGTTCTGCAGCGTCAGTCTCCATTCTGCCGCTAGCCACTGGCCGTCCATCTGTTAGGGAGAGTCACGCTGCAGAGGCGCAGCAGCTTATCGGCCATTTTCCAGTAGGTTCGGCGACGCAAATTGGAGGAGAAAGACGCCAAGCCTGTAATGAAGCTGATGGCGAATGAGCAGGCCACCACCAGATCTACAAGAGAGACCCTCACCACCACTCCTGTTCGCAGGGATGTTACCAGCGAGTTTGAGGAGGAGGAGGAGGAAGACATTCTGAGTGCAATGGGCTATGTACAGGAGTCTCAGATGTTGACGGTGGTTGTTGGGTGGATGTCCATCCAGGATGTGTCAGCAGAAGAGGAGTTTGGGGTGGGGTCATCACTCCAGCAGTTGTTCGAGGAGGGGGAGTATGATGTTGATGAGATTAAGGACTGTGACTACCATCCACAGGAGTGGGATGTCAGCTCTGACTCTGAGGAGGAGGATGCGTCAGTGGGTCTGGCACGGAGGATCACCTTTGCAGACATTGGCGGGAGCAGAAGTGGGTGTGGAATGCGGGACCCAGGCCCCAACCACCACAGGGAGAAAAGCAGCAGCAGCAGCCCATTCAGGGCTTAAGTATTTAGTATTTATCACAAATCTGGCAGTTCTTTACTCTGCCCACAGTGGACAGCAAGTTCGCCACGTGCAATGTGTGCAATATGAAGATGAGCAGAGGTTGTAACCCTTGCAACTATGGCACCTCCAGCTTCATCACCCATCTGTCAAAAAAACACAAATGTGAGCATGAGGCGTTCAAGATGCTGAAGGAGGCCCTAGCAGTGGTCAGAGCACCATAACCCCCTCTGCACACTCCTGCCGACACTGCGGCCTGTTCAGGCAGCCAGTCCTCAATGGTCTCCTCTGCTCCCTCCTCGGCTTCCCGTTCAAGCCAAAAATGCTACCAGACCCTGCTGAGCGAGTCCTTTGTGGTCAGGTTTCCGCCTCCCAGCAGCCGTCGCATCCGCCAGCTGAATGGCTTACTTGCACAGGCCATGTCCTACCAGCTCCTACTGTACTCGTTTGTGCAGGAGGGGAGCCAGATGCGTGCGCTCCTGCAGTGCGCAGCACCGGATTGGCCAATACCCAGCCGGCACGACTTTTCACGCATGGCCATCCCAGCACTGCACCGCTTTGCGAAGGCCAACGTGGAACTTGGCCTGGATCATGTGGTGGGTGAGCGGGTCCATGTCACCATGGACTCGTGGAGCAGCCGGTTTGGGACAGGCCACTATCTGTCATTCACCGCGCATTGGGTCAGTTTGGTGGAAGGGGGTGAGGAGGGGACAGCAGCATCGAGCACAGCAGCAGCATCAAACCAGTGGGTGGTACCACCCCGCAGCAGGGTCAGGGGAAGTGCAGCAGGTTCCAGCTCTGATCCGGTTCCATCCTCCAGCAAACCCGCTGCCAAACACCCCCGCCCCAGCAGCAGCGTGAAGGCCCACCACTGCTAAGCGCTGCTGGAGATGGTCAGCTTGGGGAAAAACAGTTTGACAGCAGCCAACGTGCTTCGCTACCTGAGGGAGCAGGAGAGGAGTTGGCTGACTCCCAGAGGCCTGAAAGTCGGAGAGGTGGTGTCCGACAATGGGGCCAACCTGGTGGCTGCCATCCACCGGGGATACCTCACCCACATACCCTGTCTGGCCCACGTCCTAAACGTTGGTGGTGCAGAAATTCCTGCGCACCTACCAGGGGATGGACACTCCCCCGGGAGCGGCAAGGCGAACCGTCGGTCATTTTCACTGCTCGGGTGGTGCCACAGCGTCCCTGGAAGCCGTGCAGCTGAAACTGAACCTCCCACGGCACCGGCCCATTATTGATGTTGCAACACGATGCAACTCCACCCTGGCCATATTGGAGTGTCTGGTTGAACAGAGGCAGGCTGTCAACCAGTACCTGGCCAATGCCACCGTGTCTGCCACCTTGTCCGGTACCAGCACCACCCACCTCCTGCCTCTCATCCCCAGTGCTGATTGGGGAAAAATGCAGCAGGTGTGCTTGTTGCTGGCTCCCTCCCTGGAGGCCACCAACATTGTCAGCCGGGACCGTGGGTCAGTGTGTGAGTGGGTGCCCCTGGTTTGCATGCTAGGCAGGGCCCTCTATGCTCTCCTGGAAGTGGGAGAGACAGCCTTGATCCAGCAGGAGCAGCAGCCACCTGCACAGTCCACCGCTGTGCGGCAGGAGGAGAAGGTTGAGGAGGACTTGAAGTTTGAGGAGTTGGAGGTCCCTGACCTTGAAGATGAGGGGGCACAGACGAGTGCAGCTGCAGTGGTGCGGGGGTGGAGAGAGCAGGAGGAAGCTCAGGAGTCAGAGGAGGAGGACAGCACTGTCAGCTCTGCGGGTGCTGATGATGTGTCAGCAGAGATGGTGTCCCTCTTCCCCATGACAGCGCACATACTGCAGTGCCTGCACAGTGACCCAAGGGTGAAACAGATGCGTGCTCGGGAGGACATCTGGATCACCCTGATGCTAGACCCACGGCTGAAGGGGAATCTGGGTGCTGCCTGTAGGAGGAGACTCTGTGCACCGAATGAGGGAGTTGCGGCGGAATCTGTTTCAGCGCTTGGAGGAAGCCTTCCCCCAGCCTCCCACCCCCCCTGCTGTCACAGTCCAGCCAGCAAAGCAGCAGGTGCCTGCATCCAGCAGCAGCAGGCACCCAACAAACCTGCTGTCTCTGACAAAGGCGCTCTATGCCACACCAGTACAGCTGCCTACAGAGGAGGTGCCTGCAGCAGCATCCAGATCTCAAAGCCAGAACCAGCACCTGACCCGGATGGTGGCAGACTACATGGGGTCCTACTTTTGGCTTGACACCGACACCCCTGTGGACCCCTTGGATTACTGGGTCAAGCACCTGGATATTTGGAGCGAGCTGGCGCCATACACCCTGGAAGTGCTGTCTTGCCTGCCTTCCAGCGTGCTGTCCGAGAGATGCTTTAGTGCGGCCGGTGGTGTGGTCACCGAGAAACGCTCTGGTCTGTCCACCCAGTCTGTGGGCAGACTGACGTTTCTCAAAATAAACCCGGCTTGGGTGGTTGGTGAATTCCTGGCCCCTGTTGTTGGCAAGAGGGGGACATGAAGTGGCTGGGAATCACTATGCATGCCTTACCACTCTTTACCACTACAACCTCCTGGCTCCGTCTTGACTAATAAGCCTGGTTAAAAAAAAAATTACAGCCATGGTACCAACACTAGGTGCCATGGTGATTATCTAAACATAATTGCTGTGTAGTTTTTTGGAGGTGTCTGGGCTAATAACTGTGCTGTCTGAGTTGTGGGGAGGCCCCAACTGCAGCAGTACGACCGCTTCCTGGAACCTCTCCTTTTTAATGTTTTACCTGTGCTGTGGTACCAGCACTAGGTGCCATGGTGAACTTTCTAAACACAGTTGCTGTGTAATTTTTTGGAGGTGTCTGGGCTGAAAACTATGATGTCCCAGTTGTGCAGTTGGACATTGGACACGATGTGGGCTGCACAACCGCAGCAAATAGCAAGTTTTGTTCGCTTCAAGTCTCTTTAAGGGAAAACATACTGAAATTACTTCAAATAAGCGAGGTTAAAAAAAAATTCAGCTATGAAAGTACAATAATATCCCAAAGTATCTTTATTATTATTATTATTATTAATTTATATAGCGCCAGCATCTTCCGTGATGCTGTACAAAAGCATACAGGGTATAACAATACAAAGGTATTAGACCACTGTATCAGACAAGGCCTATATTACGCAATACATAATGATTTGTTTTCAAATAATGAAAAAAATATCAATGCATCAATAGTAATAATGGGCTTGAGTCACTAAACCGTGATAACTCATACTACGGCCGCGCTTGCGTTTTTGCGTGCATTTTTGTGCACAAAAATTTGCAATTGTGCACGGAAATTCATGGGATTAAGGCCTGGAACCCACTAGGGGAGCTTTTTTGAGCGCTTTGTGATTTGAAAAGCTCTTGCTAATGTAATGCTATGGGTGAACCCACTAGAGGGATGTGATTTTATAAAAATCCCCCATATCATTACATTAGCAAGAGCTTTTTCAAATCACTAGTGATTAGAAAAGGCTGCTAGTGGGTTTGAGCCCTGAGGGTTTTCTAAGAGATGCTATACAAGACTTCATAGCACAGAATACTCTAATTTATTAGCATCCACATGGGCTTACTAAGGACAAATCTTGTTTAACTAATCAGCTTTTATAAGGTGGTGAATGTTAATGTGGATATTGGGAGTGCTGTAGACGTGATATACTTGGACTTTACAAAAGCGTTTGATACTGTCCGCACAACAGTCTGGTGTTGAAGTTGAGGATGTCCGGGGAAGAATCTGTGTGCATGGATAAGGAACTGGCTAATGGAAAGAAAGCAAAGAGTTGTATTTAGCCATATTCAAAATGGTTGACTGTTATCAATGGGGTACCATAGCAGGGGTCAGTACTGGGTCCAGTACACTTCAGTTTATTTATTAATAACCTATTAATAACACCTTTATTAATAACCTATTAGATGAAATAGAAAGAAATGTTGCTACTTTGCAGATGATAAATAGAATACAGAAAGGTACAGCAAACTTGGAGTGGGGCTTAGGAGTACTGGTTGACAAGTTACCGTATTTTTCAGAATATAAGATGCTCTGGAGCATAAGACGCAGCTACATTTAGAGGTCAAACATCAGGGGAAAAAATGTATACGGTATATATACTAAACCTGGTGCACCCATGTTCCAGGAGTGTCTTGTACATGTTCTCCCCCATTGTCCTCCTGTGTCCACGATGAGTCCCTTCCTGTCTTCATGTGTGTGTCATCCCTTCCTGCCACCCTGTGTGGTCCTCCTGCCTCATGTGTCCCCTCCTGTCCTGTGTGTGTGTGTCTTCCAGACCCCCATGTGGTCCTCCAGTCCCCTTGTGTCCACTCCTGTCCCCCTGTGTGTGTGTGTCTCTGTCTGTATCCCCTTCTGCCCCCTTTGTGTGTGTTTCTGTGTCCCCTTTACCCCCCCCCCTGTGGTCCTCCAGTCCCTGTGTCCCTTCCTGTCCTCCTGTGTGTATCTGTGCCCCCTCCTGTGCGTGTCCATGTGCCTCTCCTGCCCCCCCCCCCCTGTGGTCCTCCACTCCAGTCCCCATCCTGTCCTTTGTCCATGTCCCCCCCCTCCATGTCTCCACTCCCCCTTTGTAACAATTACGGCAGAGCAACTCACCTTCCTATGGATTCCAGTGCTGTGTGGTCCTCCGCCTCCAGCATGTCAGCGCTACACCTGTAAAAGAAAACTTAGTGGTAGAGTGGCTCACCTACCCAGCGGCGACGATCTGCAGACTCGTACGGCTTCCCCTAGTGACTGCTCCTGTTATTGACTCATTGAGTTATGGGGAATGACTCATTGAATCATTAACAGGAGCCGATACTAGGGGGAGCAGCGCGGCTTCCTCATGAGTAATGAGTAATGCGTAATGATTCAATGAGTCATGGAAATGACTCATTGAATCATTAACAGGCTCCTGTTAATGATTCAATGAGTCATTTCCCATGACTCAATGAGTCATTAACAGGAGCAGTCACTAGGGGAAGCCGCGTGAGTCTGCAGATCATCGCCGCTGGGTAGGTGAGCCGCTCTACCGCTAACTTTTCTTTTACAGGTGTAGCGCTGACATGCTGGAGGTGGAGGACCACCCAGCGCTGGAATCCATAGGAAGGTGAGTTGCTCTGCCGTAATTTCTGCCAAGGGGTAGCGGAGGCATGCTGGGGGCAGGCGGACCACACAGGGGACAAGGCAGGGAGTCCCCGGCAATGCGGCGGATCGGCGGTTCGTATTGGCGGGCATTCTGAAGTTGGGGATTCCCTGTCTTTAGAATATAAGATGCGGGAACTTTTTCTCCCCATTTTTGGGGGAGAAAAAGTGCATCTTATATTCCAAAAATTATGGTAAATAATTGTAAATCAATGCCAAGTCGCTGCAGCTGAAGCAAATACAATTTTGGGATGCATTAAGGAAGGAAAATAAAAACTCAGGATGCTAAGCACAATACTGTTCCTATTTTGCTCTTTCATGAGGCCACATCTGGAATATGGAATGCAGTTCTGGGCACCACATTACAGTAGGGACATTGCAGTTTTTTAAATGGTGCAGAGATGAGCCATAAAATTGATCATTGGATGGAAGGTCTCACTTATCAGGAAAGTTTAGATAAACTAAGCTTATTTAGCCTGAATTAGGGACTTCTTAGAGGAGATCCAATTAACATATAATATACCAGAGGGCAATATAAAAGTTTGGCAGATAAGCTTTTAGGGCCCATTTCCACTTGTGCAGTGCGAATCGTCGTGAAAAAAAAATTGGAAGGGGATGCAAATTTTGTATGCGTTTGTATGCAAATTTTCATGCGAATTCGCATGAATGATGCTGTATGCGAATTTAACCATGGCAGTGCCTGTATGCTTTTCAATTGCTTCCATGCGAATTCGCATACACCCGCATAGCAGTATGCGGTATGCGAATTCTGATGGCTCTGCCATGCAAATTTTTGACGCAGACGAAAACACTCAGAAATCCTGACAAGTGGAAACAGTCCCATCCACTTGTATTGGCTATGCGAATTTGCATGCGGCAAACGCATGCAAATTCGCGATAGTGGAAATGGGCCCTTAGTCCCTAGGCTTAGGCAAAGCACAAGGGGATATGACCTGCTTATGGAGGAAAACATTTTTTGCCATTTATTCAGGAGGGGGTTCTTTACAGTATGAGTGGCTAAAATGTGGAATATATCATCACAGTAAAGAGTTATGGTAAATTCCATGACTACATTTAAAGGGGGCTTGGAAGTTTTCCTTGTATTGTAGGACATCCATTGCTATACTTACTACGTAATTCCAAATCAGAATCAGAATCAGAATCATGTTTATTTCGCCAAGTACAACAGGGGGTTGTACCCGGAATTATTTTTGGCTCAAACAGGGTCGGAGATGGTTCAACACATGCATGCAATCCAACATATACAGTCAGGTACAGTAGTACAAAGTAGCATAAACCTATATATACAGCACATAACTATAATGAAGGACGCGTGGGGAAGTCTGGAGAGCTGTGTGAGGGGAGCAGCCGGTGGCCATCTGCCGGTGGCACTCGCTCAGCTCCGCAGCAGCTTCAGACGCCCCGCAGTGTGTCCTGGAAAGAGTGGACAGCGAAAGAGAGAGAGAGAAAGAGAAGGGATAGCCAAAGAGAGACTGAGAGAAGAAAGATAAAGAACCAGTGCAAGAGGAGAGAGACAGAGGCAGAGTCCCCCCCCCCCCCCCCCCCAGGGCTGCAGGCTAGAAAGCACCCCAGGGTCCGACAATCAGTCCGAACAGTGTCCATCCCTGTGGAAAGTCGCCAGGTGGAAAAACCCGGCATTGTTGGTCCAGGGGTTCTATATGATTGCAATCAAGAGTCAAGGAATTGTTTTCCTTTTAGGGCTCATTGGTCCAAGCCTTCCTTTGGATCAACTAGGATATGTAAGGGTACAAGTAGTGAAGAGAGAGCACATTCCCAAAGCTAAAGCATTCTAGAATGCTGCTACATACATAAGTCTATGAATCGATTCAGAAATAGAAACCGCTGAAGCGCACATCCACATTGCTTAAAAAAACACCTGTATTGTTTTGCTGTTGACAACCAACCATATGGGATAGACGGAGATGAGTGCAGAGAGATCGACCGCTGTTTTGCGCTATCAAGTAATGCTTTGTCAGTGTAGCCTCTAAATAACAATTAGGTAGTGTATAGCCCACAACTTCAATTAGTTGGAGAGTCCTCCCATACATAATTAGGCAATGTGACCCCATCATTGGTGTTCAGCAGTCAATGTAAATAAAAATGAGACACATTATTCACCTTCCAGCTCACTTTTGATCACCTGCAGTGATCTTGCTATATGCCAGGCCAACCATTTTATACTGCCAGTGTCAGGTAATGAGGCACACGACCTATCACTCTGCATTTCCAAACTTTGTAGATATGTAGGGTAACTAGGAGGATCACTCCTGCCTGCATAGGAGGCAGGACTATTTACTACAATGGGAAAATGGGGGCAGCAGTGGCGTACCTAGGGCATTCGACACCCGGTGCTGGGTATTGAGACACCCCCCCCCACCCACCATAAAAAAACACAAAAAAGTGACTGTGTAGGCCAGGTGTAGGCTCCCCCCCCCTAAAGTTGGCCTCAATATAGGTAGCTAACAAAAAGTGGGTGTGGTTATAACCCACAGCGAAAAATGGGCGTGACCCTGACCAGATGAGGGCAGAGCTAACTCATTTAAAGTGAACCTGGGATGAGAGTGATATGGAGGCTACCATATTTATTTCCTTTTAAACAAAAGGCTGCCCTGCTGATCTATTTGGCTGCAGTAGTGAACTGAATTACACCAGAAACAAGCATGCAGCTAATCTTGTCAGTTCTGGCAAGATTGTCAGAAACCCTTGACCTGCTGCATGCTTGTTCAGGGTCTATGATTGAAAGAATTAGAGGCAGAGGACCAGCACGGCAGCCAGGCAACTGGTATTGCTTAAAAGGAGATAAATATGGCAGCCTCAATATTATTCTCACCTCGAGTTCCCTTTAAAAGTGCAACGCAAAGACAGTGGACTCAAGTTTTGGTGACCCTTTCCCCAGAAAATTCACATTATTGTGCAGGTTTTCTCAAGAAAATACACATAAAGTGAGCAGATTTGCCCAGAAATTAAGTTCAATCATGTTGGCAGATTTGCCCAGAAAATACGTGCAATCATGTCGGCAGATTTGCCCAGAAAATACATGCAATCATGTTGGCAGATTTGCCCAGAAAAGACATGCAATCATGTCGGCAGATTTGCCCAGAAAAGACATGCAATCATGTGGAAGATTTGACCAGAAGAAACCTGCAATCATGTGGAAGATTTGACCAGAAAATACATGCAATCATGTGGAAGATTTGAAAAGAAAATACATGAAATCATGTGGCAGACCTGGCCAGAAAACACTTCAATCATGTAGCAGACCTGGCCAGAAAATACATGCAATCATGTCGGCAGATTTGACCAGAAAAGACATGCAATCATGTGGAAGATTTGACCAGAAAATACATGCAATCATGTGGAAGATTTGACCAGAAAATACATGCAATCATGTCGGCAGATTTGACCAGAAAAGACATGCAGTCATGTAGAAGATTTGACCAGAAAATACATGCAATCATGTGGAAGATTTGACCAGAAAATACATGCAATCATGTGGCCGACCTGGCCAGAAAACACTTCAATCATGTAGCAGACCTGGAACGAACAGTCGATACACCTGCTAACACAAATAAAAAGAAAATGTACTCACCTAAGGCAGCAGCAGACCTCCTGTCCCGGCCTCTGTCCGGCACGCAGCTCCCACGATCCTCTGCAGCCAGCCAGTAACTGAAACTCCCATGCTGAGAGCAGGGCTACGGGAAAATGGCGCCCGAAGCCCTGCACTGCAGACTCAAAGTCTCCAGAGCAGGGCTTCAGATGCCATTTTACTGTAGCCCTGATCTGCCGCTGTCGGAGCTGCGGGCTGCTGCCGCCAGTGAACTGACACGGCGTCTATTAGACGCTGAAAGTCAATTCACGCTGGGGGGTGCTTGGAAAATGATATGGGGTGCTTCAGGACCCAAAGCACCCCCCTGGCGCCGCCACTGCCCCAGTATAGCTAGTATAGTTGCCCTTAGTGTAGGTAATATAGTTGTCTCCAGTGTAGCTAGTATAGTGCCCCCCCAGTGTAGCTAGTATAGTGGCCCCCAGTGTAGCTAGTATAGTGGCTCCACCAGTGTAGCTAGTATAGTGCCCCCCCCCCCAGTGAAGCTAGTATAGTGGCCCCCCAGTGTAGCTAGTATAGTGCCCCCCCCAGTGTAGCTAGTATAGTGGCCCCCCAGTGTAGCTAGTATAATGCTCCCCCAGTATAGCTAGAAGGAGGGGTGACAGGGATAGCGGCGGGGAGGGGGGACATATCCCCCCTCCCTCACCTGGGTCCCCTCCTTCTGCCTCTCTTCCCCTCCAAAATGCAGCCAGCGGGGGCAGCGGGCACCAAACAGGCAGGGCGGACAGGCGGAGAATACACTCTGCACTTCCGCGTTCCAGCTGCTGGAACGCTGCGTCGCCGTCATGTGCCTCTTCTGCGCCTCCAATACCATGACCAGCCCCTCCCCGCCGCTATCCCTGTCAGTCACCCCACCTTCTAGCGTTGCTCTTCCCCTCCTGCTCTGCAATGTGGGGTTGTGGCGACACCCCCCTGGCTGTCAGTCACCCGGGGCGCCACGCACCCCTTTGCCCAATTGTAGGAACGTCACTGGAAGGCAGCATTCAAAGTATTCAAGGCAAGGATCCCAAACACTTTGACCTATTGACACCACTGTCCACAATGCATAACCTGTTGGGTTAATATGCTGGATAGCAGATAAATGTGTGGAAACCTAGTGCTGGAGGTACCCTGATGTGAAGAGATGTTTCCAAAAAGTACCTTCTAGAAAGTCAAATCTGGGTTGCTCGTAAACTACGCCAGCGCGAATCTACGCGTCGTAGTCCGCAACTACGCATCGTAGTTCATAGACGAAGTTTAAAAACTTTGCGTATGTATTCCTGCGTAGTCGTAGACCCGCTGTGCGAAGCTTCGCCCGCTACGCGTAGTTGACGTATGTATTGCGAAGTCAACTATGCATGCTGTAACTGCATCATTGCGCTTGCGCAGAAATACTATTGCCCTTCTATACGTATACAATTCCACATTAAAAGGTGGAATGTACGCTTATATTAGTTCACTCATGTGCATAGTTAGCGGATTATTGCGGAAAATTTTCCGCATAAGGGCATAAGCGTCTGCATCAACCACGCTTCGCACTACGCGAAGCTTCCATATTTTAACACGTAGTCTACGAAATGCAAATGTAGTGAAGTTTCTGATTTCGTAGCTGTAGTTTGCGAAGCGTAATTGTGGAAAATTACGCGTAATTCCAGCGTAGCCAAGTTTGCTGACTATGACCATCCCTAAGTAAAATCACAGGAGCCTTGAGATGCAAGCACAGTGTATTATTACAGTGACAACATGTAAAAGATAAGGAAGTAGAAGGAGTATTCCCAAACCCAGGTTGCTAAGAAAGCAATCACTAAGCTTGCATGTGGGAAATGGCTGTCCTCACTCAGGTCAACTCAGCCCTACCCTCCAGGAGGAACTCAATGTATAATAGGGTAAAAGGCAAGTATTTGCTTGCCTCTAATGTGGTCAGAGTACATTTGAAATCGGCGCCGGTAGACTTGGGCGAAGGATACAGCGGTATATGGCTGATCCTGCTTCTGCACAAGTCCGGGCCGTTTTAATTACTATTCCCCCTCCAGGCTGCCATGGACAGTGGGGAAATGAAATAATTCGGCTTCCAGCGATTGCTGGAGGCCGAATTATTGTGGTTTTTAAGCAGCTTGGGCTCCGACTTCTGACGGAGCCGACATTACTCACTGAGCGCCGCTATAGACTGATTCCCATTACAGTCTATGATGGCGCTGGCTGCGCCCAAATCTAGCAGCGCTGAAAAGCACTGCTCCGATGTGGTCACGCCTGACAATCACCACTTATTATTTTCAGCAGGAATTGCATTTTGTGAGTGTTGCTTGCAAATTTTCACCAAAGGCATTTACGCAATGAAAATGCCATTTTCGTTTTCAAGATCTTTTCGCGAAAATATGCTTAAATTTTCGCATTTTCACTTTTGAGCTTTTTATGTAATTTCGCTAAAATTTTTGCATTTTCGCCTAATGGCTGCTGACTTTTGCGATTAATAGCAAAGCTTAGCTAGAATAACAAAATTTGCAAGGTATGTTAAAGTGAACAGAGGGTATAAGAGTAAAAAAGATTTTCACAAAGACCTTATAGTTAGAGATGCAAACTTATTTGTGCGAACTTCGGTGGTTCGTGCTCGCGGTGGACCGCGAACTATATGCGAGTTCGACCCACCCCCTATACTACTATACTATAACATCATTAGGGTCAACTTTGACCCTCTACATCACAGTCAGCAGACACATGGTAGCCAATCAGGCTACACTCCCTCCTGGAGCCCCCCTTATAAAACACAGGCAGCGTCAGCCTTTTCACTCACTCGTGTGGCTGCAGTAATTAGAGATAGAGAAGGGAGAGAACCTGCTGAAATAGGGAAAGCTTAGTTAGGCTCTTGTGTTAGGCTTGTTAGCTTGCTCCTTGCTTTTACTTATTGCAAAAAAAAACCACTCCTCAACAGCTCTTTTGAGAGCTAATGTTGTTCTTGTGGTCTATTTTTTTTTGTGTATCCCACAGACACTTGTGTAGCATATACAGCCCTGTCAGTCAGTCGCAGCTGCTGGACCTTGGCCGCTTAGTAATTCCTACTGTGCCACTGCCAGGCCCAGCACATTCAGTGACTACCTGTATGTGTGACAGCTGCACATTTGTAATACCAATCCCTACATACTTGCTCAGTAGTGCACCTACCTACATAACCGCAAGCAGTGTTATATTATATACCAGTCACTCGCTGCACCTGTTCACGGTACCTGTGTGTGTGACAGCTGCACATTTGTAATATCAATCACTGCATACCTACCTGTTCAGTGCACCTACCTACGTGAGCGCACACAGTGTTATATACCACCAGTCACTGCACCTGTTCACGGTACCTGTGTGTGTGTGTGACAGCTGCACATTTGTAATACCAGTCACTGCAACCTGTTCACTGCACCTGTGTAACCACACATTGTTGTACCAGCAGTCACTGCAACCTGTTTACTGCACCTGTGTAACCACACGTTGTTGTACCAGCAGTCACTGCAACCTTTTCACTGCACCTGTGTAACTGTACATTGTATTATTCAAGCCAGTGCATACCTTTCACTTCATCCCCCCAATATGGACAAAACAAGAGGCAGAGCCAGAGGCAGTCCACCAGGCAGGTCTGTTCAAGGTCGTGCTGTTGTGATTTCTTGCAGCCCTCGACCAAAGTACAGTGTTCAGAAGAAGGCACATGCCATCAACCCCCAATATTGTCAGGAGGTAGTTGACTATTTAACACAGAACACCTCAGCTTCCGCACCTCCTACTCTGATTCTGGCACCCCACTTAACGTCGGCAGCCATCACCAAAGTGCCATCATCACAGGGCTCAGCGGTGTGGAAATTTGTTTGTGTGTCTGCCTCAGAGGCTCAATGCCATCTGTATTCTCTGCCACCAAAAATTGAGCCATGTAAAGACCCAGACCCACGTAGGGACAACTACCTTACGAAGGCACATGATTACAAAGCAAAAACTGCAATGGGATGACCACCTGAGGAAAAGCAGCACACTACAGTGGAAGATACCAAACCGCAATTATTTCTCAAAAAAGGCGATACCTAAACTGTACCGTGATGTTAAAGGCAAGTAGTGTCAACTCTGGCACACAGCGTTGGGTCAAAGGTCCATCTGACTACGGATGCCTGGTCTGCAAAGCACGGTCAGGCCTGCCCGAAGACTAAGTCCTCCCACACAGCATCTCTGTCTGCAGGCCGCTTGACTGCCTTCTCCGCCACCACCAACAGGGTCCAGGACTCCAGGCAGACTCTTGAATTTTTAAGGCCGCTGCTAGCATTGGCCGCTATAATAATTTTTCTCGTGAGTGTACATGCCTGCCTAATTTTTCTGGCTGCAGCTGTAACAACAAAACAAAAGGCATGTACATGTGTCAATTCCCCTTGGTGATCATTACCTTGCCGCGGTGAAGGGGCTTGCGTATCACAATGAAGCAATGAACGCCAGCTATATGAGTATCTCGGGGGGGCGGGGCACACCCAAGATAATAAGGTCGTTGCTTCATTGTGGACAGACCAAATTCAATCAGCTGGACATTGACTGTTGTTCTGTCATTGAGCTACCTCAGCCCGGCTACCATATGGGCTTGAAAACCGCCATGGCCTGCACTCTCGCCATGGTGCGCACCAGTCCAGCACGGCTATCACTACACAAACAGCTGTTTGTGGTGCGTTACACAGTGAGTTTGGTCTGTCAATGTGAAGCAGTACTATATTTACTCTCCCTGATTGATGTAAACACATGCAAGATGTTTTAAAGCACTTTAGGCCTCCAATTTAGCATGCAATGTAATTTCTGCCCTTAAAACGCTGCTGTGTGTCAAATCCAGATTTTTCCCCGGTACTTTTGGCGTGTATCCTACTCCGCCATGCAAAAACTCAGATGTTAGACCCCTTGAAACATCTTTTCCATCACTTTTGTGGCCAGCATAAATGTTTCTAGTTTTCAAAGTTCGCATCCCCATTGAAGTCTATTGCAAACTGAACTTTTTGCAGAAGTGTGCGTTCGAGGTTCGCGGACCGGATATTGGAGGTTCGAACCATCTCTACTCAGAGTTTTGGAGAAAATAGATTTTAAAATGATGAAAGTAAAATAGTATACATTTAAATGCGGTAAATGACAGATTGCGTATCAACATAACATTAATGCAAATTTACATATATCAGAAGAAAAAACAATGAATTTCATGATGTGGTCTCCAGGAGGTCAAGAACGCAGTTCAGTTCACGAACGCAAATTTGCCACAAATGTTCACGAACCATGCAAACTGCCATGGACTTTAATGGGCAAGGAAATTCTAAAACCTGGTCCTAGAGAGACTTTTTCTGGCAACAAAAGTGATGGAAAGTTGTTTAAAGGGGCCTAACACCTGGACTGTAGAGTTGGGCCGAACCTCCGATTTTAGGTTCGCGAACCGGGTTCGCGAACGTCCGCGGAAGGTTCGGTTCGCGGAAAAGTTCGCGAACCGCAATAGACTTCAATGGGGATGCGAACTTTGAAAAAAAAAAATTATGCTGGCCACAAAAGTGATGGAAAAGATGTTTCAAGGGGTCTAACACCTGGAGGGGGGCATGGCGGAGTGGGATACACGCCAAAAGTCCCCGGAAAAATCTGGATTTGACGCAAAGCAGCGTTTTAAGGGCAGAAATCACATTGAATGCTAAATGACAGGCCTAAAGTGCTTTAAAACATCTTGCATGTGTATACATCAATCAGGTAGTGTAATTAAGGTACTGCTTCACACTGACACACCAAACTCACCGTGTAACGCACCGCAAACAGCTGTTTGTGTAGTGACGGCCGTGCTGGACTGGACAGTGGCGGGTTCACTGAACACAACAGGTATGCAGTGGCGAGTTCACTGAACAGAACAGGTATACAGTGGCGGGTCCACTGAACAGAACAGGTATGCAGTGGCGGGTTCACTGAACACAACAGGTATGCAGTGGTGGGTTCACTGAACAGGTATGCAGTGGTGGGTTCACATAACAGGTATGCAGTGGTGGGTTCACAGTACAGGTATGCAGTGGCAGGTTCACTGAACAGGTATGCAGTGGTGGGTTCACTGAACAGGTATGCAGTGGTGGGTTCACTGAACAGGTATGCAGTGGTGGGTTCACAGTACAGGTATGCAGTGGTGGGTTCACAGAACAGGTATGCAGTGGCGGGTTCACTGAACAGGTATGCAGTGGTGGGTTCACAGTACAGGTATGCAGTGGTGGGTTCACAGAACAGGTATGCAGTGGCGGGTTCACAGAACAGGTATGCAGTGGCAGGTTCACTGAACACAACAGGTATGCAGTGGCGGGTTCACTGAACAGGTTTACAGTGGCGGGTCCACTGAACAGAACAGGTATGCAGTGGCGGGTTCACTGAACACACCAGGTATGCAGTGGTGGGTTCGCTGAACAGGTATGCAGTGGTGGGTTCACAGAACAGGTATGCAGTGGTGGGTTCACAGAACAGGTATGCAGTGGCAGGTTCACTGAACAGGTATGCAGTGGTGGGTTCACAGAACAGGTATGCAGTGGCAGGTTCACTGAACAGGTATGCAGTGGTGGGTTCACAGAACAGGTATGCAGTGGTGGGTTCACTGAACAGGTATGCAGTGGTGGGTTCACAGAACAGGTATGCAGTGGCAGGTTCACTGAACAGGTATGCAGTGGCGGGTTCACAGAACAGGTATGCAGTGGTGTGTTCACAGAACAGGTATGCAGTGGCAGGTTCACTGAACAGATATGCAGTGGTGGGTTCACTGAACAGGTATGCAGTGGTGGGTTCAATGAACAGGTATGCAGTGGTGGGTTCACAGTACAGGTATGCAGTGGTGGGTTCACAGAACAGGTATGCAGCCAGGAACAAGCTAAGCCTAACTAATCTTTCCCTATGAGAGACAGTCTGCACTCTGCAGCAGCTCGCCCTACTCTCACTAATGCAGGCACACGAGTGACCGTAATGGCCCACGCTGCCTGCCTTATATAAGGGGGGTGGGGCTCCAGGGGCTAGTGTAGCCTAATTGGCTACACCGGGCCTGTTGACTGTGAAGTAGAGGGTCAAAGTTGACCCTCCATGGTGCATTATGGGGCGAACTGAACTTTAGCAAACGTTCGCGTGTGGGACGCGAACGCGAACCACGGAAGTTCGCATGAAACCGTTCGCAGGCGAACCGTTCGGCCCAACTCTACTGGACTGTAACACCTGGAGGGGGATCCATGACCCAAAGTTGTGTTTTAATCTCTAAAGGGCAGAAATCACTTTACATTCCAAAATTTGTGGAATAAAGTGCTTTAAAACGTCCAGCATTGCCAGGGATCTTTATACAGCCATATTGCGGCTGTATAGGGATCCCTGGCCAAAGCTTTCACTTCTATAGAGTTTTCAGGGGTCCATACATGGCTATCACTAAAGCTCTTTGCGGTTGTTTGCAGTGCAGTAAATGTGGCGTTCCGTCTGTCAGTGTTAACCGGGTCTAACCCTTACACTACCTGATCGACCTGTACACACGCTGGATATTTTACAGCATTTTATTCCACAAATTTAGGAATGTAATGTGATTTCTGACCATTAGAGATTAAAACATGATTCTGGGTCAACTATGTTATTTTTGGTGGGACTTTTGCCATTGATCCTTCTCTGGTATGCCACGGTCCAGGTGTTAGGCCCCTTGAAACAACTTTTTCATTATCTGTCATTTACCGCATTTCAATGTATACTTTTTTCCTATTGTAAACTTAAAATTGATTTTCTCCAAAACTATAAGGTATTTTTGAAAACTTTTAATACTCTTGTACCCACTGTTCTCCTTAACATATCCTGCAAATTTGGTGATTCTAGCTGGTAAGGGGGCTGTGCTATTAACCACGAAAGTCGGCAGCTACTAGGCGAAAAAAAGGCTAAAATACTTGGGTGAATTTTCGCTTGTCGAAGTGAAAATTGTAGTTGCACGAAAAGAATATTAGCATTTTCACTAATCACTAACCAGCACTTCATGGGAAGTCAGCTTGTTGACAGTCTGCTTCTTTTAAACCTGAATTCAGCTCTTCCTCTATGTATGGCCTTAAGCACCAGATATTGGAATAGTAAAACAACTCTTTTGTGTTTGGTCTGGCACGGTTATTTAGTGTTTGTTTTTCAAGAGATGGCTGTAGGGCATGGGTGATTGGAGTAGGTTTAGCAGAAACTCCTTGAAGAAAGAAAGGAAGGAGCAGGGTTGCATCTTATGTAGTTGTTCTGATGGGGCCTGCAACTTTTGTCATGAAGCTTTGTTGCAAAACCATATCCAGTGCTGTTTACCTGACCTGTGCAATGTAAAGGGAGACACCATGCCTGCCCATGTCTGCTACTAGAAATGTCAATAGTAAAGTTTACTAAGACAAGATAAGAACCATGTGTTCAAGCAAGCACATGGCTAATGTTTCCCACCATGTGAACATGCAGTACAGGGGTAGCACACTGGGTAAAGCAGGATAGATCGGCATGTGCCAATGAGGGATGCAGTTGCCATCACATCAGTTGGTCTGTGAGCATCTGCTGAGGTTGGGATTCACACATTGGTTGTGTTAGCTAATAGGGGTAGTTTCTGTATGTCCTGAAAATAATGCAGGATAGACATTTGCTGCTGGAAAAAAGGTTTTCCGGGAACAAGGTGTTTTAAGAATAGGTAGAAGAGGTTGGCAAACTTTAAATTGTCAATCGCCAAAGAATACAGGTCTTGCTCTAAACCAATGCCTTGAACCCTCCTCGATGTTCAGGGTTGAGAGAGATCTGTGCCTGTTCTGATTCCTCCAGAGTCCCAACTCTGCTAGACCCTCTTTTCATCACAAACAGTGATGGCTGAACAGATTGCAACCTCCTGGCCATAGTGCCAAGATTTGTTATTAGGCAAGCCAAATTTCATTCTGATGCCACAGATGTGAAATGATGATGGACAAGCAATTTTCTCAGAGAGCCTTATAAAATGCTGCTTCCAAGTTTTTGAAGTTACAAGATGGGGTTAGCATGTCTTTATGGCCTCGGTCTGTGTCACTACTCCCTTCTTTCCACTACCTCCTCTGATGACCTACCAGGCGTTTCCATTTTGGGCATCCAGTTGCGTCCAGTAACCACGCCATCACCATTTCCTACCTCACTCCTGAAGTCAGGAAGTCAAAGCATATCGCAGTAAGTAGAACAGCTTGATCTGATTCAGCTTCTGCCTCAACACTGTCACCCTCAGCTACATTATGCTTATGGCACACTCTCTTCCACCTCCCCTCAGCTGAAAGTGTCACTTAAGGCAGCCAAACCCCCAGAGTTCCATCTCTTCCTCATTAGAGGAAATCACTTGGGAATTGTGAAAGAGATCTGTACTTATTACCATGATCTGTTGTTATGTGACCAAATAGGGCTGCTATAGTCTGGATATTGTGAAGTGCTGGGTGACAATATTCTAGAAAGTCTTCACATACCACTACAGGAGCTCCGGGAAGGATATGAATATGGCACTGAGGGATTATTACTTGCATTTATTTATTTAAAAAAAAAAAAAAAACCTTTTTCCACTGTAGTAGTCTTTTAAATATTTCTGAAAATATGAGAAATGGATTATAAGCTTTCTATATGTCTTTATTTTGGTTTTTGTTTAGTTAGCAATGCATCGATGAATAAGCAGATTAAGGGCAGTTAATTGACTAGCTTCACATGTTGTTCCTTGGAAAGATATAAAAAGTGTTTTGTTGGTGTGGTATTATTACAGCATCTAGATTTTCAAAGCTTGCCATTATGTAATTGTTTATGCAGGTCTCATGATCTTCTAATAGTTCAAGACAAGAATGTGGAACATCCGGTTTTCCTCGAATACACGTCTGGGAACATTTTTTACAATAGTTTAGCTTCTCCCTATAGAATCGTCTGATCCACAGAAGAGCTATTTCGAGTGACTATTGGTAATATCTTTCACTGAACACTGTATTCTAATGACAATTGTCTTGGTTTCTTGTTACTGAGGTTAAGCACTAATGTGAGTCTCAGATGTCTTACGTGAGCATTGCTTTCAATGAGGATGAGGGCATGGCATTTCATCATCACTGGTGTGGAAAAATTCTTGCTGCAAGCAGATCAAAAGTCAGTATGGGAACAGTAGCCTGTTTTTTTAAGGGACCACTATCATGAAAAATTGTAAAATGCATATTTATGCATTTCTCCCAAAGTAAAATGCAATAAATAACTTTTCTCCTATGTTGCGGTCACTAACAGTGGGCAGTAAGAATCTGACAGATCTAACAGGATTTGGACTAGTCCATCTCCTCATGGGGGGTTCTCAGTATTTCCTTTATTCTTTAGAAAAGCCCTGTATGGAAAGAATCTATAAAAGGATGCCGGCTGGCCTCCCTAATTGCTTTCATTCTATTTCGGCAGTTGTACTGAGCAACTGCAATTCAGTGAGCGCTTTTGAAAATAAAGAGAACCCTGAGTATCCCTCATGAGGACAAGGATTAGTCCAAAACCAGTGAGATCTGTCAGATTTTCAATACCAACTGTATTTGACAGCAACATAGGAAACAAGTAATTTATACTGCACTGGTGAGAGGTGTGGCGCACCTGAGGAAGGGCAAGGCCCGAAACATGTCTGTTTGCTCTAATACAATTTGAATTGCTGAGCCATTGGTGGGCTTTCTCCAAGTTTGTATTATCGCAATTGGTTTGCAGGGGTCTGGCACCGGTGGACTGGTCTAGAGCTACAGACCAGTGAGGTGTGGTATCTTTACCTATAATTTGTACTGCATTTTACAAATAGAACAAATAAACATTTTATAGATATGAATAATAAATGTAACATTTTTCACGATAGTGGTCCTTTAACTAGATAAGGACCGCAGTGATTGAGATCTACGCCCTGTATTGGTGGGCTCCTGGCTGGCAGGGCGTAGATCTCAATCACTGTCCGCAGCACGCATCCGCCGTTGCCACCGCTCCCTGCCAGAGATCGCTGGTCCTTAAATGGTTAAAGGGAACCTAAACTGAGAAGAATATGGATGTTTCCTTTTAAACAATACCAGTTGCCTGGCAGTCCTGCTGATGCCTTTGGCTGCAGTAGTGGCTGAATCACAGACCTGAAACAAGCATGCAGCTAATCCAGTCTGACTTCAGTCAGAGCACCTGATCTGCATGCTTGTTGGGCTGTGGCTAAAAGTATTAGAGACACAGGATCAGCAGGAGAGTCAGGCAACTGGTATTATTTTAAAAGGAAAAATCCATATCCTTCTCAGTTTAGGTTGCCTTTAAGTTATGTAATTAAGTAAAAGTGTATAGCCCTGTACGCAGTACTCAATTGCATTGCAGAATAATTCTGCATGTCAACTTACTGCCCATACAATTCTATGAGCCTGTTCACAGTATTGTGTTGTAACTGACAGCACTATACTAACTCTCTGCATGCAGGGTTTGTAATAAAGTCTATAGCCAGTCTCAATTGTAGTTCACACTCAATATAACACATTATAACGCGTGTGTTATGCAACTGACCACTGTGAACCTAGCCTAATAGGTTTAAATAAAATTAAGGACACCGCAATATTTTCTGAGGCTAAGTTCACATTGGTCAGTTGCATAATTCAAGCGTTATGAGTGTGAACTGCAATGGAGACTGGTTATAGACTTTATTCCAACTTGCTTCATGCAGAATTATTATTATTATTATTATTTATTGTATTTATAAAGCGCCAACATATTACGCAGCAATCATGTGATCTGTTACTGATAGAAGTTAGAAAATGATAGCAAAACATTACACATCAGGGGGGACAGCGGTGGTTTGGCGGATGCGGCCTCACAAGGTCGATTTTGGGTTGATTTCAGCATGAAATTGATCAGGAATCAGCCTGCAGTGTATGGGCAGTCGACAAATCTCTCTCTAATCAGATTCGATTAGAGAGAGATTTGTCCCTTAGTCGAATCTTCCGCTGTCCTCTGCTGGCTCCGGGCGCAGTTCTTTGTCCATACACACACCCCACATGGTTGCCGGCATAAGTGCGGTTACATGTGACGCCAAACACGCGCCCCTGTTCCTCCAGCAACCATGTGTCGTGCGTGTATGGACGAAGGACTGCGCCAGGAGCCAGCAGAGGATAAGTAGTAGCCACGGACAGGTAATGAATGAATAGTACACTGGGGTGCACATTACACATTAAGGATTACACCGTCAGGGGTTTTGTCGTGTTTGTCGCTCATCTCGATATTGCTCACCGCTACCGCTGTGCACCTGATCAACTCAGTTGGTCCTACATCTTGCAGAATATCCAACCGATTAAGGGGACCAATTTCGGCCCACATCAGGCATGCACTTGGCGGCCCCAGTTTTTTTTCATCCGATTCCGATTATAATAATTGAATTGGATGATTGACCAGCCCACAAGTCACCTGATGTATGGCCACCTTAAACCTCTGCTTCTTAATTAGCTGTAGAGAAAGTAGTTCCTTATCATTATGTTTGAATGAGTATTTGTGTGCAAGCGTGCCAAAGGTTAACTTAACTACAAATCATGGGACAGCCATCAAACATTTAAATAGGGTCATTATTCATTATAGCTAAAGGTTCTGGCATGCAATACAGTCTCTGTTCTCCTTTCTGAGTTTTCCTCCCGGCTTATCATTGTATCTTCATCTCCCACAGTCAGCACAAGTGAGATGTCAGAGGAATACTGACAAAATGTTGATGTAAGAAGAAGGAGTCCTCCAGGAATGCGATGTATGCAGGAGTAGATCCTTTTCTTAGAATGCTTATGTAAAGAATAAACAAAATGCTGAAAAATCCCCCATGAAGAGATGGACTAGTCCAAAACCTGTCAGATCTGTTGAATTTCTACTACCTAAGTGACAGTGACAACAATATAGAAGAAAAGTAATTCCTGGCTCATTTTACTCTGAAAGAAATGTACTTCTCATTTGTATGTGTTTACATGTATTTTAAATGTTACCATTTTCCGCAATACTGGGCCTTTAAAGTAAACCTGAGATGTGGAATCTGGTGCTTCCTCCAGCCCCCTTCAGGCTAATTGGTCCTTTGCTGTCCTCCTCTGCTGTCTGGAGCTTTCAGGAGGTGGCCCAGTAATTTCGCAAGTCGGGGCGCAGCCCAGCCGCACGTGTGTACCCCTTCATGCTCGAGTGTGGCGTGATGCGGGAGTGTGATGGGGAAGTACTCATGGCTGGACTGCGCCTGCCCCGACTGGTGCCGACTTGCAAGATTACTGGGCCACCTAGCGAATGATCCAGGTGGCGGAGGAGGACAGCATGGGACCAATCAGGCTGAAGGGGGCTGGAGAAAGCACCAGGTATGTATGAATCCATTTTTTATTCACATCTCAGGTACCCTTTAAGATAGAAATCTTTTTAGTGTAAAATGTTCATAGAATATACAGTATGTATTTTTTTTTTTTTTTGAAGTATAGTGATTACGCTAGCAGGCAGAATCATTGTATACTCAGCGATAGGGAGGTTTTTCATGGAGGACCATGACCACTTCATACAGAAGCTATGACTATGCTTTTCCTTTAGACAGTATGGCCCAGAGAGTAGCAAAACATATTGGCCTATATTCAATTAACGTTTTCTCCTGCTTTTTTTCTCCTTAAAGATCATTTCATGTCTTTAAAGGGACTCAGAGCTCAGGATACTAAAAAGATTTATACATACCTGCGGCTTCCTCCAGCCCCATAAGCTCCGATCGCTCCCATGTCGCTGTCTTCAGTCTTCTGCAGCTCCGATACCGGGTCCCCGCACTTCCCTCAGTCGCAGCCAGTCCACGCAGGAGAAATGCGCTCTTTGCATATCTGTCCAGCAGCTGCTGGAGAGATACGTAGAGGGCGCGCTTGTCATATGCCAGACTGGCGACGTGGGAACGATCTGAGCTTATGGGGCTGGAGGAAGCCGCAGGTATGTATAAATCTTTTTAGTTCCCTGAGCTCTGGTGCACTTTAAAATTTTTCAGGATGTGACAATTGAAAAAGTAACAAGAAACAGGTGAAAAAAAAATCTCTTAAAAAAAGTACTTCCTTTTATTTGGATTCATTTATAGTTTGTAAATGAAAGTGCTGTATGTATAAACTGGTGTGTTGGAATGTGTATTTAGCAACAACAGTCTATTTTGTGTATATTTATGCATTACCAGCTACAACCGAAAGGGTGTCAGTGTTAAAGTAGCAATGGCCTCTTATTACATCCTGCATCTGTAAATGAAGGTATGAAAGGCAATTCTTTGTATTTCTGTTGTGTGTTATCTAAGGGTGCTATTAGCCATGAGGCCTTAGAAATATCTGTTTCTTCTGCAGTCAACATTGCTGAACATCAAAAATCTAGATTATATAACAATCTTTCCATCAAGGTGACTCACAATCATTGTGGACATCTTACACAATTATATGCAATTACTTGTTATCGTGTGCTAAAGTCATGCAGAGAACACCTATTATATGTGCTTGTCACCTTAGGCTGACTGGAGAATGGGCCTGTATTTTCTTTTATATTGCATTACGTCTGCAATTTGTGGTGTGTGGGATTCTATTTCTGTCTGCAGCAATTAGTGAGACACACCTAAAGGGTGATGTTAATTGCAAGTGCTCAGTGAAGGATCTACTTGGTGGATAAGTGTGTTTAAGCTTCTAACAACAATAAAAAGTAGCACAAGTCATTTTAGATCTGCTGTGATGTACATATGCTGCACGAGATGACAGTGGATGGTGATGGCTCATAGTGCACTGTACGCAGAACAAGATATGGAAAGCAGATGAATTACTCACTCTAGAAAAGGGGGCCTGTAACCCAAGCACAGAAGAGGGGTATGGAGGGGCTCATGAATTATGGAAGGTGGGCTACTCTGCTGGCTAGTGTGCTACAAAGGAAATGGTGTGCAGGGCTGGATTTCTGGAAATGCCACAAAGGCCCGGGCCATTGGGGGCACCTGAACATGAAAGAGGGTTTGTTACATATGAAAGAGGAGGCTAGGAAATTGATGCCCAAAGGAGCTGTTCATGAAGGAGACAGACTGCAGTACGTGGATTTAACACATAGAGGAGGGGGCTGCATATGTAATAGGAGGGGGGCCATAACATACTTGGTCTAGGGGCACAAAAAGTGTAAATCCGGCCTTGATGGAGTGGATGTCATATGGAAAGGGAGAGTTGGATAGGCTCATCTAACAGTTAAGGAGCTAGAGTGTGACTATGTAGATGGGGGAGACTATGGCTGGGTTACATGACACCTGAAGTGAGAGGGATATGGAGGCTGCCATATTTATTCTCTTGTAAGCAATGCCAGTTGCCTTGCAACCTGCTTATCTTCCATACATCTGTAGTGTCTGAATGAAACACCTGAAGCAAGCATGCAGCTTCAGTCAGTAATATCTAATGTGCACGTTTGTTCAGGGTCTATGGATAAAAGTATAAGATTAGAAGCAGAGGATCAGCAGGATAGCTTGGCAATTTATATTGTTTAAAAGAAAGCAAAAATGACAGCTTCCATATCCCTCTAATTTCAGGTGCCCTTTAGGCTGGCTACATACTGCAGCTTGGTGGTGCGGTGACTGCACTGCACCGCCAAAAACAGTCATTTAGCATGCGGTAATCCCGTCCGACATCTGGCCAAGCAGGAATTGATGCTCACTTTCTGCTTGGCAATCGATGACTTGTGCGGAAGCTGATAACTGTGATCAGGTTTTTTAAAATTTACGTTTGTTACCATAGACTTACATGACTTCCGGTCTGACGCAGATCACCACAGTTCACCGCAAGAGCTGCGCAGTAACGTAGGTATTGAAGTGTGTTAGCACTTCTGGCGCAGCGTTACGCAACGTGGGGAGTGTGAACTCCCCCATAGACTGTGGTGGGGTGCACAAGGCCTCAGCGTGAAAGTGCCCTAAAACTTCAAAAAATAAAAATTTCAGTAGTGATAAGCTCTAGCGAAAACCAATATCAAATTGAAAATTCATTTTTTGGAGTGTCTGTAAAAAAGGAACCAAACTAATAAAAAAAAAACCTTTGCCTAAATTGCACTCACAGGCATTATAAAAAGAAAATATGACCTAGCTACTCCTCTACCATTGTTTAACATTTTTGATAAGTAGATTGCTGTATCAAACTCAGGTTACCACTAAAGTTTTAATTATCACTTTTTTAAAAAATTGACAGTTTTTTTTGTTTTTTGCATTTGTAGTTGTTATTCTCCACATAGTCACCCCCCAGATTTACACATTTTTCCCTATACCATTAATAAAGTATGGAGATTGCATCTGTTGCATCTGTAACCACTCTTCCACTTCAAAAATTACATTTTTCAGTTCTGGGAACAAGAAAAATCACTGCGAGATCAGGAGAACAAGGCGGATGCTGAAATATCTCAGAGCCACATTCCCTTGCTTTGACAACTGCAGCTAGGAGTTCTGGTTCACCATGAGCTTGCTGGGTAATCTGTAACTTGAGATGAGCTTGTGCATTGTCATCACACGCTGTGAGCCTCAGGGCCCTTTTCCACTAGCAGTCGCTAGCGTTCACGCTGAACGCTAGCGATTGCTGAATCGCAATTACCTGCGATTTCCCGACATTTGCGGCCGCGATTTTGCTATGCTATGCACTGCATAGCAAAATCGCGGCAAATATCGCTCCGCCGTGCGTTCGAGTTCCTGTAAAAAACGAATCGCGGTAGTGGAAATGACCTACCGCGATTCCTATGTTAAAAAGCAAACCGTAGCGATTGTAAAATCGCTAGCGGTTTGCGACTTTACGATTCGGCCAGCGCAAACGCGCTAGTGGAAAAGGGCCCTCAATTTTTTCCATCTCACACTTAAAGTGAACCGAGCAGCATTTTTAACACCCAGGGCATCTCAATAGTACATTAGAAATGCATTGCATGCTAACAATGAGGCTCATTATTTAAAAAAATCCATTCTACCTTTTCTTTTTACATTTAAATGTTTGTTAGAGGCTTTTATTGTCCTACTTCCATGGCAAAAAGAGCAGGCAGATAATAACTGCTGTAATTAGCAGTATCAATTAGCAAACAAAAGCTTTCATCAGAGGACACTGTACTTCATCTAGTTTAGAGAAGTCACACTTGATTACATTCACACCTTCCCCTGGATAAATAAGGGGATAGGGAAGAGGAGGGGGAAAACTGAAGCTCCTACAGTTATTAAAAGCCAGGGCAAACTGCAGAAAAAAAACTGCTTGGATCCCTTTAAGCTGAGTACCCATGGAAAGATTGGATCAGGGAACTCTATCGACAAAAGATCATTCCCCATTCCAACAGCACAAATGACAGGAAGTGAACAATTGTGAAAAGCCGCTCAAAATGAAACCGCTTGTTGCGGATCATCTGCTGTCTTTAGCCATTGTTGACAAATTTTAGTTAAACAATGACACACAAAACAAACGCTGATCAATCAAAATCTTACAAAAAGTCTTACTGTTAGTATGAACCTTTAGTACCTTCTGGCACAATTTGTAAAATAAAAAAAATTAAAAAAAACAATTTCCTAGTGGTTTTGGGTCACACCGAGCTGCTTGGTTACTCTACAAATAAAGGATACAATGAGCTGATTATTTTGACATCATGGCACTGCCATAATTTCATCTTCATCAATCTTCTAGTTTCTATAAGAAACTTTCCATATGTCTCCATGGCAGCACGATCGGGTTAAGTCCCGCCCACTTCACCCCATAGGACCATCCTTGTATAAATTAAGCTCCCAAGCTCGCCCCCCTAGTCTTTTTTTCGTCCTCACCTCACCCCAGGGACCGGTGCACTACTATGTTCGAAGAGGATCCTAAATTGCTTCCTGCCGTCTCCGCACAGGTTCAGCCTCTCCTGTGTGATGCCCCCGCTATAGCAACTAAATGACGCTCTTTGGGGAAGATCCACTGCTGGCCGTGGAATAAGGTGGGCGTTTTCTAGCTGAAACAATGTTTCATGTGGCCAGTACCTTTCCTGTGCAGCAGCTGCTAAATGCGGCTATCGGCGAGCTCCAGTCTGCCTTTCTTCTTTCTTTCTTTCTTCCCTTCCACATGTAATGGCGCCGGACGCCGTCGTGCGTTCCACCAGCGCTCTGGCTTGGTATCTCTTCCGGAAGCGTCTCTTCCGGTTTGTCATTTCCGCCTAGCGTCCGGAGGCGCAGATTGGTTCCTCCGCGCTGTAGGAAGCTCGCTTTGCCTCTACCCCGCCCCCTCTTTCCGATTGGCTCTCGGAATAGGGGAGGGCTATTTAAAGCGTGGTGAGCGAGCAAACAGTGGCTACGAGCTGACAGATCAGCGGCACGGTCGGTGCTGCTGCAGGTTGGGAGCCCATTCATATTAGTCTCAAAGGTTGGTGCTTCTCTTTCCCCTCAAATATATATATTACAACGGTTGGGGGGCGCAGTATACCTACTTATTCTTATCTATATATCTTTACAGCGGTTGCTGTATATATGGAGCAGGAAGAGCCGAATGATGACCAGGGTCAGGATGTTAGGTAGGAAGCAATATGCTAAGGTAGGCTTTTTCTTTTTTTCCTTCTAGCAAAAGAGTGCTGGCTGACAGACTGTTTTATGTCTTGCAGCCCTCTGGACAATCAAAGCGGAGAAGAAGATCGGCCAAGTCGTCCTCAAGCTAATAAAGAGAATGCAGATCGACAAACTCCCAAAAGATCGTCTAAAAGACGTTCACCTTCTGAGAGGAGATCCCGTTCTCGATCAAGATCTCGTTCAAGGAGACGATCACGATCTAAGAGACGTAACAGATCTAAATCACCGAGAAGACATCGTTCAACCTCATATCACTCTTCAAGAAGGAGATGCTGGGCCTGTAATAAATACGCAATACCAGGCAAACGTGTATGCAATGATTGCTTCCATGATATGGCGAGAGAATCTGATCGATCATTGGACGTTTCTTCTATGATTAAACAAGCAGTACAAGAGACAATGAACGAATATATATCATCCTTACCCTCACACTCAGCGGATCAACATAGGGACAATGACCCTCAACCCGGCCCATCAGGACTTGATGATTCGGAGATAGATCAGCCCGGGGGTTTTGATTTTGCCCTTGTACAGCCATACGTATCAGCAGTGAGAGAAGCCATGGAATGGCAGGAAGAACAAGTGCCGGAAGGATCCGCGGGCCAGAAAGAATATTATACACATTTAAAGAAAACGTCAAAAAATTTTCCATTAATTAATCAAATTAAGGAGGTGATGATGGACGAGTGGAGAAAAATAGACAAGAAGCCAGCCCTGACTAATAGGTTTAACAAGCTATACCCACTGGGAGAAGATATTATGGGATGCCTGGACAATCCTCCTAAAGTAGACGCTTCAGTGATCGGTCTGGCGCGACATATTACATTACCTAGAGAAGATGCAATCTCCTTTAAAGAACCACTCGACAAAAAGATGGATGCTGAACTTAAAAGATCTTACACAGCCTCGGGATCGGCATGTAAGCCGGCCATTGCGCTCACCTCAGTGGCAGAAGCTATGAAGGCATGGATCAATAATATTGAAGAAGCTTTACAGTCCGGAGCGGAGAAAGAGGATATCATCGCCGCATTAGATGATTTAAAGCTAACTTCGGACTTTGTAGGTGAAGCGGCGGTGGATATATTACGCTGCTCGTCACGTTCCATGCTTCACACGGTCATCTCTAAAAGGGCACTATGGCTAAAGGGGTGGTCTGCGGATCAGGTCTCGAAGCAAGATTGGTGCAAAATACCCTACGATGGCAAAAACTTGTTCGGCCAAGAAATGGACGACGCAATCCGCCGAGTGACGGGAGGTAAATCAGGGATGATCCCTCAGGACCGAAAGAACAGACGACCACCTTATACTCCGAGACCAAACTTCAACCAGAATAGATACAGATCTTCCACATCTTATAAACCAGGCCGCGAATTCAGGCGCAATTGGCAAAGCTCTCATTCCTCACTACAGAGAATCACGAGACAGAAAAGATCGAATCCAGCCCCCTCTCAACAGAAGCCCTTTTGATGGTCAGCCCGCCCAGACAGGACCGGTGGGCGGAAGACTTCAGTCTTTCAAGAATGTCTGGGCGGAGAACATCAGCGACCCATGGGTTGTCCAGACAGTATCTCTAGGACATCGATGGAAATTTACCAAAAGGCCAGAAAAGATCTTCAGACCAACAAAGATCCCATCATCTATGGAAAAGAGGAAGATTCTTCTTCATTACATAGAGGATCTACTACAGAAAGGAGCGGTGGTGGAAGTTCCCAGTCAAGAGAGAGGGACGGGAGTATACTCCCCGTTATTCTTTGTTACGAAAAAATCAGGCGAACTACGGCCCGTGATGGACCTGAGGGAGTTGAACTCACACATTGCTCTGAAACATTTCAAGATGGAGACTATTCAAACTATAACGAAAGTGATCATGCAAGGAGATTGGGCACTCTCCGTAGACCTCGAGGATGCCTACCTTCACGTGATGATCCACCCGAAGTATCAGAAGTATTTGAGATTTTCAATCGCAGATCAGCACTTCCAATTTCGGGCCCTGCCGTTCGGAATCTGTACGGCACCAAGGGTATTCTCAAAGATTCTGTTGTCCCTGGTCGAGAAGTTAAGAGTCAATGGACTCAGACTATTTCATTATCTCGACGATCTGCTACTGTTGGAGCAAGACAGACAGGTACTGCTGGCACACAGACAGATCCTTCTCGAATGTTTAGAGAAATTTGGATGGAAAGTGAACGTAAAGAAAAGTCAACTAACACCGTCACGAGACTTTATATTTCTGGGGGCACGTCTACAGACAGTATCATATACAATTTGCCTACCGCTGGAGAAGCGGAAAAAGATAAGGAATATAATGCAGAATGCAATATGCACAACTATCATGACAGCAAGACAGTGCCTAAGCCTGTTGGGCACAATGACTTCCACGATACCCATGGTAAAATGGGCCCAATGGCACGGCAGAACCTGGCAGAAAGGCTTCCTGGACCAATGGACAACGGAAAAGATGAATCAGCGGATCTTCATAACATCAGCCATGAGGAAGAGCTTGTTATGGTGGATTTCGACAGCGAATCTGGACACTCCACTACCTATCCAGTTACCAGAGCCGATCATTGTGACCACCGACGCGAGCCAGATGGGATGGGGGGCGCATCTGGCGCAAGAGTCAGTCCAAGGAACATGGAAATCAGCCCAGACGAACTGTCCGGCAAACATATTGGAGATACGGGGAGCATCTTTGGCCTTAAAACATTTCAAAGCACGGCTACAGAACAAGAATGTGCTTCTTCGTCTAGACAACCGTACAGCGGTTGCGTATATAAGGAAGCAGGGAGGAACAAGGTCATCAACCCTGATTCAGGAGGTGACTCCAATATTTCAGTTCGCAGAAAAGAATCTTCTGTTCCTATCAGCAACGTACATTCCGGGCCCAGAGAACATCAAAGCGGACTTCCTAAGTCGCACACGGTTGGACAACAACGAATGGGCACTAAACGATACAATATATCAGAACATATGCAAACAGTTTGGAACCCCACAGTTGGACTTAATGGCGACAGCCTACAACAGGAAGTGCCACCATTTCTATTCGAGGTGGAAATCAGTACAAGCAGTTGCGACAGATGCACTAACAGCGGAATGGAGATTCGAGAGGGCCTATGTGTTTCCCCCTATACCAGTTATCCACAGACTGCTGAGAAGACTCCTGACAGAACCAGTGTCTTTGTTAGCAGTGATACCATTTTGGCCGAGGAGGCCTTGGTTTCCGCTGCTATGGAAACTAAAAACAGCTCAACCACTGATATTGCCAGACCAGGCGGACCTTCTACATCAAGGACCGATCCTACATCCCAATCCAGCAAAGCTAAACTTAGCTGTCTGGACATTGAGAGGAGGAAATTGGAGGCACTAGGATACTCAGAGACTCTAATTAAAACTATGCTCAGTGCTAGAAAGCCCACAACTAATAAAACCTACAGTAATATCTGGGACCGTTTCTTGTCGTTTGCTAAAGAATCTCAATTTGACCCCTTAAAACCTGAAGTTAAGGAGATACTTCACTTCCTCCAATCAGGCCTCGATAAGGGATTGGGGTACCACTCCCTGAAGGTACAAGTAACGGCGCTTTCAGCACTAACTAACCAAAGATGGGCATTACACCCTCTGGTGGTCCAGTTCTTGAAGGGAGTAATGAAGGAAAGACCTCCCAGGAAGACTGTGTTTCCCAAGTGGAACTTACCTTTAGTACTTGACGTACTATCAAAACCACCCTACACACCATCGGAAGAATGCGACCTCATGCAGCTCACGCATAAGACAATCTTCTTAGTGGCAATGTCATCTGCCAGGCGAGTTTCGGAACTCCAAGCGTTAGGATGGCAGGAGCCAGCTCTTAACTTCTTTCCCGACCGGGTGGTCCTCCGACCACTCCAACATTTTGTTCCTAAGGTATCCTCCCTTTACCATTTCAATCAAGAATGGACGTTACCAACACTATGGGACGAGGATAGAGCCTCCCCACATCCACTCGACGTGGGGAATAACTTGAAACTTTACATCCAAAGGACTGAGCCTTTCAGGAAGTCGGAAAGACTATTTATAATCCCTTCTGGATACAGAAAAGGTGAACCGGCCTCGTCAAGAACAATCGCATCGTGGCTAGTCAAAATTATCCAGAATTCCTACAGGGCTAACAACCTGATACCACCACAACAAATCACGGCTCATTCGACCAGGGGTATGGCTACCTCGTGGGCAGCGTTTACGAAGGTCTCCCCTGAGAAGATTTGCCAAGCGGCAAACTGGTCGTCAATTGTGACCTTTATGCGACATTATAGAGTCGACCCTGCGGCTAACTCTACTCTCCAATTTGGAACCAATGTTCTAACTGTAAATACGACTGTGTGAATAAAAAATAGGTATTGCACCTCACCCTCCCTTTTTGCATTATTGACTAGTTATCTCCCGATCGTGCTGCCATGGAGACATATGGAAAACGGAAAATTGGATACTTACCTGCCGGTAATTTTCCTTTCCAGATGTATCCATGGCAGCACGAGGCCCCCACCCTAGTTCGGTGATGACGAGTTAACAAGACTAGGGGGGCGAGCTTGGGAGCTTAATTTATACAAGGATGGTCCTATGGGGTGAAGTGGGCGGGACTTAACCCGATCGTGCTGCCATGGATACATCTGGAAAGGAAAATTACCGGCAGGTAAGTATCCAATTTTCCGTTATATGGGCTGATTGTGGTTTCTGTGCACATAACATATTTGTGAAAACAGAGACGCCAATAGGATACAATTGCGAAAATCGTTAAAAATAGAGGAGGCAGGGGTGGACTTACCTCCTCCAAGTAGACACAAAATACCATTGATGATATTCAACAAAAAATATTTACAAAATAAATGTATTTTGTATCTACTTGGAGGAGGTAAGTCCACCACTGTCTCCTCTATTCTTAATGACTTTAGCAATTTTTATCCTACTGGCGCCTCTGTCTGTTTACACGTTATCCGAGTCCACCCTTGGTGGAGGGGTGTTGCCCCTTTCTTCCGGTCTACAGAGAGCGACTTCTTAATCCTGAGTGGGGACAGGTATAATCTCCCCACCTGCCTTTACAGTGGTTGCCTGGATGGTAACCCTGGTTTGTGAGTATACAAATATATACTTACCTTATCATACCCTATCACCAGTACATACTACACTTTATTGGACTCTCGGTGTCCCCTTTTGTATAATAACCTATTTAGGTAACAGAAATACTACCTAACCACTCTGCTTGCACAAGATTCCCTGAAATCCATCCACTCAGTCCCACTGTAAACATGAAGTGGCCATAAAAACAGATTACTTCGTCCCATCATCAAATGAGCTCTACTAATAAGATAATAAGTTTATGCATATTCAGTATTTAGTCTGTGGAAGGTGCACTTTATAGAGAACCTGTCAACCTTGTGCCTACCACCTCCTGGGCGGCACTGTTGGTGAGACTGCTAAGCATAAATACAGAAATAATTAAACATGTCCAGTGTTGCTTATACCCTTTTAAGTTACACTTTCCTATTTAGCACACAAAATAGAGTTATCACATCTTTGAATTGCTTTGTTGCCACGATTTATGTTTTTATTATTTGACCCCTACACAAAGATTATCATTCCAAAATCAAAATCAGTAGTGATGAGGTCAAGAAAAGGAATCAGTGACAGAATGATAAAGCATGATAAAAAATCATATTTTAGCCATCATTCCTCCTGTACTTCAATAGGTCCAGCAACAGCATGTACTTCCTTGTGGTCATGGTGAGACTCAGCAGCTCTCTTACTCCTTCTGGGCCGGCAGCTTTGGCTACAGCGCGGGCTTTGGTCGCCTCTTCGACACACGGTCAGCTTGCACTGAATGTACACTCTGGATTGCTTCTTCAGAAATGTGAAGGCATTAAACCCAAACCGAACCTTTGTGCTCAAAGGAGAAGGGTATATTCTAAAACCAGGAACTTTGCTACACCTGAAATATCAAACAATAATCAGTAAATGTTTTGCCATGCCAGAATTGCTCATCACTCCTAGAAGTAACTTTCTGGGATGGATCACACTTGCATCCGACTCCACACAAGCATTTTGTCGCACAATTGTGCATTGAGTATTTGCCTCTGGAAAAAACTCATAACCCCCTGGAAAATGCTGCAGCATCATTAGATGTGATTCCGCATGTATTTTTGTATGCGGCAACACTGTGGATTTTAACAAGTGTGACCCCTGTCTCAGATAGTAAAAATAATGCATAGTATTCCTCATTTATTTTTATTAGTTTAGGATGCAAATTGTATTTATTTAAACTTAAAGTGAACCAGAAACGAAGCAGCCTCATGTATTTTATCATATGTATCAGTGGGAACATTAGAGACAACACCTACCCTGCTTTCTGTTTCATTCTGCACTGCACAGCTTGCTTCTTATCAACCCTGATAAAATCCCCGACTGAGCATTCAGTCTGGCTTTGCTATAATGACTCAGCTTTAAAAAATCATGAGCAGAGCCAGCAGGGGGCAGGCTTGGGCTTGAAAAGACATGAGAGAAGACAGACTGAGCTATAAATATTCCTGAGCAAAGCCAGACTGAATGCTTAGTCACGGATTATATCAGGGTTGATAAGAAGCAAGCAGTGCAGTGCAGTGCAGAGTGAAACAGAGAGCAGTGTAGGTGTTTTCTCTAATGTTCTCACTGATATATATGGTAAAATACATGAGGGTGCTTCGTCTCTGGTTCTCTGGGTCAGTTCGCTGGGTCAGTGGTCTTGAGAAGGACTTTGGAAGCCTCCGTAGAATACTCTACTGAAGTATGTGACGTTCTCTCTTTTTAAAGTCATGTGTATGCGGAACTCTGTATATGTTAAAGTATAGCACAGCAAAATGTTATTTTACGAAGTTTAAAAAACATTTTTTCTTTTAATTGTTTTAAATTGATTTTCTCAAAAACCACATGGTCTTTTTGAAAATAATTTTTTTTACTGGTTCCCACTTGTTTCTTGTTTGCCTAAACATCTTTTTACAATTTATGCGACACATTGTTTATAACTGCCACATTCATAATTTCCCCAAAATGTGAAATTACGAATGGATTATGTATAATCAATTCAATTTCATAATCATAATTGCTTATAATCGTAATTGCGCAAAATTAGCACATTACAATCTCACCGTTAGGCCTCAGTTAAAGGAAATCTGAAGTGAAAATACTGTATTTTTTGGACTATAAGCCTCACTTTTTGTCCCCCAAAAGTGGGGAAAGAAAGTCACTGCGTCTTATAGTCCAAATGCAGGGAGTTCCTGACTTGTGAACGCTGCCAATACGCACCTCCAACCCACCGCAATGTTGAGGACTCCCTGTACTAGACCCATGCAGAGGAGGACACAGGGACAAATGGAAGACACAGGGAGACACAAAGGGGCATAGAGGACAGGGATGGATTTAGGCCAAGGCCACCTAGGCCATGGAGTAGGGCACCACAGGAACAAGGGCGCCAAAGCAGCAGGCTAAACTGGTGGAGCATTTACTAGCTTGCAAATGCTGCAGTGCAGGGAGATCAGGCAAGCGCTTGACCGTGGTACTCTGCTGCCAGCCCCCTGTGCAGTGGCCGCCCTGCTATCTTTGCACGTTGGCATTGTGGCGGGCAGCTACAGACTTGGGCAGCATTGCAAAGTAGCAAGTGGAGGAAATCCAGCCCTGATAGAGGAGGACACAAGGAGGAGAAAGGACGACACATGGGGGACACAAGGGTGACAGAGGAGGACACAGGAAGACACAAGAGGTACAAGGGGGCATGAGGTACAAAGGGGGCATAATCCACAAGTTACCTATTCACCATGGATGCACCAGGTTTAGTATATATATATATATATATATATATATATATATATATATATACATTTTTTTTCTCCCTGGTTTTTGTCCTCTAAACCTACACCTGTATTATGGTCAGGACAGGAGCATCTTATATTATTATTATTATTATTATTATTTATTGTATTTATAAAGCGCCAACATATTACGCAGCGCTGGACAATAAATATATACAATGATACAAGGATGACATACATAGGGTTATACACATAGAACAAAGTTATACATACAAATTGTACAAAATACATGATCATGCAATATGGGCTGGTTAGGTAGGCCCAGTAATACAAGTACAGGCTGTCATAGGACAGGAGCACATGATCCTGTAGATTACACTAGGGAGTGGAGGGCCCTGCCAGAGGCTTACAATCTAAAGGGAGGGGTGGAAACACTAGGGGGGGCTGTTAAATATTCCTTAGAGAGTTACTGTGTGGTAGGAGGTGGGTAGGCCATCATAAAGAGGTGGGTTTTGAGGGCTTGCTTGAATGTGTTGAAAGAGGGAGCAAGTCTGATGGGTGGTGGAAGGGCATTCCAGAGGGTGGGGGCAGCTCTTGAGAAATCCTGCAGGCGGGCATGGGAGTGTGAAATGCACGGGGTGGTGAGGCGAAGGTCGTTGGAGGAACGGAGGGGGCGACCTGGTGTATACTTGTGAACAAGCTCCGAGATGTAGGTAGGGCATGTTTTGTGCACAGATTTATACGCCAGGCATAGAATCTTGAAACTTATCCTGAGACGGATAGGGAGCCAGTGCAGGGATTCACAAAGGGGAGATGTGGATGCAGAGCGGTGCGAAGAATGGATGAGTCTTGCAGCCGCGTTCATCACTGATTGAAGGTGGGCAGTGCGTTTCAGGGGGAGGCCAGAAAGGAGTGAGTTACAGTAATCAAGGCGGGAGATGATGAGGGCATGGATGAGCAGTTTGGTCGTGTCCGGGGTTAAGAATGGGCGGATCTTGGAGATATTACGGAGGTGGAAATTGCAGGCTCTTGTGATGTTTTGGATGTGTGGGATGAAGGAGAGGTCAGAGTCCAAGGTGACACCCAGGCAGCGGGCCTGGGAGGTAGGGAGAATGGTTGTGTTGTCGATTGTGAGGTGGAAACCAGGGATGGGTGCAGCAGCATGGGGTGGAAAGATCAGGAGCTCAGTTTTGTCTAGGTTAAGCTTTAGGAACCTAGCTGACATCCAGGAGGAAATTGCTGAGAGACACGAGGAGACCTTGTTTATGGTGGTGGCTGAGAGATCGGGGGTATGGAGGTAAATCTGAGTGTCATCTGCATAAAGGTGGTAATTGAAGCCCAGGGAGGAGATAAGCTTGCCAATTGAGGAAGTGTATATGGAGAAAAGAAGGGGGCCTAGAACAGAGCCCTGGGGGACCCCAACTGAAAGGGGGGCAGGAGTTGAGGAGGAGCCATTGAAGGAAGTGGTGAAGGAGCGATTGGATAGGTAGGAGGAGATCCAGGCCAAGGCAAGCCCATGGATGCCCATGGACTGTAGTGATTGGAGGAGGAGGGAGTGGTCAACAGTGTCAAATGCTGCAGAGAGGTCAAGGAGGATCTTTTGGATCTTATAGTCCAAAAAGTATGGTAAACTTATGATATAAAGATTTGTATGTGTAGTACAACTAAGAAATAGAACATTAGTAGCACAGATAGGAGTCTCATATTGTTTCCAGTTCAGGATGAGTTAGGAAACGTCTTTTGTTATCTATGCAAAAGAGCTCTCCGACAAAGCTTGGCTGGCTGCTATTTTCTGAAGCACTTATCTCAACCTGTCTATCACTGTTTCTTGTTTGTTTAAGGTTTTACTGCCAGGAAGATCAAAGAGTCATTAGCTCTTCTCTGTTTCATCATTTAAAATACAGAGTGTAATTTGTAAACTGCAAATATTAGAGAATGATGTGGTTGAAAAAAAAAAAGCTATATAACTGAAAATAAAAATATGAGACTCTTTTCTTTGCTATCTTAGTTATCTCCTAGGAGATAATTTTCATTTCTCTTTAAACTAACTTTTCTGCATTTTACAATAGTAACTGGACCCAATGGTTGGTTAAAAAGTACTATCCAATTTATTTTGAGTGTTTTCTTGCTTGCTGGTGGCTTAAAAGGCATTTTATGAAACGGTTTGAAAATATCACCTAGGAGAAAACTCAGGAGAAAAAGTGAATTGCATATGAGCCATTATCTCATAAGGGTTTTTTTGCTTCAGTGTCACTTTAAGACAGACAGTTGTGAATAAGGATAATACGATTTATATGCTAAATTAAAATATTTTAAGCATAAGAATGCAGCATATAGTAATATCGTCTTCAGACTCTACAATGCACAGGATGTATCATAACTTTGGGCTGTTGCCCTTTGTCAGTAGACTGTTGCAGTGTTTGAAACCGTTTTTGGCATGCTTCTGATTATTTTTTATCCGCAATCAATAAAGGGCTTTTCATTATTTCATGTTATCAATCACCCCATCTGACTTAGTTATGGTAACTGTTCAATATAATACTAATAATAATGATTATCATCATTCTTCACTTCCATTTAACCTGCCTTCTAAATTGATACTGCTTTGTACTTGTTAAATATTCTGCAGCAGGACTTTGATAGCGATATCTCTACTGTGTTATGGATAGAAACATTGACTAATGGCTGATTTTAATAATCTCTCTAATTAACAATACTATTGTGGTTTAGTGGTTACACTTTTTGTATGACCTCAGTATTAGTTTCAAATAAATTGCATATTTGTAGGGTATCATTTCATGAACATTAAAATATGGTTTGTGTGCCACCCAGTGGTGTTTTTGTATATTGTAGGGCCACCTATAATTTTTTATTCTTTATCTTGTGGATTGTTTTCCTGTTTTGTATCTCCCTCTTGTCCCTACTTTTTTTTCCGACTCAACCGAAATGTATACAGCAAACAATAAAGCTTTATTATTTGATATCTCTCTCTGACCATAACTTACTTAACTTCTCACTCCCCTCCTCTTTTCCTACTACGCTGGCACAAATACTTTCACATATTCACAGAAATTACCGCAACCTAGACATGCAATCTGTCTTTGACGCCCTAGCAGTTCATTCTAACACTGAATAAGAAAGCATCTGAGTGACATGGAATGCAAGTGAACGCAACGTGGAGTGCATCGGCTATAGGCAGCGACATGGGTAAGTGTCTGCTGTAGCCAGCAAGTTGTACTGGTAATTTCCATTATGAATGGTGGAGCTAGAGTATCTGAAGGGCATTGGAGAAAAAAGTAACACAAGTGAGGACTTAACCACTTAAGGACCGCGGGAATTTTCAGTGATCTGTGCTGGGTGGGCTCTTCAGCCCCCAGCACAGATCGTGTGGCAGGCAGGGCGATCAGACTTTCCCCCTTTTTCCCCACTAGGGGGATGTCCTGCTGGGGGGGTCTGATCGCCGCCGGCTTGCTGTGCCTAGCGGGGGGGGCTCCTCAAAGCCCCCCTCTGCAGCGATATTCCGCCTCCCTCTCCTTCCTTCCCTCCCCTTCTCTCTATGGGTGGCACAGGGATCGCCGATCTCCTTTACGGCGCTGCTGTGACAGCTCCGAGATGCAACGTAAACACCGGGGATTTCTTCCCCGGGTGTTTACATTTCGCCTGCGAGCCGCTGTTCATGGAGACTCCCTCCGTGAACTGACAGGAAACGTCCGCTCAAGCGGCCGTTTCCATGGAAACACCACTTCGACCAGCCGCCGCCTATCGGCGTTGGCTGGGCGTTAAGTGGTTAATACACAAAAAGCCTTCAACAATTTTAAAAATGCACGCTCTTTGGCTAAACAGTCCTATTTTTCATCCCTAATATCATCTCACTCCCACAATCTTGTTCAGCACTTTTAACTCCTCCTTTGTCCCCCTCCTGCTCCTCCTTCATGCTTATTAGCTGAAGAATACTTCTCTGATAAAATTGACAAAACAGATCCCACCACTCTCGTGAACTGCCGCTCTGTGTGACTTCTCCCATTTGCATTCAAATTGCTTGAACACCATATACATGCTGAACCAAGCCATTATTTATCTGTTAACTCCCTTTTTGACTAGTTCCAGTCTGGCTTTTGCTCTAACTACTCCACATAAACAACTGTTACTAAAGTGGCCAATGATCTTCTTACAGCCAAATCCAAAGGTCATTATTCCATTCTCATTCTCATTGATCTGTCATCAGCGTTTGATACTGTTGGCCACACCTTACTCCTAAAGACACTTGTATCTATAGGCATAAAGGGTCTCAGTCTCTTCCGGGTATCTTCCTAGCTCTATGGAAGGTCTTTCATGGTCTCTTACTCGGATCAGATCTCCTCTCCACATCCTTTGTCAGTGGGGGTACCTCAAGGCTCTGTTCTTGTCTTTGGCCCTGTTCTTGTCTTTGGCCCTTTCCTCTTTTCCATCTACATACATGGTCTAGGTAACTTAATCAGTTCTTTGGTTTTCAATGCCATTTATGCAGATGATACACAGCTGTACCTTTCGACCCTAGACCTTAACTCCTTCCTTACACATCTTTCTGACTGCTTGTCTGCTATATCCTCTTTCATGACCTCTTGCTTCTTAAAACTTAATATTAATAAAACAAAACTATTTATTTTTCCACCGTCTCTGTCCACCTCTCTGCCTGATATAACAATACTTGTTAATAACACCCCTATAACTTCATTTCCTAAAGCACAGTACTTAGAGAGGAGTCAAATCGTACCCCTATTTTATTCCTCACATGCACTCCCTAACCAGCTCCTGTCATCTCCAACTTGAAAACATATCTCGCATGCAACCTTTTCTTACTTTGGACACTACTAAAATGTTAATACATGTTCTTATAGTATCTTGTTTGAACTATAGTAACATACTGCTTTGTGGACTACCAACTAACAGATTGGCATTGCTTCAATCTACACAGGGGCGAAAGAGGCACCCAAGATATGATAAAACTGAGTTAAATAATTTGTTGTCGTTAATAAATAACGATTTTACTATATGCACTGGCAACACTTTCTTGGGTACTAGCCCACTTCCTTATGCCGAATAATTTGCCAAAGGAGAATCTAAGCCAAGAAAAATGTGCCTCTCCTCCAGAAGAGACGCATTTTTCTTGCCTTAGATTCTTCTTTCAAACTCTTAACTCCCTAACCTACAAAGCTCTCCACAATCTCTCTCCTCTGTACATCTGCTCACTAGTTTTCAGATAAAAAACCCAACCGCAATCTCAGATCTGCACACAACCTTCTTTTGTCCTTCTCTAGAATCCCTTCCTCGCATTCACATATACAAGATTTCTCACGTGCTTCACCCCTTGATCTTCTGCCTCAACACATATGTCACTCTCCAACTTTTGAAATCTTGAAATGCACTTTCAAAACTCATTTTTTTTCTGACAAGCATACACTCTAAGGGCTCGTTCTCACTATTAGCGTTTGTGGGGGATTTTAAGCACTGGCGATTTTAGAAATCGCCCCAAAAGTGCTTGTGGAATGATTCCCTATGAGAGTTTTCACATGTGCATGTTTCAATTTTACTAAAATTGCAAACGCAATCGCAAAGCGCTTTGTATAGCGATTTTCCAAGCACTTCTATGAATAAATGCAATGTTTTTATTCATTTCCAGTTGAAAGAGTTTACTTCCTGAATGACGTCAGGAAGTGAAAAAACGAATCGCTCTGCAAAAGCGCTTAGAAAAGCACTTTTCTACTAGCAAGGTGCAGGGAAATGCGCTTTAAAACTCTCAAGAAATCGCTCAGTGCTTGCGATAGCGCTGGCGATTTATAAAGTGAACATAGCCTAACTTAGGCCATTCCCTTTTTGACCTTTGGTCAATTTGTACTCCATACTAGGTGTCACGAACGGTTGCGGGGCCGCAGGCGCGTCCTGGAACCGCCCGTGAAGAAAAGAACGATCGCACTCGATTCCCTGCATCGATTGCGCTTCAGATCAATAGAACCAAGATTTGATGTGTAGTATCCCTCTGCCTAGGAACAGCTGGGGGATCTGTCTTAGCTGAGTGGAAGCCTGGGGGGGGGGGGGTGTTAATTAGCTTGAACATCTTCCCTGTGGAAGGCACAATTTCCCTTTCTGGTCTGGGAACCAGGTGACACCTAGCTGATCTCATGTAGATGTTAATTAACCAAAGGGTGATCAGGATGCCTAGGTGCAGCCAGGCAGGCTACGAATCTCCGGGAGGTCTCGACACCTTGCTCACTGGTAAAGATCAAAGGGAAGTCAGCTGTTAGCAGCTAGAACACATCCTGAATAAACCTGAGTCTCATAGCATAATCCATAACTTCCCAGATCTGTCATATTTCTGGGGTTCCTGAGATGGCAGCTTCGCCAAACGTGGGGGAAGTGTAGCATGAGCCCCGGTGCTGGTTCTGAGGAAGTTTCAGAACATTCTGAGGTAAGGACTGCCAGTTAGGCAGTTTGAAAGTGCCCTGATGATACCACAGGGGTCCCACCCCTCATGTCTGGTATCAGGGCGCTGGGTAAATCGAGACAGACCTGAAAATGTTAATAAATCTGCCCTGACCTGTACGGTTCTGTGAGATAGAGCCCATATATGGGTAGATATGATTTCTAGTCCCCAGGACAAGGGGAGGGCTCATCTCATCTTCTAAGGGGGTGTGTGGCTCCCCACCCTCACTCCCTCCTACTGAATCAGGGGCATAAGAATGGCAGAGGACCCAAACTCAGTGTCCTCCACCCTGAAAACATCTTGAACTCATCGGTGCCAGCTTGAGGATATGCTGGCATCCACCTGGTCTGAACTCTGAACTTTGATTGAAACCCAGAACTCTGTTTTTCCCACAAAAAGGACATCTTTCCAGGAACTAAGTATTTTCTCCCTCTTTATTTCATACTGGCTATTACTGTCTTAATAATTGCGATTTTAATAATTGTCTGTATATATCAATTATTTATATTGCGTGAATAAACGACTTTCTCCAAGTCATTCACTGTCCGCTACCCTGCTTATCAGCACACACAGAACTGATCCCGGGTCTCTGAAGATATGCTACTGTTTGTTTGTTGTTGGCTAGACAGAATATCGTGTGTTTAACCGTTTTATTCGCAGGGCTAGTCAGTTAGTGGGCTCCACGGTCCCATGGTAACCGCGGTGGTGGCAGTTTACTCTGAACCAGTGGGTGAAGTTGTAATCACCCGTATCTCACATGCTCCCTTCTGGTTTGTCTGCGTCTATCTCTTAACGGTTCCTGCGCATTGACTGCGACCAGAGTTCGCACGATCCGTGCGCTGGCACCGTTTAGAAGGCTAATTGCGGTCAGCCACCAGGGCTCCTGTGACACTAGGTAAACACGCTACCTGTAGGTATAAATATTGTACACTACCTCACCATTTGTGCCCCTCTCCCTTTATTCCTTTAGCTTGTAAGCACGCTAGGGCAAGGCTCTCTCACCCTTTTGTGTCTTTGAATTTGTTATTCATTTGCATCTTGCTATTTATTTTACATTTTATTCATCATGTTTCTTTTGTCATTACCAATTCTATATTTTGTATATTGATGTACACCATTGTGTGGTATTGTTTTGTACCCTGTATTTGTTGTTTACTTTGTACAACATGATGGTGAAGCCATCAGCATTGTGGTGCTGCTGATGGCTGGAAGAATGCTTTTCTTCCTTTTATTAGTGACCCTGTTGATAACTAGGGATGGTCAATGAGATGCAAATAATTTGTGAGGTGATGCAGGATTATGCAAATTGTGTATGCAAATGTATGCTGCTAGAAAATGGACCAATTGTATTCTACCTCAGCGGATTTGATTGGTTCCTGGTCAAGCTGCATAAATTTGCATAATGCTACATCAGCTCAAAATTATTTGCATATTATTGACCATCCCTATTGAAATCAAGGGGACTAAACTAAATCTTCCTTGTTGAATTAGTTAATGTTAATGATGTATGTCAGATTTCACCTCACTTCCTACTCTTTGCCACTCTGCCACTGTAGCAGGAATTAGAGCCCTAGTTTAGCCTCCCTTTTTAATGTATATGATAGTAAATGTGCCTTAATAATTATTAGTGCACACATTTTTTGCATTTCAAGTCTGCACTTTTTGCAATAAAAAATGTAAATACCTGGAAAAAAAAAGCACTACATAAAAAAAGCTAGATGCTAGCATAAAAGTGAAATTGGCACTAGAAGTGGAAAAGGCATGAGTTACCTAAGCATTTATAATTGGTAGAGATGGCCCGAACGGTTCGCCGTTGAATGGGAACCAGCGAATTTCCAGGGTTCGCGATCGCGGAGAACCGCGAACTTTACCGGAAGTTCGATTTGCCCCCATAGTGCATCATGAGGGTCCACTTTGACCCTCTACAATCTACATCACAGTCAGCAAGCACATTGTAGCCAATCAGGCTACACTCCCTCCTGGAGCCCCCCCCCCCCCCCCCCTTATAAAAGGCAGGCAGCATCAGGCATTGGACTCACTCGTGTGCCTGCAGTAATTAGAGAAGGGAGAGCTGCTGCAGATATATTAGGGAAAGCTTAGTTAGGCTTGTTAGGGTGCTCTTTCTTGCTGAGCCTTATTGCTAAAAAGCACTCCCCATCCTCAACAGCTCTTTTGAGAGCTAATGTTGTTCTTGTGATCTATTTATGTGTGTGTGTGTGTCCCACAGACACTTGTGTTGCATTAATGCACTGAGTGTAGTGATTGGTGCAACAGTAAGTACTGATAGTAATAACAGTACCTCACCAGAGGAGCTGGTGGGTACTACCAGTATTGCACCTACCACCAGAGACAAGGGCTCCCTGGTGAGAGTAGAGTGGTCAAACAGAGCAGTTCGACAACAGACAGATAGGTCAGGTACAGAATCGACAGACAGAGGCAGAACAAATTTCAGGCAGGGTTGGCAAGAAGGTCAGATGGACAGAGGTACAAAATCAGGAGACAGAGACAGAACGGTAATCAAGCTGAGTTGGCAACAGGATCAGATAGGCAAAGGTACAGAATCACTAAGAGCAAGATTGGTCAGAACTAGCCAGAGTCATACACAGATAATAAACAGTTTTAGTAATATTAAGCTATCAAATCGATTCTAACTTAGTGTGAATTCCCAGCTCTTGCTGGTTCTAACACACTAGGGAACTGACTAAGTTCTGAGCACTAACACGAAGTGTTCACGACAGCAGACAAATTGCAAGTGAAGCCGAGAGGCTTAAGAAGCTGGGAAGACCCCCAAGGCACGACCACAGCCCTCGGCCAATCAGAAACGGTGAGCGTGTCCTGTGACGTCAGCCGACCAGCCGGTCAGCTGACGCGCCTCCGCCTGGCATAAAGATCCTGACGATGAGCGCGCGCACGCGCTAATGTCCCCCTGAGAGCAGCAGAGACACTCATCCTCGGCGTGCTAGATCCCCGAGGTGCGGAGAACCCAGCAGGCAGGGACCGTTCATTGACCGAGGTGGACCCGCCATCCACCGTGGCTGACATGTGGCCATTCCCCACACCCGTCCTCGGCGTGCTAGACAGCCAAGGTGCGGGGAGACTGGCAGGCAGAGAACCAGAAGCAGCTGCAGTGGTACTGCTATCCACCGCAGCTGACATATCAGTATTCATTACAATGGATCAACCCCTTCAAACATCCATATATTGCTGCTTTAGGCCCCTTGTACATTGTTCCGGTGCGATTGTTATACAATTTCACTGCAACGGGCTCCAACAAGATGAACCGAACGTTACCACTGTGGTGCAACCAAATCAGTGCGGCATAATGTCCATTGAAAGTATGCCTCACTTCTGGGTTTATCTAGCACGACACACTTCAGCTCTTGCGTCGCCACAACAAGACTCACTGCAACAAGATCAATGTGATAGCCCCTTAGTGTTATCACTACTTTTGCAATGGGATGTAGTGTTTTTGGACGTTGCAACGGACCGTGGTAAGTGTAAAAGGGGCCTTAAAGCCTATAATGAAGAATCACACACAAAAAACAGATCAGAAAAAAATCAAATCCAGAATTGCCATGGTCACCAGTTACTCATCCATTTAATAGCAACATTGGTGAAGACATACAACAGTATTGCAGCTTTGAACATAAAAGTACATCACCTGTCCAGGTGGCTTCTCCCACAGAGACCCCCGGGCAACAGTTGTTTTGCATAGGTTGCTTCGTCACAGACCTCTTTGCTCAGTAGTGGGGTTAAGGTTCAAATGCCAACGGAATAGGCATGCTCATTAAATCCCTGTATAGATCACACCTCCAACATCCACCAGGCCCAATCCACCAGCTCCATTCTCTGTATTCTCTGTGTGTCCCTATGTGAGCTCAGCTTTAAGAGAACAGCCAATGGCTGATCACTCTACACATATGTCTGTGTCATTGCAACAGGACAGGCCTCCCACATGCCTTTGTGGACAGGCAGTGCAGCCTTACCAAAACAATCAGAGTCCGCAGAAATGGACCGATGGATGATCAGTTCACATGAACAGGTATTCAGAGAAGCCAATATGATGACTAATAAGGCATATACAACAGAGGAAAAGGAAAGAAATACAATAGAGGGACTATTTCAGATGCTCTGAGTGAGAGAGGCGCTCATGCTTGCTGCACAGCTATAGCAGTTAAGGCACCTGGTTTTTCAATGACCTGAGGAAGCAGGCAAGCAACCGCGAAATGCGTTGTCAATTTTATTTGCTTGAATAAAATACCTTTTTCAATAAACTGGTCCAAATTCTTCAGGAGAGTTAAGATTACCTTTCTGTTTATAAGGTTAACAGCTTATTAGCCTATCTTTTATGCATTGAGCGCTTCCACCCCTGTTTTAAATGCCCTTTAGAAGCCTCTCCATCATGCACCGCATCATTTCTCCTCCACCCTCTGTAGAATAGAACATGTTACTGAGGTGTAGCCTAGTCTGTAGTGACCGTATCCTAAATACCGAGCTTCCTCTAGTCCTACTGAACATTTCTTTGGATTCGCTGTCTGCTCAGATTTTCTGAGGGAGTCAAAGACAGCCTGCACTTTTGGCAGATGACTGTCTCAGTCATTGCTAAAGATGACTATGTCATCTAAATAAGCTGAGGTAAAGTGTTGAGTGTTGATGAGGCTTGAAAATTCTGTCCATTATTCTTTGAAAGGTAGCAGGAGCCCCTTGCAACCCAAAAGGCATTTTACGCAATGAAACAACCCCTCAGTAGTGGTAAATGTGGTCTTCTCTTTAACTTGGTCAGTTAAAGCGGACCTGAACTCAGAACGTCCTCTGCTCCAAAAGATATGCAACAGCATAATAACCTTAAGTTTTTTGTTACAGCTGATACAAATCCTAAAATATCTCTGCACTGTTTCTACTTCCTGATTCATGGAAGTAGACATATTGTTAACATCCTGTGCATTCAAATGAGCTTATCTGCTGTATCTGCGGTGGCAGTCATGTGACACAGACGAGAGATCAAATTATAACTTGTGATTAGACACAAATGAGGGGGAATTTAACAGGCTAAACTTTCTAAATACATACAGGGTGCATTTTCCTATGTTTTCCTTCTGTCCCGTGCAAGAGTTCAGGTCCACTTTAAAGGGACTTGCCAATACCCTTTAAGTAAATCAAAGCTTGTTATATTCCTTGCCTGACCCAATTTTTAAATCAATTAATCTACCCTAGGCATGGGTATGCATCAAACTTCAATACCTTATTCCTCTTTCGAAATTCATTGCAAAACCTCAAGGTCTCATCTGGCTTAAGCTCAACACACACCATACAATCTTGGTTGTACAGATTTACCAAATCTATATAGTATAAGGGCCAACAGATTGAAAATACCTAGTATGATTGATTGGATAAGCTCTTATACTACATGAAAGTGGTAAGATTGAACAACCAAGATTGTATGGTGTGTGTTGAGCCTTAGGCCCTGTTAACACTTAAAGAGACTCTGAGCGAAAAAATTTGCCATTTTTACCTTGTATTTTGCTTCAAAAGGTCTCAGCAGAGGTAAACCGCTGCATCCCCGCCGCAGAACGAGGGGTTTAGACCCCCTAAATCCTGGGGCAAACATCCACAACCATCTTGGTCATGGATTGTGCTGCCCTGAGAGGCTGAGCTTTGCGCTGTAGCTCTCTTCTTAATTGTCGTGTGGATCTCCGCCTCTCCCCGACCCTCTCTGTGAAGGAAGCGTGAGAGGGGCGGGGAGAGACGGTGATCAGTGGCGATTGACATCAGTAGAGGCAGAGGTAAACCACCACGTCCCTTGTTTGTGGCGGGGACGTGGCGGTTTACCTCTGCTGAGACTTCTGAAGCGAAATACAAGGTAAAAATGGCAAATTTTATTCGCTTCAGAGTCTCTTTAATTAGTTGGTACGCGTTTTAGTTTTTTTTTTTTGCTCCATAGCAGTGAATTGTGAAAAAGATTTCAGTTAAAGCGCGTTAAGTGTGAACAGCGCCATAGGAAAACATGGAGATTACTTTGAAAATCAGTTGTCCTTTCAGTTATAACTGAGACTGAGAGCAACCGCAATCACTTTTAGACTCTTCAATTATATCCAGCTCTAGGATTCTTTGAATGTCCTCTGCTACTGTCTGTCTACAAGCCTCAGGGGTTTGGCAAGGTTTAACCCAAACTAGTACATAGGGATCAGTAACAACTTCATACTTTATCAAACTAGTGCATCCTGGAACAAAAATTCTTTAGCTTCCCATTTTTGGGAATGGGACATGTTCTCGGTAATTTTTACTTCTGGGATTCCCCACGTCTTCATTCCTGTGATGCTACAGAAGCTGCCATAGTAACTATCTTTCCAAGGCTTAATTAGGTTGACATGGTACACTAGCTCTGGGTTTCATTCTCCAAGTTGATAGAGGTAGAGATGAGCGTAATGACGTAATTACGATTTCGCGAAATTTCGCGTAATTAGTGTAATTACGATTATGGCCGTAAGTACATAATCGTTATGAAGAAGGATTTCGCGTAAGCGTAATTTTCGCGTAATTTTCGCATTACAGTGGGTATTACGAAAGTAATGCGTATGGCCATGCTCCCAAGCGGAAAAGTTGACGCATGGATCAATGTTAGGTAGCTGCCGACTTTACGGGTTAATAGCAAAGCCCCCTTAAATGCTAAGAGCCTCAAATTTGGAGAATATATTAAGGAGATCAGAAGGAATAAGAGGAAAAAAAAATTTGCAAAAAGACCTTATAGTTTTTGAGAAAATCGATGTTAAAGTTTCGAAGGAAAAATGTATACATTTAAAAACCCGCCGACTTTAACGGTTAATAGCAAAGCCTTCTTAAAGTTTAGGAACACCAAATTCACAGGGTATATTAAGGGGATCAGTGGGAATAAGAGGAATTTTTTTTTTTTCAAAAAGACCTTATAGTTTTTGAGAAAATCGATTTTTAAGTTTCAAGGGCAAAAATGTCTTTTAAATGCGGAAAATGTCAGTTTTTTTTGCACAGGTAACAATAGTGTATTATTTTCATAGATTCCCCCAAGTGGGAAGAGTTTTACTTACTTCGTTCTGAGTGTGGGAAATATAAAAAAAAAACGACGTGGGGTCCCCCCTCCCAGACCTCTTTAACCCCTTGTCCCCCATGCAGGCTGGGATAGCCAGAATGCGGAGCACCGGCCGCGTGGGGCTCCGCACCCTGACTATACCAGCCCGCATGGTCCATGGATTGGGGGGTCTCGGAAGGGGAGGGGCAGCCAAGCTTTCCCCTCCCCCTCCGAGCCCTTGTCCAATCCAAGGACAAGGGGCTCTTCTCCACCTCCGATGGGCGGTGGAGGTGGAGGCCGCGATTTCCTGGGGGGGGGGGGGTTCATGGTGGAATCTGGGAGTCCCCTTTAAAAAGGGGTCCCCCAGATGCCCACCCCCCCTCCCAGGAGAAATGAGTATAGAGGTACTTGTACCCCTTACCCATTTCCTTTAAGAGTTAAAAGTAAATAAACACACAAACACTTAGAAAAAGTATTTTAATTGAACAAAAAACATAACCACGAAAAAAGTCCTTTAATATTCTTAATTAACCATTAATACTTACCTGTCCCTTTAAATAAATGATCCCTCGCAATATCCTCGGAAATGTTCTATCAGTTACAATGTAACAAAGTTATTTACAATGTAACAACTTTGTTACATTGTAACTACGCCGCACCCGACGTCACTCGCCGGAAAGGAATGCAATAGAGGGACTTGTGTTGGAGCAGCTGCATTTAACCTCCCCAGTGAAAGAATGTGACTTCCCTCAAGCTTGTTGGGAGGCAGGGAGCCCACCAGTTGCATACTGGTAGGTAGAGTGTTGTAATAACAGAAAAACTAATTACATTTAAACATTTTATAAATCTATATAAAACATATTTAACAGTAAGTAAATTTAATATTAAAATGGCACTAATTTCCCTATAGTGCCAATTAAATTATCGACATATTAGGTATATTTTCCTGGTTACTAGGCTTTTTATTGGATCTTATAGGACCTAGAAAAAAGCCTACAGCTGAGCAAATAACTTTGAGTTCCAGGAATATTACCCCTTATGCTGGGGATACACGGTACGTTTCTGTACCGTGTGTTGACCAGCTGATCCGGCCAGCTGATAATATTCAGCTGGCCCGACCAAGCCGCTCGACCCCCGCCCGCTCGATCCCCGCCAGCGGACAATGGCAGGGAATCGAGCACTGATAAGGAAGCGCCGGTGGGGACGAGCGGTAATCGATCCGCGCAGACGAGCGGGGACGCAGCTGGGGTCGATCTGGCGGCTAATCGGCCGCCGGATCGACCCGTGTATTCCCAGCATTAGACCTTATTTACACTTAAAGCAGCAAGATTAGCCATACTATGCCAGGAAAAAAAAACAACACATATATAGGTAGATAAATACACGTTTTGATTTCAGTGAATTTTATATAGTAAATGAAGAGGATTCTGTTCCTGGTAGGGGCCATGTCTTTTGCCCACAGTTTGAGGCTAAATACTGACTTAATTCTTCCCATAACTTTTTTTCTTTTCTGCTTCGATCGCTGAGTCACCTCTGCCTTACTTGTAAACACAAGTGAGCAGGGGATCAGGTTTCAGCTAGTCAGCTAGGCAGGGAAATAAAGGGAAGAGGAGTGTAACGATCGGTGTAGCACAGAGAGGATCTGATTACCGGTGATCTGCAGTATCACGGGGAATACAGATATATACCAGATTATAGATGATCTGCAGTATCACCGATAATCCGATATACAAACTAACCTCTGGACACCTGAGTAGAGTGTTTGGTGCAAACAGTAATAATGAGAGGACTGGGCCTCAGAGCAGTAAGGAGTACTGCCCAATTCCTTATGGACTCTCCCGGAGGGAGGAGTCAGGCTGAGAGAAGGAACGACAGAACGAGAGTGACACTCAAGAGGGAGTGTCACTATCAGGACTGGGAACCGCCTCTAACAGTAAGGTCGGTTCTCGAGGTCGGACAAGCCAGGTCGTAAACACACGGACAGATAAAGTACAGATTCAGAAGGCAGAGGCGAAGTCTAAAGTACAGGCAGGGTTCGGCAACAGGGTATCAGAAATATCGAGGCACAAAATCAGAAGGCAGAAGCAGAGTCTAAGGACGAGCCGGGATTCGGCAACAGAGTATTAGAATGACAAAGTACAGGATCAGAGTTCAGGAGAATGGTCAGGCAGGCAGAAGGTCACAACAGATAATCACAATCAAACTAGTACTTTAAACTATCAACAAATCTAGCTAAGTGTAGGATTACAGCTCCAGCTGGTCCCGGCACACTTTCGGATCTGACTCAGGTCTGCGTGCTACCACGTAGTGATCGCAACGCCAGACAACCAGCAACTGAACAGCCAGCAGTATATATACACACAGGCATCTCTCCAGCACCTCCCTAATTGCTGGACCAATGAGATGTGGAGCCAGTGTCAGCTGACCAGCCTGGTCAGCTGACTCACTTCTGGCTGTCACATAATCCCTGCCTCAGTGCGCGCGCGCGCGTCACTCTAAGCCTAGAGGGACTACGTGTCCCAGCCACACCAGCACCGCTCTGCGGTGCCTCAGCAATGGGGCCATGCGCGCTAACCGCCGCATCCAACGCGGTGGTTTCTCCGCGCTCCGCCCTTGCCCCGTATGGAGACAGCCGCCTCATCCTGAGTGGAGGCGGCTGCCTCTCCGTGCTCCACCATGCCATGTGCGGAAAGAGCCGCCTCCCGCCGTCTCATGGCGGCGGCTCTTCCGCGTCTCTTTACAGTACCCCCCCCCCCCCGAGGAGTGGACTCCGGACAGCTCCTACCAGGCTTTTCCGGATGTAAGGCATGAAACTCCTTCCTTAATTCGTCCGCAGGCATGCGACTCCCCGGTACCCATTGTCTCTCCTCAATGCCATACCCTCTCCAATGCACCAGATATTGTACCGAGTTCTGTACAATGCATGAGTCTAGTATTTTCTCTACTTCGTACTCGGGTTGGTCATCAACCATCACAGGAGGAGGAGGAGTGGGACCCACATGGACTGCAGGTTTAAGCAGGGATACGTGAAAAGACCTTACCCCACGCATGCTGGCGGGAAGATCAACGGAATAAATAACGTTGTTGATCTTCTTAGCTACCGGGAACGGACCCACAAACCTGGGACCCAATTTATCTGAGGGCTGTCTCAGGGTCAAGTGACGTGTGGACACCCAGACCAAGTCTCCTGGCTGGAACCTCCACTCTAACGAGCGTCTCGTCAGCCTGACCCTTTTGACTCTGGAATGCCCTTTCCAAATTACTCTTCACCGTCCACTAGATGTCTTTAAATGCCCTCTGCCAAGCTTTCAGGGTTGGAAACGGAGAAGAGGCAACTGGCAAAGGGGAGAATTTGGGCGACCTCCCTGTCACAATCTGGAACGGAGAAAAACCAGAAGAAGAACTCTTTAAATTATTCTGTGCGAATTCTGCGAAGGCCAGAAATTTTACCCAGTCATTTTGTGCCTCCGCAACGTAACATCTTAAGAACTGCTCCAAAGACTGATTAATCCGTTCAGTCTGCCCATTTGTCTGTGGGTGGTAGTCTGACGAGAAAGACAACTTCATGCCCATTTGGTGGCAAAATGCCCTCCAGAATCTAGAGATGAATTGGACTCCCCGATCAGACACTATGTTTTCCGGAATGCCATGCAGCCGGAAAATGTGGATGATAAATAGGTCGGCCAATTCCTGGGCCGAGGGGAGTCCTTTCAAGGGCACGAAATGGGCCATCTTGCTGAAGCGGTCGACTACCACCCAAATGACCGACATGCCTTCAGACCTGGGGAGCTCACCCACAAAATCCATGGACAAGTGGGTCCATGGTTCACTCGGGGCGGTCAAAGGCTGTAAGGTACCGACAGGTGCCAGCCGGGAGGGCTTACTTTTTGCACAAATTGCACATTCCCTAACAAACTCCTTGCAATCAGCTGACAGGGAGGGCCACCAGGCACACCTGGCTACAAGATCCTGCGTTCTGGCTGCTCCGGGATGTCCAGCATTTGTATGCGCATGGAACATCTCTAGGATCTGGAGACGGAAGGGCAGGGGAATAAACATAACCCCTTCAGGCTTCCCTTCCGGGATGTCCTGCTGGAAGGGGCTTAATGTCTCTTTCCAGTCTTCCCAAGTATCGGTTGCAGCCAGCACCAATTTCTGCGGAACAATAGTCTCAGGGATGGAGGGCTGTGCTGTCTCTGGCTCAAAGCACCTGGACAAAGCGTCTGCCTTAACGTTTTTGCTGCCTGGAGTGTAAGTAATTATGAATCTGAACCTTGTAAAGAATAAAGACCATCGGGCCTGACGGGGACTTAATCTCTTAGCTCCCTCGATGTATTCTAAATTCTTGTGATCCGTGAAAACCATGATAGTGTGCTCTGCTCCTTCTAGCCAGTGACGCCACTCTTCAAAGGCCAGTTTAATGGTCAGGAGCTCTCTGTTGCCTATATCGTAATTCCTCTCTGCCGGAGAGAACCTACGAGAAAAGTAAGCACAGGGATGTAGTCTTCCCTGTAACCCTGACTGCTGAGACAGCACAGCCCCTACCCCGACCTCCGAGGCGTCAACCTCAACAATGAAAGGATAAGAGGTGTCAACATGTCTCAGGATCGGTGCGGAACAAAACAATTCCTTCAAAGTAGAGAATGCATTCTGAGCTTCAGGAGACCAGTGGGTAGTATCTGCCCCCTTTCTTGTGAGACTGGTAAGGGGTGCAATGATCGTGGAGTACCCTTTTATAAACCTCCTATAGTAATTTGCAAAACCCAGGAATCTCTGGAGGGCTTTCAGCCCCACAGGTTGCGGCCATTCCAGGACAGCTGTGACTTTAGCAGGGTCCATTGACAGACCTGAGGTAGAAATCACATACCCCAGAAACGTGACGGATGTCACCTCAAAAATAAACTTTTCCAACTTGGCGAACAGCATATTTTGTCTCAGCTTGTTCAGCACAATTTTGACATGGATCCTGTGTTCAGAGAGGTTGTTAGAGTAGATCAGTATATCATCGAGATATACCAGAACAAATCTGCCCAACACCTCTCTGAATACCTCATTAATTAATTCTTGGAAGACGGCTGGCGCATTACACAACCCGAAGGACATCACTAAGTACTCGTAATGCCCGTCGGGTGTGTTGAAGGCCGTCTTCCATTCATCGCCCTTTCTAATGCGGACCAGGTTGTATGCACCCCTCAGATCCAACTTCGAGAAGATCTTAGCTCTCGTGACCTGTGTGAATAAATCATCTATCAAAGGTAACGGATAGCGATTCTTCACGGTGATCTTATTCAGGCCACGGTAAGCAATACAGGGTCGCAGGCCTCCATCTTTCTTTTTAACAAAAAAGAACCCTGCCCCGCGACCGGGACGGGCAAATGAAGCCCTTGGCCAAATTCTCACGGATATATTCTTGCATGGCCAATTTTTCGGGCTCGGATAAATTGTACAAATGTCCCCGGGGGGGCATACAACCTGAACGGAGATCGATGGGACAATCGAAAGGGCGATGTGGGGGTAACTTATCTGCTGCCTTGGGACAAAATACGTCAGCATAATCTAAATACTGCTCAGGAACCCCCTCCACCAGTATCCTGGTTTGGCCCAAAGTCACCTTCCCTAAACATTGTTGGAAACAATGATCTGACCAGGAAACGAATTGCCCGGGGGCCCAATCAATGTGCAGAGAATGAAGGCGTAGCCATGGCATACCAAGTATAATGGTGGACGTAGACATGTGTAACACAAAAAAACTGTAATCTCTCCCAATGTAAGACCCCCACCGTAATTCCTATCTATGGTGTCTGGGACAGCGGACGATTCCTCTGTAGAGGAGAATCGTCCACTGCCGTAACCTGGATGGGTGGTTCCACCGCTGTGAGCGGAATACCCAATCTTTTAGCAAAGTCAATATTCATAAAATTAGCCGCGGAGCCTGAATCAATGAAGGCTTCCGTGGTCTCGGTCTTATCCTCCCATGTAACCGTACAGGGAAAAAGCAACCGTTTTTCTTCTAGGGGTATGAATCGGGCGCCTAGGGTGTTACCCCCTACAACTCCTAGGCGGTAGCGTTTCCCGGCTTATTAGGGCAGTTTCGTACCCTATGCCCCCCTTCACCACAATACAAATAATTGTTCAGACATTCTCCGTCTTCTCTCCACCTGGGTCAACTTTGACCGACCGATCTGCATCGGCTCAGGTGGAGGCAAGACCGGAGAAGACGAGACAGAGGGAGATGGAGTTACTAGGGGTGCAGCGGGAGGCGCCGTGTAAGATGTCAACCTGACACGATGACTGCCCCTAGTCTGTCTCTGATGGCGTAGCCTACGGTCGATTCGAATGGCCAATGAGATGGCCTCATCGACTGTTTTGGGCTCGGGCTGACTTAACATCAAGTCGGAGACTTCATCCGATAACCCAGACAGGAAACAATCCAACAGGGCATAGGTGTCCCACCTGGCCGTAACTGACCACCTACGAAATTCGGCCGCATAATCTTCGACTGGACCCTTGCCTTGCCGTAGAAGCTTGAGCTTCCGCTCAGAGGTCGCGGCAAGGTCCAGGTCATCGTAAATTACTACCATGGCTTTAAAGAATTCCTCTACAGAGGTCAGAGCTGTGTCTCCGGGGGGCAGGCTATACGCCCAGGTCTGGGAGTCACCGGACAAAAAAAGTTTTGATAAACGTGACTCTCTGGGCCTCAGTACCAGAGGATCGGGATCTTAATTCAAAATATGATAACACTCTACTCCTAAAATTGCGGAATTCAGATCTGTGGCCAGAAAAACGTTCAGGAATGGACATACGTATGTCCACGCTAGGAGGGGATCGCACCTCATCCACTGACGTCTGGAGGGTTCGTACAGACCCTGACAGAGCCTCAATCAATGCTTTGTGTTCACCCAGCACTCGATTGACATTATCCACCGAAGTGGCAAGTTCACCCAGAGGACCAGTGCGTGCGTCCATTTTGTTTTGGGTCTGGCGTTCTGTAACGATCGGTGTAGCACAGAGAGGATCTGATTACCGGTGATCTGCAGTATCACGGGGAATACAGATATATACCAGATTATAGATGATCTGCAGTATCACCGATAATCCGATATACAAACTAACCTCTGGACACCTGAGTAGAGTGTTTGGTGCAAACAGTAATAATGAGAGGACTGGGCCTCAGAGCAGTAAGGAGTACTGCCCAATTCCTTATGGACTCTCCCGGAGGGAGGAGTTAGGCTGAGAGAAGGAACGACAGAACGAGAGTGACACTCAAGAGGGAGTGTCACTATCAGGACTGGGAACCGCCTCTAACAGTAAGGTTGGTTCTCGAGGTCGGACAAGCCAGGTCGTAAACACACGGACAGATAAAGTACAGATTCAGAAGGCAGAGGTGAAGTCTAAAGTACAGGCAGGGTTCGGCAACAGGGTATCAGAAATATCGAGGCACAAAATCAGAAGGCAGAAGCAGAGTTTAAGGACGAGCCGGGGTTCGGCAACAGAGTATCAGAATGACAAAGTACAGGATCAGAGTTCAGGAGAATGGTCAGGCAGGCAGAAGGTCACAACAGATAATCACAATAAAACTAGTACTTTAAACTATCAACAAATCTAGCTAAGTGTAGGATTACAGCTCCAGCTGGTCCCGGCACACTTTCGGATCTGACTCAGGTCTGCGTGCTACCACGTAGTGATCGCAACGCCAGACAACCAGCAACTGAACAGCCAGCAGTATATATACACAGGCATCTCTCCAGCACCTCCCTAATTGCTGGACCAATGAGATGTGGAGCCAGTGTCAGCTGACCAGCCTGGTCAGCTGACTCACTTCTGGCTGTCACATAATCCCTGCCTCAATGCACGCGCGCGCGTCACTCTAAGCCTAGAGGGACTACGTGTCCCAGCCACACCAGCACCGCTCTGCGGTGCCTCAGCAATGGGGCCATGTGAGCTAACCACCGCGGTTTCTCCGCGCTCCGCCATGCCCCGTATGGAGACAGCCGCCTCACCCTGAGTGGAGGCGGCTGCCTCTCCGTGCTCCGCCATGCCATGTGCGGAAAGAGCCGCCTCCCGCCGACTCATGGCGGCGGCTCTTCCGCGTCTCTTTACAAGGAGGAATATATTATAGATAAAAAGAACCCCCAGCATGCAACTGTTTGGCAATGGCTAGTAAAGGGCCAATTCTCCTAAAATATGTCATAACTCCAAATCATAACAGCAGAAAAAGTTTTGAAAGTTTTGAATGCAGGATTAGCATCTTTATCACTTAATACACTCAGACCAGTGGCTGTTGAAATTTGTTTTTTATGGTGACAATCCCACTTAAATGCATTGAGTTGAGTAGAATCACGTTGCATCCCATTTGCCAGAATATGACGCAACCAACTCAACCTCATTGCATAAAGTTTAAATAGGGCCTGAAGGTTCCTTTGGCATTTCAGCTGTGTTGCTGTTAATACAGAAAAAATGATTTTCAGAACTAGGCTTTTCAGAATCTAGGCTTTCTCTGGGTAACACTTTTTTTTCAAAAAGGATTTTGTTTTATAAGCACTTTAAAGGGAAAAATAGGCATACATGCAGTAAATACATAATTTTTCATAAAACACTTTAAAATATATTATTTGGCTCTTCACGGTTATAATGATATCACAGATGCCTTATTTCATTACTAGTTGAGCATGTAGTGGACTATTAGCCCCAGCATGCACATCTGTTGTGATCAGTAGCAATCAGGGGCCCCAATGCTGTGTTCTTAATTTGTTCTGCAGCACCTAGTATAAAATGGCCTCAATTCACTAAGGGCAGTTCGGTAAAAAAATTTAGGTTGGTAAAATACTGCATTCTGTATTTTACACTTTTTTTTTCAAAATTCACTAAGATTTCCTGCATGAGATAGAAGTTTGGTAATTTACTTCAATTCACTAAGCTTTGTTCGGTCACTTACCAGTCATGGAGCAGGTCAGACAGCAAGCTGTGATCCTGTGTGCTTGTGTCGGCATTTTCTGACCATTGCACCCCTAGCATCCCTTTAGCATTGCTGCAGCCACCAGGGGGAGCTCTTCTGTATAAGAGTATTCAGATATTCACATCTAAACGGATGCAGAAAAGCCTTTTAAAAAGTCTCCTTCAAATGCTCTGCCGAACTGAAATCCCACCTTTCAGAGTATCGGACCAAATCAGGGTGAGAAGCAGGGATGTGGCTCTTCCTATTGGCTGCCTGGTTCTCCCTGTTGGCTGTCTGTTACATCTGTCAATATGTTACCACATGGAGAGTGTGAGTTATCAATTTCTTGAGGTATTTACCGTACAAGTCAGTAATTTACATCACTAGTCAGTAATTTTGCATTTCAGTTCGATAAGTAAGAATTGGCATTTGGCAAGGAGACGGGTAAAATCAGCTGTTTTCTGCATTACCGAATGCGGTAATGCTTGGTGAATTGAGACCAATTTGTAAACGGTCACCCTTTTCCTAGCCATGAATTGCATAGGCAACCACATGACAGTGCCTAGACATTTTAATTATATTTCTGAGCAGCAGCAATGGTCCCAGGCAGGCATGGCTAAATTCCTCTATCTGGAAAACTCATGTCTCCAAGATAACTTTTGCCTTTTGATTGTATATCAATGTAGAGATTTGCTTTGCATATCAATTTTGGATACTATTTAGATTTTTTTTCCTTAGCCACTAAAGAAGATTGAAAAAAAAACTTGCCAGTTAAAGTTGATGCGGCTGTAGGTGATGTTCTTGATATACTTGCTGTTGTCATTAAAGGTGTTATAAGTGTTATTGATAAAGGTGCTGTTATAGGTGCTGTTGCGGATGCTGAACTTGCTGGTGTGGATGCTGTTGAAAATTAACATGCTGTTAAAAGTGCTGCTGAAGATGACATTGTCATTAAAATACGTATCTTCATTTTCCCACTGAACAATCTTACAAAACTGTCTAGTTTGTTCAAGCATTTTAACAAACTGTATTACACGGCCATAGTTGTAATCACCAGATTTTCTTAGGTCATTGTTCATTGTGCATTTTTCATTGTGAACACAGACTTGCTATGCTCTCGGCAGTAAATTCTCGTACACACTTGCTGGAACTCAGCCAAGGTGGCCGGCCACAGCTGTTGCTGCTGTGCCTCTAATGTGTGTAGTCACCCTGATGTGTGTCTGAAAAACATCCGGAGTGCTGGACCATCTCTGGGGAGTGCATTGTCCCCAGACAAATGCACTCTTGGAGTGCGAATTAGAAGCCTCTCCATCATGCACTGCATAATTCCTTCTTCACCCTCCATAGCAACAGAACATGTTGCTCAGCCGTAGCCTTGTAACACATCTGTATAGCTCTCTGCCTCAGGACTCCTTCCCTCTCGAAACAGTCTTTGCAGGTGTGTACACTACATTATGCTGGGAATACACCATGAGTATTTTTGGCAGATAGATGGCTAGATAGATAATTTCCGTCAGGTCCGATCTGATTTCGATTTTTCGAGTTTTTCTGATTGATTTTCTCACAGAAGTGAATGAAAATCGATTGGAAAATCGATGGGCCAGTAAATCTGCCAAAAAAACTAGTATATATTCCCAGCATTAGAGGGATTGAGATAATAACTCTGAGTATGCACCAAGGGGAAATTAAAAGCAGACCTTCACACCCATATTGCTTGTTTAGTTTTATTATTAAATGATACATTCATTACACAGGGACGGGGGTTGCATGTTTAAGCCCATTGCTAGATCATGAATTGATTGCAGCTTTGTGATACTGGTCATTGGTTCTGTGTTCCACACACCTTGCTCTTTATGCTCTGATCTGGTTTTGATACCTGCTTATTCTGGCTACTCCTTGCCTACGGTCAGGCCCAGGAGCCTATAGGCACAGATGTCCTGGCTCCCTAGACTTCACCCTTCACCAACCCACAAACCCCCACCAAACCACACCACAAGTGTGCTGGAGAGCCCAGCTGTCAATTCTCCCTTTCTTTCCTTGACCATCATAGGTAGCTACAGGTGTCCCTTAATACTGAGGGTACCTCTGGCTACCTAATGCTAAGTATCTAGTGGTGCCCCTGACTGAAGGAAGATCTCATCAGTGGAATGCCAAGAGTCGGGTAAGTTACCTCTCATTTGCGCTCTGCTCGGGACTCTGCATAGGGAAGGAAAGAGGGAGGCACTAGGGGTGGGGAGTGAGCTGCCTTTCCATCATCAGGCACCTGTAGGCACGTGCCTACAGTGCCTTATGGTAAATCCGGCCCTGCCTACAGTTATCTGATATTCTAGTTATTGACCCTAGTCTGTCTGATTATTCTCCTGCTGATTTTGTTCATATGCTCTTGTACATATAATGGGCTTGATTTACTAAACCGTGATAACTCATATCACGGCCGTTTTCAAATTATCGTGCGCAATCGCGAATATCGCGTGCAATCGTTAATTTTCACACTAAACCATGACGGTTTTGCGCGAAAATGCGCATGAAAATGGCCGTGATATGAGTTATCACAGTTTAGTGATTCAAGCCCATTGTGTGATCTGTGTTCTTGTTTATTGTGTATATGTTTGGAATGATTAATTTATTATAATATATACCTACCTTTCACCATTAGTAGGCATTCTTTTCTTAATTTGGACTGTGTTCTTGTGTATTGTCATTGTTTATATTGTGTGATCTGTGCTCTTGTATTTACCATTGTAAATATTTGTATAGTTAGCTAGTCTGAACAGGGGCAAATCCAGGATTTTCAAGGGGGGGGGGGGGTTCCTGATAGGTCTCTTTTGGCAAGCCGCACACTACCGCGCATGCGTTTGCCCACAAAATCCACATGATGCACAGCATTTCTCCACAAAATACACACAATGCGCAGTGTTTCCCTACAAAATACACATGATGCAGTAGCGTTTCGCCAAAATATATATAATGTGCCAGTGATTAAGTAGCCAGATAACCCCCCTTTATTATGGAAAACGAAATTACCCCACCCCTCTTTAGTATAGGTGACCAGATGACCCCCATTTATCACACAGGTAGCCAGATGAGGCCCCCCCAGTTAGGATAAGTAACCATATGATCCCCATTTATAGTATATAGCCAGATAACTCCCCGTTCAGTACATTCCCCCTTGTATTTCGCCAGATCCCCCTTGTATATATGGCCAGTGTATATAGTCAGATCCCCTGTATATATAGCCAGAGATCCCCCCCCTGTATATACCCATATACCCACTGTATGCAGCCAGATGCCTCCCCCTGCATATAGCCAGTGTATATAGCCAGATCCCACTGCATATAGCCAGTGTATATATATAATCGTAATGTGGGCAGCAGCCATCAGAAAATAATCGTAATGTGGGCAGCAGCCAGCAGTCATCAGAAAATAATCGTAAAGTGGGCAGCAGTCACCAGAAAATCACAATGTGGGCAGCAGGCACCAGAAAATCGCAATGTGTGGGCAGCAGTGACCAGAAAATCGTAATGTGGGCAGCAGACACCTGAAAATCGCAATGTGGGCAGCAGACACCTGAAAATCGTAATGTGGGCAGCAGACACCTGAAAATCGCAATGTGGGCAGCAGACACCTGAAAATCATAATGTGGGCAGCAGACAACTAAAAATCGCAATGTGGGCAGCAGTGACCAGAAAATCGTAATGTGGGCAGCAGACACCTGAAAATCGCAATGTGGGCAGCAGTGACCAGAAAATCGTAATATGGGCAGCAGACACCTGAAAGTCGTAATATGGGCAGCAGACACCTGAAAATCGCAATGTGGGCAGCAGTGACCAGAAAATCGTAATATGGGCAGCAGACACCTGAAAATCGTAATGTGGGCAGCAGACACCTGAAAATCGCAATGTGGGCAGCAGTGACTAGTGTTGGGCGAACAGTGTTCGCCACTGTTCGGGTTCTGCAGAACATCACCCTGTTCGGGTGATGTTCGAGTTCGGCCGAACACCTGACGGTGCTCGGCCAAACCGTTCGGCCATATGGCCGAACTAAGAGCGCATGGCCGAACGTTCCCCGAACGTTCGGCTAGCGCTGTGATTGGCCGAACGGGTCACGTGGTTCGGACCCGAACGCGCTCTGATTGGCCGAACTGTCACGTGGTTCGGGTAAATAAATACCCGAACCACGTCATATCTCCGCCATTTGTCTGTGGGTTTAGCTTTGGGTAGGCAGGCAGGGTAGTTCGCGCTCCAGCCACGCTAGCCAGGGTCCCCCCCAGTCATTGTGTGTCACTGCTGGGAACAGTAGTACACCGCTCGTTCAGCCACACTATATAGCATTCTGTGTACTGTTCTGTGTCTGCTGGGAACAGTGGTACACCGCTCGTTCAGCCACACTATATAGCATTCTGTGTACTGTTCTGTGTCTGCTGGGAACAGTAGTACACCGCTCGTTCAGCCACACTATATAGCATTCTGTGTACTGTTCTGTGTCTGCTGGGAACAGTAGTACACCGCTCGTTCAGCCACACTATATAGCATTCTGTGTACTGTTCTGTGTCTGCTGGGAACAGTGGTACACCGCTCGTTCAGCCACACTATATAGCATTCTGTGTACTGTTCTGTGTCTGCTGGGAACAGTGGTACACCGCTCGTTCAGCCACACTATATAGCATTCTGTGTACTGTTCTGTGTCTGCTGGGAACAGTAGTACACCGCTCGTTCAGCCACACTATATAGCATTCTGTGTACTGTTCTGTGTCTGCTGGGAACAGTAGTACACCGCTCGTTCAGCCACACTATATAGCATTCTGTGTACTGTTCTGTGTCTGCTGGGAACAGTAGTACACCGCTCGTTCAGCCACACTATATAGCATTCTGTGTACTGTTCTGTGTCTGCTGGGAACAGTAGTACACCGCTCGTTCAGCCACACTATATAGCATTCTGTGTACTGTTCTGTGTCTGCTGGGAACAGTAGTACACCGCTCGTTCAGCCACACTATATAGCATTCTGTGTACTGTTCTGTGTCTGCTGGGAACAGTAGTACACCGCTCGTTCAGCCACACTATATAGCATTCTGTGTACTGTTCTGTGTCTGCTGGGAACAGTAGTACACCGCTCGTTCAGCCACACTATATAGCATTCTGTGTACTGTTCTGTGTCTGCTGGGAACAGTAGTACACCGCTCGTTCAGCCACACTATATAGCATTCTGTGTACTGTTCTGTGTCTGCTGGGAACAGTAGTACACCGCTCGTTCAGCCACACTATATAGCATTCTGTGTACTGTTCTGTGTCTGCTGGGAACAGTGGTACACCGCTCGTTCAGCCACACTATATAGCATTCTGTGTACTGTTCTGTGTCTGCTGGGAATAGTGGTACACCGCTCGTTCGCCACTGTATAGCATTGTGCTCTGTGTCGCTGCTGGGAATAGTGGTACTGTATAGCATTTCTGTACTGCCACTGTACTGCTGCCAGTCAGCGTGTACTGTAAGGATAAGTGAAATGAGGAAGAAATCCGGTGAAAGAGGGAGGGGCAAGGGAAGAGGTGTTTCCCCTGACGGTTCACGTACAGGCCACAGGGGAGCACCCAAGAAAACCCACTCAATACCGCCCATGTTGTCCAGGACAACAACCCTCACAAATCCAAAAGAACAGGACCAGATAATTACTTGGATGACCTCTCAAGCGTCCAGCAGTGGGTTAAGCAGCACCAGCACATCACGCACGAGGTCCGAGTCCTCAGCCAGTTACAAGGAGCCAGTGGGCACAAAGCTGACACAACCGGCAGCGACACCACGCACACAACTGCCAGATAACCAGTCCGATGAATTACCTCAGGACACAATGGGGTATTCGCAGGAGCTATTCCCAGCCCAACAAACTTCCACCTTTCAAAGGTCAATGGAGGAACAGCCAGAAATGTTGTGCCTGGATTCACAACCGTTAACTGTGGGAAATGCACCGCGCACTGAAATACAAGGCGAGTCCGAAGAGGACTCGGAAACCCAAATCCCAGAGCAATTTGGGCAGGAGGGGTTGCAATTGCAGGAGGTCGGCCGACAAGATCTGGAAGACGACGTTGGAGTGTGCTGCGCAGAGGTTGTTGTGGGGAGCTCTACTCCACGGCGGTGGCCCACAATGACATATGACGAGTTTGAGGAGATGGAAGAGGAGGGTATGGACAATGTGGACAGAGACCCAGATTTTGTTTGTGAACGAGAACATCGCCGTCGTAGCAGCAGCACAGATGAGTCTGTTGAAGAACACACTGCTGCACGAGTTCGCCTTGTGCCACAAGGTAGGCGGCGCGCAATTTCAGGCACCACAAGCGTGGAAGTTCAAGTGAGAGGCAAAAGAGGAGCAAACAGAAATCGCCAGCAAGGAGGCAGGTGCTCCAAAGTCTGGGCTTTCTTTGAAGACTGCACTGAGGATGTTACCATGGCGATTTGCAAGGTGTGCAAGACCCGCCTGAGCAGGGGGAAAAATATTAACAACCTCTCCACCACCAGCATGAGCCGTCACATGCTATCCAAACATCCCACTCTTTGGGCAAACGCGTCAGGACAGGGTACCAGAAACAACACTGCCTCCCTTGGGTTCACCAGACCCGCCTCAGCAGCAGCAGTAGCCCAGCCATTGCGTGGTTCACAACATTCACAAACATCAGACGACGCTGACACTGTCACTTTCCGGAGTAGTGCTCTTGAGGTCTCCCAGTGTTCATCAAACACAACAACCAACAGCCCTTCCGTGTGCAGCGCTACGGTTCAGTTGTCTGTGTCGGAGATGTTTGAGCGCAAGAGGAAATTGCCAGCAAATGACCCCCGGGCCGTGGCAGTAACAGCCAGCATAGCCAAGCTTCTGGCCTGCGAAATGCTGCCATATCGATTGGTGGAGACAAACAGCTTCAAGGGCATGATGTCAGTGGCCATCCCACGTTACGTGGTTCCCAGCCGCTACCACTTTGCACGCTCTGCAGTGCCTGAGTTGCATGAGCACGTGGTCAGCAAAATAACCCGAAGCTTGAAGAATGCCATTGCCTGCAAGGTTCACCTCACCACTGACACCTGGACGAGTGCGTTCGGCCAGGGTCGATACATCTCCCTTACCGCGCACTGGGTGAACCTTGTGGAGCCTGGCAGCGATTCCTCACCTGCTACGGCACGGGTGTTGCCCACGCCACAAACAGCTGCACCGCCGTCCCTCCCACTGGATAACAGCAGCACCTACCTCTCTGACTCCTTCTCCTCCAACGCATCTCAAAGCTGTACCTCATCCGGAAACGCTAACCCAGCAGCAGTAGGATCGTGGAAGCAGTGCAGCACAGCTGTTGGCATGCGTCAGCAAGCGTTGCTGAAGCTAATCTGCCTTGGGGATAAGCAGCACACAGGGGAGGAAATTTGGAGGGGAATAAAGGAACAGACGGATTTGTGGCTGGCACCGCTGGACCTGAAACCGGGCATGGTTGTGTGTGATAATGGGAGTAATCTCATTCGCGCTTTAAGGTTGGCTAAGCTGACACACATCCCTTGCCTGGCGCACGTGATGAACCTAGTAGTTCAGCGGTTCCTGAGGACATACCCAGGCGTGCCCGATCTGCTGTTGAAGGTGCGTCGAGTGTCCAAACATTGTAGAAATTCCAGTACTGCTTCGGGGGCACTCGCCAAGATGCAGGAGCGCTTCAATCTCCCCCACCATCGCTTGCTGTGTGATGTCCCTACGCGCTGGAATTCTACGCTGCACATGCTAGCCCGCTTTTGCGAGCAGAAGAGTGCAGTGGTCCAGTACATGACGGCGCAGTACCGAGGCGCATCCGGCCAGCTGCCAAGCTTCTGTGGATCCGATTGGGCCAACATGTTGGACCTCTGCCAAGTCCTCCAAAATTTTGAGCAATCCACGTTGCTTGTGAGCAGTGACAACTCTTCAGTCAGCATTACCATACCACTGCTGTGTTTACTGAAGAGGTCGATGTTAAAAATCAAGGAAACAGCTGTCATGATGCAACTGGGGGAATCTGAAGGAGAAAACGATCAGCGTGATGGTACCAACATCAGGCCATCCGCCTCAGGGAACGCTGGCCCCAGCAGCTATGACGAAGAAGAGGAGGAGGAACAGCTGGAGTTGGAGCAGGAATTTCATGCCACCACTGACGAGGGCCAGAGCGGTGCACGTTGGACTTCCACAATTCAACGCGAATGGTCAGCAGAAGCAGACCAGGAGGAAGGTGACGACTATGATGCATCACAACAACTATCACAACGCTCACAAGAGGATGATGAGGATTCTGGTAGGACTCTGGCACACATGGCTCAATTCATGCTAGACTGCATTGAACGTGACCCACGCATTGTGCGCATTCTGGACAACACCAATTACTGGGTTTATACCCTTCTGGATCCACGGTACAAACACAATGTTCCAAAACTGCTTGAAGAAAGAGTCAGACAGGTCAAAATGGAAGAATACCAGCAGGCCCTTGTGGAGACTTTAGAGAGGAGATTGACATCCTCCCCCTCCTCTAGCCAGTTGTACGCAGACAGACTGACTTCCGCAAACCCAGGACGACCAGGAGGGCAGCAAACAACGCAAGCCGCAGCTAGTACCCAAAAGGGAATGGTATCGGCAGTGTCCTTGGAGTGGGAAAATTTTCTGACACCCATGCAGCCGCAGCCCACTGAACAGCAAGCGTGCAGATCCACCTCCAACACCGATCGCCTGGAGAAGATGGTCAAGGACTACATGTCAGATGGCGTAGCTGTGTCGAACCATCCATCTGCACCCTTCAACTATTGGGTATCGAAGCTAGACACCTGGCACGAACTGGCAATGTACGCAATAGAGGTGCTGGCTTGCCCGGCAGCCAGCGTTATGTCGGAACGCTGTTTCAGTGCTGCCGGAGGCATCGTCACAGATCGGCGTATCCGCCTCTCTACAGAAAATGCAGACCGTCTGACTCAAATTAAAATGAATCAATCCTGGATTGGAAATGACTACGCAACACTCCAGGACCCCAACCAAGTAACATGACCAATGAACATCTGGGATGGTGTTGCGTTTCCGGGCCCTGTTTATTGAACCTCTCATCTGTATTACATTTATGACTGCATGGCGGCAAAAAGCATTGCTGCTATATCCGCACGCTTTTTGTCCACATGCAAGGCCTGGGTTGTTGTGTCTCACAAAGCGTGGCCTTCTCCTCCTGCGCCTGCTCCTGTTCCATCACGTCTGCTGCTGCTGGGTTAGCGTTGCCGCGTGGTCCCTGTTTATTGAACCACTTATCTTTATTACATTTATGACTGCATGGCGGTACAAAGCATGCTATCCGCACGCTTCTTGCCCTCATGCAAGGCCTGGGTTGTTGTGTCTCACAAAGCGTGGCCTTCTCCTCCTGCGCCTGCTCCTGTTCCATCACGTCTGCTGCTGCTGGGTTAGCGTTGCCGCGTGGTCCCTGTTTATTGAACCACTTATCTTTATTACATTTATGACTGCATGGCGGTACAAAGCATGCTATCCGCACGCTTCTTGCCCTCATGCAAGGCCGGGGTTGTTGTGTCTCACAAAGCGTGGCCTTCTTCTCCTCCTGCGCCACCCTCCTCCTGTTCCATCACGTGTGCTGCTGCTGGGTTAGCGTTACCGGTCCCTTTTCCTGGAACCTCTTATATGTATTACATTTATGACTGCATGCCGACAAAAAACATGTTACCTGTGCAAAGAAAACAGACATTTCCCGCATTTAAAAGACAGTTTTCCCTTTGAAACTTTAAAATCGATTTTCTCAAAAACTATAAGCTCTTTTTGCTAATTTTTTTTTCCTCTTGTACCCACTCCCAAGGTGCACATACCCTGTAAATTTGGGGTATGTAGCATGTAAGGAGGCTTTACAAACCACAAAAGTTCGGGTCCCCATTGACTTCCATTATGTTCGGAGTTCGGGTCGAACACCCGAACATCGCGGCCATGTTCGGCCTGTTCGGCCCGAACCCGAACATCTAGATGTTCGCCCAACACTAGCAGTGACCAGAAAATCGTAATATGGGCAGCAGACACCTGAAAATCGTAATGTGGGCAGCAGACACCTGAAAATCGCAATGTGGGCAGCAGTGACCAGAAAATCGTAATGTGGGCAGCAGACACCTGAAAATCGTAATGTGGGCAACAGACACCTGAAAATCGTAATGTGGGCAGCAGACACCTGAAAATCGTAATGTGGGCAGCAGAAACTAGAAAAAAAATGCACCTGTGAAAAAAAAACAAATCCCTTACCTGACAGAAGTCTTCTCCTCTCCTGGCATCTGGCACCAGCTCCCCGATGATCCTCCTGCAGCACATCTCCCGCGCTGACAGGCAGAGTGCAGGGCTACGGCAAGATGGCTCCCGAAGCCCTGTACTGGAGACACAGTCTCCAGAGCAGGGCTTCGGCAGCCATCTTGCCGAAGCCCTGATCTGCCTCCGGGAGACTGCGGGGCTGCGGGGAAGAAGCAGCATATCTGGCTGGGGGGTCCCTCAATAGGGAGGGTGACAGCGCTCCCCCCCCACACGGCTAGCGGGCCCCGGGCCCCCCTACTGCGCACACACATGAGCAAGCGGCAGCTGCACTATTACATTTAGTGGCTGCCGCTGCTCAGATTCCGGAGGCACTTCCGGTCTAGGTGCAAGGGGGTGGTTCCAGACACCCGGAACAACCCCTTCCGTGCGCCAGTGTGTCAGGTTGTTTTTTTGGTATTTGTGGTGCACCGTGTGCTATCAATTGTACATTAATACAAGGATATAAATAATGACTTTTTTTCACTAAGTGCAATTCGATCCGGTTTTCAGAGAGCACAAGATTTGCTGATGGCAAGGGCACTTAAGCTATGTACAGAGTTGAGATAAAATTCTTTGGAAAATGACAGATCACAGACCAATTTTACAACCTTTTATGTAGTATGAGAGCCATACCTACACAGTCTATTCTATTAAGTTGAGTACCCCATCAGATAAAACATTTTGCGAGATGCTGTACACAAAGATGCTGTACACATGCAAAAGATCAGTATCTGCAAAAGATCAGTGAATGCAAAATGCATAGTCTGCAGATCTCATACACACATTGTTTAACAGACATTCATCTGCAATGCATGCAGTGAAAAGGGAGCACTGCGACTGCCTGCAGCATTTTTATCTCATCTAATAATGTTTTAGTTGCCTAGAATCTTGTCTGTACACACTGTGCAATATTCATGGACCTTTGGGATTCAGCAATTGCTGTGGATGCAATATCATTATTATCCACCCGAACTACAAACCATATACCTGCATGACTCATTGCCCTCTCTGACTTAATTATACCTGGATACCAGCCTGGTGTACTTTGTACTGTCTCTCAAGGGCTTAGGTGGAGCTATGCAGTCATATTTTGGTCTGGCCCACCAATTTCCGTGAACTATAAGGGGATTACGTGAGAGTTTAATTTTTAACCCTTTACACCAGGAGCTTTCTACACAAGAGCAATTGCAAATTAAGCTTACTGCGCATGCGGAGAACGCCCCAGGTGCCGGGAGCGTAACCAGGGTGCACGCGGCTCAGGGCCCTGCATGCGCAGTAGCCGTCAACTGGCAATGACAGCCCAGTTTTGCAGGGGTTGCCGCTGCTGCCCGGAGGGGATCAGGAAAATGTTGTGGGCACAGTAGGAGTCCAGGGGGCTGGAAGAAGCCCCAGGTGACATGTGACATGATGAGATAGACATGTGTATGTACAGTGCCTAGCACACAAATAACTATGTTGCGTTTCTTTTTTTCTTTCTCTGCCTGAAAGAGTTAAATACCAGGTATGTAAGTGGCTGACTCAGTCCTGACAGCGTGACCCTCAGGGCCCGTTTCCACTGTTGCGACGCGATTTCGCCGGCATCCCGACGCTTGCGTTTCCGCATGCGTTTACCCGCGATTTCGCGTGCGATTTCGCATGGCAGGGTGCCATGCGAAATTAACCATGACTCTGCCAGGGCAAAATAACATTGAAAAATGTGCGAAATCGCACGCGAATCGCGGGTAAAAACGCATGTAAAAAACGCATGCGTTTTTCCTATTAAATACATTAGTGGCGATTCGCATGGATTCCCGACGCAGGCGAATTCTGTGGGTCCCGTCGTGCAGATTTGGCCCGCCGCCAAATCACTCCCGCACGCCGCACATATGGAAACAGCCCCGGCCACTTCAATGTACCAAGCGAATCCGCATGTCGGCGCCGCATGCGGATTCGCTATGGTGGAAACGAGCCCTCACTGATAAGAAATTCCCCTTTTTATCTCTTTCTTGCTCTCAGAAGCCATTTTCTGCTAGGAAAGTGTTTTATAGTTGGAATTTCTCATTAGTGAGGGTCACTCTGTAGTCTGTAGTCACTTCCTGTCTGAGTCAGAACTGAGTCAGCCACTTACATACTTGATATTTAACTCTTTCAGACAGAGAAAGAAAAAAAGGAACACAGCATAGTTATTTGTGTGCTAAGCACTGCACATACACATGTCTATCTCATCATGTCACATGTCACTTCGGGTATCCTTTAAGGAGATGGACTAGTTCAAAACCATTTAGATCTGTCAGATGTGTACTGCCTACTGTAAGCAACAGAAAAATAGGGGGGGATGGGTAATTTGCAGTGAATTTTACTCTAGGAAAAAATATAGATTTCTTAAAAGTATGTCTATAGGTATATTTTAAATTTTACAAATTTCCACATTCATGGTCCTTCAAGATTAAAAAATGTTATCACTATATTTTGTACCATTTAATCTCTTTACTTGGAAGGTAGAAGACATCTAGGAGCCTCTTATTATAGGGGGCTTTCAGATTCCACCATAACATCACCCCGCTTCTGGGTACTGGATGGCACTGATCAGAGGGTAGAGCACAGCACTTGGCGAGGGGTTAATCAGGGCTTATAATGGGGACAATTTGTTTTTATTTTTAAAAGACTTAATCAAAAAATATATTTTATAAAATGTTTAAACTTCCAAACGAAGAGGCAGGCACCATACAATAATATTATGCTCTTTTATTGTTTCATAGCAAACAGGCTATCACAGAGAAACAACGTTTTGGAGCATGACGCTCCTTTTTCAAGTTGGTGACAGTCTGAAGTGTACATTCAAATATCCATCTTTTATATCCCCCACTACCGTTTCAACAACCAATCATGGACCAATGTATGAGGTCAACCAATCACAGGTCCTCAAACACCAAGCGGACCTGATGGGAAACTACACAGGAATGTAAGGGCCACGCCCCCCGCAGTCACGTCACCGCACCGCCACACCAACCACAGCCATCTGCGCACAGCTCCACCCATAAGTAAAGGGGAGAGCCAGCACATTGGGCCGCCAGAGGAGTGGAAGAACAAGTCTTGCAGCGTCACGTGGAGAGGAGGGGACGCAGCGCTCGCATCAGCTGGACCAGAGCCAATAGGCTGAGTATCCATGATGCAGCCCTTACGTCACCCTCCCCTCCCACCGGCGCCACCTCGTCAGGCGTAACCATGACAATGGAGGGAAGTGGCAGGGTAGGCGGGGCAGAGAGGGCGCAGCCCACACAGGAAGCAGGGGCAGTAACTTAGCAACCCAGGACTCGGGTATTAACCAATAAACCACAATGCTCCATGAATAAAGAGAAGAGGTACATCAGGGGGGACTACAAAAAAGCAACACACAGATGACATAAAGTGAATTAACAAACATACAGACATGCTGTAACCCAGGTCAGAGAAGCGGTGCCAAATTACTACCAGAGTCCTGGGTTGCTAGGCAACTGCCCCTGCTTCCTGTGTGGGCTGCGCCTTCTCTGCCCCGCCCATCATGCCGCTTCCCTCCATTGCCATGGTTACATCTGATGAGGTGCCGCCGGTGGGAGGGGAGGGAGACGTAAGGGCTGCATCATGGATACTCAGCCTATTGGCTCTGGCCCAACTGTTGCGAGCACTGCGTCCCCTCCTATCCACTTGACGCTGCTAGTCTTGTTCTTCCACTCCTCCTCTGGCGGCCCAATGCGCCGGCTCTACCCTTTACTTAGGGGTGGAGCTGTGCGCAGATGGCTGTGGTTGGTGCAGTGGTGCGGTGACGGGACTGCTGGGAGGCCCAAATACACAGTTCAGGTCATTTTGGCGTGAGAACCAGTAGGCGTCTAACAGAGGCCAGAGGCCTGTATTAATTATCAGGAATCTGTTGCCCAAGAGGCAGAGGTGTAGCTAGGGTTATTAGCCTCTGTGGGGGGTTTTCAGACACCCCCACGCAAAAAAATGGGTGTGACCATGCATCAGAATGTGGGTGTGGTCATGGATGGAGACAAGTGTACAAATGCTGTTTAGATAGCCAGACGTGCCCCCTTCGCCCCTATAGATAGCCAAAAACACAAAAGTTGTTTAGGTGATACCTTTAATGACTAACTGTACAAGAATTCTTTGCAAGCTTTCGAAACTTTAAGTTTCTTTTTCAGGCATGCCTGAAGAAGAAACTTAGTTTTGAAAGCTTGCAAAGAAATATTGTACAGTCAGACTGGACATAGACTTTAATACAAAGCCTGCATGCTGTGAGTTAGAATAACATGATCAGTTACAACACATTACTGTGATCATGCCCCTAGAATTGTATGAGCAGTGAGTTGACATGCAGAATTATTCTGCAACGCAACTGACCACTGTAAACAGGGCCTCAAGGTTATTATACTGTTGCTCATCTTTTAGAGCAGAGATAAAGTTCTGAGTTTTAAAGGAACTCCGAGCAGTAAATAAAATCAAAATCTGAACTTACCTGGGGCTTTCTCCAGCCCACCGTAGGTCAGGAGGTCCCTCGGCGTCCTTCTGGCTCTTCTCTCAGGCCCTGCTCAGGAATGGCTCCTGGCGGCTCCCGGCGACACTGGGCCCGAGTGCCGGGCTCCTTCTTCCCAAAAGATGATGTCAGTCGTCACAGTACGGCGCAAGCACGATTAAACCGTGCATGTGCAGTACTATCACGCCGGCCGCCGTGATGACGCGAGGCGGCCGGCATGGTGACAACTGACGTCATCTTTCCAAAAGAAGGAGCCCGACACTCACGCCCAGTGTCGCCGGGAGCAATTCTGAGCAGGGCCTGGGAGAAGAGCCAGAAGGACGCCAAGGGACCTTCTAACCTACGGTGGGCTGGAGAAAGCCCCAGGTAAGTTCAGATTTTGATTTTATTTACTGCTCGGAGTCCCTTTAAATGGACCAGAGCATTTGGTCCGAAATGAGTAAGTGTTGGGCAATTTCATTAAAAACAATTGTTATATCAGTGTCATGTTACTGTGTTTACATTTCATCTATACATTTATAGGTTTGCCTTTGGATAGCTCTTTTTTATATTGTTCTACTTACCTGAAACAGACCGGCGGGCAGCTGCAAAGCCAAAGAAAAAGTAGTACTGTAGTATATTAAAAATGTGCTTTCTACAAAAGATATACATACTTTATTGCTTTAGAAATGAGGTTTAACGAGTTAAATAAAGTTCACAGTGAATTGAGGTATTATCTGTGAAAAGACTATGGTATATAAAATTATTTAAAGTCAATTTGGCCAAGGAGTTGACATGCAGAATTACTCTGCAGTGCAACTGAGCACTGTGAACTAGGCCTAAGTTTCATCAGTAGATATGTAGGCGTACCTATTGCTATCCATAAATATAATATTCTGTATTATTTTACTTAACTGCAGTGAAAGATTATGCATCTGCAAGGAAAGGAACAAAATGGTATATCAAAAAATGTACATATGGTAGACTAAATTTACTGTAAAGCATTGCAAAACATTTTAAATGAAGTTCACATTATGGTAAGTGAATTTTGTTATAAAACATGAATTATTATAAGGGTAAAGTCTATATTCATTCAATTAAAGCCTAGCTAAGCACACATACATCATAATGCAAGCGAAGAAGAGGCAGACTGCCAGGTGGCAGTCACTGACGTGGAACGCAATGTGGCACTTCTGTTGCTGCACACTCTGTATTAACATTTTATGCAAGGAAGTTCTTCATGTATTAGCAGTGGTGTAATTTCAAATCATGTACACTGACAGTAAAATTTGCATATTCAGCAGTGATGCATCATGGGAGACATCATATGCTCACTCCAGTCTGAATAATTGCAAATACCTTCTGTTTTAAGAAGGCAAACTTTTGTTTTGCATAACATTTTAGTAAGGGGGCCTGTTGGTCCTTTGTAGCCCCTTAGGCCCGGTTCACATTAGCGGTCGCCGTCCGGAATCGCCGTGCCGGAGCCGGACCGCATGCGGAACGGACGGAACTGACGCACGGCATAGCAATGAAAGTCTATGCATCCGTTCACATGAGTCCGTTTCGTCCGGACCGGAGCCGGACCGGATCCGGACTCCGGCATAAGATCCAACATGCGCTATTTTTTGGTCCGGCTCCTCCGGCAGACGTATCCGGAGCGGAGCCGGACTGTTGCATCCGGCCAATACAAACCAATGAGAACCGGAGAGCGCACAACACACTGGCTATAAAAACCGGACGTTCTACCCCACTTCCTATGCTTTTTCTAGTGGCCATTTTGGATGGGGACCACATGGGCCCAGCGTTCACAGAGTGGAGCAGCAGGGATTTCATGCTGGAGCTCTTTGGCAGCAACATGTCTGATGATATGTCTGATAACGAGGAGGTGAGGCCTTCTCCCCACATAGTAGTGGGTGAACAACAGGAAGGAGAGAATTCCCAGGTACGAGTAAAAAATGACTGGATCCATGGTCCAACTGCAGTCTCTGTATCCACGGATGGTCTCCACCCGTCCACCTGTCTCCAACAATGACCCCAGAGCTTCTGCTGACCTCCCAGACCCCAGGTATTTACAGGTTGTTATCTCTTTAAGAAACCGGATCCGGACCGCAACCGTGTTCATACCGCGGATGCAAACGGACCGGATCCGGACCTGATCCGGATAGGAACCGTACGGATTAGGTCCGGTCCGGATCCGGTGCGGTCCGGACATCCGTTCCGGTTTTTACAAAACCGCAAGTGTGAACGGGGCCTAACACACTCCTAGAAGAAGAAATACAATCCGTCTTATGTGTCACTTTGACAAATAAAGTTTCTTTACTCTTGAATGTAAGCTTCAAATTTATTAGGTCGAAATTTGAATGACTTTCATACAACTCACCCCACACTATTCAATTTCTAACAAAATTGATCTGATATATCCAACCTCTCCAATCCATTTTTAAATTCTCTCGATTTTTTTTTCACACAATTCTTCATTTAAATCGAATTGGGATAAAATTGAACAGAATAATTGTAACAAGTGTGGCCACCATAAGGTATAGGAATGTATTAACATGAAATGGTGCCCTAGGCAAGATAGCAGTTTTTGCCCACCACTGATGGTCACCTGGATTTTTTAGATAGATTTGGTGGGGGCTAGCATCTACCAGGCCCCTAGGTTCTCCTCAGGCCCTAGGCAGATGCCTAGAATTGCCTTGTGGATGATCCAGCTCTGCTAATGCTGCAATCACTATGCCCTTGTTTAGCAGGTATGGTTTTGTATGTATGTGTAGTTTGTTTGTAGCAAACTCAGGTAGCAATCATGCAGAGGGTTTAGTTGAGCTTTAAAGGATACTTCTTTCAGAAATTGTATAGCAGGTATTTTATTTTCCTCCCGCTACTTCTGCTGCACATATTATACCATCTACTGAATATGACTGCCCCCTGTTTAAAAGATATTTACTACTCTCTGGAAATCTTGGCTTTTATTTGCACTATGCTCCATGTTTCTAAATTATGGGGTGTTGAGCGAGGGGTGTTCACTGCACCTGACTGCCAGCGGCACTAAACAACACCCAGCGGCACAAACCTGACAATCTAAATTTCCAGCCTGAAACCCAGTGGGCGAAGCAAATGGGTGAGGGTCCTGGTTTGCAATGTCCACTATCTAAGAGGACATCGAGCTATAATAAAAATTTGTGGGAGCCTAGCAAGGACTAAGCCCACAGCCCAGCGAGCAGGCAAGGGAACAAACATATATACTATATATTGTAGTATACGGTACAGCAAGTTAACACCCACATTTTAACTGTAGTTAATCTAAAAGCTATATCAAGAGATACTCCCTTTTTGAAGAATGTGAACTTCAAGAGGTCAGACTTACTCTATGTATTCCTCCACCATTACACCCCTAAAACCAGTCAAGGAAGACGTGAGATTGAGGAGGAGAGCATAAAGGTGGCTCCTCTTCATTCTTAAGTTATCAAATTTCTAAAGGGGTCCGAGTCTCGGTAGTCTAACCATATAGACCAGGTGGAGCTGAAAGCCTCTATATTATCAATGTTGGAGGCAGATAATTCTTCCATAAAAATGACCTCATTAACTACCTTGACCTAGGAGACCACCAGTGACAGAGGAGAGGTGCTTTTCTATAATCACCGCCCTGGCAGCAGAAAAGAGGTGTTGTTGTAGTAGGCCCCTCTGTAGAGGCCACTCGACTATCATTGATAGTAGTGCTGTTTCGGGCTTTAGCAGTATAGCTTTTCTACTCATGGCCGTATACGTCCAAAAACATTCCCCAAGAAACCTGAAAATAAACCACAGGACCACCATACATGTAGCTGAGAGCCTCCCTGAGATTGACACCTCCGGTACCAAAACATTTTATTCAAAATTTGCGGACATCTGTACCAGTTAGTGAGCAGTTTATAGTTTCTCTCCTACATCTGAGTAGAAACAGAGAAGGCATGTGCGAGTGAGTAAACTTTAGACCAGAGATCATCAGAGAAATTCTGCCCCAGAATTCTCTCCCATTGCAAATGATAGGGAGGAATTGACCTCACTCCCTCCGCTGCCCGTAAATTGTGGAAAAACATGGATAGGCCTAGTTTGGCTTATACACTGAAGTCATTAAGGACTCAAGTTAAATTACTAGAGTTACCCAGAGATTTCCAGAAGGGGAGAGGGGGAAGGCCGGGTTATCAAACATGGGATTTAAAGGGAACGGAAGGGCAGATAGCCCAAATTTGGTGAGTATTGTAATCCAGACTATGACAACCTGTCCGGACACGAAGGAGACATAATAAGCCATTGGAAATTTGAGACCTTTTCCATACATCCGGACACATTCCACTGGACATATAGAATATTGTCAATTTTTTTTATTTTGTACATTTCCATTAACATAAATATATATCAATGTCATTAATACAAACAATTAGAATTATGAATTAATAACAAAGAATGAGACAATCTTATATCTCTCACCTGTGAGTGAATAAATGCTTGCAGCAACAAGCACAAGACAAAGTACAAAGGCCATAGTCTTAAAGAGACTCCGTAACAAAAATTGCATCCTGTTTTTTATCATCCTACAAGTTCCAAAAGCTATTGTGTTAAGCTAATGTGTTCTGGCTTACTGCAGCGCGTTCTACTATCACAGTCTCTGTAATAAATCAACTTATCTCTCTCTTGTCAGACTTGTCAGCCTGTGTCTGGAAGGCTGCCAAGTTCTTCATTGTTGTGGTTCTGTGATGCATCTCCCCTTTCCTGGCCGCTCTATGCACACTGCCTGTGTATAATGATCTCTTGAGATACAAAAGGAAGGCTGTATACAGCCTGCTTGTGTATGGATGTATTTTCTATGTGTGGACATACTGTACATCAACCTACTTCCTGTTTTGGTGGCCATTTTGTTTGTTTATAAACAAACTTTTTAAAACTGTTTTTAACCACTTTTAATGCGGCGAGGAGCGGCGAAATTGTGACAGAGGGTAATAGGAGATGTCCCCTAACGCACTGGTATGTTTACTTTTGTGCGATTTTAACAATACAGATTCTCTTTAAGGCTGATGACTGAATGAGCAAGCATATTTCATCCAAATATATATATACTGTAAGTAGAGGGTGATTCTTGGCAGCATCGTGGAACCCCTAGATAACAAGGAAACAGACATATTTTGCATGAGATACAAAAGCTTGTCAATTAATTTTCTACTTTGAGATTAATGCAGAAAAGCTTTTAAATTGAGCTGCCATGTAAACTTCCTTATTGCATTACAATTTGCATTCCATTATACAATCATTTAAATTTGTACAAAGCATTAATCTAATAAACTTTGAAAAAATAATATCCTGCCAAGCACATATTACTAGTTTTATATGCCAAGCACATATTACTAGTTTTCTATCCCAACAATAGCACATTATACTTAAAGAAAACATCACAGAGCTTAGCATCAGTAATAATCAGATACTGTAAAATAAAAATGTTTATAAAGTTTTTGTTACGTCATATTTAAAAATATTTCCCACTTCCTGGTTCTGTTCCATCCTGTCAGATAGATCAAATTGATCGAAATCGATCAAAATCGGCTGCAAATCGATCAAAAGGGGAATTCTATAGAATGTCAGATTTGCCATAGAATAGAAAGGAGGAGCGCTGAAAGGTGAAAATTGCTCTGGAGAAAAAACCCTCAGTGGTCAACTACCGTAGTTAATTCTCCCAAAATGACAAATGAAATCTAATACACAAACTCAGGCTCTACAGGAACTAGAATTTACAACCCTGCAAAGTATTTAGCCTCCCTCTACATATAAAAAAACAAAAGTTTGCTTTCCTAAAACAGAAAGAATTTGCGATAATTCAGGTTGGAGTGAGCTTGAGATGTCTCCCAGAGCAACACTGCTGAATATATGCAAATTAACCATTGTACCCTTAGAAGCTAAACACACCTCCAGAACCGCTGGAATGCAATGATGTGTTAGCTTGTTAATTTGTACAGAGCCATAATAATCCAACATGCATACAGACTGTTTCGGATTGTTTGATCCTCATCAGTGCATGGCATGGATTAATTTGGCTCTATGGAGTAGGGCTTGTGAATCCGAGAGGCACAGACTAACCAGCAAGCTCATGGTGACCCTTGCTGGTTAGTCTGTGCCTCTCGGATTCACAAGCCCTACTCCATAGAGCCAAATTAATCCATGCCATGCACTGATGAGGATCAAACAATCCGAAACAGTCTGTATGCATGTTGGATTATTATGGCTCTGTACAAATTAACAAGCTAACACATCATTGCATTCCAGCGGTTCTGGAGGTGTGTTTAGCTTCTAAGGGTACAATGGTTAATTTGCATATATTCAGCAGTGTTGCTCTGGGAGACATCTCAAGCTCACTCCAACCTGAATTATCGCAAATTCTTTCTGTTTTAGGAAAGCAAACTTTTGTTTTTCTTAACATCTTAGTAAGGGGGCTTTTAGGACCATTGTAGTCCCTTACACACTCCAATGAGTTCTGGGTCACCATGAGCTTGCTGGTTAGTCTGTGCCTCTACATATAAAACATTATATATATATATATATATATATATATATATATATATATACATATACAGGATCTTCTCAAAAAATTAGCATACTGTGATAAAGTTCATTATTTTCTGTAATGTACTGATAAACATTAGACTTTCATATATTTTAGATGCAAATACACACAACTGAAGTAGTTCAAGCCTTTTATTGTTTTAATATTGATGATTTTGGCATACAGCTCATGAAAACCCAAATTTCCTATCTCAAAAAATTAGCATATTTCATCCGACCAATAAAAGAAAAGTGTTTTTAAAACAAAAAAAGTCAACCTTCAAATAATTATGTTCAGTTATGCACTCAATACTTGGTCGGGAATCCTTTTGCAGAAATGACTGCTTCAGTGCGGCGTGGCATGGAGGCAATCAGCCTGTGGCACTGCTCAGGTGTTATGGAGGCCCAGGATGCTTCGATAGCGGCCTTAAGCTCATCCAGAGTGTTGAGTCTTGCGTCTCTCAACTTTCTCTTCACAATATCCCACAGATTCTCTATGGGGTTCAGGTCAGGAGAGTTGGCAGGCCAATTGAGCACAGTAACACCATGGTCAGTAAACCATGTATCAGTGGTTTTGGCACTGTGAGCAGGTGCCAGGTCATGCTGAAAAATGAAATCTTCATCTCCATAAAGCTTTTCAGCAGATGGAAGCATGAAGTGCTCCAAAATCTCCTTATAGCTAGCTGCATTGACCCTGCCCTTGATAAAACACAGTGGACCAACACCAGCAGCTGACATGGCACCCCAGACCATCACTGACTGTGGGTACTTGACACTGGACTTCAGGCATTTTGGTATTTCCCTCTCCCCAGTTTTCCTCCAGACTCTATCACCTTGATTTCCGAATGACATGTAAAAGTTGCTTTCATCCGAAAAAAGTACTTTGGACCACTGAGCAACAGTCCAGTGCTGCTTCTCTGCAGCCCAGGTCAGGCGCTTCTGCCGCTGTTTCTAGTTCAAAAGTGGGTTAATGTTTCCGTCTGCTGAAAAGCTTTATGGAGATGAAGATTTCATTTTCCAGCACGACCTGGCACCCGCTCACAGTGCCAAAACCACTGGTAAATGGTTTACTGACCATGGTATTACTGTGCTCAATTGGCCTGCCAACTCTCCTGACCTGAACCCCATAGAGATTCTGTGGGATATTGTGAAGAGAAAGTTGAGAGACGCAAAACTCAACACTCTGGATGAGCTTAAGGCAGCTATCGAAGCATCCTGGGCCTCCATAACACTTGAGCAGTGCCACAGGCTGATTGCCTCCATGCCACGCCGCATTGGAGCAGTCATTTCTGCAAAAGGATTCCCGACCAAGTATTGAGTGCATAACTGAACATAATTATTTAAAGGTTGACTTTTTTTGTTTTAAAAACACTTTTCTTTTATTGGTCGGATGAAATATGCTAATTTTTTGAGATAGGAAATTTGGGTTTTCATGAACTGTATGCCAAAATCATCAATATTAAAACAGTAAAAGGCTTGAACTACTTCAGTTGTGTGTATTTGAATCTAAAATATATGAAAGTCTAATGTTTATCAGTACATTACAGAAAATAATGAACTTTATCACAATATGCTAATTTTTTGAGAAGATCCTGTATATACACATATACACAGTGGAGGAAATAATTATTTGACCCCTCACTGATTTTGTAAGTTTGTCCAATGACAAAGAAATGAAAAGTCTCAGAACAGTATCATTTCAATGGTAGGTTTATTTTAACAGTGGCAGATAGCACATCAAAAGGAAAATCGAAAAAATAACCTTAAATAAAAGATAGCAACTGATTTGCATTTCATTGAGTGAAATAAGTTTTTGAACCCTCTAACAATAAAAGACTTAATACTTAGTGGAAAAACCCTTGTTTGCAAGCACAGAGGTCAAACGTTTCTTGTAATTGATGACCAAGTTTGCACACATTTTAGGAGGAATGTTGGTCCACTCCTCTTTGCAGATCATCTCTAAATCCCTAATGTTTCGAGGCTGTCTCTGTGCAACTCTGAGCTTGAGCTCCCTCCATAAGTTTTCTATTGGATTAAGGTCCGGAGACTGACTAGGCCACTCCATGACCTTAATGTGCTTCTTCTTGAGCCACTCCTTTGTTGCCTTTGCTGTATGTTTTGGGTCATTGTCGTGCTGGAAAACCCTTCCACGACCCATTTTCAGTTTCCTGGCAGAGGGAAGGAGGTTGTCGTTCAGGATTTCACGATACATGGCTCCGTCCATTTTCCCGTTAATGCGATTAAGTTGTCCTGTGCCCTTAGCAGAAAAACACCCCCAAAGCAAAATGTTTCCACCCCCATGCTTGACGGTGGGGACTGTGTGTTGGGGGTCATAGGCAGCATTTTTCTTCCTCCAAACACAGCGAGTTGAGTTAATGTCAAAGAGCTCTATTTTGGTCTCATCAGACCACAGCACCTTCTCCCAGTCACTCACAGAATCATTCAGGTGTTCATTGGCAAACTTCAGACGGGCCTGCACATGTGCCTTCTTGAGCAGGGGGACCTTGCGAGCCCTGCAGGATTTTAATCCATTGCGGTGTAATGTGTTTCCAATGGTTTTCTTGGTGACTGTGGTCCCTGCTAATTTGAGGTCATTCACTAACTCCTCCCGTGTAGTTCTAGGATGCTTTTTCACCTTTCTCAGAACCATTGACACCCCACGAGGTGAGATCTTGTGTGGAGCCCCAGAGCGAGGTCGATTGATGGTCATTTTGTGCTCCTTCCATTTTCGAACAATCGCACCAACAGTTGTCACCTTCTCTCCCAGCTTCTTGCTAATGGTTTTGTAGCCCATTCCAGCCTTGTGCAGGTCTACAATTTTGTCTCTGACATCCTTGGACAGCTCTTTGGTCTTTCCCATGTTGGAGAGTTTGGAGTCTGCTTGATTGATTGATTGATTGATTCTGTGGACAGGTGTCTTTTATACAGGTGACTAGTTAAGACAGGTGTCCTTAATGAGGGTGACTAATTGAGTAGAAGTGTCTAACCACTCTGTGGGAGCCAGAACTCTTAATGGTTGGTAGGGGTTCAAAAACTTATTTCACTCAATGAAATGCAAATCAGTTGCTATCTTTTATTTAAGGTTATTTTTTCGATTTTCCTTTTAATGTGCTATCTGTCACTGTTAAAATAAACCTACCATTGAAATGATACTGTTCTGAGACTTCATTTATTTGTCATTGGACAAACTTACAAAATCAGTGAGGGGTCAAATAATTATATAATTATTTCCTCCACTGTATGTATATATATATATATATATATATATATATATATATATATATATATATATATATATATATATATATATATTTTGAGTTGCAAAACTATTCGGCCCCCTTGAAGTTTTCCACATTTTATCACATTACTGCCACAAACATGGATACATTGTATTGGAATTCCACGTGAAAGACCAATACAAAGTGGTGTACATGTGAGAAGTGGATAGAAAATCATACATCATTCCAAACATTTTTTACAAATAAATAACTGCAAAGTGGGGTGTGCGTAATTATTCAGCCCCCTGAATCAATACTTTGTAGAACCACCTTTTGCTGCAATTACAGCTGCCAGTCTTTTAGGGTATGTCTCTACCAGCTTTGCACATCTTGGGCTTGATTCACAAAGCCAAGCTAACTGTTTAGCACGGGTGTGCTAAACAGTAAGCACGTGAAGTGCCGTTCGCGGACTTTTTCGGGCGCAAAAGTCCGCGATCACGCAAATCCGCGAACGGCACTTCACGTGCTAACTGTTTAGCACACCTGTGCTAAACAGTTAGCATGGCTTTGTGAATCAAGCCCCTAGAGACTGAAATCTTTGCCCATTCTTCTTTGCAAAACAGCTCCAGCTCAGTCAGATTAGATGGACAGCGTTTTTGCACAGCAGTTTTCAGATCTTGCCATGGATTCTCGATTGGATTTAGATCTGGACTTTGACTGGGCCATTCTAACACATAGATATGTTTTGTTTTAAACCATTCCATTGTTGCCCTGGCTTTATGTTTAGGGTCATTGTCCTGCTGGAAGGTGAACCTCCGCCCCAGTCTCAAGTCTTTTGCAGTCTCCAAGAGGTTTTCTTCCAAGTTTGCCCTGTATTTGGCTCCATCCATCTTCCCATCAACTCTGACCAGCTTCCCTGTACCTGCTGAAGAGATGCACCCCGAGCATGATGCTGCCACCACCATATTGGACAGTGGGGATGGTGTGTTCAGAGTGATGTGCAGTGTTAGTTTTCCGCCACACATAGCGTTTTGCATTTTGGCCAAAAAGTTCCATTTTGGTCTCATCTGACCAGAGCACCTTCTTCCACATGGTTGCTGTGTCCCCCACATGGCTTGTGGCAAACTGCAAACCGGACTTCTTATGCTTTTTGTTAACAATGCCTTTCTTCTTGCCACTCTTCCATAAAGGCCAACGTTGTACAGTGCATGACTAATAGTTGTCCTATGGACAGAGTCTCCCACCTGAGCTGTAGATCTCTGCAGCTCGTCCAGAGTCACCATGGGCCTCTTGACTGCATTTCTGATCAGCGCTCTCCTTGTTCGGCCTGTGAGTTTAGGTGGATGGCCTTGTCTTGGTAGGTTTACAGTTGTGCCATACTCCTTCCATTTCTGAATGATCGCTTGAACAGTGCTCCGTGGGATGTTCAAGGCTTTGGAAATCTTTTTGTAGCCTAAGCCTGCTTTAAATTTCTCAATAACTTGATCCCTGACCTGTCTTGTGTGTTCTTTGGACTTCACGGTGTTGTTGCTCCCAATATTCTCTTAGACAACCTCTGAGGCCCTCACAGAGCAGCTGTATTTGTACTGACATTAGATTACACACAGGTACACTCTATTTAGTCATTAGCACTCATCAGGCAATGTCTATAGGCAACTGACTGCACTCAGATCAAAGGGGGCCAAATAATTATGCACACACCACTTTGCAGTTATTTATTTGTAAAAAATGTTTGGAATAATGTATGATTTTCGTTCCACTTCTCACCACTTTGTGTTGGTCTTTCATGTGGAATTCCAATAAAATTGATGCATGTTTTTACGGCAGTAATATGACAAAATGTGGAAAACATCAGGGGGGCCGAATACTTTTGCAACCCACTGTGTGTGTGTGTGTATATATATATATATATATATATATATATATATATATATATATATATATATATATATATATATATATATATATACATACACTGTATATTTAGTTCCACTATAAGTGAGATTTACATTAGGCTTCTTTTTGAGCAGTTTTTAGCAGATGGTGTTTTATATACAATAAACAACACTGCATTATAAATAGCCTCCAGCTGTATTATCTGTGCAGCTTGTTGATAAATGATATGCTAGTCATGGGCAACCAAATATAAAGCCCATGTAGACAAAACATTTATGAAATACGCAATATATAATTCAAATATTTTGTACTTTGGCTGATGGTGTAATGGTTAAAGGCTCTGCCTCTGACACAGGAGACCAGGGTTCGAATCTCGGCTCTGCCTGTTCAGTAAGCCAGCACTAATTCAGTAGGAGACCTTTGGCAAGTCTCCCTTACACTGCTACTGCCAATAGAGCGCGCCCTAGTGGCTGCTGCTCTGCTCTGGCGCTTTGAGTCCGCAAGGAGAAAAGCGCAATATAAATGTTATTTGTCTTGTCTTGTCTACTTTCACTTTCCAAGGTTTTTACCTCCTTCCGAGGCGAGGAGAATTACAATCTATTTAATCACCTGGGGCTTCTTTCAGCCCCTTGCAGCCCATTTTCAGTCCCTTGCCGCCCTTAATGATCGCGGCCTGCTGGCAATGGACGAAGAGCCGACCCCACCAGTGGGTTGTGATCATTACAGGAGGACAGCAGGTCACCAAGGAGGACCAGGGCTGTGATGAGGGACTGAAATGGCTGCTAGGGGCTGGAAGAATCCCCAGGTGAGTAAACAGATTGTAATCCTCCTCACCTCGGAAGTCCTTTAAGGTTTCTGACATTTTTGACACTTAAGCTTTTGATACAGCAGTAAGTTTTTAATTAGTAATATATCTTAGTAATATATATTTGGTTTTGTTTTTTTGCAGTAAAATCTAGGCTTTCCCTGGGTAATATTTTTTCCAAAAACTGCCTTATTTTATAGTCATTTTATGACTATAAAATTAGGGTAAATTTGGCATAAATGCAGAAAATGCATTTTTTTTTCATTTTCACTCTTCCTAATTTTCACATGACAAGTCCCACAGTTAAAAACACATACAATATTCTTTGGCGCTTCCCAATTAAAATGATACCAATTATGCCATATTTTATTACCAGCTGGGAATATGGCGGACTGTTATCCCCAGCCTGCACATCTTTAGTGATCGGAGGTGTCCTCTAGGGCAACAGTTCAGGATCCCCAGTGCTGTATAGATGCATCACTAGACAATGGCAGAGCAATTCATCTGTAGAGCGTTGGGGCATATAACTGTCGCCCTAGCAATTGTATCTGATCGCTACATGCGGCAGTCATTAAAAGTTTATAGACTAATACTGTATATGTATTGCAGGAGGTTAATCGGCTAGGCTAGGTTAGGGTTAAAACTTAGGGGGGAAAAAACACATATTTTATAGAGACCATGCTACCTGTAAAACCTTTTTCCTAACTGTATTGAATTATATTTGCTATAGCACGAGTATGCACACACACGTGCATGCGCAGCTGTGGGCAGTGTTAATTTATCAGAGACGTATGTGTAACGGTCGGCAGACTGTGGCGTAACAATGACACTACAATATTGCCCTGGTAATGCTTGGGCAGTGGAAGGTCAGAACTCCTTGAAAGTGTGTAACTGTATACAGCAGTGTTAAACAGCAGATTATGGGATACAGGCCGTGGGCACTCACAGAATGGGCTTGATTCACAAAGCCGTGCAAACTGTTTAGCACGGATCGCGGACTTTTGCGCGCGCAATTTGCGGCAAATTGCGCGTGCAAAAGTCTGCGATCACGCAAATCACTTCACATGCTAACTGTTTAGCACACCCGTGCTAAACAGTTTGCACGGCTTTGTGAATCAAGCCCTTTATGTTACAGGGATAATGCAAGAGTTCAAGCCGGGTCATACACAATAAATCAGTAGCAATGTTAAAAGGATAAGGCAGGAGGATAGTCAGAGTTCAGGCGGGTCATACACAAAATATCGATAACAAGGTTGCTAGGATGAGGATAGTCAAAGTTCAGGCCAGGTCGTACACAGAATATCGATAACAGTGTTATTAGGATAAGGCAAACGGATAGTCAAAATTCAGGCCGGGTCATACACAGAATATCAATAACAATGTTATTAGGATAAGGCAAACGGATATTTAAAGTTCGAGCAGGGTCATACACAACAAATCATTAACACTGTAAGTAATAGTTTTCAGCAACAATACACTGACAGCCTAGCAGCGGCAATTCACACGCTATAACAGGCGTGGAGCCGCGTCCCGGAAGTGTTTAAATACTCTTCGACCGCGTCACTTCCGGTACACCTGCCGCCTGGGCGCATAGGCAGGACGCGTACTATGACGCGTCTGTCTCGTGCGACCCTTGGAACGCACGTGCCTGCGCAGAACCGCCAAAGGGGACATTGTGGGACGCAAGCAGGAAGCGCCTGGATCGTCACAGGCGCGCGGACCAGGTAGTATCATTACAGTATGGTCTCAGTCCAAGAATCTACAGCTAACTAACTAATTAGGAAGGAGAATCTACATCCTAAAATCTAAAGCAGTTTACAATTTAAAAAAAAGTGCTAATGTGAGGTCAAGGCAAAAAGGAAGTCATCTCCTTAGTGTTGACTTAGTTAATCTCTATTAGCTGTACAGAATCTTTTGAATAGCAGATGGAAGTGTTTATTATACTCCATGTGTAAATAAAATATAGTATTCATTTATAACCAAGTGCCACTGGCAACCTAGTAGATTAAATTAAGAGCAATTATGGTACTTGAGCAGCATGCTATTTAGTTAAACACAATGTGCAACATTTCCAGTAAAGAATAGTTACGGGCAAAATTGTATCACCTCGACATACATTACACCCCCAACAGCTAACATTTATGGGTCTGATACATGAAAGTCCCGTAAATCAGACGGGCACAGGAAAAGCAAGGCAATTTTAGCAGTCCTAACACTAGGGAAGCACCGCCCGTGGCATTTGTGCCACGTGGGTTACCAGGATAACACAGATACCAGGATGCCATGGTAACACGTGTGGCACTAATAGAGTAACGCTCGTGCTCCCCTGGCATTAGGACCACTAAAATTACCATGTGCTAATGGCATTTTATGCATCATGCCCAATATGTGTTAAAAGAGACAATTATTACTGTGTATAAAAAACGGGTGATGTTGTCCAGTTTAATTTCAGATGTGATTTCAAGACAAACAAGAAAATCTAAATTAAAATGCTTTGGTGTCTATGGAATGGATAGAAAAATAAAATTGATGCAACAACATGGTCTTAAAGCCATGTGAATGCTGAAATTACTACTTAACCAGTAATATGCACCCTTCTATTATGGTGAAGAATACACTTGTGCTCGTAAGTTTACAATATGAATAATAACACAAACCTTTCTTTCACTCATGGTAAGTGGTTGGCTGAAGCCATTTATTGTCAAACAACCGTGTTTATTCTTTTTACAACAAAATCGCTACGCAAACTACTTAAAGGACCCTACTCAAAAGTTTACCAACCCTGGTGATTTGGCCTGATAACATCTACACAACTTGACATATGGTTTTTAATGGCTATTAAAGATAGCAATCTTCACCTGTGATCTGTTTGCTTGTAATTAGTGGGAGTGTATAAAAGGTCAAGGAGTTTCTGGACTGCTAACAGGGCACCTTTCATTCAGTGCTGCACTGATCAAATTTGGACAGAGGCGCCAGGCAGGTTAAAATGATCTAAAAACAACTAAAAAGGAGCAGTACAGGTGGACTTACCTCCTGAAATGATGGACAATCGAGATTGTTCAAATCGCAAATAACAATTTATTTTGGCACTCCGCAACGTGTTTCGCAGGTATAACCCGCTTCATCAGGCAAGGAGTGCAAGCTCAAAAAGGTCCAATAGTGGCAATGCGCCTCTGTGACAGACAGAGGCGCATTGCCACTATTGGACCTTTTTGAGCTTGCACTCCTTGCCTGATGAAGTGGGTTATACCTGCGAAACACGTTGCGGAGTGCCAAAATAAATTGTTATTTGCGATTTGAACAATCTCGATTGTCCATCATTTCAGGAGGTAAGTCCACCTGTACTCCTCCTTTTTAGTTGTTTTTAGATCATTTTAACCTGCCTGGCGCCTCTGTCCAAATTTGCACAGTATATAGTCCACCTTGGGTGGAGGGGACTGTCCCCTTCTTTCTATCTACAGAGAGCGACTTCTTAAACCTGAGTGGGGTCAGGTTCTAATGCTCCCCACCTGCATTTCAAGTGGTTGCCTATGTGGTAACGTGTGTTTGTGAGTATATCCACATCTGTTAATTATTTTGCCAACAATTGTTAGACTTACTGCACTATATTGGGCTCTCGGTTTTTCTTTTTGTTTCAAGTGCAGTGCTGCACTGATGTTTGGATCCTAAGTCACGGTGATAGCAAAAGAAATGTCGAAGGATCTTCAGGAAAAAGATAGTTGAACTCTATAAAACAGGAAATGCATATCAAAAAATATCCAATGGACTGAGCAGCAGTGTTTAAACTGTAATTAAGAAGTTGAAAATGATGGGTTCTGTTGAAACCAAACCACAGTCAAGTAGACCAACTAAAATTTCATCCACAACTGCCAGAAAATTTGTTCAGGATGCAATGAAAAATGCACAAATAACATCGGGTGGACGCTCTGAAAAAATGTGGTGTAGCAGTTTCAAGATGAACAAAAGGGGGTACATGAAGAAAGATGGCATGCATGGTCGAACTGCTAGAAGAAAGCCATTACTATGCAAATCCCACAAAGTATCCCACGTACAATTTGCCAAACAGCACAGAGACACGCTTTAAACCATCTGGCACAAAGTCATTTGGAGTGGTGAGACTAAAATTGAACTTTTTGGCCACAATCATAAACATTATGGGCTTGATTCACAAAGCCGTGGTAATGCATAGCACGACCGTGCTATGCATTTAGCACGCAATGTGACACACGCGAAGGATTGCACGCGAAAAGATTTACGTGCACATGATAACAAAGGTTGTCGTGCGGTTATGTGTGCACTTTACCTCGTTAGAGTGCGCACGTAAATCTTTACGCGCACAAATGTTTGCGCGCCTCACATTGCGTTCTAAATGCATAGTACGGTCGTGCTATGCATTAGCACGGCTTTGTGAAATAAGCCCTATATTTGGAGAGGAGTCAATAAGTCCTATGATGATGTGCACCAGCATCTTACGGCCAAGGGTGTCCTCCAGCACATGGCTTCCAGCTCTGGGTATAAGATCCGTCCAGCGCTGTGGCCAAGCATACGCTGGTGCTGGCCTGTTGAGGACCCACTACCCCTCCATCATACTTTATATGTGCGTGTATTCAAGTGAATCTTGTAAGTGCAATTTTATTATTCTTTGAGAAGCTATTAAAAAGCTACTTCATACTATTAGAGTGCTATGTTTTCCCTTTGTTCCATTATCTGCACTCACAGCTTTGAAGCAGCACCTTAGTGGGCAAAAGGTTTTTTCCAGTCCCTGATTGGCACATCCCCTTGAAAGCCTGAGTTCCCCCACAATGTTTGAAGTGCACATTTTTACACTGGTTTAACAGGTGTAGACTGCCTACTTAAAGGATATGTGAAGTAAAATAAAAAAGTGAATCTTTACTTACTGCTTCAAAAGAGTGGCATGGAGGGTGCTCATGACCAAGCAGTGCATGTTTTATAATGACTCCAGATAAGCTTCTCTGCTAATTGATGTGTGCCACACACTAGGAACATATTTACAATAGGTTTCAGCAGGCACGTGCAGAAGGGGGGGCTCTGGGGTGCCCAGATACCCTCCTTTTTATTTGAATGAAAAAGGCCCCTTTGGCATGCAAAATAAGTTTGCCTCCAGGCTCCAATCAGGACACTTGTTGAGAGGCAGCCACCAACAGGAGACCTTTTCTAGCTAAGTGTGGGAGCAGGTAAGACCCTGATGGCCTCCCTCAGCACCCACAGTGACCTCTCCCTCCTCTCACATGCAGTTTGACCTCTCCCTCCTCCAACAGCACCCACACTGACCTTTCCCACCCCCAGCATGCACAGGGATCTCTCCTGACAGGCACACTGACCTTTCCCTCCCCCAGCACCCACACTGAGCTCTTCCTCCCCCAGCAGCACTTTTACTGTTCCCAGCACCCACAGGGACCTCTCCCCAGCACCCACAGGGACCTCTCCCAAGCACCCACAGGTACCTCTAGCTCCTCCTGCACCCACAATAACACCCACATTACATTAAACCAGGAGCCCCCTTCCTCCCCCCTATACCAAGCACTCACATGCTACCCAGAAACTGCACCATTTCCTCCCACATCTGGCACCCAGCACTTACACCTGCACCAACATGATATCCAGTACCTGCACCCAGCCTCGACATGGCACCCAGTACTTACACATGCACTCAGCCTCCACATAGCGCTCACTATCTGCACCAAACACCCACATGATAACCAGTACTCTCACTCAGAACCATCATGGATCTGAATACTTGCACGCAGCACCCACATAATACCCAATGCCCACCCATAACCAGCACCCAGTGCAGGCATGGCACTAAGTATTTGCATCCATGTGGCACCCAGTACACGCACCCAGTACTCACACTCAGCCACCATATGGCATGCACTACTTGCAACCACCACCCACATGGCACCTAGTAGTTTCATCTGCACCCAACCTTTATTTGGCACCCAGCACCCATACTTAGCACCCCACTACATCTAGTACCTGCACTCAGAACCCACATAATGGACAATACCCCCTCTCCCATAACCAGCACCCACATCGCACACAGTAATCACATTGCCAGCACTCAGACCCCACATGGGATTTAGTATTTACCATAACTAGCAACTAGCTCACATATGGCACCCAGTAGCCAGTACCCACCAATGCCAACACCCACATATCACCAAATAACCTTCATGGCCCATACTCAGTACCCAACCATGGTGTGCACCCACATAGCACCCAGTACTCACCCATGGTCCAAACCTATAGGACATTCAGTACCACCCATGGTGCACATCCAGAACCCACATGACCCTCACTACCCACTCATGTCTTATCAATAGCACCTACATGCACCTAGTACCCACCTTTGGCCTGTAACTAGCACTCGCATGGCACACTGTACCAATTGGCACTCATATGGCAACCACTACTGTTTAGCACCATCTGCTGCTCAGTCAGTACTCGATACTGTTTATCATCCACTGCAAAATAATACCCATTTCTATCTAGCATCCACTACAACTTATCACAAACTAGACCTTGGTACCCACTGCAACTTGACACATACTGTACTTTGGCACCCACTGCAACTTAGCACAAACTGGACCGTAGCATTTTAGCACCTGCTACAACTTTACACCTACTGATGCTTAGCACAAAGTGTATATTGGCAACCACTTCCTTTTTGCCTGAAATACAGCCTGGGATCTTTATAAGAGGGACAGAGGTCCCAGTCATTATAGGTGAATCTGGGCCTTCGCCAGGCTCCACTGTGTCCACTCTAATAGTGAGCACCTATTACTGCTGATTTAGAGTGGTGGAGCAAAAAAGCTTCCCAATACTGGTACACAGGTGAAATTCGAAAAATTTGAATATCGTGCAAAAGTCAATTTATTTCAGTAATTCAAGGTGAAACTAATATATGAAATAGACTCATTACATGAAAAGTGAGATTTAATTGTTGTAATTTGGATGGTTATAGTTTACAACTTATGCAAACCTCAAAATCTCAGACCATTGGAATATTGTGAAAATGGTAAATAATCTGGGCTCAAAGTGTCAAACTCTAATCAACCAATTAATCCAAAACACTTGCAAAGGGTTCCTATATCCAATATTCAAACGTTTCGAATTTCACCTGTAAAGAGGGGTTGAGATTGGACACAAAAACTGCCTGACACTGCTATCACTGCTGCCTGACACTGCTAAGAAGAATCAGAATCATTTTATTTCGCCAAGTACAACGGGGGTTGTACCCGGAATTATTTTTGGCTCATACAGGGTCGGAGATGGTACAAACACATACATGCAATCCAACACATACAATCAGGTACAGACAGTATCCAAGCAAGCATATACCTATATATACATACAGCACATAACTGTAGTGAGGGACTCTGGGGGAGTCTGGGGTGCTATGTGAGGGGAGCAGCCTGCCATCTCTGGGTGGCGCTCACTCAGCTCCGTAGCGGTTCCAGGTGCCCCGTGTGTCCTGGAAAAGAGTGGATAGAGAGAGAGAGAGAGAAGGGATAGCTGAAGAGAGACTGAGGAAGAAAGAGACAGAGCCAAGGCAGGAGGAGAGAGACAGAGGCAGAGTCCTTTTAGGGCTGTAGATTTAATAAATCCCTGGGTCCGACAATCATTCCGAGAGTGTCCATGCCTGTGGTCCGGACGGCAGGTGAACAGCTGATCTTCAGGGCTGGGTGGTGGTGCAGGCTGGCTCGGTCCTCAGCAGTGGCAGAGTTGGGCACTGGGTGGCCGAGCAGGATGGAGGCTGCGGATGGTGGAGATGGTGGTGGAGACCCTCTCTGGAGCACAGCTGAGGATCTCTTCCACGTGGGAGGTCCCGCAGGAAGCGGTGACTATGCGACCCGCACCACGTGGACGCTGAGCTCTGTGCTGGCAGCTCGCCCGTGGGCCGGCTTAGGTGTGGGGTCTCTGAAGTATCCTGTTGTGGCGGTGGCTGGCTCAGGGCAGCAATCCGGGATGGGATCAGTGGCCTGCTGTGTCTGCGTAAAAAGGCAGACGCTGATCCAGGACCCGGCAGCAGCGGTGGAGAGCTGCTAGTGTGGCTCCTGTGTGTTATGAGGCTCCAGCAGCGGCAGGCTACACAGTTCCCCTTCAGCAATCCGGGCAGCGGCGGTGGATTTTCAAACAGGGCACGTGGGCCCCGAACCAGCTGACCGCCTGATCAGCTGGCATGCCGCCGCCGTCATGCGGCTGATGGTTCGCGCCGAGGAGCGCTCTCCCGTGTCCACACATCCTCCCCAGTGGACTAGGGAGGGGGGCCTGAAAGGTGTCACAGATGGTCGCCGATGGTGCGGGGGCAGCGGCGGCAGATCAGCAGAGCTCCGTGCTGTCCCCCATGCGTGCGCACTGCACGTGGGCCACCCGAGCAGCTGTTTCTCTCGCCGTCATGTGCCGGTCCGTGGCCGATGCAGAGTCGGACCGGCAGTACCCATGTCCTCTGCCTCCTACCTCAGCAAGAGGTAAAGCTCAGAGGTGAGTGGAGGAGAGATTTCCTCCTAAAAAAGCAAAAAAGGCCGGTGCCCTGTGGCCGAGGCTTCCGAGTCCGGCGCCATCTTGTTGTTAAAAGGAGAGGGAGGGAGACGGCCTAATACTGATTTTGCAGAGAATTATATACATAATGTTTCACAATTGATTGGACCCCTTTTTAAAATTTGAGCACCCCCCTCTTGAGGATCCTCTGCACGGCCCTGGGTTTCAGAATTAAATCTATTAACGATTGATCAAAATGCAGTGCTGCACTGTTTAATCCAATGCAACACTATAGGCCATCAATCTGCTGCCTTCAGCCGATCAACCTAGATTTTCCATCTGGACCAATCGATTAAAAAGACCGAATTGGTCAGAAATCGATCGATTGGTCGATCGAGCATCAGTTATGCTTCCTGCTGCATCGATTTCTAGCAGATTCAATCTGAGCAGTCGAATCGACCGTATATCGATGGCAGACCAGTGTATGAGTACTTTTAAAATAACTACACTGCTGTGCCCTGAAGGAGTTAGTGCACACAAAAATGTTTGCATATTAATAGGGGCGCCAAATGTAGGCCTCATATGCCTTCAGGAAAAGGCGGCAGCACACACAGGAACCCAAGCACACTCATTGCCCAGAAGCTCCGCAACTGCACCCCTGGAGGGAGGGGAGCAGAGAAATGCAGATGACCCCCCTTTCCCCCAACCCCCTCTTTTTCCAGCATGGCCAGCACTCAAGAGATCCATCAACAAAGGAAAGAATCCCTACCTCTACCAGGATATGGAAGCAGAGCAAGGTACACCCCAAGCCTATCGCTGCTCAAGGTTGCCTCCCACACCGTGCACCACAAGTTGGGGGGGGGGGGAGCGCAGACAGCTCCCCCAAGTGCTGCCACCACCTGGAAGACCCATCTTCAACCATCTCACAAAGAGAAAAAAAATACAAACTGCTTTCAAAGCGTGGCATTTAAACTTAAAGGGACACTTAAGTCAAACAAAAAAAATGAGTTTTACTCACCTAGGGCTTCCAATAGCCCCCTGCAGCTGTCCGGTACCCACGCGAGTGGAGAGGACTATAGCCATTTTTTGTGGGTGTTTTGTATGCGTTTTTTGAGGAGTGTTTTGCATTTTTCAGTTATATTTTTGGAGATTTTAAAGAGCCCTTGCACCAAATAATGCACATTAACATTATTAAAGAATAAATGTGTGTAATGTGTAGCATATATAAGGAGAGCCTTACCTGCAATGCTTTGTGGGTTGTGGAGAGGACTATAGCCATGGAGGATGAGTTGCTTGTTCTTTTGTGTGTTGATATCTTCATGAGTAGAAGGGCCAGGCCTCATCAGTACTGCAATCAAGTGGTTGTGGCTGAGCACTCCATCACAGATATCATAGGGTGATTTATCCTAGGGAATAGGCAATGCCCCCACAGCAATCAACAATCCAATGTATCAGCACATCAATTCTTGAAATAAAGCACGTTCTTTATTGAGCCATATGTTTCCACAAGGAATAAGCTGACAATTGTTTTCGGGGGCCACGCAGAGTCCCCCTTCATCATGGCTCAATGTCACTCAATTTACCTTGTTTTGTGTGTTGACCCTTACAAGTTATGTGTATACACCTGGTTGATAATAGTCAGCTGTTTTTCAATGGTTTTTTTCTTGCATGTGTTTCTGTAGTACCGAGGTATTTACTGTCCCCTCAAAGCCAATTGCACCTCATATTTGTTGTTTTAGTCAAATCTCACCATATTTAACACCAACTTCCTTACCAACAGCTACAGGTTAACACTTTGCACCCACTATACCCAAACTTCTACAAATGTCAAAGGCACATCCATCAACCTTTTCTACAATGTGTCAACCGTCAATACTTTAACTTATCTAAAAAAAAAAAAAAAAGAGAGGAGAAATGGTTTTCTTTTTGTGTTTTACTTTTCCTTTTTTTTTTAAAGGCTGCCCTACTTAAAAAAAAACCAAACAAAACAGTTAACAGCAGGCACTATCATATTTGCAACCAACAAATGACAATGGTACACTTGTCATAATGACATTTTTTTGGGTGCTGAAGAGCGTACAATATGGGCAGGACAATTTGTGGCCCATACGTAAACAATGACCTACACTTGAGGCCCGTATGTTGTACCCAGAGTATGAGCAAAACAGTTTTTTACACTGACATGTAAAAATGTCATTATTTCAATTTGAGATAAGAAAGAACAGTAAAATCTTCTCAACATAAAATGACAACAATAACATAAAAAACAAAAAAAAAAACAACCTAAATGGAAAGAGGCCACATTAATTATCATCTACAAACAATTCTGGTAAGATACTGATTGTCTCATTGGCTGGGAACTCTTGGTGTGACCTGTTGTAACCCCTACCTTGACCACTTAGATCTGTATACACTGGTGAGATAGGAGAGGATTCTTGTGGGCTGGATGTTCTTCGAGGCATAGGCGGTTGGATGGGTGGATAGTACTGCTGTGCAGACATATGAGGATAAGGTGGCATACTTGGCATTAAGTAATGATGAGGGTTATATACAGGTTGACTATAGTAAGGTTGTTGTACTGGGTGCAAGTATGGGACATGATGTTAACCCATATAACTATGGCCATAATATGCAGTGTTTTGGTTTTCCAAAGGTGGGTCTGGTGACATATATTTGTTCCCAACCTCAATCATATCACGTTTAGCTAGCAACAATTTCTCCTCCGGAAGTTTTTGCAAAGATGGCACTAGACTCAGGAGGAATGGAGTACAGGGATCATTCATTGCATCTAAATTTTGATTTCTTTTTTTTCCATATGTGTGACAGCTTTTTCTATGGAATGGATAATATCAAATTCTCCCCTACTCATGTCTCTTCCTGATTTTCTGAACTGAAAGCTGGGTCTACTTCTGTATGCAGGGGCTCCGCCAGCATACAGGTGAGGCATGCCCCAGCTTGGGGCCTCACACTGCAGGGGGCCTCGCTCTGCTGCTGGCAGCAGGCACCAGGCGGAGTGGTGGGGAGAGAGAAGTTTCCACTTACCTTCCTTGATCCTGCCAGCTTCTATCTACTTCCTGTCCCGGCATCTGTCGCTATGGTAACAGCACCCCCTGTGATGACGTAACCGCATGTCATCACAGGGGGAGCTCTTAATGATGCGACACGAGCCAGGAGAGGCTGAAGATAGAAGCTCTCTGCAGGATCCAGGCAGGTAAGTGGAAACGTATTTCTTTCCGCTCCCCCCGCCGCTGTGCACACTAATCTACTGGGGACATATAACAATCTAACCTATACTGGGGGGGCATATACCTATCTAACCTATACTGGGGGCATATACCTATCTAACCTATACTGGAGGCTTATACCTATCTATCCTATACTGGGGGCTTATACCTATCTATCCTATACTGGGGGCATATACCTATCTAACCTATACTGGGGGCATATACCTATCTAACCTATATTGGGGGCATATACCTATCTAACCTATATTGAGGGCTTATACCAATCTAACCTATACTGGGGGCATATACCTATCTAACCTATACTGGGGGCTTTTACCAATCTAACCTATACTGGGGGCATATACCTATCTAACCCATACTAGGGGCATATACCTATCTAACCTATACTGGGGACATATACCTATCCAACCTATACTGGGGGCATATAACTATCTAATCTATACTGGGGGCATCTACCAATCTAACCTATACTGGGGGCATATGCCTATCTAATCTATACTGAGGGGTACATACCTATCTAACCTATACTGCATGCACCTACCTATTTAATCTACAGTATACTGCGGGCACCTACCTACCTATCTAACCTATACTGGGGGCACCTACCTATCTAATCTGTACTGGAAGCAGCTATACTAGCTAACCTATACTGGGGGAACCTACCTATCTAACCTATACTGGGGGCAACTATGCTGGCTACCTATATTAGAGGCACCTACCTATCTAACCTATACTAGAGGCACCTACCTATCTAACCTATATGGGGGCATCTATCTGGGCTACCTATACTGGGGGGGGGAACCTATAGCTGGCTACCTATACTGCGGGGATCTATACCTGTCTCCACGTTGGGGGCACATTTTACGCCCTCACCCTGGGTGCAATTTAGCCTAGAAACTGCTAGTATTTGGCTCCACCTACATCATGTTTTGGCCATGCCCAATTTTCACCACGGTGCGCTGCACGTGCCGCTTTGTTTTTAGGTGTGGCTATCCATTTTTCGCCGCGTTGCCCTCTTCTTCCGGCACGGATGTTGTGCTAGTACTCTGTGTTGAAGGGTCACTGATATCTAAATTTTCATTTGAAAGTCCTGGGGTCTCTTCATCAGGAAAGCTGTCTTTAGTGCGTGCACGCAGGCCTCGGAAGCGACAGCCACAGCGAAACGTGCGCTGGCGCCTCCGACGAAGCATTCCACGTGACTACAAACACTTCCTCCTTCCGGGTTGAAGGAGGAAGTGTTTGTAGTCACGTGATGCGCGTGGACCGCATCGTGGGAGGCGCTAGAGACGGACGAAGAAGACGTCAGACAGGGAAGCTTCACCCCCCAGGTTTACTGGGAGATATCCGAATAGCAACTATCCGGGTATCTCCCGGATTAGGATTTGAGCAGCCCTACTAAACAAGTGGCGGGTATCTGAGTGTTATAAATTGGAAATTGCTTACCATGCCGAGGTTAAAGAGGCACATTTTAGCATATTGCATTATAGCATATTATTCCACATTGCAGGTTAAAAAAAACAAAAACGGGAACTCGGAAATCGGATTTCTGCAGAAATACTGCATTACTGCAATTCGGTAATTTTAGCCCAATCACAGAACTCGAAATAAGTGGATCAATCAGAGAATGCAGAGTCAACTCGGAAGTATTTGGCCAATCAGAGAATGCAAAAAATGACCCAAAAAGAACACAACTCGGAAATCGGAAATCGAGCAGAAATCCGTAAAATCGGTAATTGGCATTGGCAGAAATCGGGATTTCTGCGGAATTGTAAATTGACATTTCCGACCATCCCTAAATGCCACACATGTGTATCGGGTTCTGAGGCCTATTGCACTCATTATGCATATAATAGCATCACAAGTATTGCCTTCTTCAATTAAACATAACAAGCATTACATATGTTAAGGAAAAAAAAAACATTATTGACAACATCAGAGATAACTTACTTTTCTCTCCCTTGGTATTTTCCGATAATTGGTCCCATACGTCTTGCATAAAAAAAGCAGCAATCTCAGCTCAGGCCTCATTGGTCTTGCAGTTTTCTTTATAATCAGGATGCCTTTTGTCATAAATAAATGGATAATTTTCAACTTGCGTAATCAGGTCCTCCTTGCTGAAACAGCCCCTGCAACTCATCTTTTCTTTTTCTCATGCGCCAGCTCTGCCAACAAACAGGAAGTGCAGGCTGACCTGGAAACACCTTGCATTTAAATATCTGCGGAAGCAAATCCGCAAGCGCAATCGCCTTATTGTGCATTTTTGCTAACGTTTTCTGATTTTCCTATACCTTCCATTCAAGTGGAATCGCCCCGAAAATGGTCTGTGCACCGCTTTGCTAGCCGCACAGCGCATGACCCATGCTGATATGAACCTTCTCATAGACATTCATTGTACACATGGTCGGAGGGGGGGGGGGGGGGGAGGGTTAAAAAGTGCACACAGGTAAAAAAGCTGAAGCCGCCTGCAGTGTGAACGAGCCCTCAGGAAATAGAGTAAGAAACAACATAAACAAGAAAAGGAAACAGGAAGCCTGGTACCACAGGACATAACCTTCATGAACTGGCAGTGATCTGCTAACCAGGAAGTGCAGTCAGAGTCTCTGAGAAATGCACAGCAGCTGTGGGCATTCATTAAGGGCTGGTTCACACGGGCGCCTGCTGAGCTTTTGCTTGGCATTGCGTTCAAACGCCAGCGTTTAAACGCCAGCGTTTAAAAGCTAGCTTTTGAAAGCTTTTGAAAAGCGTTCAAGGCTAGCAGTTCTGGTCTCTGCTATTGTTTCCTTGCGTTTACTGCCTCTGAAAGCAGCATGTTGCTTTTGAGACTAGACGCAACGCTGGGATCTACTGCCAGGCTTTCATGAAAGCCTGCAAAAGCCAGCTCTAAACGCTCCCATTCACTTGCATGGGATGGCAGTAGATCCCAAAAAACGCTGCGTCTGAAACGCTGCGTTAAACACCACAAAAACGCCCGTCTGAACCAGCCCTAACGCAAATGAGGTCTGTTCAGAGACAGCACTGCTGAGTGGAAGCAGTTCTTCAGTAGAGCTGGTGGTTCATTAGCCACGCACACTGAAACAGAAAATATAGAGTCCTGAGTTCGAATCCAGGAAGCAACCTAGCACTATGCCCCCCATTTTCCAAAGTAGCTTCTAGGCGCTTTCAATAGGGGAAAGATATTTTCTAGAAACTGACTGAATGGAACCAAAAATACAATTTCCTCAAATAATTCAGCTGACATTTTGAAGTTCTTAGGCAAATAATACTATATGTGGCTCATACTGAACTAAAAACCAGACCTGTTCAACAATTACACAAGTGGGCGTATCTAGTGCTGGCTGCATGACCACAGGTGGAACCAAATCTGGGCTAGGTGAAGGTATAGCTGGAAAAAACATGGGTCTGGAACCATCAGAACATATAGTAAACCAGTACAATGAAAACACAATGTTCAAAGTAGAACAGATTGCACATTAAATGGCCATTTTTTGGAGTATAGCTGGAACAGAACTAGACCGGATAAAGCGGAGATGAGGCTGGCTGAGACAGATTTAAACCAGGGTGGAGCATGAAGGATACTGGATGATACAGAGTGGGCTCTGCCTGACACAAGGTGGGCTGTGGCTGACACAGGGCAGGCTCTGACTGACTCGGGGCAAGATCTGGTGAAGGCTGGAGAAAGGTTGAGTCATATGCAAGCTGGAACTCTTTTCAATTTGACTGGGGAGCAGACTAGCACTCAAATGAAGTTGGCCAAGCAAGCAATTGACAATAATTTGAGTCAGGCTAAAAAGATGGCTGATACTTTGCAGAGACAGACAATGCTGGGGACATGATTGCTGTTGGTGATTCTGGTGACTGGATTAATCCATGTAGTGCTGGAGACCTGACCACTGCAGAAGGCACTGGAGGCTGGGAAACTGAAGGAGGCACTGGAGACTGGACCACTGCAGGGGGCACTGGGGACTGGGCCACTGCAGGGGGCACTGGGGCCTGAGCCACTGCAGGGGGCACTGGGGACTGTGCCACTGTAGGGGGCACTGGGAACTGGGACACTGCAGGGGGCACTGGGGACTGGGCACTGCAAGGGTCACTGGGGACTGGGCAAATGCAGGGGGCACTGGGGACTGGGCCACTGCAAGGGGCACTGGGGACTGGGCCACTGCAAGGGGCACTGGGGACTGGGCCACTGCAGTGGGCACTGTGGACTGGGCCACTGCAAGGGGCACTGGGGACTGGACCTCTGCAGGAGGCACAGGGAACTGGACCTTTGCAGGAGGCACTGGGACTGGACCTTTGCAGGAGGCACTGGGACTGGACCTCTGCAGGAGGCACTGAAGACTTTTCAAAAAGGCTGGGCTTCCTCACTCATGGCCAGTTCATACTGTTACCATTTCTTCAAATCCTCCAATACAGGGCTGGTGCTCACCAGTAAATTATTTGCAAGCTGTAAGGGCTCAACCACACTATAAGCGCTTTTTTGAGCGCTTTGTGATTGATTAGCATGTTGAGCGCTTTTTAAAAATCGCTCCCATTCACTTTCATTAAAATCGAGGTAAAAATCACGTAAAAATCAACATGATTGCGCAATCACACATGCAAAAAATCAATGCGCTAATCAATTACAAGCGCTCAGAAAAGCACTTATAGTGTGGCTGAGCCCTAAAGGTGTCAGGATTCTTAGGTAGCCAGTTGACTCCTGCACTGGCAGTAGGCGTGGACTCACCCAGTGCATGGAATCTAAGCAGCTACGTATGTCCACCAGAGCACCCCACAAGGGATGATGGACCACCACCCATAGTAGCCAACAGACTATTTTGCTGCATGGCCACGACCCCTGGGATTGCCCCACCAGTGACGGAGATAACAGGAGATTCCCCTGGGAGAGTGCAGACACAAAGCAAGCTGGTAACTAGAGACAAGGTCAAACTAGCCAAGGTCAAAATGGCAGGCAGCAATCAAATGATGGTCAAAACAAGTTGAGATCAGGATATGCAGATTACTAGCGAAGTCAGAATACAAGCCAGGTCATAACAGATAGTCAAGTGAGCAGGCTATCACTGGGCAGGCAGGAACAAGTTCTGGACATGAAGCAAGAAGCAGGATAACCGAGACAAGAATACAGGAAGCTAGGTAGCACAGGGCATAACCTTGATGAACTGGCAGTGATCTGCTGACCAGGAAGTGTTTACATATGCTCTGAGTCTCTGAGAAATGCACAGCAGCTGTAGGCACTCATTAATGCAAATTAAGTCTGTTCAGAGACATCAAGCTGGATGATAGCAAGTGTATAAGTGGAGCCAGTGGCTCGCCAGTAAAACACACTAAGGCAGAAACACAGAGTCCTGAATTCAAATCCAAGGAGCACCCTAAAAGTACCTTGGAAAGCTAGTGAGGTTCTGATCCCACTAGAGCTGAGAATAGACATTTTTTTTTGTCCATTCTCCACTCATTGCAAACCGGACTGTGTCGGACATAGGAGCCAATCACACTTGTCACTCTGCAACAGATCAGCAGGATCCATTGCAATAATCTGTGCAGTCCGCAATAACTCCAGACAGGGGGATGCGTCTGCATCTGCCCTGGGCTATGCAAATTGGGGCTGATTTGTCCCTGCATGCAGGGAAGAAGCATGGGTATCCCCATTGGGCTACTAAGGACCAATAGGAATCCTCAGCAACAATGAGAATTCTCATTGGTTCATGTTGCTAGGGAGAATTGGCCTAAAGCAGCCTAGAGGAGCCTAAAGCTTCTGCTGTCCTCCAGTAGAGATGGCTCGAACCTCCGATAGTAGGTCCGTGAACCTCGAACGCAAACTTCCGCAAAAGTTTGCACTCAAATGAACCATGCGAACCGCAAAAAGACTTTAATAGGCAGGCGAACTTTGAAAACTTCAAACACTGTTTCTGGCAACAAAAGTGATCGAAAAGATGTTTCAAGGGGTCTCACACCTGGAGGGGGGCATGGCAGAGTGGGATACATGCCAAAAGTCCCAGGGAAAATTACGGATTTGATGCAGAGCAGGGTTTTAAGGGCTGAAATCACATTGCACTACTAAATTGGAGGCATAAAGTGCTTGAAAACACCTTGCGTGTATATACATCAATCAGGTTGTGTAATTAGTGTACTGCTTCCCACTGACAGACCAAACTCACTGTGTAACGCACTGCAAACAGCTGTTTGTGTAGTGATGGCCGTGCTGGGCTGGTGCGCACCTTGGCGAGAGTGCAGGCGATGGCGGTTTTCAAGCCCATGTGGTCGGGCTGCGGTAGCTCAATGACAGAACAACAGTGACTGTCCAGCTGATCGAATTTGGTCTGTCCACAATGATGCAACAACCTTATTATCTTGGGTCAGGTGTGCCCCCCAACACAATCATATAGCCGGCGGTCATTGCTTCATTGTGATACGCAAGCCTCTTCACCGCGGCAAGGTAACGATCACGAAGGGGAATTGACACATGTATATGCCTTTTGTTTTGTTGTTGCAGCAGCAGTGCAGCCAGAAAAATTAGGCAGGCAGGTACACGCACCAGAAAAATTATTATTCTTTTTGATAGCGGCCGCTGCTAGCAGATGGTGACTTGAATAGTGGAGCAGGGTGTTCCCTGCTGTGGGTTTTCGATAAGTCATTGTTATCAGTTTGTTTTCTTCCCTAAAGATTGTCAGATCTAGGAATGTCAATTTTGAATCATTCGCCTCATACATGAACTTTAAATTTGTCTCGTTATTTCCCAACTCGGACATAAATCGATCTAATTGGTCTTTAGTTCCCCGACAGACCATGAGCACGTCATCTATGAACCTCATATGCGTACATGTCGCTGGAAGAGGTGCATAGGGTAGACCTCCTGACGCTCCCACAGCCCCAGATGTAAACAGGCGTAGGCCGGCGCGCAAGATGCCCCCATCAACGTGCCCCTTGTCTGGCGGTAGAACCGACCATCAAACATGAAACAGTTGAATTCCAAAACCATCTCCAGTGCTTCTATCACAAACTCATTGTGGAGAGGGGACTCAGGGTAATGCTCTCTCAGAAAAAAGGCAGAGGCAGCCAACCCCACTTCATGGGGTATAGATGTATACAGGCCCTCTACATCCACACTTACCAACAAATCCTCTCCACAGACTGGGACATCCTCCAGGACGCCCAACATGTCACCCGTATCCCTTACAAACGAGGGTAACAATTCCACCAACGGTTACAATTTCCCATCCAGGTATTTTCCCAGTTTTTCAAGGGGACCTTCTATCCCGGATACGATTGGGCGGCCTGGAGGAAACTCCCTATTCTTGTGGATCTTAGGAATAGTGTAGAATACAGGGGCTCTGAATATGGTCACACTGCAATACTCCGCCTCATTCTTTGTGAGCACCCCCATTTCCTTCCCCTTATCCACCTATAAGTTTACTCTGGTTTTAATGGCCAAAAATGGGGTTTTTCTCAATCTCAAGTAGGTATTCTCATCTCCCAGCAATCTTAAGCATTCCTTTTAGTAGTATTCAGTGGTCAGGATAACAACGTTGCCCCTCTTATCACTCCCCCGAATGACTATGTCATCACGATCCTCATAGGCGCTTAACTTGAATCCTTGTGCAGATCGCTTGATACTCCTCCCTGTACAGAGGCGTAGCTAGGGCTTTCAGCGCCCGGGGACAAAGACTATTAATGCGCCCCCTAAGGGGAAGGCTGCGTCGCGCACAGCGCGCCGCGCCAAAAAAGGGGCGTGACCATATAATAAATGTGGGCGTGGTTATGGGTGGAGCCAAATGTACAGGAAGTTAGCAGGCTCACGCTCACCCACCCTCCCTCAGTATGTACCTTCCAGCATGTTTCAAGACAAATTCAGCAATCATGAGCCCCCCCCCCATCAAGACAAATTCAGCAATCATGAGGCCCCCAACATGACCAACTCAGCAATCATGAGGCCCCCAACAAGACAAATTCAGCAATCATGAGGCCCCCAACAAGACAAATTCAGCAATCTTGAGGCCCCCCACAAATCATGAGGCCCCCAACAAGACAAATTCAGAGATCTTGAGGCCCCCAACAAGACAAATTCAGCGATCTTGAGGCCCCCAACAAATCATGAGGCCCCCAACAAGACAAATTCAGTAACCATGAGGCCCCCAACAAGACAAATTCAGCAGTCATGAGGCACATAAATAGACAGCATTTCACATAAATAGGCAGAATGCCCCCTTAATATGGTAGACACCTCTCACCTGGCAGCAGTTCCCCAAAATACACTCAATTCGACAGCAGTGGTTCCCCAAAAATAGGTAGCCCCAGGTCTATAGGTGTCCCCAGAATAGGTGGGCAGCAGTATAGATGTCCCCAGAATAGGTGGCCAGCGGTATAGATGTCCCCAGAACAGGTAGCCAGGGGTAGAGATGTCCACAGAACAGGTAGCCAGGGGTATATGTGACCAGTATATGTAGCCAGGTGTATATGTGCCCAGTATATGTAGCCAGGTGTATATGTGTCCAGTATGTGTAGTCAGGGGGTATATGTGCCCAGTATATGTACGCAGGGGGTATATGTCCCCAGTATATGTAGGCAGGGGATATATGTCCCCAGTATATGTAGCCAGGGGGTATATGCGCCCAGTATATGTAGTCAGGGGGTATATGCGCCCAGTATATGTTGGCAGGGGGTATATGTCCCAGTATATGTAGGCAGGGGTATATGTCCCCAGTATATGTAGGCAGGGGGTATATGTCCCCAGTATATGTAGCCAGGAGGTATATGCGCTCAGTATATGTAGTCAGGGGGTATATGCGCCCAGTATATGTAGGCAGGGGGTATATGTCCCAGTATATGTAGGCAGGGGTATATGTCCCCAGTATATGTAGGCAGGGGGTATATGTCCCCAGTATATGTAGCCAGGGGTTATATGCGCCCAGTATATGTAGTCAGGGGGTATATGCGCCCAGTATATGTAGGCAGGGGGTATATGTCCCCAGTATATGTAGGCAGGGGGTATATGTCCCCAGTATATGTAGGCAGGGGGTATATGTCCCCAGTATATGTAGGCAGGGGGTATATGTCCCCAGTATATGTAAGCAGGGGGTATATGTCCGCAGTATATGTAGGCAGGGGTTATATGTCCCCAGTATATGTAGGCAGGGGGTATATGTCCCCAGTATATGTAGGCAGTAGGTATATGTCCCCAGTATATGTAGTCAGGGGGTATATATGCGCCCAGTATATGTAGGCAGGGGGTATATGTCCCCAGTATATGTAGGCAGGGGGTATATGTCCCCAGTATATGTAGGCAGTAGGTATATGTCCCCAGTATATGTAGTCAGGGGGTATATATGCGCCCAGTATATGTAGTCAGGGGGTATATGTCCCCAGAATAGGTAGTCAGGTGTGTCCCCCAGCATGAAGGGAGCAGCGCAGTGGAGGGAGAGCAGTGAGCAGCAGTGGAGAAGGGGGGCCATCTCCCCCCTCCTTCTCTCACCTTAGGTGCTCTCCCTCGCTGTCCCCTCCACAACTAATGTTCGTCCCGGGGGCTGGCAGCGGCGGGCGGGACTTACCTGCGTCTCGTCGCAGCGCCGGATGGATCTGCCGCTACTCTCTGGTCTAGTCCAGACCAGAGCAGCGGCTGCAGGACCCGAACTTCCGGCGCTGGAGCGAGGTGGAGGTAAGTCCCGCCCGCCGCTGCCAGCCACCCGGACGAACATTAGTTGTGGAGGGGACAGCGAGGGAGGGAGAGCACCTAAGGTGAGAGAAGGAGGGGGAGATGGCCCCCCTTCTCCACCGCTGCTCACAGCTCTCCCTCTTCTCTGCGCTACTCCCCCTCCCAAAAAAAAAAATAACCCTGTAGCTCAGCTGGGCGCCCTCGGGGATCCGGCGCCCCGGGGCACCTGTCCTACCCCGACCCCCCCCCCTAGCTCCGCGCCTGTCCCTGTATTGCCTGATGAAGTGGGATTGAGCCTGTGAAACGCGTTGCAATTTTTTGGGCGTTTCCAATAAATGTGTTTGACTGTCTGTATAACAGTCGTTGTCGTGTCTGCTTGAGGGAGGTAAGACCACCACTTCCTCCTTCATTTTTGGCAATTAAGTTGGTTTTTAAGCTCATTTAATCTAATTTTATACTTTTGGCGCCTCTGTTCATTGTATACAATTTTGAGTCCACCCTTGGTGGAGGGTTGCTACCCTTTTTTCCTGTCTACAGAGAGCGACTTCTTAATCCTGAGTGGGGTCAGGATAATCTCCCCACCTGCCTTTACAGTGGTTGCCTGCTGGTGACCCTGACTTGTGAGTATCTAGCAATACGAATTTATTGCCACCTTATCCAGTACGTATTACACTATTGGGGCTCTTGGTGTTCCCTGTTTTTATTTTTTTCAAGAATTGGAGGGAACAGCAGCGGGAGAGTGTGTACCCAAGGATAAATGTAAGCTGTGTTCGTGGAGAGGACTTGTGGATTACATGCAAAGTGGTGAGGCAATGATTGGCTATTGAACTGCTATGGAAATTTGTCGCACAGCCGGTTAAGAGATCATATCACACCTTGCGTGTGGGTGAGAAGGTGTCTTCTAATCCGGAGTGATCTGTTAGCACCCCAATTAAGAATTGAAGGGACATTGATCTGCACAGATTACAATAGCGACGCAGGTCGCATGTGAATAGATTGGGAAACAAGTGCTTTAGTGGAGTCAAGAGTTCAAGCAAAGGGACTGCATCTGCTCTGTATGGCCATACAGCAAAAATAAGTGTGTGTGAAGGCCAGCGGTGTGGCCCACTTATATGTCAATGAGCAATGTGGTTAAAACGGCTTGAAGAAAGGCTAATACCTGAAACAGCGGGCTGTCGCTGTGTTACCACTGTTTTTAATGCTTCAATAAAGAGCTTTTTTCTATTTTTGGAAGTGCCAGCCTCCAACACTCTTTCTTGCATGGATTGGATCTGATGGTGTGAGGATCCCCTGAGGCTTGGGCACCCTTTTCCCTGTGTATAGCGAGTGCCACTCTTTTTATCAGCATTTGTAATGAGCAAATGGTGGACTGGTTCAATTGGCATAAGCGTGAGCTGGGCGATCGTAACACAGTTATAACCTTTGCATTGACAGTGGGATGATACTTATCATACATGCTCACTTTAGTCAGGAACATGGTTTTATGGTTTTAAAGGGGAAGGTTGATCTTTTGCAACTGCTGGGAATTTTTTGTATCCACTAATAAAAATATTATTAATGCACATGCAGACAGGGGCGCCTCTAGCCATTTTGTCACTCCAGGCGGAAAAACCTGTGGCGCCCCCCTCCCCCCCGTGGTTCCCTCCCCTCTCCCGTCCACCCCCTTCATGAAAATGTTTCATTATAAAATAATCGTACTACGGCAATGTTTCACCATAAAAAAATCGTAATGCAGCAATGTTTCACCAGAAGAAAAAATCGTAATGCAGCAATGTTTCACCAGTAAATAATCGTAATGCAGCAATGTTTCACCACAAAAAAATCGTAATGCAGCAATTTTTACCAGAAAATAATCGTAATGTTTGCAGCGTTTCACCAGAAAATAATCATAACGCAGCAATGTTTCACCATAAAATAATCGTTATGCAGCAATCTTTCGCTATAAAAAAAATCGTAATGTTTTAATGTTTCACCAGAAAATAATCAAAATGCAGCAATGTTTCAGTATAAAATAATCGTAATGTGGGCAGCGTTTCACAAGAAAATAATTGTAATGTAGCAATGTTTCACTAGAAAATAATCGTAACGCAGCAATGTTTTACTAGAAAATAATCGTAATGCTGCAATGTTTCACTAGAAAACAATCATAATATGGGCAGCGTTCGCAAAAAAAATAATGCACCTGTAAAAAAAAAAAAGCCTGCAGAAGACACCTCTCCCAGCGCACAGCTCATCGACTCATCTCCCTGCAGCCAGCTGCTGTGAAAGTCCTGCGCTAACAGAAAATAATCAAAATGCAGCAATGTTTCAGTATAAAATAATCGTAATGTGGGCAGCGTTTCACAAGAAAATAATTGTAATGTAGCAATGTTTCACTAGAAAATAATCGTAACGCAGCAATGTTTTACTAGAAAATAATCGTAATGCTGCAATGTTTCACTAGAAAACAATCATAATATGGGCAGCGTTCGCAAAAAAAATAATGCACCTGTAAAAAAAAAAAAGCCTGCAGAAGACACCTCTCCCAGCGCACAGCTCATCGACTCATCTCCCTGCAGCCAGCTGCTGTGAAAGTCCTGCGCTAACATAGGCAGAGCAGGGCTACGGGCAGATGGCACCCGAAGCCCTGTACTGGAGACACAAATAGTTTCCAGTGCAGGGCTTTAGACACCATCTTCCTGTAGCCCTGCTCTGCCTGCCGGAAGACTCTGCAGGCTGAGGTGAGCTGCGGGATTCAGCCGGCTATTTGGCACAGCATCTATTAGACACTGCAAGCCAGTTCACCGTGGGGGTCACACAATCTGGCTGCGCCTCAGGTGACACAAACTGACAGCACCTCAGTCAACCGCTTGGTCGGTGAGGCTGGTGGACCAGGCACCCCTGAGAGAGAGACACAGTAGCAGATAACAGAGACAGACCAGGAAAGTGGTAGAGTGTAGAGATGTTGCGAGCGGTTCCCGAACATCTCAAAATCTGTGGGCCTTCTACTACTTCCGGGTCGCAATGACCCGGAGTAGTACGCCTGCGCTGCCCGGCGGATCACGTCCTAGATCACGCTCCTGTTGTCGGGCACTTTCTGCGCATGTGCGTGACTTCATGATTGACGTCACGCTCATGCGCAGAGAGTGCCTGGCAACAGGAGCGCAATCTAGGACGCGCTCGGCCGGGCAGCGCAGGCGTACTACTCCGGGTCAGAGCAACACGGAAGTAGTAGAAGGCCCAGAGAGATCTCTAGTAGAGTGTCACAAAAGAGAGGAGGTACATGAAAAGGAGAGTGGTGAAGAAAATAGGTGGAAAGGAGGAAGAAATGGAGAAGAGTCAGAGTGAATGTGGGAGAGACAGATGTGTCTCACCACAGGTGGGCTTGTTTGACAGGGAGAGCACACAGGGAGCATGTTGAAGCACTGGGAGGGGGAGGGGAGGGGGATGGATTCCAGCAGGGCAATCACAGGGCACTCAGACACAGGACCTTTTCAGCCCTGTTACAAATGCAAGGCACCTTATGTAAATAAGGCAGATTACCTTCTGCAGTGCCTGTGTCTTTGCTCCTGTCACTAGATGGGCAAGGGGGAGGGGGGCTGCCTCACACACAGTGTCGCTGACAGTCCTGTCCCTCTACTCACATGTCAGCCGTCCAGCTTCTGTGCTCCTCCCTGCACTCCATCCGTCCTGCTGATTGGTAGCTCGTAGCTGGCTCTCTCACTCTTCTGCCCTCCGAGCACAGCCTGCAGCTGAGCCATCTGCCTGCCCACCTCTCTGCTCTGATGCCCCTTCAGGGAGGATGCAGGGGGGGACATAGACTGGCCACTTTCAGGGGGTCATCAGCATCCAGATCGGCATAACTTCATGCTTGACTGGCGGTGGGCGGGGTTAGGGGGCACGGCTACTCACAGTAAACACTGCTTCTGTGGCTGCTTACAAGTGCTGAGGCTTGGAGCAGAGCTTTCCCTTCTGCAAATTGGCCGGCTGGCGCCAGGGGGCGGGGGAGACGGAAGTGTCGCTACACGCACGTGTAGCATAGAAAGAAGCTGGCTGCTGCTGCTGCCGACAGAAACACGGATACGGGACAAAAAAAATGACTTGGTAGGGACAGGTGGCCGCAGATGCGCCTTTTGATTGGCACAGCGCTGCAGGCAGCTGCTTGTACTGCCTGTGGCAAAAAGTGCCCCTGCATGCAGAGACTGCAGTTGTTTTTTGTGGTGGAATTGTAATTCAGGGAACTGAAGTCTCTCCTCCTATGGAGTGGTGCATATAATTAAGCGTTGGCCCTCCGATTGAACTTTTGGATATAGTGCACTGTAAAGCATACTTGCCAGCTTGTTGTGCAAGTGCTGCATCCTTTCTGCCTTCTGTTGATTTGGTAACATCTCCGCCACTTTGTTCTTATACTGAGGGTCTAGTAACGTTGCCACCCAGTACAGGTCATTCCCTTTGAGAGTTTTTATATGGGGGTCCATCAACAGGCTGGACAGCATGAAAGACCCCATCTGCACAAAGTTGGATACCGACCTACAAGCCATATCCTCTTGCTCTTCCTCAGTGATGTCAGGTAAGTTCGCCTCCTCCCCCCAGCCACGAACAATACCACGGGAAAGGTGAGCAGCACAAGCCCCCTGCGACGCCTGCTGCGGTTGTTCTTCCGCCTCCTCCTAAAAAAACCAACTTCCTCATCTGGCTCCTCTTCCCCATACGACTCTTCCTCCTCCCCTCCTCCCCCCTCCTCTGTGCTACCACAGGTGATGAGGAAACATCTGGTTCTGCTGATGATTGTTCCCACTCTTCCTCCTCTTCCTGTTCACGCTCGTCCACAGCTTGATCCACCACTGTACGCACGGCACGCTCCAGGAAGAAAGCATATGGGATCAAGTCGCTGATGGCGCCTTCACTGCGACTCACCAGGTTTGTTACCTCCTCAAACGGACACTTGAGCCTGCAGGCATTAAGCATGAGTGTCCAGTACCTCAGCAAGAAAATCCGCAGCTCCCCAGAGCCTGACCTAGCACCGTAGCTGTACAGATACTCGTTGACGGCTTTCTCCTGTTGTAGCAGGCGGTCAAACATGAGGAGTGTTGAATTCCAGCGAGTCGGGCTATCACAAATCAAGCGCCTCACCGGCAAGTTGTTTCTCTGCTGAATATCGGCCAAGCTCGCCATGGCCGTGTAGGAATGCCTGAAATGCCCAAACACCTTCCTGGACTGCTTCAGGATGTCCTGTAAGCCTGGGTACACAAATCTTTGAATTATTAGATTCAGCACATGTGCCATGCAGGGTACATGTGTCAACTTTCCCAAACTCAAAGCCAAAATGAGATTGCTGCCGTTGTCACACACCACGTTGCCCATCTCCAGTCGGTGCAGGGTCAGCCACTGATCCACCTGTTTGTTCAGAGTAGCCAGGAGAGCTGCTCCAGTGTGACTCTCGGCTTTGAGACAAGACATGTCCAAGATTGGGTGACACCGTCGTACCTGGCATGCAGCATAGGCCCTGGGGAGCTGGGGGTGTGTAGTTGAAGAGGAGATCACAGCACCAGGAGAGTAGCACTGCCATTCAGCTGAGGAAGAGAAGGATGACGACAGCAAAGAGGATGTAGCAGGAGGAGTAGGAGGAGAAGGAGCGGAGGTTGCAGCAGGCCTGCCTGCAAGCCGTGGAGATGTCACAACTAGGTCTGCTGCACAGCCACGTTAGAGATGTAGCGAACGGTTCGCCGGCGAACGGTTCCAGGCGAACTTTGGGGGTTCGCGTTCGCCTGGACCAAGCGAACTTTTGCGGAAGTTCGATTCACCCCATAATGCACTATGAGGGTCAACTTTGACCCTCTGCATCACAGTCAGCAGGCACATTGTAGCCATTCAGGCTACACTAAGCCCTGGAGCCCAACCCCCCCTTATATAAGGCAGGTTTGCCGGCCATTACACCCACTCGTGTGCCTGCTAGAGACAGACTAGGGACAGCTGCTGCAGACTTGTGCTCCTAGGAAAAGATTAGTTAGGCTCTTGGCTTGCTCCTGGCTGATTGTTATTGCTAAAATAGCACCCCTCAACAGCTCTTTTGTGAGCTCTAATGTTTGCCTGATGTGTTTTTTTTTTTTTTGTGTGTGTGTTGCTCACTGAATTATACAGCCCTATCTGTTGCAGCTGAACCTTGGTTATTTCTCCCACCCAGCATGGGTATGTGTAAAAATACACCACAAAACACATTATACTACTTCTCCTGAGTACGGCGATACCACATGTGTGGCACTTTTTTGCACCCTAACTGCGCTAAAGGGCCCAAAGTCCAATGAGTACCTTTAGGATTTCACAGGTCATTTTGCGACATTTGGATTCAAGACTACTCCTCATGGTTTAAAAATCTACTCCTCACGGTTTAGGGCCCCTAAAATGCCAGGGCAGTATAGGAACCCCACTAATGACCCCATTTTACAAAGAAGACACCCCAAGGTATTCCGTTAGGAGTATGGTGAGTTCATAGAAGATTTTATTTTTTGCCACAAGTTAGCGGAAATTGATTTGAATTGTTTTTCTTCACAAAGTGTCATATTCCGCTAACTTGTGACAAAAAATAAAATCTTCTATGAACTCACCATACTCCTAACGGAATACCTTTGGGTGTCTCCTTTCTAGAATGGGGTCATTTGTGGGGTTCCTATACTGCCCTGGCATTTTAGGGGCCCTAAACCGTGAGGAGTAGTCTTGAAACCAAATGTCGCAAAATGACCTGTGAAATCCTAAAGGTACTCATTGGACTTTGGGCCCCTTAGCGCACTTAGGGTGTAAAAAAGTGCCACACATGTGGTACCTCCGTACTCAGGAGAAGTAGTATAATGTGTTTTGTGGTGTATTTTTACACATACCCATGCTGGGTGGTAGAAATATCTCTGTACATGACAATTGTTTGATTTTTTTTTACACACAATTGTCCATTTACAGAGAGATTTCTCACACCCAGCATGGGTATGTGTAAAAATACACCCCAAAACACATTATATTACTTCTCCTGAGTACGGCGATACCACATGTGTGACACTTTTTTGCAGCCTAGGTGCGCTAAGGGGCCCAACGTCCTATTCACAGGTCATTTTGAGGCATTTGTTTTCTAGACTACTCCTCACGGTTTAGGGCCCCTAAAATGCCAGGGCAGTATAGGAACCCCACAAGTGACCCCATTTTAGAAAGAAGACACCCCAAGGTATTCCATTAGGTGTATGGCGAGGTCATCGAAGATTTTATTTTTAGTCACAAGTTAGTGAAAAATGACACTTTGTGAAAAAACCCAATAAAAATCAATTTCCGCTAACTTTTGACAAAAAATAAAATCTTCTATGAACTCGTCATACACCTAACAGAATACCTTGGGGTGTCTTTTTTTCTAAAATGGGGTCACTTGTGGGGTTCCTATACCGCCCTGGCATTTTAAAAACCGTGAGTAGTCTGGAAACCAAATGTCTCAAAATGACTGTTCAGGGGTATAAGCATCTGCAAATTTTGATGACAGGTGGTCTATGAGGGGCCGAATTTTGTGGAACCGGTCATAAGCAGGGTGGCCTTTTAGATGACAGGTTGTATTGGGCCTGATCTGATGGATAGGAGTGCTAGGGGGGTGACAGGAGGTGATTGATGGGTGTCTCAGGGGGTGATTAGAGGGGAAAATAGATGCACTCAATGCACTGGGGAGGTGATCGGAAGGGGGTCTGAGGGGGATCTGAGGGTTTGGCCGAGTGATCAGGAGCCCACACGGGACAAATTAGGGCCTGATCTGATGGGTAGGTGTGCTAGGGGGTGACAGGTAGTGACAGGAGGTGATTGATGGGTGTCTCAAGGTGTGATTAGTGGGGGGAATAGATGCAAGTAATGCAATGGCGAGGTGATCAGGGCTGGGGTCTGAGGGTGTGGGCGGGTGATTGGGTGCCCTAGGGGCAGATGGGGGTCTAATCTGATGGGTAGCAGTGACAGGGTGTGATTGATGGGTAATTAGTGGGTGTTTAGAGGAGAGAACAGATGCAATGCACTTGGGAGGTGATCTGACTGCGGGTCTGCAGGCGATCGGATGGTGTGGGTGGGTGATCAGATTGCCCGCAAGGGGCAGGTTAGGGGCTGATTGATGGGTGGCAGTGACAGGGGGTGATTGATGGGTGATAGGTGATTGGCAGGTGATTGACAGGTGATCAGTGGGTTATTACAGGGAAGAACAGATGTAATTAATGCACTGGCGAATTGCTAAGGGGGGGTCAGAGGGCAATCTGAGCGTGTGGGCGGGCGATTGGGTGCCCGCAAGGGGCAGATTAGGGTCTGATCTGATAGGTAACAGTGACAGGTGGTGATAGGGGCTGATTGATGGGTAATTAGTGGGTGTTTAGAGGAGAGAATAGATGTAAACAATGGATTTGGGAGGTGATCTGATGTCGGATCTGCGGGCGATCTATTGGTGTGGGTGGGTGATCAGATTGCCCGCAAGGGGCAGGTTAGGGGCTGATTGTTGGGTGGCAGTGACAGGGGGTGATTGATGGGTGATTGATGGGTGATTGATGGGTGATTGACAGGTGATTGACAGGTTATCAGGGGGGATAGATGCATACAGTACACAGGGGGGGGGGGGGGGTCTGAGGGGGGGGGTCTGGGGAGAATCTGAGGGGTGGGGGGTGATCAGGAGGGGGCAGGGGGGGAGATAAAAAAAAAATAGCGTTGACAGATAGTGACAGGGAGTGATTGATGGGTTATTAGGGGGGTGATTGGGTGCAAACAGGGGTCTGGGGGGTGGGCAGGGGGGGGTCTGAGGGGTGCTGTGGGCGATCAGTGGGCGGGGGGGGGGCAGATCAGTGTGTTTGGGTGCAGACTAGGGTGGCTGCAGCCTGCCCTGGTGGTCCCTCCGACACTGGGACCACCAGGGCAGGAGGCAGCCTGTATAATACACTTTGTATACATTACAAAGTGTATTATACACTTTGTAGCGGCGATCGCGGGGTTAACATCCCGCCGGCGCTTCCGTATGGCCGGCGGGATGTTACGGCGGGTGGGCGGAGCCAGTTGCCGGGGGAAGCGCGCGTCATCAATGACGCGATCGCTCCCCCGGCTAAGGAAAAGGACGCACCGCCTTAAGGCGTATTGCGGTCCTTAGGGGATCCACTTTGCCGCCGCCCATGGGCTGTGGGCGGTCGGCAAGTGGTTAATTAGTTATAAATGTGGCTGCCAGACACCTCCATTCTTCTCACTGCTTCGCATCCACATCCCCAGTGGGTGAATCCCTGCACTGGCTCCCTATCCGATTCAGGATAAGTTTCAAGATTCTATGCCAGGCCTATAAATCTGTGCACAAAACCTTCCTTACCTGCATCTTGGAACTTGTTCAAAGGTATATACCAGGCCGTCCCCTCCAGTACTCCAACGACCTTTGCCTAACTGCCCCGTACATTTCCAACTCCCATGCATGACTGCAGGATTTCTTAAGAGCCACCCCATCCTCTGGAAAACCCCAGAAAATGTGCTGAACAGCCTTATACAGCTGCTATAATGGTGAGTCTCCAACTGGAGAGGGAAGGTATTAACAAATGCAGCCTAATAAAATGGTAGTGGCAATACATATGGGACAGTTACACTTTATTATTGAGGCCTTCCAGAAGAACTCATTGCTTGGCTTAAGGACAATTTATATCTGCAATATTGTATCTGCTGACTGTATCTAGTCTTAGAGCAGTGCTCCACCATTGTTACTATTCATAATAATAACTAGATGATATTTTTATTGTACTTTTTCACTTAAATTGTGGTCAAAACAAAGTTTTAGAATAAGGACTGCTATTGGAGTTATAGGGCCTGATTCACAAAGCGGTGATAACTCAGTTATCACGCCTAAAAGACTTTAGGCGTGATAACCTTTGCACCGCTGAGTTAGCACCGCTTTGTGCTCTTTATTGCGCGCAAAGAACCGCGCAATCGCGCAATTCCGGGTGCAGCGCCCATAGGGTTTAATGGGCGCATCGCGGGCACTGCACCGTGCGCCGCGCGATTGCGTGCGGGAATTTCGCGCGAGTTTCATTTTATCACGCCTAAACTGAGTTTAGGCGTGATAAAGGGCTTTTCACAGGCGTGCAAAAACTTTGCACCTGTGAGAAAACGCGGAAAAGCCGCCGCGTGTACTCAGAACAGGGCGGCTGATTCTGCGTCCAACGCGGCGGTTTGCACGCATAGGCCTACATCCAGTAACATCGCCGAACGCGGAGGAACCGCCGCATGCCTTGATAGCGGTGCGGCGGATTCCGCGTCCAGCGCGGCGGGTGATTTGCAAAACATGTTGGTGTGGCTGGGACTGATAATCCACACAGGTTCAGAAGGACGCGCGCGCGCGCCGAGAGGCAGAACTTTTATGACAGCCAGAAGGGAGTCAGCTGACCAAGCCGGTCAGCTGACGATTCAACCAATTCCCATTGGTCCAGCACTTAGGGGAGGCGCTGGAGAGCGCTTTGCTATTTATATTGGGTGCTGGTCATTCTCTGGTTGTCTGCCGTTGCGATCACTACGTGGTAGCACTCAGACCTTGTCTGTATCTGTGTTATTAGACCAGTTTCCAAAGGTGTTGATGGCCAAGGAACTCACACCTTAGTATAGGAATTCTGTTATCATCTGTATTGTTATCTAGACCAGTTTCCTAGGTGTTGACGGCCAAGGAACTCACACCTTAGTATAGGAATTCTGCACCATCTGTATATTTGTATTATCTAGTCTAGTTCCTGGAGTGTGAGAATCTTGGAGCTCACACTCAAGTCTAGGCATTGTTGATTATTTGTTATGACCTTCTGCTTTCCTGACCATTCTTCTGATCTCTGATTGTGTACCTTTGTCATTCTGATACTCTGTTGCTGAACTCGGCTAGTCTCTGGAATCCGCATCTGCCTCTTGTCTCTGTACCTTATCTGTCTGTCTGTTGCCTACCTGGCCTGTCCGACCTCGAGAACTATCTTCCCTGTCTGGAGATAGTTCACAGACCTGTCAGTGACACTTCACCATTGGTGTCACTCACCTTCTGTCCTTCTCTCTCTCAGCCTTGCTCCGCCCCTTGGGGAGCTTCAGGCCTGTGGAAGGAATCTGATCCATAGCAGTATTTCTTACTGTCTAGCACCCATCTTACGGGTGTGTTCCTCAAAGTATTACTGTTGCACCAAACACTCTCATCTCTCAGGTGTCCAGAGGTTAGAAGATATATCTGATTATCGGTGATACTGCAGATCATCAATAATCGGGTATATTCTGTATTCTCGGTGATACTGCTGATCACCGGTAATCAGATCCTCTCTGTATTACACCGATCGTTACAGCACCGCTTTGTGAATCAGGCCCATAGTGTATACTGTTGCAACATTTACGTGTGCATTGAGTGAGAGAGCAATGTGGTCTCCATTCCTACAGCTTATATGAGACCAGACCGCTGCAGCAGAAGCTGGCACGTGCCATCTCACATCCTCTTTCCTATGACTAATGCTTCTGCTATTTCTATGTAGCTTTATGGGTGGCATTCATGATGTCATCCAGTTCATAATAAGGGCTAGCAATGTGGTCTCCATACCTGCTGCTTCTATTAAAGAGAACCCGAGGTGGCCTTGTATTACGTAAGTGGGGCACAGAGGCTGGTTGGGCACACTAACACCAGCCTCTGTTGCCCCATCGTGTGTGTCAAAGACCCCCCTGCTCGCCGCTATACCCCCGCAGAGCTGGCGACACGCAGCGTGTCGCCAGCACAATGTTTACTCTAGCGCTGTCTGTCAGCGCCGCTCCGCCGCCTCCTCTGCATCGCCGCTACCCGCCCTCGTCCCTTCCCTCCCGCTGATTGGAGGGAAGGGACGAGGGCGGGTAGCGGCGATGCGGAGGAGGCGTGGGAGCGGCACTGACAGACAGCGATAGAGTAAACATTGTGCTGGCGACGCGCTGCGTGTCGCCAGCACTGCGGGGAGTTTAGCGGCGAGCAGGGGGGTCTTTGACACACACTAACACAGGCTGGTGTTAGTGTGCCCAACCAGCCTCTGTGCCCCACTTACGTAATACAAGGCCACCTCGGGTTCTCTTTAAGCCATTGCTGCTAGTGAGATGATACCCACCACCACCTTCACAATCTCAGGTCATGCTTTCATGGCCTAAAATTTCCACTACTTAAAAGGATACTGTAGGGGGGTCGGGAGAAAATGAGTTGAAGTTACCCGGGGCTTCTAATGTGCGCAGCCACTCACCGATGCTCCGGCCCGCCTCCGGTTTACTTCTGGAATTTCAGACTTTAAGATCTGAAAACCACTGCGCCTGCGTTGCTGTGTCCTCGCTTCCCCTGATGTCACCAGGAGCGCACGGCGCAGGGACAGACCATAATGGGCCTGCGCAGTACGCTCCTGGTGCCATCAGCGGGAGTGAGGACACGTCAACGCACGCGCAGTGGTTTTCAGACTTTAAAGTCTGAAATTCCAGAAGTGAACCGGAGGCGGGACCGAAGCATTGGGGAGTGGCTGCGCGGGCACAGGATGTCTGTGGGGGACCATTAGAAGCCCTGGGTAACTTCAACTCATTTTCCCCCGACCCCCCTACAGTATCCCTTTAATGTCCAGTTTTTGGCCGGCATTCATGTCATTGAGAAGCTGCACAGTAGCAACCTATAAGTCAGGGGTGTCAAGGTCAAATACAAAATGGACCGAAACATAATGCAAAGTGGGGAAACCACTTGGGAGCCAAATTTAATGGCTCTGAGGGCCAGATTTGGACCACGGGACGGAGTTTGACACATATGGATCACACAAAATGAAAATTTTAAAGGTGTAGGAAAAATAGTTCTACTTCATGGACACTACCTTCATGCAGTTTGTACATCTTTTATGTGTATGCATGACTTTCCTCTGAGTATTCCAGTTTCCTCACATTTCCACATCTTGTAAACAGAAAAATATAAAAATAAGAAACTGGCATTAGACGACAAAAGGAACATAAGAAAATGACTGACTACAGTTGGGGTCAGATAGTGATCACCTCGGAGGGACAATGAGCAGAATTTTATCGTACACATGTAGAACTGCGCCCAAACTAATGAAGCACTGCAAATGGGTATGCAAATGCTTCTAATGTCTTTCTTGCAAAACTGTTTCGCTAATAAGGATTTTTGTACGCTGTCAAGTAGGTGAGAGGATGGTTCTTCAGCAAATGACATCATGATTTCAACACTGAAATGCTTCTTGAATTTCAATTAAAAAATGGGTTGGTCTAAAACTTTTGACTGAATATTGTAAGAAACGAGGCAGCTGCCTCCATGCGGCCATCCGTCTGCTCAGCGTCCAGGACGCCGAGGACGGAACGTTCTTCCGGGCAGGGGGTCGCCTTAGTGCGCGCGCGCGCACAGACAGGACCTTTATGCGGGGAAGAAGCCCGTCAGCTGACCTGCTGGTTGGCTGACGCCAGAGGAGTCCCACGGCGCCGAGGATTGGCTGATTCGGAGGGGCGTGCCAGTGGGATCTCCTCTGCTTCATAAGCCTCCGGGCTGCATTCTAGGATTGTCTGTTGTCGTGAATACTTGCATGTTAGCGCTCAGACCTTAGGCTAGATCCCTGGTGTTGATGCTAAGGATTTCACACCAAGACTAGGATATTTTTACTATTATTGGTATTGTTTAGATTAGTTCCCGGGTGTTTATGCCAAGGACTTCACACCTAGATTAGGATATTGCTTCTGTATTGATCTCCTGTGTATGACTCTTAGCAATTACCTCTGACTCTGATCCTGCCTTCCGATCCTGTACTTTCGCCTATCTGCCTTCCTGTTGCTGAACCTCTGCCTGATTACAGTTTACTCTCTTGTCTCACGATTCTGTACCAATACGTACCTTCCTGTTGCTGAACCTCTGCCTGATTACCGTTTACTCTCTTGTCTCACGATTCTGTACTGATACTTACCTCTCTGTTACCGACCCTTGCCTGCCTGACCATTCTACTCGCCAGTGGGCCCTCGCCACTGGTGAGTAGTTAACTGCGCCAGCTCCACTGGTTAGCAGCTCTGCTAGGCTATAGTTCAGCCTTAATTACCTGCTCATTAGGTATCTGTCATTTTAGTATTACTGTATCTCATAGGCTGCAGTACAGTCTGACTCACCCGCCCCTCGGGTGTTCATTTGCCTGCAGTATATTCTGAATCACCCGCTCCTCGGGAGATTCAGCCTCTTCAGTATTGTTTCTCCAGCTTGCTGGAGGTTGTACGTTAGTGCACACTCAGTGTACTGGTTATACCGCACCAGCCCCTCTGTGAGGTCCCGTCAAACCATTAAGTAAGGCCCGGTTCACATTAGCGGTTGTTTGCCAAACGGACCGGATGACCTGACCGGATCCGGACCGGATCCGGATCGGAACCGTACGGTTCTGATCCGGATCCGATCCGGATCCGGTCAGGTTGCATCAGGTGGTAATCAGGATGCGATCCGGATCCGTTTGGCAAAGTTAACGTAAAAAAAAAAAAAAAATGTTGGGGTCTGGGAGGTCAGCAGAAGGGGGACCTGTGGAATCAGGCCCTCTGCTGTTTAGCACTCACCTCCACCTCCGACATGCTGCCAACATCCTGCCAACACCTCCAGCTCGTGCTGCTCCACTCCAAAATGCTTGCCCATGTGTCCCCAGCCAATATCGCCGCAAAAATCCGCATAGGAAGTGGGGTAGAACATCCGGATTTCTCAGCCAGTGTGTTGTGCGGCCTCCGGTTCCCATTTGTTTGTATTGGCCGGATGGTGCAGTCCGGCTCCGCCCCGGATACGGCTGCCGGAGGGGCCGGATGAAAAAATAGCGCATGTTGGAACGGAGGCCGGAGTCCGGATCCGGCCCGGATCCGGTCCGGCTCCGGTTCTGCAGAACGGACCCATGTGAACGGACGCATAGGCTTTAATTGCTATGCCGTGCGTCCGTTCCGTCCGTTCTGCAGGCGGTGCGGCTCCGGCACGGCGATTCCGGAGGGCCACCGCAAGTGTGAACCGGGCCTTACGGTTACACCAATCACTACACTCTCTGCTCCTTCCTGCTATACTAGTATTATTGGTGATTCTGCAGACCACCCATAATCAGGTATAGCGTCTGTATTATTGGTGATTCTGCAGATCACCATATAATCAGACATCTGAGCAACGACACAAGACCGTTACAAATATACTGTCTATCTATCTATCTATCTATCTATCTATCTATCTATCTATCTGAGTTATTTTATTTTCCATTACTATTAAAGTTAAAAATGAAGAAAGCTATTTCTCAGTTTCACCCATCATAGTTTCAAATTAAAAGTAGATAAGACCACAAATTGTTAGCAGCCATTTAACCCGTGTATCAAAAATTAAAATTATGTTTCTGGTACTATGTGTGGTAAAAATATGCAATTTTGAAAATAAATGGTATATATTTATGCATTAGGCCCTTTTTACTCCGTATACGGTAACAATATTAAAACATTTTAATGGTAAAAATGGGGAATAAGAGGTTAATAAAGAGAGTAATGGGTTATTCCATTTTGTATGGTGTGTGGACTCAAAAGTGGGGATGGCTAAAGGAGGTGGCTTAACAGGATTTTCATTGTAATAGCGCCATGTTTTATTCCCATTGCATCTCCTCTATTATGTTGCCTCTTTAGTGGTTCCATTAAAATATTCCCCTATTATGATGCCTCTATATAGAGTTGTTTGTAATTTAAGGCACCCCTATAGTATTCCTGCTTATAGTGCCTTCATATATAGAGCCCCTTATAGGCCCCTTTATTGTGCACCCTTACAGCGGCCCTTATGCTGCACACTCCCTGTAGTTTCCCCTATGGGATTGTCCTTTTGCTATGGCCCCTTGATATTTTTTGTGGTTTTGTGGTCCCTCTCCCCATTATAGTTTTACCTTGAGATCCCGCCTTATAGTTTTTTTAGGTGGACTTGTCTTCTTCCCTACCTCTTATTTTTACTGGAGGTCTAGTGGTTCTCCATGTCCCTTTTATAGATTTATCTGAAGGTGTCTCCTCAAACCCAACCCCTGATGCAGAGAATGGCATTTGGAACAATGCTAAGTGAGCATTATCTCACCTCTCCCAATGCTATACATTAAGTTTGCTGCTACCTGTTGATTACCTACTGATGTACATTTACAATTGTGTTAGTCAGGTAGGTTGGGGTATTTTTCTGGGTTATTTTTAACATCATGTTTGTAGGGTTTTCACATATGTAGAACACTTATATTTCCAATAAGCATTATATATACTATTTATCTGAGGTCTGGTTTTCTGTATATTGCTGCAAATATTGCTCATCTGCTTATTACCTGTGAAGCCTGTAACCAAAAGGATAATTTGGGAGGAGTGGGGAAGAACGGAGAAATTTGAGTGTTGATAAAGGCACCTATGCTAACTTAAATTTGGGCACTGGGGGACATCCGTGATAAATGTGATATATGTAAGAACTGTGGTGGGCATGAGATTCTGAGCGGCTATATAGCTGCTCACTGGGAGCATCACTGTTTGGCTACACTGTAGCCTAACGCCAAGCTTTTTAATCACAGTGCTGCCTGCTGCGGGGAGTTAAGCTGGAGGAAGGTAAGTGATCACCTATACAGGGGCACCTATACTTGAAGGCTACCTATACTGGGGGCACCTATACCTGGCCACCTATACTGGGCAGTACGGGGGGGGGGAGGCACCCAAAAATAGGTAGTGTAATGAAACACAAATAATAAGGGGGATTTAAAGAGACACTGAAGCGAAAAAAAAATGATGATATTATGATTTGTATGTGTAGTACAGCTAAGAAAAAAACCATTAAGATCAGATACATCAGTCTAATTGTTTCCAGTGCAGGAAGAGTTGAGAAACTCCAGTTGTTATCTCTATGCAAAAAAGCTATTAAGCTCTCCAACCAACTTGGTCGTGGAGAGGGCTGTTATCTGACTTTTATTATCTCAACTGTAATTGAACTGTTTACTTTTCCTCTAGCATAGGAGAGTTTATTACTTCACAGACTGCTCTGAAAGACTCATTTTGAATGCTGAGTGTTGTGTAATCTGGACATATTATAGAGTGATGCAATGTTAGAAAAAACACTATATACCTGAAAATAAAAGTATGAGAATATTTTCTTTGCTGCTAATCTTCTAGTAATTATTCATAGTACACAACCAATTCATTATATCATATATTTTTTTTTCGCTTCAGTGTCTCTTTAATCATGCTGAATAAATAATTTATTCTTTTTACATTTACCCTGTGGTTTGGGTTTCTACATCTGGAATGGGAAAGTCACCTCCCTCCCCCCCAGTGGCGTACCTAGGGCATTTGACACCCGGTGCTAGGTATTGAAAGACACCCCCCCCCACCCACGGTCCACCACCTGCGGCGCGCGAAGCGCGCCGCGGTGAAAAAATGGGCGTGGCTATGACCGGATGGGGCGGAGCTAATTTAAAAGTGCACCCAAGTTTTAGTCAACCTTTCTCCAGAAAATTCACATCATTGCGCAGCTTTTCTCCAGAAAATACACAAAATGTCAGAAGCTTTCAACATAAAATACACGTAATGCGAGAACATTTCACCAGACATTACACGTTATGTGAGCAGATTTCACAAGAAAATACATTCAATCATGTCGGCAGATTTGACCAGAAAAAAATCATTCAATCTTGCGGTAGATTTGACCAGAACATACACAATGTCAGCACCAGATTTCACCACAAAATACACAATATCGGTAGTTAAACTGACCACAAAATACACAATGACGGTAGTTAAACTGACCACAAAATACACGACGGTAGTTAAACTGACCACAAAATACACAATGACGGTAGTTAAACTGACCACAAAATACACAATGACGGTAGTTAAACTGACCACAAAATACACAACGTCGGCAGTTAATCTGACCACAAAATACACAATGTCGGTAGCAGATCTGACCACAAAATACACAATATCGGTAGCAGATTTGAGTGTTGGCAAGCTGATAGCCTGGTGGGTAGGTGGTTAAGGGTGAGCAGCCTGATTGCCTAGTGGGTAGGTGGGCAGCCTGCTGGGTAGCAGTGGTGGGTAGGGGGGCAGCAGTGGTGGGTAGGTGGGCAGCCTGCTGAGTAGCCTGGTGGGTAGGTGGGCAGCAGTGGTGGGTAGGTGGGTAGCATGGTGGGTAGCCTGGTGGGTAGGGGGGCAGCAGTGGTGGGTAGGTGGGCAGCCTGCTGGGTAGCAGTGGTGGGTAGGTGGGCAGCAGTGGTGGGTAGGTGGGCAGCCTGCTGGGTAGCCTGGTGGGTAGGTGGGCAGCCTGCTGGGTAGCCTGGTGGGTAGGTGGGCAGCAGTGGTGGGTAGGTGGGCAGCAGTGGTGGGTAGGTGGGCAGCAGTGGTGCGTAGGTGGGTAGCAGTGGTGGGTAGCCTGGTGGGTAGGTGGGTAGCAGTGGTGGGTAGCCTGCTAGCAGTGGTGGGCAGGTGGGCAGCAGCGGTGGGCAGATGGGCAGCAGCGGTGGGTAGCCTGCTGGGTAGCCTGGTGGGTAGGTGGGCAGCAGTGGTGGGTAGGTGGGCAGCAGCGGTGGGTAGCCTGGTGGTTAGGTGGGCAGCAGTGGTGGGTAGGTGGGCAGCAGCGGTGGGTAGGTGGGCAGCAGCGGTGGGTAGCCTGGTGGGTAGGTGGGCAGCAGTGGTGGGTAGGTGGTGGGCAGCAGCGGTGGGTAGGTGGGCAGCAGCGGTGGGTGGCCGGGCCGGTGCACCTGTAAAAGAAAAAAAAACCATTCACTTACCTGCAGATGAAACCTCTCTTCCGAATCCCAGGCAGCCTCCGCAGCTCCTCTTGAATGTCCCGCGCCGTCTCCTGCTGCGTCATCAGTGCAGGGCTACGGGAAGATGGCCACCGAAGCCCGCACTGGAGACAAAAATAGACGGCAAGATGGCGTCGGCGGCCATCTTGCCGTCTATTTTTGTCTCCAGTGCGGGCTTCAGCGGCCATCTTCCCGTAGCCCTGCTCGGGTAAACTGGTCAGTGCCCGTTGCCGGCGCCCGTGGAGGGGAAGCGCCGAAGGAGGGGACCCAGGTGAGGGAGATGTGGGGGGGTATTTCCCCTCTCCCCGCCGACGCTGCCACCCCTCCTTCAGCGCTGCTTCCCCTCCTGTGTCATCAAGGCTTCTGGGGAGGCCTTGATGACACCCCCCCTGGAGCTGACACCCGGAGCGGAGCGCTCCTGTACGCCCCATGGTAGGGACGCCACTGCTCCCCCTTATTATTTGTGTTTCATTACACTAACTGTTTTTGGGCACCCCACCCCCCAGTACTATACATAACACCTCCTTTGGAGGTGTTCACCTTCCGGGTGTGGTGTTATCTACAACCAATAAGGGCCAACCAGGAGTGCAACCATCCAGTTCCAGTAGGACCTGGAATACCGAACGTGGACAGTTATTTCCCCGTTGGCGATATACGGTGGTTGGAGGGACTGCAACCCACCTTTGTGAGTGTAAAATAATAATTATACTACAATCTAACATCTAATACCCCACAATACGGCACCATTTGGCTCCTGGTCTCTCCTTGTCATACAAGTGACTGTGGTATCCCCACAGTGTCCCCCTTTTCTACCTATACTGGGGGCACCTATACGTGGCTACCTATACCTGGGGACAATACAGGGAGTCCACGACAATGTGCCGGGTTGGCGGTTCGTATCAGTAGGTGTTTGTAAGTCGGTAACCCCCTGTATTTGGCATATAAGACGCAGTGATATTTTTCCCATTTTTGGAGACACACGGGGCCATATGCAATTCCCTTTTTCACCTGCACTTTCTCCTAGGAGAATATTTTTTTTATCTTTGATTTATAATAACTTTTTAGCACTTTGCAATTGTAAAAGTACCAAAAAGTAAGTAAAAAGGTACTATCAAAATGATTTTGAGAATTTTTTTGTTTGCTGGTTGTTTAAAAGGTATTTTATTGACAAGTTTGAAAATTTCACCTAGGAGAAAACTGAATTGCATATGGTCCTTATATGCCGGAAAATACGGTATATACAGAAGCCCTTGGAGTGGGAGTAATCAGATTATAATATAGTTGCTAGATAGTTTATTCTGCTTACTGGAATGACCTCCTCCTCTGTGTCTACTTGTGGGTCCAAAGAAGACACAAAATGTGTGTTGGAGAGCAAATCACCACCCCAAAACAAGAAAGAGTCAATGCAAGAGTGCAGGTTTTATTTACATGATAGCTAGATTTTCTCTACTTCCAGTGACAGTCAGAATGAGGTAATTTGCTCTGTAGGTGCAGGTGTTCTTTAAAGTTGAATTATAATGCAGACATAATTTAATACTTTTTTTTTGTTTTGTAAAAGTGTATAATTTCATTACAATGAACAAAACTGTATCTCTAATGAAAGTGCAGAATGATTACAATGCAATATAACTAGTACAGCTATATATATGTAGAAAATTATTCTTTATCTAAAGCCAAATAAGTAATCGGCCATTAACCACTTCACCACTGAGGTGTTTTACCCCCTGACCACCAGAGCAATTTTCACCTTTCAGCGCTCCGTCCATTCATTCGTCTATAACTTTATTATTACTTATCGCAATGAAATGAACTATATCTTGTTTTTTCCGCCACCAATTAGGCTTTCTTTAGGTTGGACATTATGCCAAGAATTATTTTATTCTAAATGTGTTTTAATGGGGAAAATAGGAAAAATGTGGGAAAAAATTATTATTTTCAGTTTTTGGCCATTATAGTTTTTAAATAATGCATGCTACTGTAATTAAAACCCATGAAATTTATTTGCCCATTATTTCCGATTATAAAACTGTTTAAATTATGTCCCTATCACAATGTTTGGCCCCAATATTTTATTTGGAAATAAAGGTGCATTTTTTTCAGTTTTGCGTCCATTGCTAATTACAAGCCCGTAGTTTATAAAGTAACAGTGTTATACCCTCTTGACATAAATATTTAAAAAGTTCAGTCCCTAAGGTAACTATTTATGTTTTTTTTTAATTGTATATATATATTTTTTTTTTAAATTACAAAAAAAAAAAAATTGGGGAGTGTGGGAGGTAATGAGTTAATTTATTATGTAAAACAATTTATTTGTATGTGTAAAATGCATTAGGGTGTAGTTTACTATTTGGACACAAGATGGCCACAGTGAGTATGTTTACATGCGACCTGTAAGCGACCGGAAGGACGCTTACAGGAAGCATTAGGAGGCTGGGAGACTCACAATGATCGCGCTGTTTCTGAAAGAAGCAGCAGATCATTGCGGGGGCTTAGATCAACGAACGGGAATGGATTTTCCCGTTCATTGATCTCCAGGCAAGCGGGCGGCGGCGTGCACGAGCGGCGGGAGCGCGGAAGGTACGGATTTCTCCGTCCCTGTTTTTTTAGGAGGGAAAAAAGGGACGGAGAAATTCGTACCGCCGGGGGTAAAGTGGTTAAAAATCCATTCCTCAATACCATATGCCATACTTGACTCACAGTTACTGTTAATCTTCCATTATACACAGTATTATTTCATGAATAAGAAATTATAGTTTTTATTTGGCCTTTTCTTTTCCTGACAGCCACCATCTTGGTTGGTATCGCATGGCTTTTTCTTTTCCTGACAGCCACCATCTTGGTTGGTATCGCATGGCTTTTTCTTTTCTTGACAGCTACCATCTTGGTTGCTATCGCATGGATTTTTCTTTTCTTGACAGCTACCATCTTGGTTGCTATCGCATGGATTTTTCTTTTCCTGGCATCCAACATCTTGGTTGGTATCACATGGCTGGCGTGATTTACAGAGCGGGAAGATGCGGCCTGTTTGGGAAAAGAAAGATAGAAATCATTTTTTAGCTACAAATAATTGAACTCACAATCTGACTATTTTAGCGCTTATTTCATGACTTAAAGGGAAACGGAGATGGTACCCTGTTCCTTATTTAAACTTACTTGGGACTTCCTCCAGCCACATGAGGACCATGGCCTTCCTTGCCGTCCTGTTCAGCCACTCCGTTCTGCCACTTTAAATCCCGGTAATCCGATCAGTCACAGGCTTCTGCGCATGCATGGCTCAGCCACACGCACCATTCATTGTACTCCCGTAGCCAAGAGAGTTCTGTGTCTGTGCAGTAGTACTGCACAGGTGCAGAAAACTCCCATGGACGAAAGATCAGTGGTGTGCAAGACTGACCGGTTTACCGGAACTCATAGCGGCAGAACAGAGAGGCCGAATAGGACGGCGAGGGAGGCCACGGTCTTCATGGGGCTGGAGGAAGCTCCAGTTAAGTATAAATAAGCAACAATGTATCATACTACAGTAGGTACACATTAAAGTAGAAATACAACCATTTGTTCTTGCACAAATACCACAAACTGTGTGATAAATGGTTCCTAAAAGTAGATATGAGGATAGCACACCTCCAGCAATCCCACTTGGTGACTCACACATGTCTCTGTGCTTTTCTTCACATCATTAAATTTGCCTTCTTGTTTTTATAGTACACACTCAGAATCTTGCAATTACAGAACATTGAAGACTCAATCCATCAACACTAAAGTGTAACTTGGGTGGACATGTTTACAAAACAACCAACTGAAGGAAGGAACAAAGGAAACAAATAAGCCTGACTTAGCAGCAGTTTATTGACTTATTTACCTGTGGTTGCTGCTTTCCAGGGTTGCTCACCAGTATTCTCGAATTCGAATTTACCCGTGATCACGGGTTGTTTTTTTATGCATCCAGACTCGAATTCGAAGTTCGATACCGATCTCGAATTTGTATGTATCCGGATAGTAATGCTCGAATTCGGCCATGATCACGGGTGTTAATCCGTAATCACGAATCCGGATTGCGGTATCCAGGGGATGATGTCATTGGGCCAATCAGAAGGCCCCCAGCTGAGGCCCTAGCAACCAATTATAGGAGGGGAGCCTGGCATTCCCCTCCTCTAAATAAGGCGGCGGCCATCTTGAGGATCCTTGCTTTTCTCACTGTTTACCCAGCGTTTTACATTCTAACCACCTTTATTATACATTGATTGTATTGATTTATAGTTAGTAAGTGATTTGATTGTTATAGTTCAGTCAGCTAGTGTAGTGTATATACTGTATACTGTGCTAGGCTAGTGTTAGGACTGTGTGCAGGCTAGGACCTGCTAGCCTAGGGTAGCCTTAGCCTACTAGCTGTAGGTAGGTTAGGGATTATAGGTAGTTGTTGTGTACTACTAGTTTAGTTAATTTGTACTGCTAGTCTGTCCGTTTATTTAGTGACACAGCTGCAGTAGTGTGTTCGTTACTTTACAGGCCAGCATCTGTTGTGATCCGTGACTGGCATCTGCCTGACCCTGTTGATTGCGTCCGACTACTGTCTGTAGACTTCTGGATTATAGTTAGTAGTAGTTGTGTTACCTACGTACTAGTTTACTTAGTTTGTACTGCTAGTCTGTTTATTTAGTGCCGCAGCTTCACTACTGTGTAATAGTTACTTTACAGAGGCAAGCATCTGTTGTGATCTGTGACTGGCATCTGCCTGACCCTATTGATTGCGTCCGTGTGTGACAGACTTTTATAGTCACTGTCTGCCACACTAATTAGTTATCAACTACTGTAGACTACACTACTAGTAGTAGTACTACTACTATTTAAAAAAAAACTTTCATTTTTTTTTGTCACTCACCACCAGTCCAGACTCTTTATTAAAGTTTACAGCCTTTCCCGCCCTATATATATATATATATATATATATATATATATATATATATATATATATATATATATTTATTTTTTTTTTTTTTTTTTTTTTTCTTATTGTACTTCTACATTATTGCACAATGATTGGCAGAGGTAGAGGGCGAGGCACCACCAGGAGAGGCAGCGCCATTGCTGCAGCCACTGCCATCACCAGCTGGTCTGTGACTGGTCCGCTGCCAGCCAATGACCGCAGAGTTGTGGAGGAGGAAGCAGAGGCGTAACAGCAGCATGTTGCACCCATCTTTGAGACGTGTCGTCGCCCCCGGCCCATTGTGGACAGTCAGGCAGAGGCTGTGGTGGAAATTATGGTGGATCAGCAAGCCACGGTTTCCAGCCAGACCTCCAGCACCAGCGAGACCAGTGCCACCTCCACCAGCACTCCGGTCCGCAGCAGGCCTCCATCACCGCTTAAGGTCACGTCGACCCCAGAGATCAGCCTGCCCTCACTGAGCGCGCTCTTCACCCCAGGGACCGCAAGCATTTTGAGGATGTTGTGGAACAGTTTGAGGAGGAGATGAGGAGGAGGAGAAGATGATGGGGGCATGCAAGAAGGAGGAGGAGGAGCATGAGGTGGACGAGTTTGTTGTTGGCGCAAAACAACCAAAATTTCATGAGGAGGGGGATGGGCCTGATGCAGGGGATGTTGGGGCAGAAGAGTTGGTTGGGAGCTCAGAGATGTTTGGGGATGATGATGATGATGATGAGGTGCAGGACCGTCCCTATGTGCCACCACCACAGTTGGGCGAAGGCAGCTCGTCATCGGAGGAGGAGGCGTCTCAGGCACAGAGGCGCGACAGCAGCATGGCGGCCGGCACAGGGCGTGGAAGGCATGAGCCACAGCCTGCTGCTTCAGCTGCTACCACCACCCGCACCAAACCTCCTCCAAGCAAAGGGAAAAATACAGCCCTCCAAAGGCAAAAAAACCTCCTCAGCCCTCAAGCAAAAAGGGCAAGTTAAAATCCGCAGTCTGGCGATACTTCACTGTGTGCGATGACGATGAGACCCGTGCCATTTGCCACAGTTGCGGTGTCAGCCTAAGCAGAGGTCGCGATCTGCTAAAGTTGGGTACCTCGTGCCCGGGAGACCCACTTGCAGAACAAGCATTTTGAGGCCTACACTGAGTTTCTGAGGCTGAGGGACAGTGGCGCAGGCAGTGGTCAGAGCCAGACAGCCACTGCACAGCCTTCAGCAGCAGCAGCATCCCACCCTCCTGCTCATCCAGCATCAGCAGCAGGAGCACAGAAAGACACTGCTTCCCCCCTGGGCAGCCAGTCCTCAGTGGCCTCATCTGCTCTCTCCACAATTGCCTCATTAACCTCCCATGCAGGCAAATGCCGCCAGACCCTGCTCAGCGAGTCGTTCCCCGGTGTGACCAAAGTTCTGCCTCCCACCAACAGGCGCATCCGGGTGCTGAACGGGTTGCTTGCCCGAGCCATGTGCTCCCAGCTCCTGTCATACTCCTTTGTGCAGGAGGGGAGTGACATAAGAGCGCTCCTACAGTACGGGATCCCGGAGTGGCAAATCCCCAGCCGCCACTACTTCTCCCACACGATGATCCCAGCACTGCACCGCTTTGCTATGGCAAACGTGGGCCGCTCGCTCGATCACGCCATGAGTGAGCGGATCCATGTCACCATGGATTCATGGAGCAGCCATTTCAGTACAGACCGCTACCTGTCCTTCACGGCCCACTGGGTCAGCCTGGTGGAATGCGCCAGCGAGGTAGCAGCAGGTTCATCCTCGGGTGCAGCAGCAGCAGTACCAGTAGCCCACGATGTGGTGCCACCACGCGGGGTCAGGGGAGAAGCAGCAGCTCCCGCTGCCAAGCAACCCCGCCTCAGCAGCAGCGTGAAGGCCCTTCACTGCCAAGCGCTGCTGGAGATGGACAGCCTGGGGAAGAACAGTCCCACGGCAGCCAACGTGCTCCGCTATCTGTGGGAGCAGGAGAAGACGTGGCTGACCCCCAGAGGCCTCAGAGTCGGATTGGTGGTGTCCGACAATGCGGCCAACCTGCTGGCTGCCATCACTAGGGGACACTGGACCCACATCCCCTGCTTGGCCCACCCCTGAACCTGGTGGTGCAGAAGTTCCTGCGCACCTACCAGGGGATGGACAATCTGTTGGAAGTGGCTCGGAAAATTGTGCACACTTTCCGCCGCTCAGCCGCTGCCGCAGCAAACCTGGCCGCCATGCAGCAGCGCTAGGGCCTGCCACGACACCGGCTAGTCATCGATGTGCCAACTCGCTGAAACTCCACCCTGGCGATGTTGGAGCGGCTGGTTGAGCAGAGGAGGGCTGTCAACTGCCACATCGTTGAGGGCACTCTCGTCAGCACCACCAAACTCCAGCTCCTCTCCAACGCACAGTGGGGGCAAATGCAGCAGGTCTGTTTGTTGTTGGCACCCTTTCTGCAGGGAACCAACTTGGTGAGCGAGGGACGGGCATTCCTCTGCCAGTGGGTCCCCTTTTTTTTGTCGGCTTTACAGGGCCCTGTGTGATTTGATGGATGTGGGAGAGGTGCCCTGATCCAGCTGGAACAGCAGCCACCTGCGCAGTCCACTTTAGACACAGGATTTTGACTTGTTGGAGGAGGAGGAGAAGTTGGAGGTCCTGGACATTGCTGTTGAGGGGGAACAGCGGTGCGCAGCTGCAGTGGTGCGAGGGAGGAGAAAGGAGGAAGAGGCTCAGGGGCCAGAGGAGGAGGACAGCGTTGTGGCCACTGACCCTGATGTCTCTGCTGCACGGACCGCCCTGTTCCACATGGCAGTGCACATGCTGTGGTGCCTGCGCACAGACCCCAGGGTTAAGCAGATGCAGGCTCGGGAGGACGTCTGCATCAGCATGATCCTAGACCCATGGCTGAAGGGGAAGGTGGGTCAGTTCCTGCCTGCTGGAGACACTGAACAGCGAACAAGGGAGTTGCAGCAGATCCTTGTTCAGTGATTGGAGGAATCCTTCCCCCAGCCTTCCACCCCCTCTGTCCCTGTCCAGCCAGCACAGTAGCCGGTGCCTGCAGCAGCAGCATCAGGCACCCAGGAGACCTGCTGTCCTTGACAAAGGCACTCTACATGACGGTAGAGCAGCCGAGAGAGGAGGTGCGTGCAGCAGCATCCTCCTCTCAAAGTCACAGCCAGCGCCTGACCCGGATGGTGGCCGACTACATGGGGTCCTTCAGTGGGCGTACAGTGGGCGTACTGCGCCAGCTCACTCTAGATCTACAAGCACTCGAACCAGTACTCCAAGGGGTCCACAGGCTCATCGCCGGTGTCAAGACATCGGCAATGAGCCTGTGAACCCCTTGGAGTACTGGGTCGAGTGCTTGCAGATCTGGAGTGAGCTGGCGCAGTACGCCCTGGAAGTCCTGTCTTGCCCCCCTTCCAGCGTGCTGTCCAAGAGGTGCTTCAGTGCGGCCGGTGGTGTGGTCACCAAGATGCGCTCTCATCTGTCCCCAGAGTCCGTGAACAGACTCACATTCCTGAAGATTAACCAGGCCTGGATTGAAGGCATGTTCCAGGCCCATGTTGTCAGCGAGAGGAGGACATGAGGTGCCTGGGAATTATTTTTGGAGAACATCCACCTTCAGTCCCCTGCTAATTTGGCCTGGTTTTTCTGGAGGTGCTGTGGTACCACCGCTAGGTGCCATGGCCTAGGCTGTCTGCTGCCATATATGTCCTTCAGACTGCTGCTGCATTAAACCTCCTGTCTGTGTTCCCACCACCACCAGGGTCCACTCCGTTATGCGCTGCTGCCACTAGCTATTTTACACACCCTCAAAATAGCTACTAGTATTAGTACTGTTCTTGTGTAAAAAAAACAAACTTTTTTTTGAGGTGTCTGGGATGCAAACTGTGCTGTCCGAGTTGTGGGGAGAACCACAACTGCGGCTGTACAACCACTTTCTGGAACCTCACAGTTGTTTATTTTTGTTTGTGCTGTGGTACCAACGCTGGGTACCATGGCCTGTTACATTGCCTGCTGCCACACGTCACTCCTCCTCCTCCTGCTGCTTTAACCTCCTGCTGTCTGTGCTCCCACCGCCAGGGCCCACAGAATTATGCACCACTAGCTATTACGCCACTACAATAGCTTTCTTTTGTTGTAAAAAAAAAATTCTGAGGTGTCTGGGTTGAAAACTGTGCTGTCCCAGTTGTGTACTGGACATAATGTGGGCTGCACGACTGCTGTCTGGAACCTCCTGCTGTTGGTGTTTATTACAGCCGTGGTACCAATGCTAGGTACCATGGCCTGTTACATTGCCTGCTGCCACACGTCACTCCTCCTCCTCCTGCTTCTGCTGCTTTAACCTCCTGCTGTCTGTGCTCCCACCACCAGGGTCCACAGAATTATGCGCCACTAGATATTACGCCACTACAATAGCTTTCTTTTGTTGAAAAATAAATTTCTGAGGTGTCTGGGTTGAAAACTGTGCTGTCCCAGTTGTGTATTGGACACAATGTGGGCTGCACGACTGCTGTCTGGAACCTCCTGCTGTTGGTGTTTATTACAGCAGTGGTACCAGCGCTAGGTACCATGGCCTGTTACAGTGCCTGCTGCCACACGCCACTCCTCCTTGTCCTGCTGCTGCAGCCTGCTGCTACTTTAACCTCCTGCTGTCTGTGCTCCCACCACCAGGGTCCACAGAATTATGCGCTGCTGACATGCACCACTAGCTATTATGCCAAAAATTTAGCTATGCTGTTGCTCTTGGGTACAAGAGGAAGAGTATGAACAAAAAAAATAAAAAAGAAGAAGAAGAGGATGGTGAAGAAGAGGATGGAGTAAAAGAAGAAGAAGAAGAAGAGGGTGGAGGAGGAGAAGAAGAAGAAGAAGAGGATGGAGAAGAAGAAGAGGAAGAAGAAGAAGAGGATGGAGAAGAAGAAGAACCATGTTAAGAAGAAGAAGAACCAGGTGAAGAAGAAGAACCAGGTGAAGAAGAAGAACCAGGTGAAGAAGAAGAAGAACCAGATGATGAGGAAGAAGAAAAAGAAGAAGAACCAGGTGAAGAAGAAGATGAAAAACCAAGTGAAGATGAACCAGGAGAAGAAGAAGAGGAACCAGGTGAAGAAGAAGAACCAGGTGCCAGTGAAGAAGAAGATGATGAAGATGATGGTTGGTGAGAAAGAAGATGGTGAAAAAGAAAAAGAAGACGGCGAAGAAGAAGATGGAGAGAAGAAAAAAAAAGAAGGTGAAGACAGTGAAGAAGAATAAACAAACAAATACAGAAAAAAAAGTTTTCCATCATTTTTTTTTTTAATTACACCTCCACATATATGTGGGTTGCCCTTTAAAAAAAAAAGATGCTTTAAGACCATTCCAATTCGTGATCACGACTCGTTATCCGAATTCAATTCGTGATCACGGCTCGAATTCGAATCGAATTCTATGGTCGTGATCACGGCCGAATCCGGATTTGACCCGGACCTGGTTTCGAATGTACTCGAATCGAACATTCGAGCATCCCTGCTGTTTTCTATGAAATATCCTTTGCAGAGCTCAGATAATTGGCATCTTTACTGCCTACACCTCTGAGTAGTACAAGTGAAGGCATGTTATTTATACATATAATGAGGCATCTCACCAATAATGGAATATATCATATACAGTCTACTATACACTGTGTTGGGATGATGGCCCATACACTACGATCAGACTGACAACAGGATAACAACTCATTTATTCCATCTCAAGCAGTAGAAAAAAACTCCATCTCACATAGTAGTAAAACACCACCAAAGAAAGTACAGCACAGTGTAGCCTCCATCCCACCTCCAGATCTACTTCCACTGGAATTCCCATTTCCCAACTGCACAGCGAAGAGTGCACGTGCACAGTGGACCATCCTCTTAACTCTATTCATCCTTCAAGGCAGCCTTGTTCTGATCACCTAATATGCAGAGTATATGCAGCAGAGAGTTCAGAAGAGGGGTTGCTATAACTATGCTATCTCCCCAAGCCACTCATGTTCATCCACTAGCTGGCCCGGAAACTTGGCTAAACTGCGCTTTGTCACGTATTTACAGGCCAGCAGCGCATCCACCCCCATCACGCTCCCAATGACAGGAGCATTCTGTGCCTGCACATCGGTAATGGGCATGTGCACAGCTGTCCCGTGCATGTGCAAGCCAAGTAACCGGGCCAGCTAGCGGACAGACCAAGTGGCCTGGGAAGACAGCGAGGGAACCGATGGACAGAAGGGGGCTGGAGGAAGCCCCAGGTAAGTATCAATTATTTTACTAGCTTGGGCTCAGGTACATTTTATATAGCCAATCACTGTCAAAGAAGCTCTGATCAGTTTCAACATGTGCCTAATTAGTCTTGTATAAACTTTGGTTCAAACTGCTGTCACCTTTTATTGCTACATGTGCTTCCACTTATGCAAACCTGTAGTTGATCACATGAATTAAAATAGCTGGTAAAATTGTTCAACCATTATGCCTGTGCAACTTATTTCCCTATATGGGGCTCCATTGACATCCAGTGTGTCTCCAAACCCTGATATGTACACAACTTCAGACAAAACTGTTGGGTTACGTGACTGCTGCCTGATCTGTGCATTCATGCCTCTAGGTCAGGATATGAGGTCGGATGGAACACATCTAGACTTTCATATCAGTAATTCAAGCCAGTTTCCATGACCCAGTTGGTGCTATGGAGAACCCCTTTGCAAAAGTATTTGAATAGTCAGCAGCCTTGTGACATAGGTGGAATGTTCTAAATCATGGGTGTCAGACTGAAATACAAAGTGGGCTGAAATTGAACACTGAGTCGTGGGCCAACTTCAATGTCTAGTTGCTACCCTCCTTTATAAAGTTTCCTGGTGTCTAGTGGCCTTCCTCCCGCCCCTATACAGTTCCCTGGGGTCTACAGGCCCATCTCCCTCCCTCATATGGCTTCCCTGGTGATCTGGTGATCTAGGGCTTCACCTCCAATATAGCATCTTTAGTGGTCTAGAGTGAGCCAGACATAATGCAAAGTGCGGAAACCGCTTGGGGGCCAAATTTGATGGCTCTGAGGGCCAGATTTGCCCCACGGGACAGAGTTTGACATGTATGCTCTAAATGCTTTATAAACTTAGATCAATAAAATAGCATTGTATACTTACAAGCAGTGGGTATTGGCTTGGCTGAATAATTCAATGGAAATAAATAGGAGAAACAAGAGAATTACATTACAATTTACAATAAAGGGTAGTATTCAGCTAAAAGATATATAAATATATATATACACTGGCTTACAAAAGTATTCGGCCCCCTTGAAGTTTTCCACAGTTTGGGCAACTGACTACGCTCAGACCAAAGGGGGCTGAATAATTACGCACACCCCACTTTACAGTTATTTATTTGTAAAGAATGTTTGGAATCATGTATGATTTCCGTTCCATTTCTCACGTGTACACCACTTTGTATTGGTCTTTCATGTGGAATTCCAATGATATTGATTCATGTTTGTGGCAGTAATGTGACAAAATGTGGAAAATGTCAAGGAGGCCGAATACTTTTGCAAGCCACTGTATATTTAGATATACCGGTATATATATCTCAACTGCATTTTGAAATTTGAAATTTAGAATTTTTTATTTTGAAATTCAATAGTATCAGAAACCTGAAGTTGATTTTATATAAAAAAGGACCACTATCACAAACAATTTTTAATATGTAAAATATATGTATTTGCATACATTTGAGGGCTGGTGCTTTTCAAAGCGCTAGCACTTTGAAAAGCGCTTGGCTAATGTATTTGTATGGGATGGATCACAACGTGGGTCCTGCAGCATTTTGGAGGCGATTAAGCCTCAATGTTAAGTATTGGAAAGTGGAAAATCGCTCTAAAAAAAATGCTAGATCAGAAAAATTTTCCAAGCTTTTTTTTTTTTTTTTTTTTACAAAAGCTGATCTCTTCCAAGTCAAAGTGTAGAAAAAGCATAAAATCACTACACAAAACGCTCCAAAAATCGCTAGGCACATGCCTGGAATCATTTTTAAATTTTGCTTTAAAAAAACGTTAAGGGATTACCACATATACTCAAGTATAAGCTGAGTTTTTGAGGCAAAAAAAGTGGCCCAAAAGTGGGCGTCTCGTGTTATACTCAAGTCATCATAAATTGATGTATGGAGCAAAAAAACAGCTACGCGATGAATGCCCCCCGCTACGTGATTGATGCTGCATGCTGTGTAACTGCTGTCACACCGGTTAGATTTGCAGCTTTGAAGTGTCCGAAGTGTGCTCTGTGTCCCCTCCCCCCCCACCTCCTCCCTCGAGTGTGGCAGCCGGGATCTCACCCCACAATGTCTATTGTTTCAGGCATATTCTGTCCATCCAGTGCGCCACCAGACCGGAATGTGTTGCAGCTTGTTTAGGTGTCCTTTGAATTCCATGAGTGTCCCCGTCAAAATCTGCAGAGTGGTGCAGATCCCGATCACATAGGAATCACATAGGTTGCATGTAGGGGGCAGACCTAGCGTCAGTGTAATGGGGAGGCGGCTGCAGTATGGGATTACTTGGCTTGGATGGGAGAGGAGAGAGAGAGAGAGAGACATCTAGTGGGGGGCATGGCACCGGGTGCCGCTAGTCTTTACCTTGGACCGTGTGGAATATCAAGGCTGCCATATTTATTTCCTCTTAAACAATACCAGTTGCCTGGTAGCCCTGCTGATCTATTTGTATGCAGTAGTGTCTGTATCACACCAGAAACAAGCATGCAATTAATCTTGTCAGATCTGACAATAATGTCAGAAACACCTTATCTGCTGCATGCTTGTTCAGGGTCTATGGCTTAAAGTATTAGAGGCAGAGAATCTGCTGTGTACTGTTGCTAGTAATGTCAGAGCTGAGGCTGGAAAGATCAGTGCCAGCTCAGATTTGCCAACTCCTATAGGGCTCGTTTCCACTGGAGCGGAAACCGCTCCGAATCCGCAGAGTTTCCCTGCAGGCAAATCGCGCGGGGAAACTCTGCCATAGGAAACTATGGCTGCGCCGGCCGAATTGCTTACCCTAGCGATTCGGCCAACACTGCCCACAGTTTTCGCGTGGGAGGCTAAAAATCCCATAGCCGTGCATGGCACGGCTTCTGGGATTCGCCTTCGTTCCAGCAGACCCGGAAGTGCCCCTGCACGTCTCACTGACGCGTGTGGCACAAGTGGAAACGGGCCCATACACACTAAAATGTAAACCCTAGCTTAAACGCATAAACTAGGTGCTCACTTCTTTAAAACCAGACAAATTACTGTATATATTATTTACCTGTAGGCTTGATTGAACCTATGAAAGCAAAAGAAGGAAAGAGAGCATTAGAGTTAGACATTTCTAAATAAATATAAAGAAATTAAATTATTAGCATATTTTTGTTATTACTGTCCAATTTCACACCCACACATGCACTGCATATGTAATAGAGTCTATATTTCCTCTTTAGACAGTTATTATAGATTAGTGGATACGATTCTGCCATAATTCCAATAGGAAAATAAAAACATGAATACAAAATGCATGGTGCTCTACAGAAGGCTGGACCCTTGCCTCTGTAGGCCGCCACAGAGGGTCTAAAGAGCACCAAGCTCTGCAGGCACTCCTCTATTATCCAGGAGCTATAATGTCCATGGCAATAATGACTCGTCTTATTATCTTTTGGGAGACATCTAAGTCATTTTCCATCAAAAAATTACTTGCGGTTTAAATAAAAGTAACTTTAAAGGGAAGGTTCAGGGAAGCTACGAAAAAAATAAAAATCCACGTCCACTTACCTGGGGCTTCCTCCAGCCCGTGGCAGGCAGGAGGTGCCCTCGGCAGGCTCAGAACTACTAAGCCTGCGCAGTACAGCCCGGAGGACGTCCGATGACGTCAGCGCGCCGGCGTGGAACGCATAATGGAGCGCAGAAGAAGCCCGACCTGGCCGCCGGCCTGGCCAGGTCGGGTCGGCCATCGGAGACCACCGGGATCCTGCGGAGCGGACCGCCGGCCTGGCCAGGTCGGGTCGGCCATCGGAGACCACCGGGAGCCTGCGGAGCGGCGCTGAGGGCACCTCCTGCCTGCCACGGGCTGGAGGAAGCCCCAGGTAAGTGGATGTGGATTTTTATTTGTTTCGTAGCTTCCCTGAACCTTCCCTTTAAGTCAAAATTTGCCAGGGGCAGGGCAGGAATTACCATAAGGCACTGTAGGCACGTGCCTAGAGGCGCCTGATGATGGAGAAGCGCCTCACTCCCCTCTCCCAGTGCATCCCTCCCTCCTTCCCTATGCAGAGTCTCGAGCAGAGCATAATGAGGTTACTCACCCTGCTCTCTTCATTTAACTGATGAGATCCCCTTCAGTTGGGGGCTCCTCCAGCTACTTAACTAGTTGCCGACTGCTCCACGCCAATTAGCGTGAGCAGTGCAGCAGCCCCAGGACCGCTCCACGAACAGTCTTCTATAGGGCTAGCAGCAGATTGTGCACAGGATGCGTGCGCATCTCCTGCTTCGGGGCAGAGCTCCACCCCGCCTTCAGTCTCCGAGCGGCAATCGCAATTCAGTCTCTGAGCGTTTAGCCATCCAATTACTTTGTACAGCGCTGCGATCCGCTGCAGTGCTGTACTGGGGACAGCCGTGTCACACAAGAGCAATCGGCTCTCATAGCCTGAAGCCTATTAGAGCCGATCGCGTGATTGATTGGCTGGCTGGGGGGAGGGAGGGAGGGGAATGAGTGAAAAAAAAGTTAAATGTATTTAAAAATCATTTAAATAAATATTGATTAAAAAAATCAAAAACAATGTGTGGGCGATCAGACCCCACCAACAGAGAGCTCTGTTGGTGGGGGGAAAAGGAGGGGGGAATCACTTGTGTGCTGTATTGTGCGGCCCTGCAGCTTTGCCTTAAAGCTGCAGTGGGCCAATTAAGTAAAAATGGCCTGGTCACTAGGGGGGGTTAACACCGCAGTCCTCAAGTGGTTAATAATGAGGGTACCTCTGGTTACCAAAAACAAAGGGGCAAGGGAAGTAAGGAAGAAGTGACAGCTGGGCCAGCCAGCGCACCTGTGGTGCTGTTCAGAGGGTGACTGCAGGTTCATGGAGGGTGAAGTCTAGGGTGCCAGGACATCTGTGCCTATAGGCTCCTGTGATGTAAATCCGGGCCTGGCCAGGGGTATGAATAATCATGGGCAGCACTATATATATATATATATATATATATATATATATATATATATATATATATATATATTGTGAAGTTTAGAGGGGGTCGCAGCCAGCACGCAGTACACAGATGTATAAAACAAAGTCCGTTTATTGTGCAGTAGAAATAAACAGCTTCAGTTCAGCAGTAATAAGTGGCAAATAACAGTTCAGCTTACTTCAGGCAGGGAACACACTACATGCGTTTTTGCGCGTTTTGCCGCGAACGGCAAAACGCGCACGATTTTAGAGGCTATTGAAAATAATAGCCTAGCTCGGGAAACGCTGCGCCGCATGCGTTTGTGCGCGTTTGCGTTCGCGTTTTTTTCCGCGTTTTGTAGCCGCACAGTTTTCTGCTTTTTTCCGCACATTGCATGACTACATGCCATGCAAACGCAGAAACGCAGAAACGCACGCGGAAAAACGCACGCGTTAGACGCGACCGCAAAACCCGACGGAAACCTGGGAAACGCAGGGGAAAACGGCCCTGCAAGTGTGTTCCCTGCCTCAGCTTGGTAAGATAAAGTCCAGCAGGTTCAAACAAAGTTCAGTTTTCATCAGGCCAACACCATACAAACAACAGAGCAGGGTATGGTTTGGCTTCCATCAAATACTCCAATATTCCTTGTCAGGAGATTTCCATACCATACATGCTACTCCTTCAACACCTCACCTCACACTGCTTGTGAGGCTGCTTCTTAAGCATAAATTTGCATCTCATCAATACCATAATTAGTGAGACTCAGCCCCACTGACAACCAGGTGTGTACCTAGGTGGGATGGGAAGGCCCGCCCTTCCTTCCCTCCCATCCCAGGAGTCCGGCCCTGAAAAGAAAAAAACAAGCAGCAACTGCTTGCTGCTAAAATCCGGACTCCCTTCCTAGGACCACACAGGGTTTTAAAGTGACCACAGTCCAAATACCGGGGAATTATACCTCCCATCTATTACCCAGCCCGATGGCCCCTACATATCCCCCCCCCCTCTGCCTCAACCCCGAGGCGGTGGAGGCACATAGACCCACTAAACAGTGGACTCGGGAAAGGGCATCAGCGTTCTGGTGCACTTTACCCGGCCTATGTTCCACCACATAGTTGAATTCCTGGAGAGAGAGAAACCACAGGGACACTCTTGCATTCGTTCCTTTGTTTCTTTTTATCCACGCTAGCAGGGCATGGTCAGAGATCAACCTAAACTTCCTAACCAATAAATAATAGCGCAGGGAGTCTAGGGCCCATTTTATGGCCAAGCATTCCCTCTCCACTACCGCATAGTTTCTCTCAGCGGCCGTCAGTTTCCGACTGAGAAAAACTATGGGATGTTCTTCTCCATCAATTACCTGTGACAGAACCGCCCCCAACCCAACATCTGAGGCATCTGTCTGCACTACGAATTCTCGAGTGAAATCGGGGGCTACCAGGACAGGGTGACTACATAATGCCGATTTCAGCTCCAAAAACGCTTTTTCTGTCTCTGCCGTCCACTGTATCATCACTGACTTCCGGCCCTTGGTCAAGTCAGTTAGGGGAGCTGCGAGGGTAGAAAAATTGGGAATGAACCGTCTGTAGTAGCCCACTATCCCCAAGAAAGCTCGAACCTGTTTCTTACTGATGGGGCGGGGCCAGTCCTGGATTGCCTCAATTTTGTTAACTTGGGGTTTTACCAACCCCCTTCCGACAATGTACCCCAAGTACTTTGCTTCCTCCATACCTAGGGCACATTTCTCGGGGTTCACTGTAAAACCCCCCTTCCTTAACGCATCCAGGACTGCTTGAACCTTGGGAAGGTGAGACTCCCAGTCTGAACTGAAAATTACGATGTCGTCTAAGTAGACTGACGCGTATCTTTGGTGTGGACGCAACATTCTGTCCATGACTCTCTGAAATGTGGCCGGGGCGGTCTGTAACCCAAACGGCATTCTTTTATACTGAAAATGGCCCTCAGGTGTGGAAAATGCCGTTTTCTCTCTGGCTTCTTTGGCCAAGGGTATTTGCCAATACCCTTTGGTCAGGTCTAATGTGGTTATGTAGCGGGCTGGACCTAACCTTTCTATCAATTGATCCACACGGGGCATGGGATAACCATCAAATTTGGAAATTTCATTTAATTTCCGGAAATCGTTACAGAATCGCAGAGTTCCGTTTGGCTTGGGTACCAACACGATCGGGCTTGACCATTCACACTGCGACTCTTCAATGACGTCTAATTCTAACATGCGCTTCACTTCCTGTGACACCGCCTTTCTGCGGGCCTCCGGGATACGATAGGGCCTGACAAACACTTTAGCCCTAGGCTCAGTAACAATGTTGTGCTCCACCATACCCGTGAGTCCAGGCAAATCCGAAAATATCCCCTTGTTTCTCTGAAGAAACTCTTTTACTTGTTGGACCTGGGATTTGGACAGAGTGGGGGCTATTTTCACATCCTCAATGCTTATTTGGGGTACAACACTCACACCCACCCTAACCGGAGCGGTCTCTCTCTCTTTCCAGGGTTTTAACAGATTGACGTGATACAGTTGATAGGGTTTCCGTCTCCCTGGCTGATGTACCTTATAATTCACTTCCCCCACTTTTTCAACGATCTCGAAGGGACCGTGCCACCTGGCCAAGAATTTACTCTCCACGGTTGGGATCAATACTGCCACTCTATCCCCCACCTGGAACTGCCTGATTTTCGCGGAGCGGTTGTATACCCGACTCTGCGCTTCTTGGGCTGCCAGTAAGTGTTCCTTGACAAGGGGCATCACCTTGGCAATGCGTTCTTGCAGCTGGGAAACATGTTCCACCACACTCTTGTGAGGACTGGACTCACTTTCCCAGGTTTCTTTGACCACGTCAAGCAACCCTCGAGGTCTGCGCCCATATACCAGTTCAAATGGTGAAAAACCTGTGGAGGCTTGAGGTACCTCCCGAACAGCAAACATCACTGCCGGCAATAAACAGTCCCAATCTTTTCCGTCCCTTTGAACCACTCTTTTTAACATCATTTTTAAAAAATTTATTAAACCGTTCAACCAGGCCATCGGTCTGAGGGTGATAAACCGAGGTTCTCATCTGTTTAATCTGGAACAGTTTACATACATCAGCCATCACTTTAGACATAAACGGGGTTCCTTGATCCGTAAGGATTTCCCTAGGAAAACCCGTCCGAGTGAACATATTAAACAATTCTCGGGCGATAGCTTTGGACGTGGGTTTTCTTAACGGAAAGGCTTCCGGGTAGCGAGTGGCATAGTCGAGGATGACAAGGATATATTGGTGCCCCCTGGCAGACTTTACCAGTGGCCCCACTATATCCATGGCAATGCGCTCGAATGGCACCTCGATTATTGGCAAGGGCACCAAAGGGCTTCGAAAATGGGACACTGGCGCGGTTAACTGACAGGTGGGGCAAGAAGCGCAGTAATTCTTTACTTCGGCCTTTAACCCAGGCCAGTAAAACCTGTCAGTTATCCGCGCCTCCGTTTTCTCGGCACCCAGGTGACCTCCCAATACTTCATTGTGAGCCAAGTCTAGTACCATCCTCCGAAACTCCTGAGGCACTAGCAGCTGTTCAACAACCTCTTCTCTGACCTTTGCAACCCGATATAACACATCCCCATGAACTGAAAAATGAGGGAATCTCTCCTCTGCCCCAGGTTCCTGGGGAACTCCATTTACAACAGATACCTGTTGCAGTGCTGGGCGTAATGGAAAAAGCTACGCTTACGGATCATTACGCGTAATTTTACGCTATTACGCATTACGAAATTATGCTTACGGCGTAGACATTCAATTACGGTACATGTCTGTAATTACGCATAGACCTTACGCAATTACGCGTAAGAATACCGTAATTCAGGTTGTTACGTTATAGGCTTACGCGTAAAATCCTACTAGCAATTAATGCGTAAGGTCATGCTGCCAAGCGGAAAAGTTGACACATGGATCAATGTTAGGTAGACGCCGACTTTAAGTGTTAATAGCAAAGCCCCCTTAATTGCTAAGAACCTCAAATTTGGAGAATATATTAAGGAGATCAGAAGGAATAAGATGAAATTTTTTTTTTTCAAAAAGACCTTATAGTTTTTGAAAAAATCGATGTTAAAGTTTCAAAGGAAAAATATATACATTTAAAAACCCGCCGATTTAACGGTTAATAGCAAAGCCTGCTTAAAATTTAGGAACACCAAATTCACAGGATATATTAAGTGGATCAGTGGGAATAAGAGGAAAAAAAATTTTTTCAAAAAGACCTTATAGTTTTTGAGAAAATCGATTTTTAAGTTTCAAGGGCAAAAATGTCTTTTAAATGCGGAAAATGTCAGTTTTATTTGCACAGGTAACAATAGTGTTTTATTTTCATAGATTCCCCCAAGTGGGAAGAGTTTTACTTACTTCGTTCTGAGTGTGGGAAATATAAAAAAAAAACGACGTGGGGTCCCCCCTCCCAGACCTCTTTAACCCCTTGTCCCCCATGCAGACTGGGATATCTAGAATGCGGAGCACCGGCCGCGTGGGGCTCCGCACCCTGACTATACCAGCCCGCATGGTCCATGGATTGGGGGGTCTCGGAAGGGGAGGGGCAGCCAAGCTTTCCCCTCCCCCTCCGAGCCCTTGTCCAATCCAAGGACAAGGGGCTCTTCTCCACCTCCGATGGGCGGTGGAGGTGGAGGCCGCGATTTCCTGGGGGGGGGGGGGGTGGTTCATGGTGGCATCTGGGAGACCCCTTTAAAAAGGGGTCCCCCAGATGCCCACCCCCCCTCCCAGGAGAAATGAGTATAGAGGTACTTGTACCCCTTACCCATTTCCTTTAAGAGTTAAAAGTAAATAAACACACAAACACATAGAAAAAGTATTTTAATTGAACAAAAAACATAACCACGAAAAAAGTCCTTTAACCACTTTCGGATTTCCCAGACGCATAACTACGCCCCTATTGACTTAATGAGCGGATCAGGGGCGTTGATAAACGCCCCTGCCGCTATTGTGCTGTGCGGACACGATCGCGCGCGCTCCCGCGCCCCCCTGCTCCCGCGCGCTCCCGCACTCCCGCCCGCGGGTGCGCGCCCCCGTGCGTGCACATGCGCGTGCACCAGCTTCATTTATCTCTGGGTGGGATTGATGAATGGGAGTAATTACTCCCATCACCAATCAGATGCCTGTAACCATGAATGAGCACTGCTATAAGCCAATAGCAGTGCTCATTCATTTGTGAGGTTTACAAACAATGTTGCCAGCACTTAAGAAGATACAGTTACCTTGTAATCACTCCTGAGAGGATTACAAGGTAACTGGATCTTCTTTACTTGTATTCTGACTGCCACCTAGTGGATTTTATAAATAAACCAGGACTTATAAATAAATATACCAGGACTATATACCCCTGATCTACCCTGATCAACCCTGATCAACCCTGATCTAATCCTAGCCTCCCTTGCTTTTTTTTATGGTTGGAAATATAGAAATAGTGTATCTTTTCATTTTTTTCTCTTTTTTCTTTTTAAAATGCATAGAGAATAACATTATTACTAAAATAAAATATCACCCTTGAAAAGCCTAATTTGTGGCGAAAAAAACAAGCTATAGATCATTCACATGTGATGAGTAGCAATAAAGTTATCAGTGAATGAATGGGAGGAGCGCTGAAATGTAAAAGTTGTTTTGGTTTTAAGGGAAGAAAACCTGTGATCCTGAAGTGGTTAATATTCTTAATTAACCATTAATACTTACCTGTCCCTTTAAAAGCCAGTTCCCACGCAATATCCTCGGAAATATACTAATCAGTTACAATGTAACAAAGTTGTTACAATGTAACAACTTTGTTACTTTGTAACACCACTGCACCCGACGTCACTCGCCGCTCACCCGCCAGCCGCCGCATACACTCTAAGTCCCCGCCGGCTCCCGCCGTCCACTCCGCCCACACCTGTCACCCATATACATGCTGGCACCCATTGGTGCCAGCATGTATATAGGTGACATGTGGGAGAGGCGGGGAGGGCAGCGGAGCCGGCGAGGACTTAGCGTCCTAAACCCGACAGAGCTCTGAGCTATATAGCTCAGAGCTCTCGAAAGCATCTTTGTATTTGGGCTCCAAGGAGCCCCATTGGTCCTTAGCAGACCAATGGGGTTCCTTCAAATCAGAAGGAACCCCATTGGTCTGCTAAGGACCAATGGGGCTCCTTGGAACCCAAATACAAAGATGCTTTCGAGAGCTCTGAGCTATATAGCTCAGAGCTCTGTCGGGTTTAAGACGCTAAGTCCTCGCCGGCTCCGCTGCCCTCCCCGCCTCTCCCACATGTCACCTATATACATGCTGGCACCCATGGGTGCCAGCATGTATATGGGTGACAGGTGTGGGCGGAGTGGACGGCGGGAGGTCTGGGAGGGGGGACCCCACGTCGTTTTTTTTTAATATTAAATAAAACACTATTGTTACCTGTGCAAAAAAAACTGACATTTTCCGCATTTAAAAGACATTTTTGCCCTTGAAACTTAAAAATCGATTTTCTCAAAAACTATAAGGTCTTTTTGAAAAAAGAAATTTCCTCTTATTCCCACTGATCCACTTAATATATCCTGTGAATTTGGTGTTCCTAAATTTTAAGCAGGCTTTGCTATTAACCGTTAAAGTTGGCGGGTTTTTAAATGTATATATTTTTCCTTTGAAACTTTAACATCGATTTTCTCAAAAACTATAAGGTCTTTTTGAAAAAAAAATGTTTCCTCTTATTCCTTCTGATCTCCTTAATATATTCTCCAAATTTGAGGCTCTTAGCACTTAAGGGGGCTTTGTTATTAACCCTTAAAGTCGGCGGCTTTTTTATATTATACGGGAGCGTAATATTACGCAATTACGGCAGACTGTGTAATTTCAATGGGAGTTTACTGTCTTACGCGTAATTTGTTACGCGTAATAACGTAACCTACGGTCTACGCGTAATTAATTACGCATAATACCGTAACCTTACACGTAACGCTTACGGTGCATTTGTAGTGAATTACGATGCGTAATTACCCAGCACTGACCTGTTGTCTCGCATGGGATAACGTTGGATCCCACATCTGCGCAGTGATAAACAACCCTTTTGACACATCCAGGTCAGGGAGCATAGATGGGGGGGAAGATTCCTCATCATCCTCGCCCAACATAACTTGTAATGGGGAATCATCCCCCCCCCCCCACCTCAGTAACCTGCTCAGGGTCCCGACAAGGATGGTCAGTTCCAATTTCATCAATTTGCAACATTACATCATCATTTTGCAATAATACAGGATCATTTTGCAATACATTTTCTGCAACATTTGTATCCAGACTTGGTGCATCAAGTTCTTTGGTAGGGGGAGGAGGGGCTAAGTTATTATCAGAGTCTTTAAATAACTTCCCTTTTACACTCTCCCACAGTACCCAAAACAGTGGAAAGTCTCGACCCAATATTACTTGACACATTAGGTTTCTTACCACTCCGACGTCGTGAGTAATTGTCCCACATTCCGTTGAAATAGACACTGGCACCACAGGATAAGTCTTTGTGTCTCCATGGATACACACTACCTTAAGCGGCTTTAGCACAGTGTCAATTGTTCCAATCAGATCAGCGTGCACCATGGTTACCATACTGCCTGAGTCCAGCAAGGCTTTGGCAGGTACCTGGTTCACACTGACGGGACACACAAAACTCTCCTGGCACTCTGCCAGGCATACCTCCTGGGCAAAAAAGGACACTCTCCGTAGTACGTCACACTGCATGGGTTCCTCCTGCAGTGGACACTGGGCTCTGGTATGGCCCCAGGCAGAACATCTCCAACACTGGATCGCCCCTCCCTTCCGAGGTGTAGCCATAGCAGGTGGCAACCCCTGAGCGGCTTTTGGGAATACTTCCCTATTTCTGGTGATGCTGGTTGCGGGGTTCCATGAAGCACCCTTTCCGGAGTCCGGGAACCTTGCAACACGGGGTAAGTTGGGGCCCGCCTGGCCCTTTGGAGAGAGTAGATTTTCCACTACGTTATATCTCTCCACCAACTTCACCAGCTGCTCCGCTTTTTTGGGGTCTGCATGACTGACCCAGCGCTGTAGACCCACTGGCAAGGCACGCAGAAAACGATCCAGCACGAATCGCTCCACCATCTCAGGCCCGGTAAGTACCTCTGGTTGCAGCCACTTTGTCGCCAGTTGGATGAGGTCATACATCTGTGATCTGGCTGGATGATCCATCCGGTATTGCCAGCTGTACACCCTCTGTGCCCGGATAGAGTTGGGCCGAACGGTTCGCCGGCGAACGTGGTTCGCGCGAACTTAGGTGGTTCGCGTGCGGGTACCGCACGCGAACCTTTTGCGGAAGAAGTTCGGTTCGCCCCATAATGCACCTGAGGGTCAACTTTGACCCTCTACATCACAGTCAGCAGGCCCAGTGTAGCCAATTAGGCTACACTAGCCCCTGGAGCCCCACCCCCCCTTATATAAGGCAGGCAGCGGCGGCCATTACGGCCACTCGTGTGCCTGCATTAGTGAGAGTAGGGCGAGCTGCTGCAGTCTCTCATATAGGGAAAGATTAGTTAGGCTTAACTTCTTCCTGGCTGCATACCTGTTCTGTTCAGTGAGCCCTCAGCCCACTGCATACCTGTTCAGTGATCCTGCCACTGCATACCTGTTCAGTGATCCTGCCACAGCATACCTGTTCTGTTCAGTGAGCCCTCAGCCCACTGCATACCTGTACTGTGATCCTGCCACTGCATACCTGTTCAGTGATCCTGCCACAGCATACCTGTTCTGTTCAGTGAGCCCTCAGCCCACTGCATACCTGTTCAGTGATCCTGCCACTGCATACCTGTTCAGTGATCCTGCCACAGCATACCTGTTCTGTTCAGTGAGCCCTCAGCCCACTGCATACCTGTTCAGTGATCCTGCCACTGCATACCTGTTCAGTGATCCTGCCACAGCATACCTGTTCTGTTCAGTGAGCCCTCAGCCCACTGCATACCTGTTCAGTGATCCTGCCACTGCATACCTGTTCAGTGATCCTGCCACAGCATACCTGTTCTGTTCAGTGAGCCCTCAGCCCACTGCATACCTGTACTGTGATCCTGCCACTGCATACCTGTTCAGTGATCCTGCCACAGCATACCTGTTCTGTTCAGTGAGCCCTCAGCCCACTGCATACCTGTTCAGTGATCCTGCCACTGCATACCTGTTCAGTGATCCTGCCACAGCATACCTGTTCTGTTCAGTGAGCCCTCAGCCCACTGCATACCTGTACTGTGATCCTGCCACTGCATACCTGTTCAGTGATCCTGCCACAGCATACCTGTTCTGTTCAGTGAGCCCTCAGCCCACTGCATACCTGTTCAGTGATCCTGCCACTGTATACCTGTTCTGTGAACCCGCCACTGTATACCTGTTCTGTTCAGTGGACCCGCCACTGTATACCTGTTCTGTGAACCCGCCACTGTATACCTGTTCTGTTCAGTGGACCCGCCACTGTATACCTGTTCTGTGAACCCGCCACTGTATACCTGTTCTGTTCAGTGGACCCGCCACTGTATACCTGTTCTGTGAACCCGCCAGGGCCGCCACTGTATACCTGTTCTGTTCAGTGGACCCGCCACTGTATACCTGTTCTGTGAACCCGCCACTGTATACCTGTTCTGTTCAGTGGACCCGCCACTGTATACCTGTTCTGTGAACCCGCCAGGGCCGCCACTGTATACCTGTTCTGTTCAGTGGACCCGCCACTGTATACCTGTTTAGTGAACACGCCACTGCATACCTGTTGTGTTCAGTGAACCCGCCACTGTATACCTGTACTGTTCAGTGAACCCACCGCATCAGTGCGCATACCTGTGCAGTTAAGTGAACCCACCTACCTACGTGAGTGCACGCAGTGTGATATACCACTCCGTGCATACCCGATATGGACAAAACAGGTAGAGGAAGAGGAAGAGGTAGTGGCAGAGGCAGAGGAAGGCCACCCGGCAGGTCTGCGCGAGGTCGTGTAAATGTAATTTCGTGTGGACCTGGCCCACAGTACAGTGCTCGGAAGAAGGCACGTCCCATCACCTCCCAAGATTGTCAGGACGTGGTTGAGTATTTAGCGACACAGAACACCTCATCTTGCTCAGCCACCAGCGCTACTACTAGCACCACTTCCGCTGCATTTGACACTTCGCAAGAATTATTTAGTGGTGGTGAAATCACTGATGCACAGCCATTGTTACAGCCAGATGAATTTTCACCAGCTCATATGTCTGCGTTACGCGACAACACTATGGATGTAACGTGTAAGGAGGATGAAGGACCTACACATTTTGATTTTTCTGAGGCAAGCGAAGCTGGGCAGGATGATTACGATGATGACGATGATAGGGATCCTCTGTATGTTCCCAATAGAGGAGATGAAGAGGGGGACAGTTCAGAGGGGGAGTCAGAGAGTAGTAGGAGGAGAGAAGTTGCTGAAAGAAGCTGGGGCAGCTCTTCGTCAGAAACAGCTGGTGGCAGAGTCCGGCACCATGTATCGCCACCTATGTACAGCCAGCCAACTTGCCCTTCAGCATCAGCTGCTGAGGTCCCCATAGTGCCCACATCCCAGGGTGGCTCAGCGGTGTGGAAATTTTTCAATGTGTGTGCCTCAGATCGGACCAAAGCCATCTGTTCGCTCTGCCAAAAAAAATTGAGCCGTGGAAAGGCCAACACTCACGTAGGGACAAGTGCCTTACGAAGGCACCTGGAGAAAAGGCACAAACAGCAATGGGATGGCCACCTGAGCAAAAGCAGCAGCAGCACACAAAATAAAAGTCACCCTCCTTCTCCTCTTCCTCCTTCAGGTGCATCATCTGCTTATGCCGCTTTCTCCCTTGCACCTTCACAGGCACCCTCCTCCACTCCGCCTCTGCCCTTGAGCGGTTCCTGCTCCTCTGCCCACAGCAGCAGTCAGGTGTCCGTGAAGGAAATGTTTGAGCGGAAGAAGCCACTTTTGGCCAGTCACCCCCTTGCCCGGCGTCTGACAGCTGGCGTGGCGGAACTGTTAGCTCGCCAGCTGTTACCATACCGGCTGGTGGACTCTGAGGCCTTCCGTAAATTTGTGGCCATCGGAACACCGCAGTGGAAGATGCCAGGCCGCACTTATTTTTCCAGAAAGGCCATACCCCAACTGCACCGTGAAGTTGAGAGGCAAGTGGTGTCATCTCTTGCGAAGAGCGTTGGGTCAAGGGTACACCTGACCACGGATGCCTGGTCTGCCAAGCACGGGCAGGGCCGCTACATTACCTACACAGCCCATTGGGTGAACCTGGTGGTGAACGATGGCAAGCAGAAAGCGGCGGACCAAATTGTGACACCTCCACGGCTTGCAGGCAGGCCTCCTGCCACCTCCTCTCCTCCTGCTACATGCTCTTCGCTGTCCTCCTCCTCCTCCTTGGCTGAGTGGCAGTTCTCCTCTCCAGCTACACAGCCCCAGCTCCGCAGGGCCTATGCTGCATGCCAGGTACGACGGTGTCACGCCATCTTAGACATGGCTTGTCTCAAAGCGGAGAGTCACACTGGAGCAGCTCTCCTGGCTGCTCTTAAGAAACAGGTGGATGAGTGGCTGACCCCGCACCACCTGGAGATAGGCAACGTGGTGTGCGACAACGGCAGCAATCTGCTTGCCGCTTTGCATATGGGGAAGCTGACACACATACCCTGCATGGCACATGTCATGAATCTAGTGGTTCAAAGATTTGTGGCAAAGTACCCTGGCTTAGCGGATGTCCTGAAGCAGGCCAGGAAGTTCTGTGGGCATTTGAGGCGCTCTTACACAGCCATGGCACGATTTGCAGAAATTCAGCGTAAAAACAACATGCCGGTGAGACGCCTCATTTGCGATAGCCCCACTCGCTGGAACTCGACCCTCCTCATGTTCTCCCGCCTGCTAGAACAGAAGAAAGCCGTCACCCAGTACCTCTACAACTGGAGTAGAACGAAACAGTCTGGGAAGATGGGGATGTTCTGGCCCGACAACTGGACAATGATGAAAAATGCATGCAGGCTCATGCGGCCGTTTGAGGAGGTGACCAACCTGGTGAGCCGCAGTGAGGGCACCATCAGCGACTTAATTCCCTACGCGTACTTCTTGGAGCGTGCTGTGCGTAGAGTGGCGGATGAAGCTGCGAATGAGCGTGACCAGGAACCGTTACGGCAGGAACAGGCATGGGACCAATTTTCATCAGACCCAGCTGTTTCCTCAACACCTGCGGCAGCACAGAGGGGGGAGGAGGAGGAAGAAGAGAGGTCATGTGCAGAAGATGAGTCAGACTCAGAGGATGATGAGCAAGGTGTTTCTTTGGGGGGGGAGGAGGAGGAAGAGGAGGAGGGGACAGCGGCAGGAGAACAACCGCAGCAGGCGTCGCAGGGGGCTTGTGCTGCGCAACCTTCCCGTGGTATTGTTCGCGGCTGGGGGGAGGAGGTTGACTTACCTGACGTCACTGAGGAAGAGCAAGAGGAGATGGAGGGTACTGGATCCGACTTTGTGCAGATGTCGTCTTTTATGCTGTCCTGCCTGTTGAGGGACCCCCGTATAAAAAACCTCAAGGGGAATGAGCTGTACTGGGTGGCCACACTACTAGACCCTCGGTACAGGCACAAAGTGGCGGACCTGTTACCAACTCACCGGAAGGTGGAAAGGATGCAGCACATGCAGAACCAGCTGTCAACTATGCTTTACAATGCCTTTAAGGGTGATGTGACGGCACAACGCCAGCAAGGTACCACTGCCACTAATCCTCCTCCCGTGTCCACGCAGTCAAAGACAGGACGCTCCAGCGATCTCATGGTGATGTCGGACATGCGGACGTTCTTTAGTCCAACGCCTCGCCATAGCCCTTCCGGATCCACCCTCCACCAACGCCTGGAACGGCAGGTAGCCGACTACCTGGCCTTAAGTGTGGATGTAGACACTGCTGTGAACAGCGATGAGGAACCCTTGAACTACTGGGTGCGCAGGCTTGACCTGTGGCCAGAGCTGTCCCAATTTGCCATCCAACTTCTCTCCTGCCCTGCCGCAAGCGTCCTCTCAGAAAGGACCTTCAGCGCAGCTGGAGGCATTGTCACAGAGAAGAGAAGTCGCCTAAGTCACAAAAGTGTTAAGTACCTCACCTTTATCAAAATGAATGAGGCATGGATCCCGGAGGGCTGCTGCCCGCCCCAAGACTAAGTCAGTCCCCGCACATACAGCATCTCTGCCTGCACGCCGTGTGACTGGCTGCCTGGCCTGCCCCAAGAAGACTAAGTCGCTCCCAGTCCCTCCACACAGCATGTCTGCCTGCAGGCCGCTTGACTACCTTCTCCGCCACCACCAACAGGGTCCGGGACTCCAGGCGGATTGCTGAATTTTTGAGGCCGCTGCTAGCAGCGGCCGCTGTAATAATTTTTCGGGTGCGTGTACATGACTGCCTAATTTTTCTGGCTGCACTGCGGGCAGCTGCAACAACAAAAGAAAAGGCATGTACATGCGCCCATTCCCCTTCGTGATCATTACCTTGCCGTGGTGAAGGGGCTTGCGTATCACAATGGAGCAATGACCGGCGCCTAGATGAGTGTCTCGGGGGGCACACCCACGATAATAAGGTCGTTGCCTCATTGTGGTCAGACCAAATTTGATCAGCTGGACAGTCACTGTTCTGTCATTCAGCTACATCAGCCAGGTGACCATATGGGCTGTAAAGCCACCAAAACCTGCACTCTCGCCATGGTGCGCGCACCAGTCCAGCACGGCCGTCACTACACAAACAGCTGTTTGCGGTGCGTTACACGATGAGTTTGGTGTGTCAGTGTGAAGCAGTACCTTAATTACACTACCTGATTGATGTATACACATGCAAGATGTTTGAAAGCAAGCACTTTAGGCCTGTCATTTAACATTCAATGTGATTTCTGCCCTTAAAACGCTGCTTTGCGTCAAATCCAGATTTTTCCCGGGGACTTTTGGCATCTATCCCACTCCGCCATCCCCCCCTCCAGGTGTTAGACCCCTTGAAACATCTTTTCCATCACTTTTGTGGCCAGCATAATTATTTTTTTTTTTCAAAGTTCGCATCCCCATTGAAGTCTATTGCGGTTCGCGAACTTTAACGCGAACCGAACCTTTCGCGAAAGTTCGCGAACCCGGTTCGCGAACCTAAAATCGGAGGTTCGGCCCAACTCTATGCCCGGACCGCTGTTGTTACACCTAGTCGGGCCAGGATCTCTGCCTGTAGTCGATCATAGTCGAGGGCGTCTGCAGCGTTGAGATCGTAGTAGGCCTTCTGGGGTTCTCCCGTCAGGAACGGTGCAAGGATACCAGCCCATTTGTCTTTCGGCCATCCTTCCCGCTCTGCTGTCCTTTCGAACGTTTTCAGAAAGGCTTCCACATCATCTGTGGGGGTTAGTTTCTGCAGAAAGTGACTGGCTATCACCATCGCCTGGTTGCTAGGGGCAGCTCCTGCTGTCTCTCTCCCCTGGGCCAGTTTCTGCACCACCTCAAGCAGGATTTTGGCTTGCGCTTCTGAGGCCTCTCGCAGGGCTTCCGCGGCTTGCTGTTGAGTCACCATACTCGCCTGCTGAGACACCATACTCTGCTGTAGCTGCACAGTGGCTAAGGCCATTTGTTTCAGCACTTCCTCCATCATGCATACAAGGAGACTGGCCCTTTAAATGTCACTTTTTAAACTGAACTTTTTCTTTTCCTGCAGTGCTGCGCTGCCCGCATCCGAGCACCAGTTGTGAAGTTTAGAGGGGGTCGCAGCCAGCACGCAGTACACAGATGTATAAAACAAAGTCCGTTTATTGTGCAGTAGAAATAAACAGCTTCAGTTCAGCAGTAATAAGTGGAAAATAACAGTTCAGCTTACTTCAGCTTGGTAAGATAAAGTCCAGCAGGTTCAAACAAAGTTCAGTTTTCATCAGGCCAACACCATACAAACAACAGAGCAGGTATGGTTTGGCTTCCATCAAATACTCCAATATTCCTTGTCAGGAGATTTCCATAGCATACATGCTACTCCTTCAACACCTCACCTCACACTGCTTGTGAGGCTGCTTCTTAAGCATAAATTTGCATCTCATTAATACCATAATTAGTGAGACTCAGCCCCACTGACAACCAGGTGTGTACCTAGGTGGGATGGGAAGGCCCGCCCTTCCTTCCCTCCCATCCCAGGAGTCCGGCCCTGAAAAGAAAAAACCAAGCAGCAACTGCTTGCTGCTAAAATCCGGACTCCCTTCCTAGGACCACGCAGGGTTTTAAAGTGACCACAGTCCAAATACCGGGGAAATATACCTCCCATCTATTACCCAGCCCCGATGGCCCCTACAATATATATATATATATATATATATATATATATATATATATTTATATATCATATATACTGTATATATATATATTATATACACTACCTCACAAAAGTGAATACACCTGTCACATTTTGTGAATATTATATCTTTTTATGGGACAACATTAAAAATATGACACGCTCTTAGGCTCCCTGCACACTGCATGCGATGTTGATTCCGCTTTTTAATCGGTTTTTACATCTGAGTCCGATTTTTAATCTTTACTGCATGCTGCATTTTTTTATCTGTTTTTCTGTTGAATGTATTCAGGGAAAATCGGAATTCAAAATCGGAATCGGAAGCGGAATCAGAATCGGAAAACAGATTTGCAGTGTGCAGAGAGCCTTACTATCCTAAGGGATAGGCTGCCTTATTTACATCCAAGCCACTGAATGGCCAGGGCATCTACTCTAGATTTCGGCCACTGGCTTACATCCAGCCTACTGATAGGACAATGAAACAGCAGTTGGACACTGACATAATTGTACTTTTTTAAGATCTTTTTCTGTTAACAAGCATCAAATTAACTCATTTATAAATGTACTAGAAACTGATGGGCCAACATTACTAAACAAATCCCCTCTCCTAGTTATGTGCAGAGATTACAGTAAGCTGACATAAAGATAGAAAAGATGAATATATTAGCTATGCTTAAAATTAATTTAATGTTACTAAATATTTTAAAGCCCAAGTCCAAGAATTTTCCTAGTGGGCTTAATAAATAAGTGTAGCAGCCAACCCCAAACTATTACCAGAAGACAATTCAGTGTGTTGTGATGACTCGAGGCTAATCCCTAACACTGAGGAGCAACAGCATGGCCACATGACTGCTTGTTTCCGCTATAGAGGTATTTAGAAACGTTTTCTATATATATATGTATGTATAGAGAGAGAGAGAGAGAGAGAGAGAGAGAGAGAGTTTATGTTGACTGATGCACAAGATACAGTATACAGAGGATGGTTGATTTACCTGAGCAGGTGACAAAAGCATCCTTATGGTGACCATAGCTGGGCACATTATACTGTCTGTGTAGGCAATTCCACAAAAACTCTTCATCTCCTATACATTGCACACCATTCACAATGATCAGTCCACGTCCTAGGCCGAAATCAGATCTTCCACTGGGTGAGATGGCATTGCCACAGCCTAGTTGGCGGCATACAACCTGCGCATCAGGAAGATCCCAATAGTCATCACACACTCTTCCCCAATGTCCATCATAGAACATTTCCACTCGGCCAGCACATGAGTTTCCTGAACCAACCAGCCTCAGAGCCATTTCTGGTACAACAAAGAAGAGAAAACATCATAATCCTAACATAAACATACAGTATGTGTGAAACTATATGCAGGTTTTCAACGGCAGCTAGACTTCCAGTCATGCAAGCTCTTTATGATAAAAGATCTTTCCAAAAATGTGCAAATCTATATTGTCTGAGAATTTAGTGGCCTGACCTGTAAAAAAAAAAAAATTAACAAAAAAACGTTAAGACACCGCAATGGTCCTGACAAGTTGCACCGCGGGTTATCGCTGTGGTACAACCAAATCAGTGAGGCATACTTTCCATTGAAAGTAAGCCTCAGTTACGGGGTTACCATGCGCAATGCACTGCAACTCTTGCGGTGCTGCGTCAGGACCAACCACAGCACACCGCAATGCAATCAGTGTGATAACTCCATAGGGCTATCATCACTACAACTGTAATGGAATGCGACCGTTTTGGTCGACGTGACAGACCACATGAAGTGTAAAAGAGGCCTTAAAGAAACCCAAGCCTAGTGATTGTTCAGACAACCACTTTGATTGACACTGCTGGTGATAAAACAGTCATACTGTCATTTCTGAATAAGAAAAAGGTCAGATTTGGTGATGATTATTTGAGGTCTATAGGCACCTTAAAGGGAACCTGAAGCAAGTAAAATTATATAAAATAAACACATGACGTAGCTGCAAATGAATATTACATACTTACCTCACTGTCAGTTCCTCTCAGAAGCTCACCATATTCTTCTTACAGTGATTCCTTCCAGTTCTGACAATATTTTGTCAGAACTGAAATATGCCAGTTGCTGTCAGTTATATATCAGCAGCTGTCAGTTACAACTGAACGTGCAAGGTTATGACTTTCGTGAAAATAATATAATGAATAAAATTGCCCATTTAATCTTTACAATATTAATTTATAAATTATTTAGTGTATGTAAATCTCTACCATGATTTACATTCTGAAATATAAAACATCTTCAGTACTGTCATGTGCAGCTCTGTGGAATGTTCATTTACTGAGAATTCCGAAGCTAGTGTGAACGATACCTGGTCTCCCAAAATGCTCTGGGCGGAGGGGAATTCTGCATAGCTAAAAAGCCTAGGCTAAACATTAGGATTACATACCAATATACAGCAATATAAAGATAAAGGAAGTAATATAACCTGGAGCCCATATTTCCTTGGGCTTGATGATCTGCGCAGCTTAATGAAAGGAGCGAAAGCTCAGTGCACGCTATGCTGCGGTAGTTCTGCGTAGTGTGCGCTGGTAACTTACGCACGCTCCTTGTAACTAATGGCCACTCTACTCTCAGTTTATTCCACAGTGCAGCAGTTAGGCAGATAACAATGTAACACAAGGTTCTGAGATCTGTCACAGCACAAATGGACTTAAACTTTCCAGCAACTCTCCCAATATCTCCCAATATCAAAGTCAGCCTGTGGCCAGAGAAAGCTGTATTCAAACACTGTTACATTACAATAGGAATTATTGTACCATTGCTAAGTGCCTGTATTATATCTCTGCAGTCCCATCTTTCTACTGGTCATGATTTATATAGCAACCCACATGTCTGTACATTTCAGTTGGTTTCAGTGTGGTGTGGCATGAGAAAGGATGTGTGGGTATCTTCTCCGAACCAGGAGGATCAAGTAATTTCCTAAATGCTGTTTGATTGTATAACTAACTACAGGTTTCCTACGGGTTTGTTTTAACATCAGTGGTGGTGTTGGTATACATTTTTGTAAAAGTATACATTAAAAAAAAAATCTTACCTGTTTTAATTGTTGTGGAGTTTATTAACAAAGGTGTTGAAGGAGCTGTTTTAGTGGTAGATGCTGCAATTGACAGTGCTGCATTGGTTGTCAAAGTTCCTGATGCAGTGGCATTTTCTACTGTTGATACTGGTGTGCCAGTAATAGTACCTGTAGGGGTAGTCAGATCTTCATTGGTTCTCGATACTGTAAAGGTAGTTAATACTATGTTAGTAGTTGATGCTCCAGAAAGTGGATGCAGGTACTGTGGTGGTAGTCAGTGCTGCAGTACTTGTTGATGCTGTCTAAGGTGCTTGCTGTGGTGCTTGTCAATGCTGTGGTGGTTCTTTATGCACAGGTGCTTATTGATGCTAGGGTGTCAGCTAATGATGGGATGGTTGTTAATGCTTGGGGAGTTGTTGGGGCTGTAGTGGTAGTTTAGCTACTGTGGTAGCTGAGTGGTTCTACAGTGATAGTAGTTGGTGCTAAGATGGTAGTTGGCACTACAGTATTGCTGATGCTGCATAGAGATGGGCAAATATCAGCTGTTCGTGCCCGCGTCGGACGGCGAACACATGGCGTGTTCGACCCGCCCCCTATACGTCATCATTGAGCTAAACTTTGACACCTTACCTCATAGTCAGCAGACACATGGCAGCCAATAAGCTAGCACCCCTACTGTAACCCCTACCCCCCTTTGAAAAGGCAGTGGTGCCGGCCATTTTGGATTTAGTCTCTGGCAGTTATAGTGAGAGGAAGGGACAGAGATTAGAGGCCTGTGCAGGTCCAATTTTTCAGACCCGCACCCGACCTGCAACCCACTTTCTGGTGAATTTGATACCAGCACCTGCAGCCCCGCTCCCAACCCGCAACCCGCTTTCTGGTGAATTTAATACATGCACCCGACCTGCAGCCCCACAACCCGCTTTCTGGTGAATTTGATACCCGCAGCCCAGCTACCCGCACCCGACCCGCAACCTGCTTTTTCCATTTTCTTCTAAAGTACACATTTAAAGTAACATTGGGGAGCTGTAAAGTAAATAAAACCTATTTTTATACACAAACCAAAGCCAAAGAAGTGTTTTAAAGATTTTTTTTTTTACTCTTATTTAAAGCAGTATAAAACCCTGTGTAATGTTCGTGGACCTGGCAGTTGCGGGCGGGCAGGGTATGTCCGCTGCCGCCACGGGTCCCCGCAGTCATTCTTGGTTTCTGCTCTCGGCGTCTAGCACGCCGAGAGCAGCCCTGTCTCCAGCTCATAGGTTTGCTGTCGTGCGCGGAGACAGGACCTTTATGACAGCAGAAAGCGGCCAGTCGGCTGACGTCAGGGATGACTCTCGCCGCTCGGATTGGCGGAGATCCGAGCTGGGAGTGGCTGAGAGTCTCCCTCTTCTTCAAAAGCAGCTGTTTGCCATTCGGTCGGTGTCTGCTGTCGTGAATACGTTGTGTTAGCGCTCAGACCTAGGGAGGTTCCTGTGGATGATAGATGCATATGCAGTGTTGCAATATACATCGATCTATAGGTAGTCATTGTATATTGTTGTTATTGATTCTCTGTGTATGACTCTGGCTAAACTCTGACTTCTCTTTCGCTTACTGATTCTGTACTTTTGACTATCTGCCTATTGTTGCTAAACCTCTGCTTGATTACTGATTACTCTCCTGTCTCACGATTCTGTACCGCTACTTACCTCTCTGTTGCCGAACCTTGCCTGTCCGACCACTCTACTCACCAGTGGGCCCTTTCCACTGGTGAGGTGCTCTAAACCCACTAGCTCCTCTAGTGTGGTGTTGCCTACTGACTGATAGTACCTTCCCAGGTCCTCTGGGAAGGTTTGATCAAAATCTATACAGCCAGTGTACTGATAGTACCTTACCAGCTCCTCTGGTAAGGTCTTGCATACTATTAAAGTTACGGTTGCACCAAGCACTACTCTCACAGTCTGTGTTAGCTATACTAGCATTATTGGTGATTCTGCAGATCACCTAATAATCTGGCATAGCGTCTGTATTATTGGTGATACTGCAGATCACCTAATAATCAGACGTCTGAGGTGTAACACCCAACCGTTACACCCTGACATAATATTCAATAAAAACATGTTTTCCTACTTTTTATATGCCATACAGTTATCATATTTGCATATGTGCATAAGTATTATTATTCATTTAGAAATTACAAGTTCCCAAAAGTACAGTTTTTTTCTTTGAGAGCTGAGTTTTATTCATAACTGGTTTTATCCATTATGTATTGAAGGCAGAAATGCTTTGAGTTTCTTTCTGTGTCCAGGAGCTCCTGCACAGTCAGACAATGTGTCACATTCCTCACTTGATACAATTAAGTAACCACAAGATAACATTATCTCCACTTTCGGATCCAGATTTCTCTGCACTGAGCTTTCAAGTCCTGTATGTAACCCTTTGAATAAGTAATAGTCCTGCTCAAACAACAAATAGCAGAGCAGAGCACCCACATCCCTGTCCCTGTATGCTTTAGGCTGCTCCCCATCTAGTCCTGAATGATTTATCGTTTTCAGACCGAAATAGCGATCACGGAAACGTGGAATCCGTGATCGCCAAAGCGGCGATTTCTCACGATATCCCTCCGCTGTGCAGCAGTGTAATTGTTCAGCCAGACAGTCCATCTGCTGCTTGCCGCTATGTGTAAGAAGCAGTAGCTTAGCGGCTCCCACCATCTCCTTCCTTCTTCCTAGTGCCGCCTCCTCCTCCTCCATCATCACTCCGCCCACAGGCTCTCACTTCTTCCTCCGCCGCCTAGCCTAGCACGTCATCAGCTGGGCGGGCGGCAGGCTCTCACGCTCTTTCGCTCCGCCTAGCCTAATACATCATCAGCTGGGTGGGTGGCAGTCTCCGTCCATGAGTGGACAACCTCCTAAATGAAGAATCTGACGTTCATGTCCAGCTCAACACATGATGATCCGCGGAGAAAACATGTCCAAAATCTTGCACGGTCATCCACTGCTTTAGAAACCACTTCTTCGGCTACTATGAGGCAAGTTCATCTCTTATCCCAGAGGGGGGGGGGGGGTTGTGTATGAGAGTAAAGGAAACTTGGCTGGACTACCTGGGGGAAATTATTTGAAATGGCCCAGCCAGGGGTAGCTGCTAATAATGTTGGTCCATTTCCAAGCTGCATAAGTATACGGTACATTACATTTACATCAAGACTCATTGACTATACTTTGCTTGTAAAAAAAAGTACCAAATAGAAGTATTTTATTGTCCAATAGCATGGTCACATGACTCATGTGGTTGGCAGCCAAAATCCATTGATAGAAGGGTTTCTCCTGCACCCTCTGAGATACTTTCAGTCATACACCTCCCCCTCTCGTGTCCATTGATTGCAACAGGAGGGAGGGTGGTGCATGCTCTGCCACGCCCCCTTCCAGAAGGCAATGGAAGAATTAGGTAGAGTAGAGGTCCAAGGTAATCCCTATCCCAATAGATTAAAGTGGGTGGGAGGGTGAGTAGCAATTCGTATATGTGCCACTCTCTAAGCCTTGCCCACTTATGGTGCTGTTGCAGAATAGGTTTGTGAATTTAGTGCTAAAGCTTGATTTTAAGAAAATCGTGAATCGAAATCGCAATTTCTGACAGAAATCGTGCGATTCAATCTTTTTCTAAAATCGTTCCCGCCTATCCCCATCTACACTACATCTAGTGGAAGTGTCCCCCCGGCTACTGCAATGCACACTGGGAGTACATTAATGTAATCACAGATGTAGCACATTAATATACTACATCTCCCACCATGCATTGTGGTGGCCAGGGTGACACTTCCATCGCTGCAGCTATGAGTTGTAAGGAATAGACAATGCGTCCAGGCTCATATAAATAATTTTCAGATTTAAGGGTGCATACACACACACACACAATTTTGATCCTCCATGTAGTATGAGGGCCAATCAAAATCATACAATCAAAATTGTGTGTGTATGCACCCAAAGAGCACTTACTCCTGTTGAAACCTTTATTTGTTAAGGATGAGCTACTGCTGAATGAAGGTGCTTGGCAGATCTTCCTGTGCAAAAACGTGTAGGCTTGAGAAGAAACATTGCTATGTGCTAAAATTAACTTGACTTGTAACGACATGAGTACGAGTGTGTGCGATTAGGTGGACTAGGCTTTGCGTCATGTGGCTGTAACGACTATGAGCAAACTGAGTAGGTAATCTCTCATACTACATGGGAGTTGTAAATTTGGGAGATAATTAGCCAATCCAAATTGGATGTGTATATACACCCTAAGCTATCTTTTCTTCATTACAGTAGCCCAACAGCAAAATAAACGGTAATTCATTAAGAAAGAATTAGAACAAATATACTGTATATGCACACCTACTCAGGACTTACCAAGATGAATCAAAGGTAATTGGAGCAGATTTATCACAACCAAAAGAAAAAAAAGCAGAACACACATCAATTGTTTCACATTTGCAATCGTTTTCCCTCCATTTTGCATGCACTTGTGTTGATAAATCTGCTCCAATGTCTTGTACCTGTCTGATAATAAAAGGCTGTATTTAATTATTCTTGTCATATGCTTTAGAGAACATGCCAGAACATTCTCTAGCTCTTCTCCTATCAAATATCACCAGTCACTAAGGGCCCGTTTCCACTATCGGTAATCTACATGCATTCTCTGCACGCAGATTCGCATAACCAATACAAGTTAATTAGCCTGTTTCCACTTGTCAGGAAAACAGAGCGTTTTTCTGTGCTGGAAAAATCTGCACAGCAGAGCCATAAGAATTTGCACCCCACAAGGCGGTGTGCGATTTGCATACAATGTAATTAATATGAAATTTGCATGCGTTTTCGCTATGCAAATTTTCCATGCGAATTCACGTACGTTTTTGCATAAAATCAACGTAAAAGCACACAGGCACTGATATGGTTAAATTCGCATACTTACTAACATACGTGAAAAAGTATGAGAATTTGCGGTAAAATTCACGTATAAATCCACATGCGAATTCGTTTTCGCACCACACAAGTGGAAACGGGCCCTAACAGACAGAGATCTCCTATCACACCTTTTCCTCTTACAGAGCATACCCAAGTGATCTCTGGCCATCTAAGAAAAACACACCTTCAATCTCACACTGGCATGTTCCCAGTTATATGCACTAGTGTGGGGGGAGGGAAGGTCTCAGCTTGAGAGCAGGAAGGAGTCTGCTGGCGTTAAAGATGAGAAGCAGCAAACAAGTCAACATGTAAGTATTCTGGTCCCAGCATTCATCACAGATTTTTGGAAAAACATACAAGCCACACAAAAGTGCGCACAAAACCACACGTGCGCACAAGCACAAAGATTGCTGCTGAGAGGACTAACATTTAAGTCCTGAGAGTGTCAACTATTAACAACTCTTTGCAGTTGTTTGCGGTGCGTTAAACGCGGAGTTTGGTGTGTCAGTGTGAAGCGGACATAACCCTTAGGGCCCGTTTCCACTATCACGAATCCGCATGCGTTGTCCACATGCAGATTCTTATAGTCAATACAAGTGGATGGGTCTGTTTCCACTTGTCAGTTTTCCTGAGCGTTTTTCTGTGCAGGATTTTTCTGCACGGCAGAGCCCTCAGAATTCGCTTGCATGCGGAATGCATGCGAATCGCACGCAATGTATTTAATAGGGAAATAGCATGCGTTTTTTGCATGCGTTTTTCCCCGCGATTTCGAATAGGAACCGATGTTAATTCACACAGGCAGTGACATGGTTAAAATCGCATACATACTACCCTATGCGAAATCGCATGCAAAATCGCAGTAAAAAACGCACGCAAAATTGCACCCGAATGCGATTTCGTCCGCTGTGATTTTCCAGCGATTCTGCACCGCTATAGTGGAAACGGGCCCTTACACTACCACCACATGTACACACTCCAGACATTTTAAAGCAGTCCTTTATTTCTCAAATTTAGGAATGTGCTGGGATTTATTCCTTTTAGCGATTAAACACGACTCTGCGTCAACTACTTTGGTGGGACTTTTGGTATGGATCCCCCTCCGGCATACTACAGTCCAGGTGTTAGACCTCTTGAAAAAACTTTTCCACCACTTTTGAGGCTAGAAAGAGTCCCTGTAGGTTTATATTTCGCCTGCCTATTGAAGTCTAGACTAGCACTATGTTAGGGATTAGATTTTGACACAGGTGCGCCCCAGGTTAGGTAGTGACAGGGATACTTAAGCCAGTACCTAGGGTATTTGGCACCCGGTTCTGATTATCTTCAGGCACCGACGCCACATCCCATCCCCCTACCACCCCCCCACCCCCGATATTTTGGGGCTGGATCCAGTGTTGTGGTAGCTTGTGACCTATGCCGCAGCAAAAGATGGGCGTGTCCATGCACTGGAAAATGGGCATGATAATGATGGGTCAGGGCCAAATTAACTCAGCAGCTGTGCCCTCAGTATAGGTAGCCTTGAGAGCAGGAAGGAGTCTGCTGGCATTAAAGATGAGAAGCAGCAAACAAGTCAACAAGTAAGTATTCTGGTCCCAGCATTCATCACAGATTTTTGGAAAACTGCCATCACCTGCACACTCGCCAACGTGCGCACAAGCACGGTGACCACTGCACAAAGATTGCTGCCAAGAGGACTAACATTTCTGTTTCAATATTTTTATTAAAGTTTTCAGGTAACAAATTTTACAAACATGGTTGCAGTATTCGTGCAACCTTTCACACAGAGAGGCACAATGGCACCTAACAAATAGGAAAGAACAAGAACAAACATAACAAGGTTCGAGTAGTCTTGCCTTAGGCATCACATTCAGTATTATGTAGTAGCAACAGGCGGACCTTGAGATCTGTGCCATAAGTGTCTCAGGATTCCTAGTGGCTCTTGTTAGGCTAGGATTTTATTTAAATATACAAAGTAGCAGAATTAGCCCATAAATAGGAAGGGGTTAGGAAAGAAGAAGGAAGAGAAAACGAGGAAGAGAGAGAAGGAGAAAAGAAGAGAGAGAGAGGTCCTGTCATCCACCAGGGTCAGTAGCTGGGTCTTAACAAACAGCTATTCAGGGTAGGCCAATAAACATTCTCCAAGGATCCCACACTTTGGAAAACCGTTTAACTTTGTCCTCAAGCTGACTGGCCATCTGTTCTTGAATCAAGAAGGCCGTCACTCTATTTTTGACTTCTTCAAAGGATACAAATTGGGTTCTCCAGGCCTTAGCTATGGTCTGAGAGGCTGCCACAAATATAAAGTGAGCTAGAACGTTTTGGGATTTAGTGAGAGAGTCTATTTTGTGATGTAGTAAAGCTGACCAGGGGTCCCTGGAGATCGTCTTGCCAAATAGCGTGGATAGAAGCCTGAAGACTTTGCCCCAAAATCTGGATAACATGGTACATGACCAAAAAGTGTGCAACATGTCACCCCTCGATCCACAGCCCCGGAAGCACTTATCTGAGTCTGGTACAGTCAGGTAGGAGAGTCTTGCAGGTACCCAGTACCACCGAAATAGAACCTTATACGCTGACTCCACCATTGTCAAGTTAAGAGATAGTTTAGGAACTGTGGCCCATACTTTTCCCCATTCTTCTTTAGTTCTATTATTTTTTAAGTCTGATTCCCATTTTATTACATAACTGTGACGAAAGGATGGAGATGGATCATTAAGAACAGCATATAGCTCTGATATTACACCCTTTGAGAAGGGATTTTGGGCACAAAGACGTTCAAAATTTGTAAGAGATAGTGGGAATTTGGTTTGGGGTGGAAGGAGGCCTTGCAACCAGTGTTTTAGCTGTATATATCGGAACCATTCTCCTGAGGGGATTTGGTATTTTGCTTGCAAATCCTCCCATCTCAAAATCCCTGAGCCCCCTACCAAGGATTGTATCTGTTCTAGACCTTTATCTCTCCACCACTTGAAACTATGTGGATTATCGTTCCCTGGGGGGAATTTGGGGTTGTTGATAAATGATAAAAGCGGTAATGTTGGGGACATCAGCCTTCGGGAATATCTTATCTTGTCCCATATTGCTAAGAGATGTTGTAGTATTTTGCTCAGGTTTTGCGGGCGGAGGGGCTTGTGTAGCCACATAGGGGTTTGGACTGATTGAGGAGCTGAGGCTAGTATATCAAAAATGATCCAAGTTGGCATCCGTGAGCCTTTATAAAGGTCTATCAAGTGTGCCAATTGGGCTGCATGGTAATAATTACTCAGGTTGGGGACTCCCAGTCCGCCGTCTCGTTTGTGTGTATGCAGTGTTGATCTGGGTATCCGTGGGCGGGTTCCTGCCCAGATAAATTTTGATAGTTTGCCCTGGAGCATTCGGAGAAAGTGAGGGGGGACACGTATAGGAAGCATCCTGAAATAATAGAGAACTTTTGGTAGCAGTGTCATTTTTATAGAATTTATCCGGCCCAACCAGGAGATATTATAAGTGGACCATTGCTGCAATAACTGGGTTAAAGTCTTAGCTAAAGGATAATAATTATATTGGAACAAGGTCTGGTAGGATGAGGTCAGGTTTATTCCCAGGTATTCCAAAGTGAAGGCTGGCCAGGCAAATAAAAAGTTAGTCTTAAGGAACTGGCACATCTGCGGGGATAGGGTTATATTAAGAGCCTTGGATTTTCCAACATTTATTTGTAAGCCGGAGATTCTAGAGATGTCCTCCAGGAGCTGGAGGAGCTCTGGTATGGAGGTCTCTGGTTGGGTTACAAACAATAACAGGTCGTCCGCAAATAAATTCATTTTGTGTTGTATCCCGGCGCACTCAAGACCAGTGATTAGAGAGTGTTGTCTTATTGCTAGAGCTAGGGGCTCGATCGCAAGGATAAATAAGATGGGCGATAAGGGGCACCCCTGACGGGTTCCTCGACCTATCTCAAATATTGGAAAAGAATAGCCGGAGTAGTGGATGCCAGCCGTTGGTCTAGAGTATAGAACCTTAATCCACTCAACAAAGGAAGTTCCAAGGCCCCATTTGGTAAGGACTTTGAATAGGTAGCTCCAGGAGACCGTGTCAAAGGCCTTATAAATATCTAAGGAAAGGCACAGTCCCTGGATCCCTCTGTTTTTAAAGGTCTCGATAACTTGTATAGCCCTTAGTATAGCATCTGAAGCTTGGCGGCCTGGGACGAAGCCGACCTGGTCTTTATGTATGATATCGGCTAAAAATGTGTTGATCCTAGTGGCAAGAACTTTGCCTAATAATTTATTATCTATATTGAGCAATAAAATGGGTCTAAACTGAGTCGGGTCGAGGGGTTCCTGATCTGTTTTTGGGAGCATTACAATATCTGCTTGGAGTGAACTGGCATGTGGGAGAGAACCTGTTTTGTATTTGTTAAAGAGAGATACTAAAAGAGGGGTCAGGACAGCTGAAAATTTTTTATAAAACAGGCCAGAGAAACCGTCTGGGCCTGGTGTTTTGGAGACACGTAGTGATTTAATAGCTTCCTGGACCTCTTCTGAAGTAATATCTCTGTTTAATAGATCCATCTGGTCTGTTGAAATAGTCGGTAAATGGATAGATTCTAGGAAATTATCAGTTTCTGAGTCATTAGAAGGAGGCTGCTGTGTGTATAGTTTACTAAGGAAATCGTAAAAACTAGATGTAATTTTATGAGGGTCTGAGGTAATTTGGCCTTGCGTAGATCTTACGGTAAGGGTAGGCGGTTTGTATATTCTGTGTTTTAGTTTGTTAGCTAGCATTGTGTGGGGTTTGTTGCCCCATCTATAGTATTTATTCCTTTGCCATCTCAAGTGTTTTTCAGCTAAATTGGATAGTGTTAAATCTAATTGTGTTCGTAAAAGATCTCTAGCTTGTTTTGAATTAGTGGTGGGAGAAGCCTTCCAGATTGTCTCAGCCGCTTCTAGCTTACGAGTCAGATCAAGGATTCTCTCCTGGCGTTGCTTCTTTTTAAAGGAGGCTAAGCTAATAAGATGACCTCTAGTGGTGGCTTTAAGAGCCTCCCATAGGGTGATGGGGGATTGTACTGACCCACTGTTGTCTTCTATGAATTCTATTAGAAAGGCTCGAATCCTCTCCAGTGAGCTGTCATCCGAGAGTAATGAATCATTCAGTCTCCAGCGGAAACTTGTTTTCCGAGGGACCAGAGAGGAGAGTTGCAACAGTAAGGGACTATGATCTGACCATGATGTAGTTAAAATTTTAGCCTTGGTCGCATTAGGAAGGATTGTCTGATGCAGAAAGAAGTGATCGATCCGGCAAAAGCTCTGATGAGGATTAGAATAAAATGTATAATCTTGTATGGTCGGATTCAGTTCTCTCCATACATCAAACAGGCCTCGGGAGCGGAACAAAGCATTAATTATGTTCGGGCGAGGGATCCCGGGCGATTGAGAGGGTGTAGATTGAGGAGTGGGTTTGGATCTATCTAACATCTCGTTTAGTACGGAATTTGTGTCTCCGCATAAAATCAGAGTGCCTTCACTGTGGCTTTGTATAACTTGCATTAAATGCGATAGGAAGCGCTCCTGAAAACTGTTAGGAGCGTAGTATGACACAAGCGTTATCCGTGTATCATGCAGGTCTCCGACCAGCAGCACATATCTGCCGGTTGGGTCAGATATTTGGAAGGTACATTTGAAAGACAGGCCGCGTCGAAAAGCAATTGTAACCCCCCTCACCTTCTCACGTGCTCTGGAGTGGTAAACTAGGGGGAAATGGTAACTGAGGTAAGAGGGACATGATGAGACAGAAAATCGTGTTTCCTGGAGACACACTATGTCTGCCTTACAGGATTTGTAGAAATGGAAAGCTTTCGTTCTTTTTTGAGGGGCGTTAAAACCTTGGACATTATGGGAAATCACGGAAAGGTCCGCAGAAGCTATGGAGGCCATCTTACCTCAGGTAGTATCCAGTATTGTACTAAATTAATTCTTAAGGTTATATCCGAGGCCATTCCACCGACCCCGATGGACTCACCTGGACCCAGAAGAAAAGGCAGAGGAAAAGAGGAAAAGAAGAGAGAAGAAAAGAATGAAAAGATTGGAGAGGTGTATCCCCCTGGAAGGAGACCAAACAGGAGGATACAAATAAGAACTTTCAATTGGCAACCTCTGCGTCGATCTGTCGCGGAGGGGCCAGAAAACCTGCCTGGCTTAGCTGCCAGCAGTGTCATCCCAAAAATAGGAGGGGAGTGAGTGGTCCCCTCCGCTCGCACAGCATTTCTAAAGAAAAGCAAAACATTCGAATTGCATTGCAGTTAGGGATATACTACAGTCACATATATTCAGAACGGCCAAGTAGTACCTAGATCTATTAAAGATTATTACGTGTTATATAGATTATCCCAAGCTTAGGGCAGCAAATGCTGTGAGTTCAGTCTCGCTCCGCGGCCCCACCCAGGTGTGGAGCCCCGGAGGTCGACTTCAAACACACACCCTAACCAGGAGAAATAGCAGTGTACATCTTAAAACATCTATAAATTAAACCAGCTTTAAGCCTAAAGGGTAAACTTCTAAGGAACCTATTAATATAGTTATAAAAGGTTATAAACTCAGGTTATAATTATTATACCAGTGAAAAATAAAAGCAAATATGAAAGGTAAAGCTGGGGAGTCAATCTGTCTCCGATTAGGAGTCGGGAAAGATCACAAAAATGGTGATCAAAAAGGAAGCCGAGGTGCTCGGCGTCCAGCAATCTCGAAATGATTAAAGTACAGTTCACCCAGGGTCCGAGAGTCGGGAGGGCGATTCAGAATTATTTCGGCGTCTTGAAGTTGTACGTTTGGTCTTCACAGTTTCCTAGAGAGGGGTGGAACGTGCGGACTGTTGGCTCTGGGTGGGAGAACCTGCTGGAAGACTTAATTTCAGTTTCTCAAACTTCTGTTGTGCTTCTTCCAGAGTGGAAACAGCAATCTGCTTATCTTGATATGTGAAGAGCAGTTTAAAGGGGAATCCCCACTTATATTTTATTTTGTGGGCAAGCAAGATCTGTAAAAAGGGCTTCATAGCTCGCCTGCGCTGAACCGTGGCTGGAGCTAGATCTGTGAACAATTGGTACGTAAAGCTTTGGAACGTAAGTTCACCTTTCTCCCTTGCTGCTTTCAATAATGCCTCTTTCGTGTTGTAAAATGTTGGTTTAACAATTATGTCTCTGGAAGGGCCGTTTGGTTTCAGAGGTGTAAGGGCCCTATGGATCCTATCGAATTCCAGCCTATCAATAGGAATTGTAGGGTCTAGCTCCTGGAATAAAGCTGTAATTGTTGAAGTGAGGTCGGTTACAGTCTCTGGGACTCCTCTTACTCTTAAGTTAACCCTTCGGGCTCTATTCTCAAAGTCCTCCATCTTTAACTGTGTAAACTGCGTATCTGCTTGAACAGTCTCCATCTCTCCTTCATGTGCGGCTAAAACAACTTCAGCCTTATCCATGCGCTGCTCAAGAGTGTTAGTGCGGGCCCCTAAATCCCTTATCTCCCGTTTAAGCTGGGATGTTATCTTTTTAGTGGTCTCGTCCAGCTTGCGCTGCAGTATCAGTTCAAATTGCTGCAGTAGCTTTTGATCCCTGTTATCAGCCTCCCCAGTACCTTTTGCCCCCTGGGCTTGTCTTTCCGATCTCCTGGTTTGAGAGCAGGCTGACACGCTGCTGTCATCAGAGGCCTGAGCGGGGGAGCTGCTGCGCTGTTGTCCGGGCGCCATCTTGGGTCTGCCGAGCTGAGGTGAGGAGCGTTGGATAGAGAGGGATTTGCGGGGCTTGTGTGAGCGCCGTCCTCCCATTCGGGTCCGGGTAGTGTCTGCTGGTCACCGAGAGCCTCGGGCTGTGCCTAGGTCCCGCTGCAGTGCGGCGAAAACGGGCTTGTGCGAGCGGTGGGTGCGGAGCAGGGCTTCTAAGCCGCCATCTTCTTCGGCCGCTGGCCACGCCCCAAGAGGACTAACATTTAAGTCCTGAGAGTGTCAACTAATCACAACTCTTTGCGGTTGTTTGCGGTGCGTTAAACGCGCAGTTTAGTCTGTCAGTATGAAGCGGACATAACCGTTATACTACCACCACATGTACACACTCCAGACATTTTAAAGCAGTCCTTCATTCTTAAAATTTAGGAATGTACTGTGATTTCTACCCTTTAGCAATCAAACATGACTCCGGCATACCACAGTCCAGGGGTTAGACACCTTGAAACAACTTTTCCACCACTTTTGTGGCTAGAAAGAGTCCCTGTAGGTTTATACTTTGCCTGCCCATTGAAGTCTATGACTTTTACGGAAGTTAGAGTTCGGCATTCGCAAACCCAAAATTTGATGTTCGCGACATCTCTAATGCTGCAGTGGAAATCAGTGCTGCAGTTGTAGATGTGACTTTGATTAGTAAAGTGCCATAGATAATAAATTACATTATTACACCATCTCCAAAACAGGCTTCAGACTGCATTTTTAGAATTTTTGCTTAAAGGGACATTGTAGTAAAGAAGATATAGAGGCTACCATATTTATTTCCTTTTAAAGAATGCCAGTTGCCCAACAGTCAAATGGGCATGACCATGGACCAGGATGTGGGTGTGGTCATGGGTGGAGGCAAATTTACACAAATTTAGCAATGGTGGGACATTAGATTAGTACTATGGCAGGGATTAGATTGTGAGACAGGTGCGCCCCAGGTTAGGTAGTGACAGGGATACTTAAGCCAGTTGCGTACCTAGGGTATTTTGCACTCGGTTCTTATTATCTTAAGGTACCCCCCCCCCCCAATCTTTTGGCGCTGGATCCAGTGTTGGGGTAGCTTGTGACCTACGCTGCAGCAAAATATAGGCGCGTCCATGCACTGGCAAATGGGCATGGTAATGACGGCAACGCAATAAAGTGTCTGCGGGCTTCGGGCAATGACTGTAACACGGGGAGTTCCTATAGCAGAAAAGGTCACCAAACCTCCATTCCAATAAGATCCATACAAATCTCATTATGAACTCGACCCTCAACAGATTCTTATCCAACGATATTCTTTTATTTATTTCATATGGCGGTTATTACAGCATAACATGACCAGCCCAACGTTTCGGGCGAAGTGCCCTTTTTCTAGTGTATCAGTTGAAAAAGGGCACTTCGCCCGAAACATTGTGCTGGTCATGTTATGCTGTAATAACCGCCATATGAAATTAATAAAAGAATATCGTTGGATAAGAACCCGCCGAGGGTCAAGTTCCTAATGGGATGTGCATGGTAATGACGGACAATGGGCAGGGCCAAATTAACTCAGCAGCTGTGCCCCCAGTATAGGTAGTCTGGTATAGGTTCTCCCTGTATAGGTAGCCAGGTATAGGTGCCCCCAGTATAGGTAGCCAGACAGCGGAGATGTAGGAAGACAGCAGAGACGAGCGGAGATGCAGACCGACAGCAGAGATGCAGAGAGAAAGCGGAGAGGCAGAGAGACAGCAGAGTGGCAGAGAGACAGCGGAGTGGCAGAGAGACAGCGAAGACACAGAAAGACCGTGGAGATGCAGAGAGACAGAGGAGAGGCAGAGAGACAGTGTAGTGGCAGAGAGACAGTGGAGACACAGAGAGACAACACAGATGCAGGGAGACAGCGGAGATGCAGGGAGACACACACAGAGAGACAGCAGAGGCCCAGAGAGACAGTGGAGAGGCAGATAGACAGCGTAGAGGCGTTGAGACAGCAAAGAGGCAGAGAAACAGCCGAGAGCCATAGCTGACACAGAGACAGCTAAGAGGCAGGGAGACGTCTGGAGAAAGAGAAAGAAAAGAAACAGAAGACCAGGGCGAGAAGAGACAGGCAAAAGGAGAGATAACCACCAAATCACTGGTTGCTACAGACTGCCTGGGCAAGCTCTCCATGCCTGGACTCAGATGGAACAAAGATCCCCTCCTCTGTGCAGAGTGAGCAGCAACAAGCATCCAGCTCACTGCACAGACCTGTCAGCCACCCCATGTGATGAGGAGTACTTACTGTGAGCAGGGCTACAGACTGTCAGGCACATGTCTGTGGCAGAGCCTCTCCCTTGTAGCAGCAGCAGCAGTACAAAGGGGACAGTGTGCTGCTTGCTGCATGTGAAGTTCCTCCAGGAAGCTGTGGCAGCATGAGTATGCTGAAATCTTTCCTGTTCTGACTCCAGAAGCTCCCCATCACTGCAAAACTAGCATGCTTAGGCTCAAACAAGTGGGAGCCTCCCCTTGAGCTTCTGCTTGGGCTGATGCAGCTGTAGAAGGGCGGAGCAACAAGAAGAGTCTCTTGTCGAGGTGCACACTGGAGCAGCGAGGGGACTGCAAGACTGAGCCAGCCACTGCCAAGCAAATGTGGGAGGCGGAGCATAGCACAAAAACTCTGCAAGGGTACTCAGGAGAAGGGGAGGAGTGATGTCAGCCCCCTCCCTGCAACCCCATATTACATATTGGCAGTGGGTGGTGCCTCGATCATTTTTTTACCTGGCGGGCCTGGGGTGGGGGATAGCTGACGGCAGGGGGGAGCAGTTGACGGCGAGGGCAGCTGACACCGGGGGGGGGGGGGGGGGGGACAGCTGCCCCATTTTGCCCCTATGTGCAGATGCCCATGCTTGTGTACTTTCCCAAAAGTATGCCTTTCTAAATGTACTGGTGATTAATTTTCTAGTTTGACTAAACTGAACGCCTTGTCGCATGGTAACAGTAGCAGCTGCCCATACAGGTGCTTTTACCATGTGATGAGACGCCAGGACCAGGAAGTAAATATGCAGCAGGTATGGAACCTGGTAGGTGAGAAATAGTAATACTCCTTCGTGACTCTGAATGCACCCCAAGTCGCTGCGCCGCCCTCTGTACTTGGTTGTTGTAATTCTCTATGGCTTCAATTCATCAAAGGGTGTTCGATAACAAAACCCCAGTCCTTAAAATACCGCATTCGGTATTTTACACTTCACTGTGCTAATTCATCAATATTTTCCCATGTGTGGTAGAGGTTCATTAAGTTACCGAAGTACTACGGCTTCAGTTCATCAAAGGCTGTTAGATAACAGCAGAGTGGTGCAGAGCAGCTTGGAATGTCTCTGTGTTGTTACAAGCTGATAACAATAGAAGGCATCCAGACATCCCTTTATGTAAACATGTTATATTTACTGTTACTTATACTGCCTCTGCTGCTCTGAATCTGTCCATCAGTGTTTCTTAACATTTTACTTATTTGCCACAACGTAGATAAACTTCCTGGAGACATTACAAATGCCATGCTTGGTGATTTCACCACTTGCATCTTTGCATATTCAAACAGGGACTCAAAGGGTTAAACGACCGAAGGACATCTGGGGATATCTTTTGTCCCATTCTCTCTGCTCACTGCCTGGGGGGTCTGAAAGCTTGTGTGGAGAAGCCTGTGACCTATCAGCACCTATCAGTGGCACTTGCAGGAGAACAGGGGCTGTTTCTATTGGCTGCCTGCTCCTGCTAATCATGAAAACATTCACACAGAAGGCTTTCGAAGCCTGTAACGACAGGGGAGAGCTGGAGATAAACACCGAATGTGCTAGCGAATGTGGTAACCTTGATGAATTAACATTTACTGACATTTGCTGACATGTGTTGAGCACAAGTCGGTAATTTATCTCATTGCTCTGTGATTTCAGCTTCTCATTCGGTAACAGCTTTGATGAATTAACATTTTCTTAAGTGCTCCGTTAACTCAGCTGTTTTCAGCATTACCGAATGCGGTAATGCTTGATGAATTGAAGCCTATGTCTTTCCTACTCAGGAATTTAGATTTAGAAAGCACAATAGCCAGAGGATCAGTATTAATAATCATTCTTCCTGATTATGTCATCACTGGTCAGACATAGGGCCATATCAAATTAACATTTCGACAATGAGATATTTTAAAACTTTACCAATAAATTACAGCATTTTTCGGCATATAAGATGCACTTTTTCTCCCCCAAAAATGCTCTCCCTCACCAGCTGCTGGGCTATAGTTACACCAGTGAGTAAGTGTACATTTACAGTGTGGGATGCCTATTTACTAAATGACTGGAACAACTGGGAGCACTGTTTGAGACTTATGTCCCTATTGCAGCTATATGCTAATGCACTATCCCATCATCCCTCCTCCCCATCCAATTAACAGTAGTCACTGCTCAGCTATAATCATGTACAGCATCTGTATGGGGCTTGTGCCTTGCAGTGTTGCCTTAGTAATCAAACAACTGTTGCTAAGGGCTACCCATTATGAATGTAAGTAACAGCCAGATCTAAGCAGCATTCTTATCTCATCGTGTTGTAGGTCTATTTAGGCATCCTTTAAAGTGAACCTTAAGTCAGGGGGAAAAAATGAGTTTTACTCACCTGGGGCTTCTACCAGCCCCCTGCAGCAGTCCTGTGCCCTCGCAGCCACTCACTAATCCTCTGGTCCCCCTCTGCCAGCTAGCTTCGTTTTTGCCGACAGGCCCGTCAGGACTGGCCACGTGTAGCTTTTTCCGCATTCCCAACTGCAATTAGCGCTATTGCGGGCCGCAATGCGAACAAAAATACGCATTGCCGCATATCTATGCGGCCCGCAATAGCGCTAATTACAATTGCAAAAACGAAACTAGCTGGCAGCGGGGGACCAGAGGATTAGTGAGTAGCTGCGTGGGCACAGGACTGCTGCAGGAGGCTGGTAGAAGCCCCAGGTGAGTAAAACTCATTTTTTTTTCTGGCTTAAGTGTCTCTTTAAAGGCAAATGAAGGAGGTTCATAATGGAGTGTTCCTTTGGGGAGGAGGGGGTTGTGGTGAGCCTCACTACTTATCTACAGGTGGATCCATAAATATCACCACCACACCACGGATTATAGCACACACTTTATTGTGCCAGTTTCCACAATGTATTCCGACAATTGTTTCGGGGGCCACACTGGGTCCCGCTTAATCATGGTTACCACATGCCTTAATAAACGGGGACCCTGTGTGGCCCTCGAAACAATTGTTGGAATACATTGTGGAAACTGGCACAATAAAGTGTGTGCTATAATCTGTGGTGTGCTGGTAATATTTATGGATCTACTTTGACTGTGGTACTGCCTATACCATTTCATCAAGCACCCCCCAAAAAACATTTGATGGTGTGCTTGCTTCACCCTGGAACACTGTATACTTATCTACAGGGTGCTGCTACACTGGTCCCTAGCCATATGTGATGTGCCACTTTCTCCACCTGACCGGCCACATCTGCTGCATTTTGTAGTTTCCGGCAGTGCCTTAAATGCACTCTGTAGGTAAGTAGTGAGGCTTACCCCAACCCCGCCCTCACAACAGCACAATACATTACGAACCTCCCTTTCATTGGCCAATAACTTTATTGGCTCCTCCCCTTCATTTGCCAATAACTTTATCGCTACTTATCACAGCTAAATGATCTATACATTGTTTGTTTCATCACTATTTAAGCTTCCTTTGGTTTGTACTTTTTGATAAGTTTTATTTTATTCCCTATGCATTTTAAAGGGAATTAGAATTTTTTTTTTTTTAATAATTATTTCTCCATTTTTAGCCAATATAGTTTACAAATAAAAAGCTGTACTGTAGATAAAACACACACATTTTATTTCCCCCTTTGTCCCAGTTAGAAGAACATTTAAATTATGTCCCTAGTACAATGTATAATGGCAATATTTTATATGGAAATAAAGGTGTATGTTTTTTTTTAATTTTGTGTTTATTTATACTATATCAATAATTACAAGCCCTTATTTAAAAAAACAACAACAGTAATTTACCCTCAAGACATACTGGTACATATTAAAAAAGCTGAGTCCCTAAGGTAACAATTTATGTATTAAGGGTTTTATTTTGTTAACTATGGGGGAGAAGGGGTTAATAAATGATGAGAGGGAGCTAACCATGGCGGCGTAGAGACGTGCTTTCTCAGAGCTCCTCATTCACCCACATATAATTTGCTTTAGGAACCGCACTTCGACCTTCAAACTGCCTTCAAACTATGACTGGGAGACAAAAGAACAAAAAGGGCAATAAACCACAAAATCTGGAGACGTCGCCCGGCCAGCAGAGAGTCACAAAATACCTCAAAAGGAACGAAGCTACACAGACTCCAGCTAAGATGGCCGACACCTCACCTTCGGCGGGCAGTGCGGCGGAGGCTTCAGAAACTGCAGCCGCAACTTCCAGATCCCTCAATGAGATAAGGGATTTTCTACACAATTTGCCCACAAAAGATGATCTCTCCGAACTCGCTGAGCGGATTACAGCGGCCTCCAGAGCAGAGCTACAAGTAGTACGAGCGGAGGTGGAGACTCACGAGGTACGGCTGGGTAACATAGAAGACGAAATGGCGAACATAAAAGCAGACCTAGCTAAGCTACAAGAGTCCCACAAACAACAAGCAGTGGTAAACTCTCTGCTCAGAGCAGGGCTGGAGGATCAACAGAATCGGAGCCGGAGGTGCAACATCAGGGTAAGAGGCCTACCCGAATCTATAGAGCTACAACAATTAGAGGAGACACTAGTGGTAATTTTTAATATGATCCTAAAACAACCAGAAGATCATATCATTAAAATTGATAGAGCACACAGAGCTTTACGCCCTATGCCATTAGACAACGAACCTCCACGAGACATCATCTGTCGGCTCCACCATTACAGTGTAAGGCCTCTTGCACACTGCATGCATTTCAGATTCCGATTCCGCTTTTTAATCTGTTTTTACATCCGATTCCGATTCAGATTTTTAATCTTAACTGCATGCTGCGTTTTTTGATCCGTTTTTCTGTTGAATGTATTCAAGGAAAATCGGAAACGGAATCGGAATCGGAAACGGAATCGGAATCGGAAAACGGATTTGCAGTGTGCAGGGAGCCTAAAGGAGGCAGTCATGCAGGCGGCAAGGAAAATGGACGCCATAGAACACGAGGGCAGCCCGCTCCAGCTATTCCAGGACCTCGCCCCGAGTACATTGGCACAAAGAAGAGCACTGCAGCCACTCTTGAAGGCCCTGAACGAGAAAGGCCTAAAGTATCGCTGGGGATTCCCCTTCCAATTACACATCATTGGAGAAGATAAGGTACATACCCTGAAAGCGCCGTCTGAGCTGCCTGAGCTGAAGGAAACACTAGGCCTACCACACGTTGAGCTGCCAGAATGGCAGCCGGATAAGCTGATCCTAGGCCTACCACAGAGGAACAAGAAACAAAGGCGTTAATAACGCAAAGAGGGCACTTAGACAATCGAAGTGATGGTCGTTATGAAGGCGGTAGGAAATCCGCCGATAAGGTACTGTACTCTTATATTTAACGCAATTGATGATCTCTGTGGAAGCGGGCCCGTCACCCTGTGCCGGACACTGTCCCCTATCCCACCCCCGAAGTGTGTGTTTTTCCTCTTCTCCCTCCCTCACCCCTAACTTTGCAATATGGGGGGGGGAAAATTCTTCAGTGCCCCTGATGAGTGGGGGTAACCCCGATTGCTAAACCTACGGTTCTCGAACGTACGCCTAATAGGGTTGTTACAGCCCGCATATAGAAAACATAGGCGGCCTCATATCCGCGTACGCTTGAGACTAGACATAATCCTTAACAGCCCCACGTCTTGGGATCTGCAGGCGTTCTACTTACTATACAGTTCAGCAAGTACCAGCATAGAAGCAATATGAAGACAGCGCACGTCTTGTACGTGCATACTACTACGGCATATATTAGCCTACTTTAAGGAAACTAATGTCGCTGATATGTTTTCAACTGTACATCTAGTATATGTGGGTTGTAGGACTGGTCCAAACGAATACATATAGGGGTGATAGATCAATCGATAAGGCATAAGTATGTCTGTGATCACATGCGAGACCCGACTTAGCACAAAAAGGCATATGAGATAATTTGAACGGGGAGCCACTCCGGTGACCCCCCGCCTGACCGCACATTTGGTCGGCTTTCTGACGACATGTGTCCACAAATATATCTGCGGGGGGAGAGAGGTATTTTGCTGCGGGAAGGGGAGATGAGGGGAGTGATGATAAGATCTCAGGACAAGTGGGGAGTGTGAACAGGGCCTAGCAGATACATACTGCTGTTATAAAGTCTCAGTATCTTTATTCTACACAGGTTCCGAAATGTTTTAAAACGTTATGTTATATATATAGGGTGAACAGTGCAGTTTCTAGGCTAAAATGCACCCAGGGCGAGGGTGTAAAAATTGCGCCCCCCCCCCCTTGGGTTAGATAGGTAGGTGCCTCTCAGTATAGGTTAGATTAGGTAGGTGCCCCCTAGTATAGGCTAGATTAGACAGGTGCTCCCCAGAATAGGTTAGATTAGGTAGCTGCCCCCCAGTATAGGTTAGATAAGGTAGCTGCCCCCCCCCAGTATAGGTTAGGTAGGTGCCCCCCAGTATAGGTTAGGTAGGTGCCCCCCAGTATAGGTTAGATTAGGTAGCTGCCCCCCAGTGTAGGTTAGATAGGTAGCTGCCCCCCCCCCCCAGTGTTGGTTATATTAGGTAGCTGCCCCCCAGTGTAGGTTAGATAGGTAGCTGCCCCCCAGTGTAGGTTAGATAGGTAGCTGCCCCCCAGCGTAGGTTAGATTAGGTAGCTGCCCCCAGTATAGGTTAGGTAGGTAGCTGCCCCCCAGTGTAGGTTAGATTAGGTAGGTGCCCCCCAGTGTAGGTTAGATAGGTAGCTGCCCCCCAGCGTAGGTTAGATTAGGTAGCTGCCCCCAGTATAGGTTAGATAGGTAGCTGCCCCCCCAGTGTAGGTTAGATTAGGTAGGTGCCCCCCAGTGTAGGTTAGATAGGTAGGTGCCCCCCAGCTTAGGTTAGATTAGCAGCTGCCCCCCAGCATAGGTTAGATTAGGTAGGTGCCCCCAGAATAGGTTAGATAGGTAGATGCCCCCAATAATGGAGGGGGGAGCCGCGGGGAGGGCAGCCTGACCTCTCCCTCCCTCTCCTCTCCCGGGCGCCCTCCGTGCTCCCCCCTCAGATGCAGAGTCTGTGAGCAGCAGGGAAGCGCTGTTTACAACTCACCGGCTGCCTGGCTCCAAGCGCTGCTCTCTCGCCGCTGGTCTCCTCTCTCTGTATACGTACTGATACACGCTGCTTCCGGCTACAGGAAGCAGCGTGTATCAGTACGTATACAGAGAGAGAGAGGAGACCAGCGGCGAGAGAGCAGCGCTTGGAGCCAGGCAGCCGGTGAGTTGTAAACAGCGCTTCCCTGCTGCTCACGGACTCTGCATCTGAGGGGGGAGCACGGAGGGCGCCCGGGAGAGGAGAGGGAGGGAGAGGTCGGGCTGCCCTCCCCGCGGCTCCGGCTCCCCCCTCCATTATAGCGCCCCCCTCCCAACAGCGCCCCGGGCGGCGGCACGCTCCGCACGGGGCAAGAAACGGGGCTGAGGGTGAATGAGGGAGAGCTAATCTTTAATTGTCAGACATGGTGACTTCTTTCCCACATAGGAAGACTCGGGTAGTCATATATCCGAGAAGGATGGAAGCTTCTTTAGCTATCCTCTTCATGTTGAAGAGGCCGCACTGTTTAGTTGTTTTAAGTTTATTGACCACATTGGTTTCTACTGTGATACTGACACATAAAAATAGAGCACAACACCAAAAGGCACTATGGCAGCTTTAAAATGCATATCTATCAACGCTAGAGGTTTAAATATACCTGAGAGGAGGCGGGTAGTCTTAAAAGACATGTGGAAACAGGGAGCACAGGTTGTCTTTATTCAGGAGACGCACTTCAAAATGGATAATCACCCAAATCTGAGAGACAAGAACTTTCCAATCTCATATCTGAGCGTGTCTCCTGACTCAAAGACAAAAGGTACAGCGATCCTCATCAATAGAAATCTTCCATACACTGAAATTGATGTAAAAGTAGATCAGCAGGGAAGATTTGTATTGGTTAAATGCTCGATAAAAGACGTGAAATACACGCTGGGATCAGTATACGCCCCAAATACAGACCAGGTCACGTTTCTCACGAAATTCCTTGAGGAACTTGATGCCTTTGCGGAAGGTAGTACTATCCTGGGAGGTGATCTCAATGTCCCACTGAACCCCACAATTGACACCTCACAAGGTAACTCTGTAATCTCACACTCCAAGATCAATAAAATTAAAAAGCTCCTACACGAACGACAATTGATAGATGTGTGGAGAGTTACACATGCCAATACGAAAGACTACTCCTTTTTCTCCAACGTATTCCACACCTATAGCAGGATTGACTACATCCTCATTTCACATAACCTCCTCTCAGAGCATACACAGGCGGATATAGGAATCATTTCCTACTCTGACCACGCCCCCGTAAGTGCCACATTAAACTGTAAAACTAAAAGGGATGGCCCTTTCACCTGGAGACTCAATGTCTCAACATTGCAGGACCCGGAGCATGGCAGAAAAATTGAAAAAGAGCTGAATGCTTTCTTTCTGGCTAATGACACAGAAGAGATATCATCTCCGATACTGTGGGAGGCACACAAATGCACAATGAGGGGATACTTGATACAACTGGGTGCCAAGATCAAAAGGGAAAGAAACGCCAATATTAAACAACTAACAAATGAAATCCTCAAACTGGAACTAAAACATAAAAGTTCTCTCTCCCCCGCAGTACTGGCGGAATTAAAAGAGCTTAGAGCCAAACTAAATAAATTCCTACAAGAATATGCTAAACAAGCAGCAAGAAGGTGCCAAAACTTATACTACATTAATGGAAATAAATCAGGTAAATTACTCGCGAAGGCACTTAAGAAGCAGATGCAGAGAACTTACGTGTCACAAATCATGGATAATGAGGGGAAGAGGCACATTAGGAGCGGCTCTATTGCCAATAGCTTTCAGAAGTTCTACGCCAAACTATACAACCTTGATACGCCTGGGGATAAAACGGGGAGGGACCACTTGAAAAAGGCAATCCAGGAATATATACAAGCAGCAGAGCTCCCTAAACTGGACACTGATGCAATAGAAGAACTTGAACTGCCCATTTCAGAACAGGAGATTAAAAGTGTTATAGCAAGCATTAAAATAGGCAAAGCACCAGGCCCAGACGGGTTCCCAATAGAATATTATAAAAAATATAGAGATATCTTGGCCCCATATCTTTGTAAGCTATACAACGCACTGGCGGAAGGTAAGCCCGAAGTACAGTTCCCAGCACAGACCCTAGAATCACATATAGCAGTAATCTTAAAGCCTAACAAAGACCCATCGTCATGTGGAAGTTATAGGCCGATTTCGCTCTTAAATCTGGACCTAAAAATTTTCTCTAAAATATTAGCTAACAGACTTGCCCCCTACATGAACCAGTTGATACACTGGGATCAGGTTGGATTCATTCCAAACAGAGAAGCAAGGGACAACACTATTAGAACTCTGGATCTGGTCCAGCTCATCCGGTCCCGTAACATCCCTGGTATGCTCTTATCCACAGATGCCGAAAAGGCATTTGACCGGGTGGGCTGGGAATGGATAAAGGCGGTCCTGCAACACACAAATATGGGCCCGAGAATACTGGCAGCGATAGGGGCCCTATACACTAGGCCATCAGCGCGTATTAAGGTTAATGGAATCCTATCTGACCCCTTATATATTAAAAATGGCACTAGACAGGGGTGCCCGCTGTCACCATTGGTTTTTGCTTTGGCTTTGGAGCCGTTCCTGTGTCAGGTTAGGAGGTCAAGAGACATAAGGGGCTTTGAGATAGGGGACATAGAGCATAAAGTGGCCGCATACGCGGATGACTTACTTTTCTACATTAAGAATCCTACAATAACACTCCCAAACCTTTTAAAGGAATTTGGAAGATATGCATATGTCTCCTCTTTCAAGATTAACTTAGATAAGTGTTAAGCGTACAATGTAAACCTCCCTGAAACTACTAAAGTACAACTAGAACGGGCTTTCCCCTTTAGATGGAGTAAAAAATCTATAAAATACTTGGGCACAAATATCTCAAACTCTATGAATGAAGTGTTTGCATTAAATTTTCCCCCAATCTTAAGTACACTAACAGAAGACCTGAAAAAATGGGACCTGCCACAGCTGTCATGGTTGGGGCGCATAGCGGTAATAAAGATGAACGCGATGCCTAGATTGTTATACCTCTTTCAGACCCTCCCGATTCCTATGCCAAACTCATTTCTTCGAAAAGTCCAACTAATTTTTAACAGATACATATGGAGGCACAAACCCCCTAGATTAAAAAGAGATATACTATACTGTACCAAGCAAGCAGGAGGACTAGCAGTACCTAATGTCTCACTATATTATCATTCTGCAGTCTTGGTTAGAGCGGTAGATTGGAGTAGACACATAAAGTGTAAACAATGGACAAAGCTAGAACAGGACCTATCTCCACTTCCATTAACTGACCTCTTATGGATAGCCTCTTCGGATATGAGTAGGTGGCCTTGCCCCCCTTTATGCACTAATACATTTAAAAGTCTTAACAAACTCAGGCATTTGACTGAAATTTCCCCCTGGCCGTCCCCATTGCTCCCGTTAATGGTGAACCCGGACATCCCGGTTATCCCCACTTCCTACCGCCAACATGCAGAAGGGGGTGAGGGTCTTACACTTTCCTCTTTTCAGGCGCAAGGGGAGTGGGCATATCTAGACTGCCTCAAGGAAAGGTTTCCCCAGCTTAATTTGAACTGGTGGAACTTATTCCAGATACGCTACTACCTGAGGCGCCTAAAGATAAAACCTGATATGATAAGGCCATCTACGACTTTTGAAAAGCTATGTACAGGTAAAGAACCAATGAGGAAAACACTTTCCATGATCTATGCCCTTCTGATTGACCAGTCTTCCCCCAACATGACCTTTCTGGAGAAATGGGAATCGGAATTGGGAATCTCTTTCTCTCCTTCTCAAAGGAAAAAAATTTGCATTTTCACTCATAAGACATCTCTAGCTACGAGAATCCAAGAAATTAACTACAAGGTGTTGACCTTTTGGTACTTAACCCCAGCTAAACTCCAAACCTTTTACCCGGACAGCAATCCTAATTGCTGGAGATGTGGGAAACAGAGAGGCACGCTCCTTCACATATTATGGGTTTGTCCCAACCTGACAACATTTTGGAGGGGAGTTGAGAGGATACTGGGGGAAGTTATTGAGGGAGAGATTCCTTTTAAACCGGAATTTTACCTATTACATCATAATGATTGGTCAATCAGAAGATACAAAAAATCAGTTACAAGGCATATTCTTAATGCGGCCAAGTGTATTATAGTGAGAAACTGGAAACATACTATGGCCCCTGATATGAAAGAACTGATTGGGGAGATAGATCTGGTTTATTCAATGGAATGCCTAGCCCATATAGCACAAAACAGAACAGAAACATTTAAGAAGACATGGAACTGTTGGTCCCAGTTCAGGGAATCGGAGAAATTTGAAGCAGTGGTACTAGGAGTGGGGCGCTGATGTATGATAAAACAATCAGATGCACACTCTAGTGGTTGATAGCACTATAATAAAAGCCTGCAGTGGCTTTTGGGAGGATAAAGCTATTATTAAAAAATGTGTCCTTAACATCCTTAGACGCATCCTAGGAGCAGAGCCATAGTATACAACAGCAACCAGGATGCATCTATTAAGGTATAATGTGGTCTAGTGGTTTTGTTGTTCAAATGTTATTTTAGTTATATATTCTTTTGAGTACTTACCTTAGAATGTGAACAGTTAACTTCTTAAAATATTGGTGTAATTTAGGTCTGGATGTTTATATGATGATATCTGACAATACTACAGTAATGCATTCCCAGAACTGATATAACGCTGTAATAGGAATCAGACTTAGATAGAATACATCGTGAGCCATGTATGTGATTTTTGTACAAAGTGATAACACAGTCTGCTTTCAACTGATGTTGTTCAAAAATGCATGAATAAATAAAGATTATTAAAAAAAAAAAAATGATGAGGATTTTTTTTTATTTATTTTAATGTATTCAACATGTCTTTTTTACTTTTTGTTCAATAGATGTTCCCATATTATCCTGTGTACTGAAAGGTAGACAGGAAGTAATGGGTATGTGTCTATTTGTGCTTTCATTTTGTGAATGACCACACGCATCTCCCTGATGCCATTGATCATTCACTATTGGCACTTTGATCAGCTTTGGGAACACAAGTTCCCATTCATCAATCATAGAACCACCAGTACGGCGACAGGGGTGCGTGGGTGCACATGTAAACGCACGTGCACAGTAGGAAAATGAACATGGGTGTGGAGAATTGTTGCAAGGATTGGGAACTGGTTAAAAATAAGAAAAAATGTGTTGTCAGTTCCCTTTAAGATGCAGATTTAGGAGTTTATTTATAAAAGAGGGAAAAAAGAAAATTGCTAAACTCACTAGCTTGCATAAAGAAAATATGTGGTGTTTTGCGAGGGAAAACTAGATACTCACCTCAGGAAAGGGAAGCCTCTGGAGCCTCCAGAGAATTTCCCTGTACTTTTCCACCAAGCCGTTCCAGTGCACAGACCCCTGAAGCATGGCTGCAATGCACTTGTGCAGTAGCATCAACCTACTTGGGCTTTGGGGGACATAATTGAGCATGATTAGATCCACGTTACTGCGCAGATGACTCACCCATGTGCAGTAGCTCGGACCTGATTGGGCTTGGCTTTTTCCACCGAAGCTGGAGCGGATCCATGCTACTGCACATGCACGACAAGTGGTTTTGCGAAGGGGACAGCGGTGGAGCGGGCCAGTGGAGGAGGACAGGGGATGCCTCTGGAGGATCCAGTGGCTTACCTATCCTGAGGTGAGTAACCCTTAAGCTAAGTACACTCTTGAGATAAAAAATCTTGGGAAAATTAAAGCTCACAACCAAATTTACCACAGTCCATGTAGAATGAGAGCATACCTACACAGTCTATTCTATTAAGCGGAGTACACTATAAGATCAAAATCTGAGGAAACTGAGGAATTTATCTGTCACATAGGTTTGTCAGGGAGGTTTGAAAGACTGATCTAGGGGCACTTTTTCCCCTACAGGTACACTTTAAAAGCAGCCTTACATAACCTTTAATAGTACCAGCAGTCCCCTTCCATATTCTTTAAAGGAAATTTTACCATTTACAAGGCCCCTGAAGTCCTCCTGGTCCCTCGCCACCATTCCACACTGCTCCATTCCTCTGCTGTACCCCTCCGAGTACTGCATGCACGTCCCCATACCTCTTTCATCGTGCTCCCGCAGTTGTGAGCTCTCTGCACTTCTGCTATAAGTAAAATTTTCTACTGCGCATGTGCAGAATGCTCCCGGCATGGGAACAGGAGAGAGGAGGCGGGCAGCTGGCAATTGCATGTGCAGTGGCCAGTGACTGTCCAAATTGCCCAGCTCTCTGAGGTGGATAAAGAAGGAATGGAGCAGAGCAGAATGACCTGTAATCCCTTTAAACCAAGCTGACAGTGTTAAGGCCCGCTTCCACTAGCGCGGACACCGGGCCGAATTTGGAGAGTTTCCCCGCAGGCAAATTGCGCAGGGAAACTCTCCCATAGGAAACTATGGCGCCGCCGGCCGAATCGCCCACATTTTTCGCGCGGCAGGCTGTGAATCCCATAGCCGTGCATGGCACGGCTCATGGGATTCATCAGCTTCCCCGCAGAGCAGGCTCGCAGCCGCACGCGGTGGCTAGTGGAAACGGGCCCTCAGTGTCACTGGATTTCTCTATCAGTTTTTGAAAGACCCTTGGCATAACATTACATAATAATTTGTTCTTGTAGTGTAATGGACAGTAAGGCAAAGATCAGAATTAGTAAGAGCATTTAACTCCACAGTTTTGAAATTTCTACCAGCCCACCACCACGGACTTCCGGCAGGAAATGTGTATGAATATATGGTTATATTGCAGCAGGTACCATAGAATATCATTCCATACATGAAAAAGGGCACGTGGAAATTTGGGCACCCAGAAAAAATGATAGTAGAATATCAGTAATTTTACCAATATTCTACTGTTTTAGTGCAAAAAAGGATAGAATATCGGTAATAAATGCTGATGTTTTACTACAGCTAAACATAACCCTAGTCTCACACTGTACCTCCCACTACCGATGCCTGACCTTTACCATCACCTCTCATGGCTAAACTTAACCACCCCCCACGGTTAACTTTAACCATCCCCCCATTGCTAACCTTAACCACCACCCTCCCCCCCCCCCCCCCACTCACACACAGCTAACCTTAAACTCCCCCCTCCCCACTAAAATTTTCGAGTGCCACCATAAGTGCCCATAGAAATAATGGGACGAGGTAAATTTCTCTATCAGGCATCGGGGCCGCCCGCAGTCCAAAATATGGCTACAAATAGCGGATGCTTGTGGGCACCCAATATTGCTTCTGGTATTATTTAATGATCTGTCTATTTGTTGCACTAAATTCCTGCAGCCATGATCCTAACTAGAGATGATCAATACAACGCAAATAATTTCTCCTTTCATTCAAATTTCATGTAAATGTTATGAAGCTGGAACTTGGACCCAATAAAACTGAAATGTATTCTGATTGGTCCAATTTCAAGCTGCATACAATTTACTTGAAATTTGAATGTAAGGAGAAATGAATTGCATCTCATAGGTCATCCCTATTCCTAATCTGGTCATAATTTACACTGGAGCCACCATAACAATGCCTGGACATTTCTGTTGGTTACATTGATGTGTTACAGAAGGACAGAGTGTGCTATTTATTACCCTAAACTAGGAAGTTCAATAATATTTGCCAATTACTGTTAGCATGTATAACTACTTAATGCATATAGGTTTTCTTTAAATATCAATTGTGTGTGGTAAGGAGTTTATTTCTGTATAGCACAAATGGAATAAAACAAATCCTACCAATTTCAGTTGTTGCTGACAATGAAGTTGTAGCTGTTGCTGTGGTGGTAGATGCCAGAGTGGTATATGGTTTTGTGGTGGTTGTCCATCCTGTAGCCATAGTGGGTTTTGATGAAGTAGGTGATCCTGCGGAGGTAGTTGCTACTCCAGTTTTTGTCCATGTAGTTGGCACTGTTGTGGTAGTTGGTGCTGCAGTGGTTATCCATGTAGTTGGTTCTGCGGTGGTAGTTGGCACAGTGGTGGAGGTTGGTGCTGCATTGGTTGCCCCTGTACCTTCCACTGTGGTGGGAGTTGATGTTTCAGTGGTTGCCCATGTAGTTGATTCTGTGGTGGTACTTGGCTCTGTGGTGGTAGTTGGTGCTGCAGTGGTTGTCCATGTAGTTGGTGCTGTGGTGGTAGTTGGTACTGCAGTGGTTGTCCATATAGTTGGTACTGTGGTGGTAGTTGGTGCTGCAGTGGTTGTCCCTGTACCTTCCACTATGGTGGGAGTTGGTGTTTCAGTGGTTGTCCCTGTACCTTCCACTGTGGTAGGAGTTGATGTTTCAGTGGTTGCCCATGTAGTTGATTCTGTGGTGGTACTTGGCTCTGTGGTGGTAGTTGGTGCTGCAGTGGTTGTCCATGTAGTTGGTGCTGTGGTGGTAGTTGATATTGCAGTGGTTGTCCATGTAGTTGGTACTGTCGTGGTAGTTGGTGCTGCAGTGCTTGTCTCTATGGTGGTAGTTGGTACTGCAGTGGTTGTCCATGTAGTTGTAGTTGGTGCTGCAGTGATTGTCCATGTAGTTGGCCCTGTGGTGGTAGTTGGTGCTGTAGTGGTTGTCCATGTAGGTGGCACTGTGTTCATAGTTGGTGCTGCAGTGGTTGTCCATGTAGTTGTTTCTGTAGTGGTAGTTGGCACAGCTGTGGTAGTTGGTACTGTGGTGGTAGTTGGTGCTGCAGTGGTTGTCCATGTAGGTGGCACTGTGGTGATAGTTGTTGCTGCAGTGGTTGTCCATGTAGTTGTTTCTGTAGTGGTAGTTGGCACAGCTGTGGTAGTTGGTACTGTGGTGGTAGTTGGTGCTGCAGTGGTTGTCCATGTAGGTGGCACTGTGGTGATAGTTGTTGCTGCAGTGGTTATCCATGTAGTTGATTCTGTGGTGGTAGTGGACTCTGTGTTCATAGTTGGTGCTGTAGTGCTTCTCCATGTAGTTGTTTCTGAAGTGGTAGTTGGCACAGGAGTGGTAGTTGGTGCTGGAGTGGTTGTCCATGTAGTTGATTCTGTGGTGGTAGTGGACTCTGTGTTCGTAGTTGGTGCTGTAGTGCTTCTCCATGTAGTTGTTTCTGAAGTGGTAGTTGGCACAGGGGTGGTAGTTGGTATTGGAGTGTTTGTCCATGTAGTTGGTATTGCGGTGTTTGTTGATTCTGTAAAAATCACAAAGTAAGAAAAAAATATCTGTACAGAGGCTGTGATCCATTTGCTGGATGGATTCTTGGTGATATATTTTATTTTTTATACTTATCATTTAACATAGTGTTTTGTCTGTCTTGATGTAGTTTATTCATTTTTTAAGTGAATCCACTGCAGTAACCAAATCTTTGCTACTGTCACTTTTTAAACATGTTATTTCCCTCTAGACCACAGGTGTGGCTAATTAGGGGGGAGATTACATTGTCAGGGACAATAAACCAGCCAGGGGTAATGCTCTGCTTGATATTAATACACCAGGGCCATTTGCAATTAACTTTTTCTTCTGACTTTTCTCCGAGGTGATATTTACAAACCTGTCAAAATGCCCTTTAATCCACCAGCAAGCGAAAAAAAGATAAATAAAAAATACTCAAAATAATTTTGATAATCCTTTCAGCAAAGTGATAAAAAGTTATTGTAAATGGAAGATGAACAATTATCTCACTAAATGATGTTTTGTATGCATGTAGCACATGTAATATGCAGTGGTGTAACAATAGACCCTGCAAGAGATGCAGTCGCAGGGGGCCTCATAGAGGTAGAAGTTTCTTTTCCCTGTCTTGAGAGGCTGTATGAGTAAAAACATGCATGTTTTATCACAGAAGTGAATGTAATTGATAGAGAAAATGTGTGCAGTGCTTCACTGCTGTCTATTTTTATCTGCATGGGGAAAACACATTCAAGTGTGCCATAGCCAATAGAAAACATTGGTTCTCAGTTTATCTGAGCAAAAAGCGAGGGGGGCATACAAAGTTTTGTAGGGGGCCCAGTGATTTCTAGTTACGCTCCTGGTAAAATGTAATAAGCAAATAGCATAAGCACTATATGCATCTATGGAATACATGCTCCTTCTAGGTGCACTTTATGCCTGTAGAAGGAGTAGCATATGCCTCTGGTGCTTACCATGCTCACTCTATTTGGATAAGTCACAATGCGGCATAGTCACTAAACCCTGTAAGCTTATTTACTGGGATGTATTCAAGTTCTGTAACATGTTATGTAATTCAGGTAAATTGCATTATATGTGCAACCACTCCATCACCTATTGCAGAAGCAACAGTGTAGCACATCTACATTTTTCTTTTTGCTCAAATTACATAAAGTATTACATAATTTGTGTAAAAGCTTGCTAAACTTAACATATCATGAATAAGTAGCATGGTAAGTGTTCATTACCAAGTAGCACCTGGCTTATAAATGGCTGCAGACAGAGCTTTTGTGCAATTTTAAAGGCAGTATGTGAAATTGCATCTACCGTACCAAAAATAGCAAGGGCCGAAACCAACTATACTATCTCTTCCTCTCACTAATAGATGGACAAAAAGTAGGGATAATAAAAATTGCACCCTGCAGAAAGAGAACACAACAACAGGAGCCCAAATAGTGCCGTATGTCACAGTACCAGAAGTATATAAAATATGCGGATAGATTATACTCACAAAGGTGGGTTGCAGAAGGGCAACCGACCACTAAAAGCAGGTGGAGATGTCTAACCCCAACTCCACTCGAGCGGGTGATGGTCGCACTCTTGATAAAAAGCGAACTTCAAATGACCTAAATTGGTCAAAAAGGGTTGATCCCCTCCAAAAAGGAGGGTGAGGGCACAGGATAAAGGGGAAATTTTAACTCATTTTATCTTCTCTGGGCGCCTCTTTCCCCTTTATCCTCACTAATAGATGTTGGTCTACATAAAAACACATATGTGTTGACAGAGGCACCACATGTAGGCTGCCTCAAGCCCCCTCCTCCTATCCTCACTCATGCATTATCCCAGCTATGGGAACATGTGTGATATCTGACTTGGAAGATGCATTACCAGGAATGGGGAGCAGTACAGGCAGCGCCTCAAGCATAATTATTGCCTGGAAGTGTTACCTGCTAGTGCACCCCAGGTGGTGTTACCACAGGCAGACTCACCAAGTGAGCTAGAAAGTTAATTGTGGATAAGCGGAAAGACAGTTCACCTCCTACTTTGTTGGAATGGAGACTGAAGTCTACATCTTTTCTCAGCATGGAGGTTGGTGGGGGATCAAACCTCAATAAGGATGCAGCTATGGGTCAGGTTAGGGACTTATGGGAATCAGTGCTGGCTACAACTATATCTCCATCCCCGGTATCAGGGGCGTAACTAAGCCCCGCTGGGCCCCCCTGCAGAAATTCAGAGCGAACCCCCCCCCCCCCCCGACCCCTCCCTCCCCCCAAAGGGGGGGGCCCGCTCGTGGCCGGTTTTTGGGGGCTGGAGGGGTGGCAGCATGAGGGGAAAGCCTTGCCCACAGTCGGCGGGGAGAGGGGAAGTTCCCCCCCTCTCCCTCACCTCGGGGCTCTCCCCTCTGCGCTCCCCTCCAGCTAGTTACCGTCTGTGGGCAGCGGGCAGCGGCGGCAGATACATACCTTCTTCCTTCCGGAAGTGACGTCAGCCGCTAGAGCGAGAAGGCTGCGATGGAACGCAAGGAAGAAGGTATGTATCTGCCGCCTCCGCTGCTGCCCGCTGCCCACAGACGGTAACTAGCTGGAAGGGAGCACAGAGGGGAGAGCCCCGAGGTGAGGGAGAGGGGGGGAACTTCCCCTCTCTCCGCCGACTGTGGGCAAGGCTTTACCCTCATGCTGCCACCCCTCCAGCCCCCACAAACGGCCCCGAGCGGGCCCCAGGGGGGGGGGGGCGGGCCCCCCACGCGGACGCAGGGGCTGCAGGGCCTATTGTTACGCCCCTGCCCGTTATAATTATTACCACCTACTTCTGACCAACCTCTTGATTATTATTTCTTTTCTTTTTTTTTTCTCTTTTTTCTTTCCTCTCTATACTTGATTCTTTTCCTTTCCTGGATGCTTTCTACTGAATCTACGGGACAATGATGCAAACACATGCCCAGGGACACAGGAGCATGGCTGTGAAGTCAGTATTTCTAGTCCGGGCCAAGATCAAGGTTGAGGTCCCACAAAGAAAAAAAAAAAAAAGAAGACGACTCACCAAGTGCTAACACTATCTGGGGAAGTAACCCACAACTACTCACCAAAGTAAAGAAAAAGTTGAATTGTCAGAAACACTGTAAGTAGCATAGTAAATGCTTATTACCAAGCAGCACCTGGCTTAAAGATGGCTACAGAAAGTGCCTCTCTGCAAATTTAAGGGTGCAGCATGTGCTATCGCATCAGCAGTGCCAGAAATAGCAGGGGCCGAAACCAACTATACTTTCTATTCCTCTCACTAAGAGACGTTGTTTCCGGGCAAAACGGCTACTACACATAAATGAAACTGTTTTGGACATTATTAAAGCGAACCCAAACCAAACATCTTTTTTAATTCAAAATATGTAGTTGCACCACTCTGACACATACAAAGATAAATAAACACACCTTCAAGCCTATGAGCATTTCAGTGCAAGCTTTTCACCCTCCTCTTTGCATAACTAGGGTTATACAGGTGGCAGCCATTAGCAATTCCTCCTTTGCCGGACACCTCCTCCTACTCCACCAGTTTTCAGCCGGTCAATTTCAAATTTTTTGTATTGGATTCAAAGCAAAATCTGTATTGGATCCAATATGAAAAAGTGTAAAAAAAAAAAAAAAACTATGGGCACCAGCACTACTGCTCATGGCAGCAAATAATAAAGTAACATTAAAAAAAAAAAAATGTTTAACTTTTCTTTCTTTATATTGTACGCTTGCAGCTTGCAAGACCACAACTTTTAAGCGGTCCGCAAAAAAGAGACGCTTAAAAAAAATGTACTGTTTTTGGTTCAAAAAATTGCGGGGAGATTAAATTCTGGGGAGGTTAAATCTACAGTATAAATATATTTAATAACATTTTGGGGCACCTCTTATCCTGTTCACCCTCCCGTGGAGAGACAGGACTGCGGTCCCGAACTTTATTAGAGAGAGCGACCGTCCACAGAGGGAACCTCCTATTACCCGAGAGCGGGACGGGCATTGCCCACATGCACTGAAGGACTCCTGCCTTTCTCTTTTTTTGCTTCAAGGTTTTTGGTTTTCTTTCAAGGTGTTCAGTTATCAATAGTCTGGTTTAAATTATTACTTTGAAAGTACCCTAAGGCCTTGAACCACTAGCAGTGATTTCTAAGCCACAGTGATTTGTAAATCTCTCGCTTATGCAATTCTATGTTGTTTTTTTTACCTCCCTGGCGTTCTATTAAGATCGCCAGGGAGGCTGCGGGAGGGTTTTTTTTAAATAAAAAAAAAAACTGTTTCATGCAGCCAACTGAAAGTTGGTTGCATGAAAGCCCACTAGAGGGCGCTCCGGAGGCGTTCTTCCGATCGCCTCCGGCGCCCAGAATAAACAAGGAAGGCCGCAATGAGCAGCCTTCCTTGTTTTGCTTACATCGTCGCCATAGCGACGAGCGGAGTGACGTCATGGACGTCAGCCGACGTCCTGACGTCAGCCGCCTCCGATCCAGCCCTTAGCGCTGGCCGGAACTTTTGTTCCGGCTGCGCAGGGCTCGGGCGGCTGGGGGGACCCTCTTTCGCCGCTGCTCGCGGCGGATCGCCGCAGAGCGGCGGCAATCAGGCAGCACACGCGGCTGGCAAAGTGCCGGCTGCGTGTGCTGCTTTTTATTTAGTAAAAATCGGCCCAGCAGGGCCTGAGCGGCGACCTCCGGCGGTGATGGACGGATATATTCGTCCATACCGCTGAGGAGGTTAAAGACATCCCTGTAGTGGGATCACAAGAGCTTTTCAAATCACAAGTGCTCAGAAAAGTCTCAGAAACCACCCAACTATATCTTTCCTTCAAGCCTGGTGTGACAGACCCAACTCTAACTATAAACGCCTGCTTACGTGAACTACAGCAATGGATGAATGACAACTGGCTGAAACTAAATGCAGACAAAACTGAAGTCCTTCTGATTGGAGGGCAGAGCATGATAACAAAACAACTTAACTTGCAGTCTTCACCACTGGGAATAGGAGGCACGGATCTACGCAGCTCTGATCATGTGCGTAGCCTGGGAGTTCTAATTGATGGGGATTTAAACTTCAGAATTTAAATCTCTGCTGTGGTGAAGTCATCCTATTTTCACCTGAAGAACATTGCAAAAATCAAGCACCTCATACCCCCAGAAGATCTGCCAACCTTAGTCCACGCCTTCATCACATCCCGACTGGACTACTGCAATGCTCTCTACACTGGCCTTCCAAAAAAGGCCTTGTACCGCCTACAGCTGATACAGAATACTGCTGCCAGACTGCTAACCAACCAACCCCGTCACTGCCACATAACGCCAGTCCTGCATTCCCTTCACTGGCTACCTATAGAATGGAGGGTCCTATTCAAGATCGGCCTACTGACATTTAAATCCCTGAATAATCTAGGCCCTGGATACATGAAAGATATGTTACAGCTGCGTAGCAATCCCCGCATTCTCAGATCCACAGTTTCTAATAATCTAGTCATACCCAGAGTCCACTTAGAAACTTTTGGTCCCAGAGCCTTCTGTCATGCTGCCCCTACGTTTCGGAACTCCTTACCTCAACAGATCAGGACAGCCCCATCCCTGGACATGTTTAAATCCAGACTGAAAACCCACCTGTTCAGTCTGGCATTTGCAGAAATATAACTTTTGTTGTGTGAATACTTCATCCTACTAATTACTGAATCTGAGAGAGCCTAAGCGCTTTGAGTCCTATGGGAGAAAAGCGCTATAGAAATGTTATTGTATTATATATTGTATAAAAGCAATGCTAGTCTGGAACCCATTAGCAGAACTTTGCTAAGCGCTAGTGATTTGTAAAGCTCTTGCTATGTAAGGCTTTGGGTGATCTTTTTAAATTGACATCCCTCAAGTGGGATCACACCCATAGCATAACATTAGCAAGAGCTTTTCAAATCACACGCGCTCAGGAAATGCTTAGCTTAGAAAAGCGCTGCTAGTGGATCCCAGAACTCAGAGATGCTTTACAAAATCATATACAACAGAATAAACATATTACACATCATCAACGAGAGTTTTCTAAGAACAGGTCTACTAGGACCTACTTGCTCACTTTTTCTGAGGTAGTGAATACAAATCTAAAGTGGGAAAGCTATAAACAGAGTACACATGCACATTACAAAATAACCTGGTGCAGAAACAGAGTGCTAATATTATCATCATTATTTATCTAGTGCCAACATTTTCCATACAATACATACAATAATGAGGAGTATAAATACATAGATATAGATACAGTATAGATACATGAGAAGTACAACATACTATCCAATCAGGACAACCAGTCACACAAATACAGATACTGTACATACAAATGCCTGATATGTAGTTTGAAAAATATCACCAATGCTGATAGATGTTCTTTTGATAAAATGCACAGAAACAAGAAACAAAAGGGGGAGATCTGTATCAAGTGCAAGAGACATGAACTGCATATGAAACAGTAAAATTGGGTGCTTGCTACATTGGGTACTGAGCATTGGCTATATAGCTAAGCAATTACTTGATCGACTTTTATATTGCTATATTTCAAAGATCAGCAAGTAGCTGAACTTCAAATACCATATTTGCAGATTGACAGGTTTATAAGTTTAAGGTTAGAAGTAATTTTAGGAGTGTTAGGGATAGGGTGGGGTGGAGATAGAGTTAAAGTGGTCTGAAAGACAGCATTTACACTTTGCTCTAAAAGATTCCTTACAGCTTTAAAGCTACTATCCCAGAAATAATTGTAGCAAAACATTATTAAAATGGTTAAACACAGCACTTTGTCCTGCTATGCAATGGCTATTCAGCTTCAGATCCTCATACAGACTGGAGATAACAATCTCTGTTTACATTCCAATGTTGATACATTTGTGCTTAACAAGTAAAACACACTCTCTGAGAAGCTCTCTGTGCTTCAGGCATACACACAGTTCAGAACAGCTCATTAAAAGATTTTAATATATAATAAAAAGCAGCTGGAATAAAATGCAATGGCAGCTTTCAGGGCAAGATAAACTACACTTTGAAAACTTGTAATTTGTAGACAGACAATATTACTTGTGCACAAAAGCAAATATGATAACTGTATGAGTAATGAGAAGTGGAAAAACACATTTTTATTAGATGTTGTGTCAGAGTTTCAGACCACTTTAAGGCAGTACAACCTATAAAAATGTATTTCATAAATACTTATTGTAAATTGCTTTTGGAAAGTTTCATTGAAAGCAATCTTTATGTAATGTATTGTATTATATGGCATATTCCTGAGAGTATCCACATTCTTCTCAGTACAGTGTCCCTTTAAAAGAGGTAGAATTCAAGCAAAAAGTTAACTTCTTAAATGATGTAGAAGTCATTTTAACATCTAATGAATCTACACAGACCTACATAATGTAATTCTAAACTTCTGGAGCAAAGTATAATTAAGGCAGTACAACCTATAAAAAAGTGTTGATTGCAATTAGAGAAAGGATGAACAGCACTAGATGCTTCACCAGCAGAATACAGGGGGTTTGATGGATAACTTACTGTCTCTGGAGAAGTGTCAACTGTAGGCAAGTAGGAAAAAGACATCCGGGCACCAGATGAGTATGCAAACTTTCACCATGTATTTCATCTCCACAAAAGACAGGATACACATACAATAGCAGCGATCTGACAGCTGTTTAGCAAGCAGCCGCTTGCTTCTCTCGATCTCTGAGGAAGCAAGCGGCTGCTTGCGAAACAGCTGTCGGATCGCTGCTATTGTATGTGTATCCTGTCTTTTGTGGGGATGAAATAAACAGTAGATGTTTGCATACTCATCTGGTGCCTGGATCTCCTTTTCCTACTTGCCTAGTGTACAGTATTTCATAAATACTTATTTCACATTGCTATTAAAAAGTTACCTTCAAAGCAAACTTTATGTAATGTCTTATATGATATGTCACATTCCTGAGATTATATTTTATCTATAGATATATAGGTGTACCTCTAGCTAGTTTTAGACACAATATTCCGTAATATTTTACGTACCAGCAGTAGTACTAGCAGCAATAGTTTGTGTATCTGCAAAGCAAAATAAAAGAACACAACTGGAATAAAAAATGTAGTTTTTAACATAAAATAAATATAATAACTAAGCATTTACTTTCAACATATAAAATAAACTCAGTTTATTGTAAGTACATTTCTGCATAAAACATGAATTATTGTCAATGAAATGATTTTCCAGAATAATGTTAAAAGGAACCTTAACTGTGGGCCCCAAAAAAAATTCACCTACCTGGGGCTTTCCCAAGCCTCCTGCAGCCGTCCTGTGCCCGCGCCGGTCCTTCGGTGCCCTCCAGTCTCCCTCCGCGGCTAAGTTTCGTTTTCAGCCGACTGCCTGTCGTCCTCCGGCAAAGCGTCCTCTTCTTCCGCATTTCCCGTCTTAAAGAGCCGTAAAGCGCGTCCGCATGACGCGTCTTGCGTCATGCGGACACTCTTTACAGTTCTTTACGACGGGGAATGCGGAAGAAGAGGACGCTTTGCCGGAGGACGACTGGCAGTCGGCCGAAAATGAAACTTGGCCGCGGAGGGAGATCGGAGGGCACCAAAGGACCGCCGCGGGCACAGGATGGCTGCAGGAGGCTTGGGAAAGCCCCAAGTAAGTGATTTATTTTTTGGACCCACAGTTAAGGTTCCCTTTAAAGGTAGGGTTTGCATTTATTAAGATTAAATATGATTTAGTCCAGTTTTATTGATAGAGCGATTGTACAATTGTGTCCCATGCATGGAAGCCACTGTAGTTAAAACTACACCGCATCAGGCTTAAGCAGCCACAAGTGCGGCACAGTTTTTACTTCAGATGCGTTAAACACTAAATGCAATCTATTGCATACACCCACTGTTACCAAGCACTTTAAGAGATTATGTACATGTTCAATTTTCTCTTTGTCTCCCCCCACCCCTTTCCCCCATTTTTTTTCTTGACTTATTTTAAAGAGAGCCATAAGAAATGTCTTTTATGTGAACTGCTTCTCTGATCCCATGTTTTATGTTGCTTTTCATATATTATGAGATACTTGTAGCTATCTTTTTGCTCTCAATAAAAAAAAAATAATAATTACAAAAATGATCAGTAACTTAAGCCAACAAGAAACTGGACTCACCTGTAAGTGAAGGAATGGTTGCAGCAAAAAGCACAAACAAGAGTTGAGTGGCCATGGCCTTCACTGTAGCCAAAGACTGAACTACTGAAGGATCACGCTGGATTGATCTCTGGATATATATAAGATAATGATGGTGATTCTTGGCAGCATCTTTGAACCTTTAGATAACCAGGAAATGAATATACTTTGTATGAGATAAGTATCAAAGCCTGTCAATTCATAATTCATCTTGAGTGTGACGCAGCTCTTAATTGACCCTTTACGTAAATGTCCTTAATATTAAAGTTTGCATCCTGTCATATATTAATTAAAACATTACACAAAGCTTAAGTAAATACATTTGGAAAATGTTCATGTCTCTCTCTTCCATGCCAAGCACGTTCTCATAGTTTTCCATACCCAATGGTGCACATTAAACTCAAAGCTAACATCTCTGTTGTTTCAATGTTCACTAAAGAAACAAAGCATTGTACAGACTGGTGGCACTAAATTGGCCATGTTAAGATTGTGGACACAATACAATGATACCTATAAAGCTCTGGACATACTATGAGAGAAATGAAAACTAGGGCACATATTTGGGGCCCTGAACATTTGGGTGATACGTTTTGGGTATACTGAAAGCTGGCACACAAAGGCTACTAGAAAGATAAGATAAATAGTCAGTAACTGAAAGCTAGGACACACTTCAAGGGGCACTGAAATTTTGGTATTCATTTGGGGTAAAAAGGAATAAGGATGGCAGAACACAATTGGACACAATTTGAAACAATGTAAAGGTACAACACATTACTGAAACACTAGGAAGATGAGGCACAATGTGGAAAACTACAACACAGGGCACCTAACAGGAGTACAAAAGTAAAAAGTGTGGTGTGGAAGGAATCCAAAAGGTTTCCTAGCATGAGATCTGAGAAATTCTTATGGTGACTCTTATGTGTAGGGAATAGCTCCTGAGTAAACGTCCTCCTCAAATCTGGACAAGAACCGAAACAACAATGGCAAATCTGGCCCTACATTTACTGAATTACCATGGTACACCTGCAGATGCAGTGTGATGATCGCTGCTGCAGCAGCTGTTGCTGGAAGTAGTAGTGCTGCAGCTCAGGCAGTTCTGATCTATTTCCATGCAAACTGCATAGCTTTGTCTGTCTTTCCCTGCTGTCAGCTTGTGACTGATTATCATTCACCTGTGTGGGAATCTGCATGTCTGCTCCCATTGGATGACCTCAGTATAAAGATCTGCTTCCTGCAGGGTTTCCTTGGGTTTGCATAGCTTCAGTTAAGCCTGTCTTGCTGTCGCTTTAGCCCCCGATCGTGTTTCTTGTTATAATGATACTTTGCTGGTTTTGCATCATATATTGGTTCATTGCCCATATATATGCATACCAGCACGTTTATTATTTTCCTTGTATTTGTGTTACGTTGATACATCAGTGTTGCTGATGTATACGTACATGAACTGTTTATATCCTGTGTGCAGTTAGTCAGCTTTCCAGCACGTTTTGGTAGGTTGCGCGTACCGTGACCACCCGTGCTGAGGTAGTTACCCTGCTCCTGGTTACCGTTTGTGGATTGCGTTCATCTCTGCGAAGAGATAACGAATCCTTCTGAATCCTGTTCTGTTACTGTTTGTGGATTGCGTTCATCTCTGCGAAGAGATAACGAATCCTTCTGAATCCTGTTCTGTTACCGTTTGTGGATTGCGTTCATCTCTGCGAAGAGATAGCGAATCCTTCTGAGTCCTGTTCCCTGTATTACTCCATTCCTAGTCAGCGTTTCTGCTTATGTCATATATCGGTTCATTGCCGATATATACATATGTTAGTCAGACGTTACAAATAGTTTCATTGATAGCTGTAATTGTAATACGCTAGGAAAACATACTTATTGTATATTTATCTGTGTTACGTTCATCTATCTTAATCCTGCTGTTCCCTGACTGTCCTGTCCTGTCTTTGTGAGGCACGCCATCGCCGCAGCGCATTGGCTGCCTCATTCCAGTCTGTCTGGTTTTGGACGCTTGCTGTCGCGAAGTAGCCGCTTGCTAGCAAGCGTTCATTCTGTCTACCTGTCCTGATCTCCTCAGTTCTGGTTTGTGCGCTCAGCGCTACTTTGCGCTGAGACGTTATAACGAAAGCATTGTTTGTGGCTGTCAGATCTGCACCGGCTCTGTGCGCCACAATCTCCTATTGGAGTCAGTCCTCCCCTCCACTATACTAGGGATAGCCTGTTTCCTGGTGCTAGTGTGTGTACCTCCTCCACGCCAGCTCATGCGTTCCATGCTGACTGTGGAGAATACACCACCAAGCCTTACATGCAGGAAGTTTTCCACAAAACTTTTTGCACTAAATACAGTCTTACAGTATGTGTTTCATCTTTGTATTAAGCTGTTTGGTTGGAACGGCACTGAAAAAAAGTAGAATTTGCTGTCCCATGAAATTTTGCAAACCCTTATTTCCAGGTTTTATGGTCTTTTCGATTTTGCTGGCCTGCATGTTGATTTTTTTTCTACCAATAAAATATTCTCTTCACTTCAGACCCTATTAAAAAAAACTCTTACTGGGGCAGTAAATTAGTGGGAAACTTACCTACTGTTAGACAAATATCAGCAAAATATTTCTCAAGGCTGGTAAAGGGTTTACACTTTTGTAAGCTTTTTAATCACTGTCTTTGCTCCCAGTTGGGAGATTAAAGCGGTATAAAACCCTGACATAATATTCAATAAAAACATGTTTTCCTACTTTGTATATGCCAATACGGTTATCATATTTGCATTTGTGCATATGTATTATTATTCATTTAGAAATTATACATTCCCAAAAGTACAGTTTTTTGTTTTGAGAGCTGACTTTGCACTTTATTCATAACTAGTTTTATTAATTATGTATTAAAGGCAGAAATGCTTTGAGTTTCTGTCTGTGTCCAGGAGCTTTTGCACAGTCAGAGAATGTGCCACATTCCTCACTTGATACAATTAAGTAAACACAAGATAACATTATCTACACTTCGGATTTGTCCAGATTTCTCTGCATTGAACTTTCAAGTTCTGTGTGTAACCCTTTGAATGCTGTTCTAGTAAAAAAAAAATGCTGGTTGTATATAATATGCTGTAAATCATTTTTTAGAGCAAAGAAGGGTTTCATTCTGCTTTAACTAACTTATTGTCAAAGTGTAAAGGAAAACCAGGGGCGTTTCTAGGTTCCTGGGAGATCCATGGCACTCTTGGGCACCAAGAGGGAATGAGTGTGCGGCACGCATAGCTGCCTGGCTGGTGGTTATGCTATGCTGTGCTGGCCTGGCTGGTGGTGATGCTGTGCCGGCCTGGCTGACCGCAATGCTGTGCCAGCTTGGTTGGCGGTGATGTTGAGCCAGCCTGGCTTTGCTAGGTGACTTGCTGGGGGCTTTGCTGGGCTGGGCAATTTGCTGGGGGCATTTTGGGGGGCTTTGCTGGGCTGGAGGCTTTACAAGGCTTTGCTTGGCTGTATGCTTTGCTGGGCTGGGACCAGGAGGCTTTGCTAGGCTGGGGGGGGTTCTTTTCTGAGGGCTCTGCTTTGCTGGGATGGGGATTTGCTTGACTGTAGATAGGTAGGTGTCCCCAGTATAGATTAGCTAGGTAGATGCCCCCAGTGTAAGTTATATAGCTAGCTTCCCCCAGCGTAAGTTAGATAGGTAGCTTCACCCAGTGTAGGTTAGATAGGTTGCTGCCCCCAGCATAGGTTAGATAGGTAGCTTCCCCAGTTTAGATTAGATAGGTAGCTGCCCCCAGCATAGGTTAGATAGGTAGCTTCCCTCAGTATAGATTAGACAGGTAGCTTCCGCCAGTATAGGTTAGATAGGTAGCTTCCCCCAGCGTAGGCTAGCTAGGTAGCTGTCCCCAGCGTAGGTTAGATAGGTAGCTGCCCCCAGGCGTATGTTAGATAGGTAGCTTCCCTATATATATAGCTTCCCCCTGTGTATGTTAGATAGGTAGCTTCCCCCTGCATAGGTTAGATAGGTAGCTGCCCCCCGGCGTAGGTTAGATAGGTAGATGCCCCTAGTATAGGTTAGATAGGTAGCTTCACCCATTATAGGTTAGATAGGTATCTTCCCCCAGTGTAGGTTAGATAGCTTCCCCCAGCATAGGTTAGATAGGTAGATGCCCCTAGTGTAGATTAGATAGGTAGATGCCCCCAGCGTACGTTAAATAGGTAGCTTCCCCAGTGTAGGAGGCGGGAGTAAGGAGGCGGATGCTGGGCGGAGCAGCGGGGGGAGTGGGCAGTTAAAAACTCACCTCTGATCGCAGCCTCCAGCTTCTTCCGACTTCCTCCCCTGGCGTAGTTTGCATTGGTAACAGCACCCCTTGTGATGACATCACAAGGGGCACTGTAACCAAGTCGACGGACGCCGGGGAAGGTAGTCGGAAGAAGATGGAGGCTGCAATCGGAGGTGAGTTTTTAACTGGCCGCTCCCCCCCGCTGCTCCGCCCAGTGCCGTCTCCTGCCACTCAATCGATCCGGGGCACCATGGCAACAGGTTTGGGGGTGGTGCCCTGGATCAAAGGCCCTAGTGACGCCCCTAACCTACACTGGAGGCAGCTACCTATCTAACCTACGCTGGGGGAAGCTCCTTATCTAACCTACACTGGGGGCATCTACCTATCTAATCTATACTGGAGGCACCTACCTATCTAACCTATACTGGAGGCACCTACCTATCTAACCTATACTGGGGGAACATACCTATCTAACCTATACTGGAGGCACCTACCTATTTACAGCCAAGCAAAGCCCCAGGGCCCCAGCCCAGCAAAGCAGAGCCCTCAGCAAAGAAAACCCCCCAGCCTAGCAAAGCCTCTTGGTCCCAACCCAGCAAAGCATAGAGCCAAGCAAAGCCTTGTAAAGCCCCCAGCCCAGCAAAACCCCCCAAAAGGCCCGCCACAAATTGCCCAGTCAGCCCCCAGCAAGTCACCTAGCAAAGCCAGGCCGGCTCAACATCACAGCCAGCCAAGCTGGCACAGCATCACCACCAGCCAGGCCAGCACAGCACAACATAGTATAGCATAACCACCAGCCAGGCAGCTATGCGCGCCGCACACTCATTCCCTCTTGGTGCCCAGGGGTGCCCCGGATCTCCCAGGAACATAGAAACGCCCCTGCCTTTTGCACTTTCAGATTGCAATTGTCGCTTTATTTTTATGAGATTGATATATGACTACCTCAAAGAAATATGTTTATATTTTGCATATAAGTTTTAGTTTATAATGTACAGTATATTTTATAATTTGGTTAATTCATGCACTGCTTTGTGACAATAATTGTCCCTACATGTGAATGCTTGTGTGTCTGCAGAATGTGCAAAGATTTTATATAATATTTTTTGTTCTGGTGTATTTATATTTAAGCCTAAATTCTTTGCGCATATGCATATGCACAGATTATGATTATGGTTATAAATTAATGCTAATGTTTTAGATGTTTTGCCATTTCTCAGTAATTATTTACCATGTACTGTAATTATCTAATCTTCCACTAGATGTCAGCAGACTGTACCGGGTGTCCCTTGCTTCGCAAAATATGCCTATATTCTGCCGTCTCTGATTATTAGTAGACGTCGCTTTTGGATTAGCTTTATAGGTGGTTTCTCAGATGTCGCTCGCAAAGTAGTAGGCTGGGAACACGAGTGATTCTTCGCGTTCCCAGCCACAATATCGCCCCCTATGCTGCTACTGCGGCAAGGAAGGCTGGGAACGCGAAGAATCACTCGCGTTCCCAGCCTGACGGCCGGTGACTGTGAAACCGGAAGTAGCCGCCGGCGGGGACAGGAGGATGGGAGCGACCCTACGTGGGCACCGATCAGCTGCAGGTGGCTGAGGGAAGCAACAGGTGAGTAAAACTCCTTTTTTTTAGGCTTAAGGTTCACTTTAAGCTCGTTTCTTCACTATTATTGTGCGCTCTTCCCGGGGGATGGCTGACTTGACAATGCGGCTTGGTTCTGATGGAATGTGGGATTAGGTGCGCGCGTCTCTGACGCCCACCGGATTTCGGCGTCTCCCGGCATTTAAGGAACTCTTTCAATACTTGAACTACATCCAACGAAGGACAAGGGTCTGATACGCGTCAAATAGACGCAGAGCTGGGCCTCATTGTGCAGTGTCTTCATTCCCGGGGTGAGTGTTCAATTGGTTATTAATGTTACATGCTGAACTATATGGATGAGGACAGTGTATACACAGACGCTTTGTGCGGCATATTGAGCCGCCATGTTGCTATTAGTTACAGCATGTGCTACCCTGATCACTTTTCATTGCGTCCTGAGAGGAAGTTTGTATTATAAACATTATTGATATATGGTATATTGTACCACACTTTGGATATACCCAGTGACTGCTTTTGGTTTTAACTGTTTTTATTACGATTTCCTTAATAAAGACTATGACTATTTTTGCATGGAGCTTGATTGGCTTGTATTTCATTTCGTCATGGACGTCTTTTGTGTAATGTATCAATTCTTTCGCCCATAGACATGCACGGTGGTGTAGTATTTGTGTTGCTCTATTTTTTCTGGTATAGCATCCCCCCTTATGTGCGTGTTGTGTCACATACAGTGTAGCATATAGTCAATTAAAAATATGCTTCACTCACACTGTTAATGTATTCATTATGCTGTAAACGCACTGCATGCTTCGCATTGAGGTACGGGAGTTTGTTAGATCGCACTGTAGTGTATTGCATTCTGTTCTACTCATCGTGCGGTAAGACTTTAAGTTCTTCTCAATTTAGCCAATCTAGCACAATGTGTGGAAGCTCACTTCTCTGTGAAATTACTACTATGCAAAATTCGAGCTCATCACTACTCTGAAGAAGGTATTACAATAATCTGATAGGTGAGCTTTACTGATGGATAGTAGTAGGGGAAACAATAAATCAAGACATTGCAAAGTAAGAAGTTAAAGGGAAGCCTGTGCATGCGCAGAGAGGACCCGCAGGATTCCTATTGAGGTGAGAGTTGCCGATCCCATGTAATTGACAGCAGCCCGGGAGCAGGAGCGCTAAGGGGCATATTTAAGGGGAAGTGATCAGCCTCTGCCAGCTACACCCAGTTGAAGCCCGTAAGAGGCGGGCGCAAGGCGTAGGTGGGCGGGGTCCCAACCCGCACTGAGTCCTGGAGCGCTACGGAGTTTCACTGAGCCGGCTCAACTCATCCAGCATCAGGATTGCACGCTGCCAAGTTCTTGCTACCGGGGACCTCTCCTTTCCTAGGATTAAGGCCCGGCGAGAAACTGAAGTTATTTTGTGCGGCACAGCAACCATCAGAGGACGATATAGCGACGAGAGTGGTGAGTCCTGCATTGCTGGTGAAGAGTCCCACTAACCCTTTGCTGTTACCTCGAAAGCGCTTTTGATTTGATTATAGGCCAGTAGTCTGTTTACTTTCCAGACTGCCTGCACCATATCTCCACTCCCCTCACCCTGCAGGGCAGATAGCCTGTAATTGTGGTACCAGTACCCTTGTATGGGTGGTATTTTGAGAGTGAGTTGCAGTGAGTCTGGGCACGGAGTGCTCCAGTGTTTTTAAGTGGTTTTAGTAATCCAACCTTGTGTGATTTTTGTATTAATAAAGTTTGCTTCCTGTTGAACCCTGTAGAATGATGGCACTTGATTTTTGATTTTCTGTTGTTTGATCCACTGTGAGCATGCAGGTCCTTTTCTTTACTGCTGGCATGCATGAAAAAAGACAGCTAGCTTCAACCGCCCTTATCTGTAAGCACACTTATTAACAATGTGATAGGTTGAAAGGTTGGTTTTAAAAAAAAAATGGTATATATGCACAGAGGGAGATATAGCTTGCTTGGCAATGTGCACCAACCATTATCTCCCACAGTGCAACAAGGTTCACAGACAGAAAACTGTCATGACCATGGTTTGATTCATCCCAAATTCCTGTTTGATATTTTAAGACAAAAACCTATAATTTATGCCAGATTAAAAGGATTTAGCAACAAATATATTCTGTGTTCTAAAAAAGAGCCATGGAGAAACAAAAATTAAAAAAAATTAAAAAAATGTATATGTTTTACAATCCCCCACTGAAAACTAAACAACCGTTTGCTCTTGGATCAAACTAAAGAGCTCATCCAAAAAGTAACAGCTGATTGCTTTTAATTGACATATAAGGTATTTTTCAGTGTAATTTAATTTGCATCTGTTACAGTAACCTCTTCTCTCCCTGCACCGCTTGTCATGTGACTGTATAATGCCAGTAACTGTTTGTTTAGCAGCCTTAAATCGGACCTGAACTCTTGCACAGGACAGAAGGAAAACAGGGAGAAATGCACCCTGTATGTATTTAGAGAGTTTAGCCTGTCTAATCCCCACTCATCTGTAACTAATCACATGTTGTTATTTGATCCCTCACCTGTGTTAATTGACTGCAATGGCAGAGAAGCTAATTGGTAAACACAGGATGTTAACAATATATCTGCTTCCATGAAAGCAGGAAGTAGAGACACTGCAGATTTCCTGCAGGATTTGTATCAGCTGTGACAAATAAATGTTTTTCTTTAACCACTTTTTAGATAGCCAGGCATAGATATTTTCAGTATAGATAGTCAGGCATGGGTGTCCCCCATATAGATAGGTGTCCCCAGTGCATGCAGCCTTCATTACTCACCTCCCTGGGTCCTGCGATGAGCAGCTCTCCCCGACTCCTCCCTCCCCAACATGCAGCCTTGCACTGCCGCTAAGTTCCACGTCTTAGTTTGATGACGTCATCAAGCAGGGACCCAGAACTTAGCTGCAGAGCAAGGATCGATGCCGGGCAGAGTGGAGGGGAGGGACGATCGCCAGAGGAACGTCAGAGGTGAGTGGGTCCTCTTCTTCCTCTTCAGCTGCTACTTCAGTGATCACTACGATGTTAGAGTTACATCCTATCAACCACAGACAGCCACACAGAGGACGTAACTCTATTGTCCTTGGTCCCAAAGAGGTTTAAGGTTATTATGCTGTTGCGTATCTTTTACAGCAGAGAGAAAGTTATGAGTTCAGGTCCGTTTTAACATCCCCCCCCCCCCCCCCCCCCATACCCAATCCCTTCAACTTAACTTCCCTGGCATTTTGATTATGGTTCTTTAAACAAATTTTTTTTTTAAATCATGTAGCTAGCCTAGCGCTAGCTACATGATACCCCTCTCCCTTCCGATTTCCACCCACCCTTCCAATCGCCGCCAGCGCCTATGCCCGTAAGGATATCCCGTTCTGAACGGAATTTCCTTCAGGGCTTTCCCTGTCGCCATGGCGACGAACGGAATGACGTCATTGACGTCATAGGGAGTCCTGATCCACCCCTCAGCGCTGCCTGGCACTGATTGGCCAGGCTGCGTACAGGGTCTGTGGGGGGGGGCCTCTTTTGCGTCGGGTAGCGGCTGATTGGCAGAGATCGCAGCAAACACGCAGTTAGCAAAGTGCTAGCTGCGTGTTTGACAAAAAAATTATTCAAATCGGCCCAGCAGGGCCTGAGCGGTGACTTCCGGCGTCTCTGGACGAGCTCAGCTCGTCCAGAACGCTAGGGAGGTTAAAGGTAAGGCGTGTGATAAAACTATAACAAAAGTTCAGAAAATCTTGTACAAAGATATGACAAATACATAAATGAAGTATAATGTGCTATTGTTGGGAATGATAAGTGCGTACATGTGCCTGTGTTAGTTTAATGCTTTACGGAATATATTAATTGATATATAACAGAATGCAAATTGTAATTTTCATAAGGAAATTAACTGAATAGTTCAATTAAGGACCTTCATTTTACATTAATCTCAAAAATAATTAGGAATTGACAAGCTTTGATAGTTATCTCATGCAAAGTATGTTCATTTCCTGGTTGTCTAGCAGTCCCACGATACTGCCAAGAATCACCATCATCATCATCTTATATATAACTAGATTAATCTAGCATACTTCTATAGTCCTTCAGCCATCAGCCAGAATGAAGACCATGACCATTGTACTCTGGTTTGCGCTTCTTGCTTCAAGCATTCCTTCACTTACGGGTGAGACAAAATTATTACTTGTCATACTCAGTTGCTGATCATTTTTTTTGTTTCAATTGTTTTTATTGAAGAGTTTTATAAGTGTTACAGTTCAATTTTCAACAAGAGCAAGTCTCAACAACGGTGAACAGAAACAGCATAAAAATTTTTACAGTCAACTCATCTTTAGTTTGAGCGAATGAAAGCCAGTATAACACTAGTAATGTCAACATACTAATCTGAGGGTAGAACAACTATTACAATTAGTAATCAGATAAGGAATTCCTAAACGCTATCGTGCAGGATAGTCCATCTACCAACTCTAACCCGTAAGGGGTCGGGAGAGGACTAGTCTATCATACCTGTCCAGTACCTATAGCTATGAAACCTAAGCTCCAGCGAGATAGGTTTTGCTAATTTCCTAGCATAAGCTAGGGTCAGCTCAATAGGTTCTAGTTGCGATAGTAAGTGCCAACGTGTGTAATAGGAAGAGGAGTATATTCGCATATTGTTGAGTTTACAGACTTATGCAAGTAAACATCTAGTGTCTTAACATCAACAATGCCGTCGTAAGCAGAGGCAAGTTGAAAGATAAACCGTGATTATGTCGAGATTAGAAGAAAGTAGAATGGGAGAGAGTTAGGAAGAAGAGGGGAGGGACAGTAGAAGAGGGTTCCAGGGACGAGGACTGCCATCCTTGCTTGTGCATGAAACCATAATCAGATCATTGGTTGTGCACCATAGCTATTTGTTCAGGAGTTAATAAGTAAGCTATCAATGGATCCCAAATTTTATGGAATTTTTTCATGCTATCATTCATACGGGCCCTCAATTTCTCAAAGAACAAGATGTTTCCAAGCCTATTTTTGACTGTCTCAAACGAGAGGGATTGAGTATTCCAAGCCGCTGCTATTTTAATTTTGGTTACTGTGAAGATGTAGTTAATGAGAGCATTTTGGGCCGGGGAGAGGGATGGGTATGGACAACCTAGAAGGACATGGAGAGGATTCCGCGGGACTGGGGCATTAATCAGGGATGAGGCCCAGCTGCAAACTCTGATCCATAATCTACGTACTTTTTTACAAGTCCACCATATGTGAGCGAACGATCCTATCGTTTTACACCCCCTGAAACAGTTCCCTGAACATTCCTTATTGTATCTGGCTACCCTCTGGGGGACCAGGTACCATCTAAGTAGTAGTTTATAATTTATCTCAACCAGGTCAGCATTAATAGAGGTTTTAGGGATATTCTCCAATATATCACACATCTCAGTGTAATCGATCTGCAGGCCTAGTTCTTTCTCCCATTTAAGTATATAATCTGGCTTATTTTGGGAGCGCGTAAGGGTTAGTTCTCTATATATAGCTGAAATTACTCCCGGTGCTTGTGGGTTTGTGTCGCAGATGTGCTCGAAGAAGGTCCTGCTCCTAGGAGACTCCGTTTGTGCGATGTGTCGTTTTACAAAATGGGTAATTTGCATGTAATGGAATTGCTCAGAGGGGGGAAGATTAAACTTTTCTCGAAGATAGTTTAGGGGCTTAATGCCTGTATTGGTAGCAAAATCCTGAATCCTAAGGAGTTTAGCTGAAACCCACCACTGGTAGGAGGAACGGGAAGTTAATGCTGCCGGAAAAGAGGGGTTACCCAGAAAGGAGAGGAGAGGCCTATGGGGAGACAGCAGTCGGCCCGAGAACTTACATCCATCCCAAACTTGGAGGGAGTGTTTGATAATGGGATTTTGGATTTTAACTCGGTCTACTGGAATAAGCCAAAGGAGATTTTTGATATCGGTGGGTGCTACCAGCTTATCTTCCATATCCACCCATGTAGGCCTCTCGCCTTCTATTTGCCAAGTAGCTAGAATAGCCAATTGTGCTGCTTTGTAATAATGTGAGATATTAGGTACTCCCAGTCCCCCATCTGCTCTCAGACGATAAAGATGAAGCTTTTTAAATCTCGGTTTTTGCCCACCCCATATAAAGCTGTTGATCTTCCGCTGAAGGGATATGAGAAATGAAGAGGGGATGGGAATTGGTAATAGTCTGAAGACATACAAAAGTTTAGGGAGAAGGGTCATCTTGATAGCCACGATTCTGCCTAACCAAGAGATTGAGTACCTCTTCCAGCACTCCATCAGGTCCGCCAGATCTTTTGCTAGCGAGGGGTAATTATGTTGGAAGATTGTATCATAAGAGTTGGTGAGGTGGATGCCAAGGTATGGCAGTTTGTGAGTGTCCCAGTTGAACTCAAAGGTGTCCTGCAGCGACTGCATTAATTGCAACGGGAGGGAGATATTCAATGCCCTTGACTTTGCTGGGTTTACATGAAGCCCCGTAATGTTCCCAAATTCCTTAAGGATCTCATTCAAAGCAAGGATGGACCTAGTTGGCCGCGATATACAGATTATGAGGTCATCAGCAAATAGGCCCACCTTGTGCATTTTTCCCTCCATCAGTATGCCCTGTATCTCTGGACAGTTCCTAATTTGTATTGCGAGAGGCTCTATCAGCAGTGCAAATAGTAGAGGGGAAAGGGGGCAGCCTTGGCGTGTGCCTCGCGATATAGGGAAGGGAGCAGATTTAAACCCACTATAGGCCACTGAAGCCTGTGGATGCGAGTAAAGAGCCTTAACCCATTGTATCAAATTAGTTCCAAAACCCCAAGCCTGAAGAGCAATTAGAAGGTAAGGCCATGAGACTGAATCGAATGCTTTAGTTATGTCCAGAGATAGGAGCATTGCTGGGAGTTGTGAAGTGTTTGCATGATGTATCAGATGAAGGATACGCCTGACACCATCACTTGCTTGTCTGTGAGGCATAAAGCCTACCTGGTCTTTGTGTATAATGGAGGTGATTGCAGAATTGAGTCGGGTAGCTAAGATCTTTGCCAGAAGTTTGATGTCAGTATTTAATAACGAAATTGGGCGAAAGTTAGACCATTTCGAATGATCAGTGTTAGGTTTTGGGATCATTGTAATGGTAGCTGTAACAGATTCGGTATGAAACTGTGCCCCTTTTAATAAGCTGTTGAAAGCGAGAACTAATCTGGGCGCAAGAATATCTATAAATTTCTTATAGTATGAAGCTTTAAACCCGTCAGGCCCTGGTTGTTTGTTAGGTTTAAGAGTCTTAATAGCTTGTTGCACTTCCCCCAATGCAATTTCTTGTTCCATATGATCTTTTAGACCATCTGGGAGCGCCGGAAGAGGTATTGTAGATAGGAAGGACTCAATCTCACCTGTGGAAGAAATGTCTGGGGAGTTATACAAATTTTTTAGATTTTGTTGGAAAATCTCCACTATTTTAAGGGGATTGGAGGTAGATTGATTCCGTGCTGTTTGAAGAGTGACTGGTTTGAAAGTGGGATCAGGCTGTCTGAGGCGATTGGCAAGGAGGGTGTCCGGTTTATTATTTTTGAGATAAAATTTCAATTTGGAACGGGAGATTTGGTATTCAGCTTTTTCAGCCATACAGAGATTGAGCGCGACTTCCGCCCTACGCAAATCATTTTTGGTATCAGGGCCAGGGTTAGTTTGAAAAAGGTCATAGTGGTTGGAATATTCCCTCTCTAATTTAGCGAGTTTCTGCTGTCTGTCTTTTTTCCTCCTGGAAGCTATCTGTATCAGCGTACCCCTGATGACCGTTTTGTGCGCTTCCCATATCGTGAGGTCAGTCAGTCCTTCACTACCCTCATTTGTAACAAAATAATTGAGGAGCTCTTGTTTTATTTGCTGGACCACACTGTCGTCCGTAAGAAGGTAGTTATTCAATACCCAGCGAAATTCGGGGGGCCGTTGCACAAGAGAGGATACCAGCAAAATATTCATATCGTGATCTGACCACGGGGTGGGGTGTATGATAGCTGATTTGATCAGGGGTAGGGCCGAGAGCACAGTCCAGCAATGGTCTATTCTAGAAAATGTTGCGTGTGGGTTGGAAAAGAAAGTAAATTGCCTCTTAAAGGGATTAAGTTCGCGCCAAGTGTCTACTAGCTGATTAGAGGAAAAGAGGGCTCTCAGCTTCTCATTTTGTTTCGTATCTACGGTATGTGGCAGAATGGCTTGGCCAGTGAGTTGTTTATCCCAGGCTGGGTTGAGGCTATAGTTGGTGTCACCACATAGAAAGAGTAGGCCTTTACTGTGTGTCATGGTGACTTTTAATAGATGTGAGATAAAAGGGGCCTGCTTAGTGTTAGGTGCGTAGTACGAAACCACTGTGATCTGCGTGTCCTGCAGCAATCCCGTTACCAAAACATACCTGCCTTCTGGATCAGCTAGGGTGGTAGAAGGAACAAAATTGAGATTATTCCTGAAAGCAATCAATACACCTCTCTTTTTAACTGTAGTACTAGCATAGAAAACTTGCTTATAGTCTTTGAAAAGGAATTTAGGTTCATGACCAGTAATAAAATGTGTTTCTTGTATACATACCACATCAGCATGTAGTCTCTTGAATTGCTGGAAGGCTTTGGTTCTTTTTAAAGGAGAATTGAGGCCCTGTGCATTAATTGATATTATTTTTATAGGATGCGTCATGGAGGCTTTTGAACAAAAAGCTTTATGAAAGCATCCCCCGTCCCTGGAGCGAAGAGAGGAAAGAAGGAGAGAGGGGAAAAGAGTTGAGAGAAAGGAAGAGCAAGAAGGGACAGACCTCCCTGCATAAAAGACTTTAGAGCGATAAGCTCGTGTAGAGCTATCCTGTTATATTTTTTACCTGGGCACCGGTGTGTGACCAGGTAAAGGTGTCCCAATATGGAGAGCCCAAGAGGGACTGGAGGTGCATGTGGTGTGCACGGAGGGTATTTTTATTAATAGGAAAATATAGTATAGTGTATAGTTGGGGAACTGTCCAGGCGCGGCTTAGATTGTTAAGGTTGTTAAGGGTGAGTTTTGGCTTATTTATCTCTATTCCAGGAGGGGGTTGGGATAATTGAATACAGTGCATGGGAAATATAGTCTGACTGCTAGTCTTAGTTATGTTTGGTGTGTGACCATAAGTATGGGCACTAATTAGCAAGGGGGGAGGGAGAGATAAGGGGGGGAGTCACCATCCAACCGTCCAGGATATGGTTGCAATCTGTCTAAACCAGAGGAAACATACCCAAGTTTATATTCCACCAGTGTAGGTGAGTTTATTGTTAGCCAAGTTCTGAAGTGCAAGGGGCTATAGGGGCCTCCTGTCTCTGCTGTGAGCAGAAGACAGGCGTACAAATATTACATATACATATTACATATACATTTTAGTTGTGGTTACCGTTTGCCTGGAAGATAGTTCAGAGCATAGCTGCAATTCCCTAGCTTAGGTTATGTCTCCCTCTAGTGACAAAACTAAGTAATTGCTGCAAGGTGTTATAGTTCAAGGGAATAGATCGGGGAGATATGGAGATTTATCATTTTATATATAAGTAGAAGGGATTAGTGACCCCAGCGGTGAGGAGCAGGTTTAAGCACTGCCTGATGAGTATATAGTGGGGAAGGGGAAACAAGAGGGAATAAGGGATTCCCTGGGCCCGGCAGAAGAGCTTACAGATAAACAAACCATCGCAGTTTATATACAGCATTAATTGGCAAGGAGCGCCCGTTCCAGGCACGATCACGCCCAAACTTGGCAGCTATTTCCATCTGAAGCTGAGGTGTTCAGTTAACTATTTTTATAATAGTAATGAAAAAATTAAACAGTACACAGCCTTGAGTAGATTAGTGGGAAGTAACCCACCTGGAACGGGCGCTCCAGCGCACTATTAGTTACACGCTCAATAGATAACCTGTTACTTAAGCAAACATAAAGAACCATGCAGTTAAATAACTTGCAAACGTGATGTAGTGACAGACATAATAGTTAAACAACCAATGCAGCCTATTGCTTTCAAGGGCGCGTAATTAGCTGCAAAAAGGGGGAGAGTTCTGTTAATGAGAATCCTCGTCTGTTGCGTTGTAATATATAGCGACTTTTGCCTTCCATCCGGTGGTATTATAGGTGCGTACAGTCAAAAATGGCGTGGGGAAAAAATGGCGCACAGTGATAAATCTTTTAAAACGGTATTTATAGTTTTAAGGATATGCAGTAACTTTATTTAAAACGCTATTTATCGTTGGTCTGACCCCCGCCCCTCATGTCCTGCGGTGTCCCCCGGTTCCTGTCTTCTGCCTCCCCCGCCCCCCTCGCACGTCCAATTTTGTCTCCCAGTGATTTCATCTCTGCCCCGGACTGGAGTGTAATGCTACAACAGTCCTACCTAAGCAGATCTTACGAACAGCTGGTGGATGTATCTGCTCGCTGCCGCTGATGACTTTCTGATGCACCAATCATGCTGGGGGCGCTGCTCCAGAATTGCCAATCACCGCTGCTCATTTCTCTGCTCCGTCTGCTAATTGGACCCAATGCTCCCGCCTCCGAGACCATCGCGTCCAATTAGCAGACGGAGCAGAGACATGAGCAGCGGTGATTGGCAGTTCTGGAGCAGCGCCCCCAGCGTGATTGGTGCATCAGAAAGTCATCAGCGGCAGCGAGCAGATACATCCACCAGCTGTTCGTAAGATCTGCTTAGGTAGGACTGTTGTAGCATTACACTCCAGTCCGGGGCAGAGATGAAATCACTGGGAGACAAAATTGGACGTGCGAGGGGGGCGGGGGAGGCAGAAGACAGGAACCGGGGGACACCGCAGGACATGAGGGGCGGGGGTCAGACCAACGATAAATAGCGTTTTAAATAAAGTTACTGCATATCCTTAAAACTATAAATACCGTTTTAAAAGATTTATCACTGTGCGCCATTTTTTCCCCACGCCATATTTTCCTGACCCGTTATAGGTGGTGCATAGTTACAGGGTTATGGTAATAGTTATATCGATGTCTCGTAAGCTGAGGTTGGTACCCCGTGACATGCAGTGCAAAATAAACTGGTCTTGACTCGTTCCTGGAGTGGCAAACAGTTCTGAAGCGGGAAAGTTAAGAGAGGAGGGACATGTCATGGCAGCGAGAAGAAGGCAACGCCCTTCTTACAATACAGTTCTGAAGATAAGCCTCCATGTTGAATCCGCACAAATTATGCATCAGAATAATAACGTGGAGGTAGTAATAAAGGTACATACTCTATAGGTAAAACAGTTCATCTAAATCCTGGGCCCCCCTGCAAGTAGCATAGTAGCCAGCAGATAGTAACAACAGTAGTGGTAAAGCAACAACCAATATGCCCAACGTGGGTAAGAATACTAAGCCCAGAAGCTTCGGGGTCTAGGGCCCTTTAGGGAAGTATCTGGTGAATCGGGGTGAGCTAAAAGCCCTCCCGGAGAGTGAGAGATATAATGGCACTTATCTGTTCAAGAAGCTTCCCGAAAAGCCTGCGATGAAAGCTCACGTAATGCAGTGGAGCGGCGTTTCTTGGGTCTCTGCTCCTTTGGGGTTCCCGAAGGTGCTGAGGACGTGCTGGCAGAGCTTCTCTGCGATGATGGTGTAGTGGAGGACGTTAGATTTTGTACCGGGATTACTGGTGTCGGGTACTCCAGATCTCGAAAGTGATCCTTAAGCTCTTGAAGGGAGGTGGCTGTGAATTGCTTGCCATCCACAGAGAAGAAAAGGGCGAAAGGGAAGCCCCATTTGTATTTCACTTGCTTTTCTTGTAAGATCAACAGGTATGGACGCATTTCCCTCCTCTTTTGCAGTGTAGCCTGTGAGAGATCCCCATAAAATTGATAGGAATATCCTTGAAACGTAAGGGACGGAGCAGCCCGTGCTGCAGCCATGACTTTCTCCTTCGTTTGGAAGTAAAGAAATTTCATGATGATGTCTCTAGGTGGACCCTCCGGCTTTTTCTTAGTTAGAGCTCTATGTACTCTGTCCAATTCAAGACGCTCCACAGGTATTTCTGGTACTAGCTCCTGCAAAAGGGCCAACACTGTGCCCGGGATGTCCTGCACTGATTCAGGGATGCCACGAAGGCGAAGGTTGCCTCTCCTAGACCTGTTCTCGGAGTCTTCCGCTTGACGTTTTAGCTGGAGTACTTCTTCCCGCAAAGTGGTAACCTCATCTTCATGGCCTTCTAAGACTACGGTGGCATTATCCATCCTGTCTTCTAGTGAGGCCGTACGTTGGGTAAGTATGCGGATCTCTTTCAGGAGTTCACATCCAAGTTGTTTATTAGCAGCAACAACCTCCTTGCGGACGACTGAACTCAGCTTTGCTATTAAATCTTGCTTGGCTCTCGGGGGTGAGGCGTGTTCTCTGTCAAAAAGGTCACGGCTGTCATCCGAAGCTGATCCGTCCATGTTGGGGTCTGCCATGAGGTCAGCCAGAGCGGAGTTGTGAGTTGCGCGCTCTTTGTTCCCGCTCTTCTGCCTCTTCCTTTGATTCTGGGATGATCGTGACATATTTACGGCAACCTTTTAGTTCCTTCGCTTCCTCAAGTGTTAGCACGCTTTTATCCTCTTAGCAAAGGAATGTAGCTGATCATGAGCCAAAGATAGCTGCTAATTACTCTCCGTGCACTTCGCAGGGGCTAAGTCAAGCGGCCATCACCATCCTGCGCGCGCATGCGCCTAGTTGCTGATCATTTTTAATGCGCATAATACTGCTCTTGTGCCAACTGGGAAGACATTGGGTTAATCCAGTACAGGGAGGGGAGGAAGAAGGAGTTATTTTGCAGCAGCTGTATAAAGCCTCCCCTGTGTAGTAATGTAAATGGGTGGCATGATGGTGTGGTGGATAGCAGTTTCACCCGTATGCAGATAGGTCTTCTCTGGTAAATAGATGCCTTACTTAGTTCTGGCCCAGAACTCCCAGGATACATCCAAAAGCAACTGTCAAGTGTACCGTTTCAGCGATAGGGTGTGGGCACTGTGCGTCCCCCGACACTGCTCTTACAGTGTCCAGCAGCTGATTCTGTGTCGCAGCGTGCATGCTGTCTGAAAAGGTTAACTCAAGATGCCACAGTGCAGGCCCATAATTTTGCCCACCTATGCGTTGCACCTGCCTCCTTACGAGCCTTGTCAGGGTGTGCCTTTGTTTTACATGTCTTTTTTGTAACTATCGATGAATAAAAAGTTGCCTTTTGATACTGGAATCCCTTAGCGGTGTCACAGGGACACAAGTGAAAGGTACCACAAAATCGCCACATTTAGAATACGATAATCACTAGTGTATTTATTAGCAGTATCCTGGGCATTTTACATGTTTGAGGTTCTCTTAAAGTGAACCTAAAGCCAAGTAAAAAAAATGAGATTAACTCACCTGGGGCCCCCTGCAGCCCGGATCGGTGCCCTCGCAGCCCCGCTCCGATGGTCCAGGACCCGCCGGCGAACACTTCAGGTTTGGCCTCCTGCTATTATAGCAGCATAGGGGGCGATATACAGGCTGAGAACGCGAACAATCACTCGCGTTCCCATGCTTGTCGGCCGGTGACGGCCAAACCGGAAGTGTTCGCCGGCGGGTCCTGGACCATCGGAGCGGGGCTGCGAGGGCACCGGTCGGCTGCAGGGGGCTGAGGGAAGCCCCAGGTGAGTTAATCTCATTTTTTTTACTAGGCTTTAGGTTCACTTTAAATGTATTATTATTAACAATTCCAATTCTTGTTACTAACTGTAAGTCAACAACAACATAATTAGGCAGCACATATATCCCCCCCCCCCCAATTAAAATTTGCCAGTGTGTACCCCTAAACGTAATTAGGCAGTGTTTTCCCTAATATAACATTAGATAGAGTGTCCTCTAATATAGTAAAATACTTCCAAAATAACATAATTAGATAATGTGTATCCACAAATAACATTAAGCAGCGTGGCTTCTCTGCTCCCTCCTAAACCAACTCTTGCCTCTTTCAGGACTTAAAAATGAATATGGTGTTTCTTTTTAAAACAAGCACCACTGAAAACCAATTTATAGCGCACTATGTAATTATGCTTTGGGCAAAAACTAATTGAAGAGAAAAAAGGCGTATGATATACCTTATTTGACAAAATAGGTGTGCAGCCAAATATAAAATCTTCTCAAATAAAAAATTAAGGCTATAGGAAAAATGGAGCTTCACCAAAGTACCAAGTAGTCTTCATGTGGTGCCCCTCAGTTTGCAAAGGATGAGTGTGTAAGCACCAACAGACTTGGCTTCAGCTTGTGGTGGTCTCCCATTTGGGAATTTCAAATAAGTTACAATATGCTTATATAAATTTCCTGCTGCAATTGAGGTGAACAGCTGCGGGTAGATTGCAACAAATGAAAACTACTAAAATATCTCGTTTTTTAAATTGTACTAAAGTAATACTGAGATGTATGTATGTGATGTCTGTGTGTTATATGCTTATAAAAATAAAGTAATCAAGCTGAAAATATATTTTTACTGTTCATTTATATTTTATAGAGAAATTTACTTATGGATATAATCTGAGCTTCATAATTATCTGATGCTAAAATTGCACTTTAATACCATTCTGTACTTTCATTTGGCTTTGCAGATGGACAGCCTGCTACTTCTGGTAAGTACAATACTATGTTTTTCTATATAGAAATAGAGGTAAACCTATCTATGGATGAAATGTAAGCACTGGAATATGACACAGTATAAAAATTACATAAATAGATAGATACATAGATTGTTTTCAGGGCAAATGTCCAACAATAATTTAAAATATGTATGCATGATTTGAATTTGTTTGGATGCATAGGTTTGTATAACTGTAACGTTTGCAGAACTATTTCCGTGGTCAGCGCACAGAACGCGCGCCAACACTACGGAAATCTTCCACAAGCGTGTAATTATATAGGACCCAGCTATGGTGCTACGCACCTGTAGAGGGAGTTTCCCACCGGCAGATGGAGCTGTGGAGTATAGATGGACTCAGCCTCTGTACTGCCACAGATGCCAGATGGGAATTGCACGAGTTGAAGCAATGTAGGGCTGGATAGCCCTAATAGAGAAAGAGCACAGAGACAGAATAAATGTGTGTCCACCAATCTAGTCGCCACCCAGCGACGGTGAACACACAACAGCGGAAACAAAGTGGGAACACAATCGCAAGAGAGGCGATTGCCAGAAGTGACACAAGACTGAGCAGGACAGAGCACGAGAGTAGCAAAGACACAGCAAGCAAGAACAATAAGGAAAATAACAAACGCTAACTAAACGCGAACACCGCACTCATTCGCAACAGCAAACGCGTTCAATCACGATCACCGCGCGTTAGGCGCCCAGTGATAAGCGTGCCACCCTAACTAACAAATGACACACAAACACGAAATAGAGAATGCGAACGCTTGCTAAACGGTTACCTCACTGAGCCTACAGCAAGCGTTCATACAAGACAAGACAGAGAGAAGGAGCAGCCAGCAGCAACCGCAGCTCTGGCCTACACTCCCAGACAGAGTTCAGAAGGAACCATCGCTGCTACTGCTAGAGCGAATGCAATCCAAACAGACAAACAGATGGGGCTACCAGTAGCAACCGCTGCTCTGGTTAGCACCCCTGAGGCAGAATACAGAAGGAGGCACTGCCACTACCACTAGGGCGAATGCGATCCAGACAGATGAACAGATGGGGCTACCAGTAGCAACCGCTTCTCTGGTTAGCACCCCTGAGGCAGAATTCAGAAGGAGGCACAGCCACTACCACTAGGGCGAATGCGATCCAGACAGATGGAGCAGCCAGTAGCAACCGCAGCTCTGGCCTACACTCCCAGACAGACAGAACGATTCCCTGTCGACCACCGCTGGCGACAAGGCAATAGAGACAGAGAGACAGAACTAGGCAAAACAGATAATACAACCTGACTGCACTAGAAGGGATGCCTAGTGCAATCCCCAGGAATTACTCTAAGATAATCTTAGCAAACGACAGCAAGGCTGACACTCTAGGAGTGTTTGCAGGAACAAACCTTCATGACCAGCAAAGGATTTTGGGAGCACATGGTATTTATACTGCAAGCCTTCAAAGGAGGCAGCTAGGCAGTTTGCATGACAAGTGTATGCAAATTCCTCAGCAGCAGAGCAGGTCTGAAACTTGCAAAGCAAGGACAGGTCTCTTTTCCAGAGACCTGCAGCCCTCAGACTAAGAAATGGACAAACAGCTGTCTGCCCGTGCAGACAGCTGAGCAGATCGTTACAAAAACTATGTAGGTGCTGTCTTAATCATACCTTTTAGCAGAAGTTGTGAATTTGTGTTATGATGGGCTGTGCATTTTCGTTAGATGCCAAGATGACTTCTATATATCCTTTAGAACGTCAATTATTTGCTTGAATTCTATTACTTTAATAGAGAATGTGCAGACTAGGATTTTTTTTTTCATTCTGTTTTTGCCTGGCTATTGTGGACACTCTATCCCTCTAATCCTCTTTGAGCCCGATTTACGAAATTGCTACCAGAGATCTTCTCTTATGATATTTACATATGCATAAAGGATTCAAAAACATTGGCATCGATTAAATAAAATAATTTTAAATTTGTCTGCCTTCAGGGGTAAGAATTTGGCACCATCACCTGGGCAATATCAAACCGTAGTCACTTAGGGTCGCTGAGAGGTTTGTGAGTTAGCCGTTGCATAATGGTGGTCCAGCGATGAATAGTGGTTTCTCCTCTCTCTAAAGGTGGCCACACACCATACAATTTTTTAAATATCTGTTCAATTTAAGAATTGCAATACATTTTTCTGACTGATTGTAACATTTCAAAAATATGACCAATGTACCACACACCTATGTTCAATTTTTCCCCAATTATAATAAAAATGATTGGAAGCTCTGAGAAAATTGCTAGGGTGTGTATATTGATATACTGACAATCTAACACACACCATACAATTTTTAGAAAGATTGAAGAAAAATATCTGGCATTCCGGATCGATTAAAATCGAAGAAAACAGGAAATTCGATCGGAGTTTTCAGTCGAATGAAAAAATGATTTCGATTTTTTTCGGGAGATACGATCGTTTTTATTGAATTGCTGTAAAACCGGATCATTTTATTGTATCGTGTGTGACCACCTTAAGGGGAAGGAGTGAGCAAGAAGAAGCTGATGTTCACCACGGGCACCCTTGGGGAAGGTGAGTGATGCAAGCAGCTGATGCAGCTAATTAAAACACACACAGGTAGAGCAGCAAGGGGACATGAGGGCGGACACAAAGTGGGGCACGGAGGTGGACACAAAGGTGGAAATGTAGGCGGACACAAAATGGGACTCGGAGGCACTTATAACAGGGCTTCCCAACCCTGTCCTCAAATACCACCAACAGTGCATGTTTTGTGAAAATCCACAGAGGTTGCTCATCAGCTCTGCTGAGACTCTAATTACCTCGCCTGTGAATGTTTGTGGTTTTCTGCAAAACATGCACTGTTGGTAGTACTTTTGCACATTGTAAAATCTTTTAAATCCCTGATTTAAATTCTGACATTTATTACATGGTGACATTTTTACTGTTGGCAGGTGTTGTAGCTGCTGTATGCTTTTTTTGGCAGTTGGAAACAGCTGTAAACAGCTATTTCCCACAATGCAACAAGGTTCACAGACAGAAAACTGCCAGGAATACCACGGTCCTCAGAGTTTCTTGAGGGAGAGGTTTCACCACAATATCAGTCATACAGCGCCCCCTGATGGTCTGTTTGTGAAAAGGAATAGATTTCTCATGTAAAAGGAGGTATCAGCTACTGATTGGGATAAAGTTCAATTCTTGGTCGGAGTTTCTCTTTAAGGATAGGGTTGGGATTAAGAAGCCCTGAAATAGAAGACACATGGGGAGTGCAGGGAGTCCCCGATATGCGGTGGGTTGGTGATTAGTATCGGTGGGCAACTGTAAATTGGGGACTCCATGTATTAGGACATTAAGATGCAGGGACTTTTTCTACCCAGTTTTGTTGGAGGAAAAGTGTGTTGTAACCCGAAAAATACCATGCATACACTTACAGTGAATTCTTTACTAACTCACTTTATAACCCTTCCACATATGTTATGCTAACTACTTATACAACAGTCTTATTGTTTAAAGGACATCTGAGACTAAAAAACAAAGTAAAATGCAGTACCTATTTTTGTCATTAATAACCTCCTTTCTCAGGCTGTGTCCTTCGTTCCCTGAACTCACCGCTGTTCCGCTGCTATGTGCACCTTTTGCAGGCCTCAACTAATACGCATCATGACCTTTAATCCGGAGTGTATGGCTCCCATGCATGCACAGTAGCGTCCTGAACAGATGGTGCTGTCCAAGCTCCTGGAAGCTCTCATCCTGCCTTGGCTTTGTTCACAGCGCTACAAATAGTGCATGTGAAGCTATGCTCCCAGACCGTTAGAGAGCTACCACTGCATTCGACTTGCTGGATGACTTCCTCATTTGTATAGATAAAAACACTGGGCTATCAACCCTTTTTATGAACAAAATACATAAATTAAAAAGGCACCTTAAGCAAGTTCTTAGCAGGAGTAACACATTATGTACCCATGTTTATCTCATCATGGAACACATCAGTTCAAGTACAGTTCACAATTTATGATGTTGAGTCCATTAAATTCTGGAAATTATTGCACCGATGCATGCAAATGATCAATACTGTAGTGTTCCCCAAATTATGACTTTGTTGGCATTTCTTTAGTAAGACCGGAATGCTGAATTGAGCTTCAAAGTCGATAAGTGGCTATCATGGTTTGCTTTCAGAGTTAACAGCAAAGTCCCTAAACATCTTATTACCCTCAGAATTTATATAATGGTTAGAGGAACCTCAGTTGGGGAGGGGTGGGAAAGTCATGTTTTAGCACTCTACAATAGTTCAATCTACAATAGTTTTTTTTCCCCTCCAAGCTGAAGAATACACTCTTTCCTTTTTTAATGTTCTGCCTTAAATCCGGATCCAGGCATGCAATCTGGTTGGCCAGGAAAGGGAGGGCAGTGAACATGTTACCCCCCATTTAGAGCCAAACTAAGCCACATGCCTTTCAGCATGGGGGGAGGAGGGCTGCCTTTCAGCATGGGGGGATGAGGGCTTAAAAGTAGGGATGGCAAACTCGTCCCTCTTTCAGGGTACTCTTGTCCTTTCGAGGCACTCTTGTCCAAGAAGATGTTAGTAATGCCAGCTTACGTTTAATGCAAAAAAAAGGCAGTTTGGAACTGGGTCTGTCAAATGCACTACCAATACAAATTGCATTAAATGACCTTACAATCTGGATTTATTAGCATATCAGGGACCATGGGTATCCAATGCTAGACAAGGGCCCTTTGCTATCCCCTTGATCACCCAACAAGGAGATGGGGGTATTAGTGAAATAGGGGTAGGGATTTGGGGTGAAAGCTGGTGGCCTGCAGAAATCAACAACACAGTATATGGCCACATTAGTATTCCGTACCTATTACTAAAAAAAAAAAAATCACTATACATAAAAACAGAAACACCTTGAATTTTTTTTTTATAAAATGGAGGTCAGTATTATTAATGCCTCCTACATGAATCCAATAAAAAAATAATGTCCTTATCATTGTGATCAAATGTCATATAGGGTATTTTGATGTACGGTAATCGGTGAAGCTCTCTCCACAAAGTCCTAATAGAGGAGTCCCTTGTTGTTACTGTCCTCCCCATTGTTCATTCACCACCCAATCATGCCATTTTTGCTTTTGATTATTGAATGCTTTTACATAGTTTTTACACATCTAATTTTAGCATTATGATGTTTTCCGTTGTTTGTTGTACCAGAAATGGCTCTGAGGCTGGTTGGTTCAGCAAACCCATGTGCTGGTCGTGTGGAAATCTTCCATGATGGACAATGGGGAAGAGTGTGTGATGACAATTGGGATCTTCAGGATGCACAGGTTGTATGTCGCCAGCTAGGCTGTGGCAATGCTGTTGCATCCAATGAAATAGCTGATTTTGACAAAGGAAATGGACCAATCATTTTCTCTGCTGTGAAATGTATAGGAGATGAGGAGTTTTTGCGGAATTGCCTACTCAAAGAGTATAATCTGCCCAACTTTGATCGCCGTGAGGATGCTCTTGTCACCTGTTCGGGTAAATCAACTGTCTTCTATATACTGTATACCATATCTGGTGCATCAGTCCACTATACAGTACATCTATTAAATATAGTTTAGCACTGATTATAATAATTTGTAATTTCATTTTAATTTATTGTTAAAGCTGAACTTCATGCAGATATGAAACAATGCCATCTATTCCAGTTAACGTCATCCTAACAATTCTAACCGGGTGATGCACATTTCCCTCACTCTGCTACAATTCATACAGCATATCCTAGTATCTTTGGAACCAAAATCTTTTAAAATACCTTTTATTAGCTGAAAAAAGTAGTCATGCGACCATGAACCAACTCTTGGCTATACCGCCTCACTTTTAGAGACCCTATATTGTCGTCTGGTAATGGGGAGGTGTGGGCTGCTATTCTTTCTGCATCCTGCAGCACCTTCTGGTAGGAAACATACTGTACCTGGCCTGCCAATGAAACTCATTTTATGCCAGTGGTTGCCAAAGAGTGTGGTAATTATTGCGTCATAGTTTGGAGACAGCCAATCCCCACAGAGATCCTGGCACTTCCAAACGCAAGTCAGGATACAGAAATTAGGTACAGACTTTGTTTGTATGTTCCACAGAGAATTAGCGAAGTGTTAAGCCCACTAGGAAAATGTTTGACTTCAAAATATTTGTTAAAATAAAATAAGCTCACCACTCGACACCACAACAACATTCGCCAACCACACATAGGATCCCAAAAATACAGTAACTATAGAAATTTTGCTGTAGAGTCACTGTGTAGTTGGGATCCCATGTGTGGTTGACGCATGTCGTTGCGCTGTCGAGACGTGAGCTAGTTGCCTTCACAGCCAGCTGTTTGGTTTATACCAACCATGTGCACTCATGGTTTTAATGGTTTTAAACACTGCAATGATGATAAATTCATAAAATTGTGTTCAACCTGAATTGAGCAAGTCTCTTTTTCTCTCTCTCTTTAGTACTAATGCTACAAAAAGGTAATTCCGGACACTAAAAGGAAACCGAGGGTCCACAATTGTGTATTACATTAGGTTGCAGGCGCTGAGTAATAAAGATAAATAAACTATATTCACAAATACGGGTTAACATTCAGGCAACCTCTATATAGGCAGGTGGAGAGATTAGACCTGACCCCACTCAAGTTAAGAAGTCGCTCTCTGAACATAGGAAAAAAGGGGGTTGCACCCCTCCAAGTGTGTACTATAATATGACTGTAAGGGTAATTTAGGGTTCCAGGAAACACCGGACCCTGAATTACTTTTCCCTCTGAGTTGCTATGACTCAGAGGGGAAATCGTATTTAAAACCGCTGGGAATTAGTGGCAGCAGGGTGAGCCGGCTGCCACTAATTCCCCTGCGTCCAAGTCACCGGCGGTGTACTAATATTTACGCTATATTATGTATGCAGTGCATGTATGGGTGTGAAAATGGAGAAAAACAACAAAAAATTATATAAATTATTAATTTATTTAGAAATGTCTTGAAATCTCATACTGCCTCTCCATTGTTATTTCACAGATTCAATAAAGCCTCCGGGTAAGAAATATGTATAATTTGTCTGCTTTTAAAGAAATGTGCACCCAGCAATAAAGAAGAATTTTAACCCATATATAAGGAAACCTGTAATGCACCCCCCCCCCCCCCCAACAAAAGAGTGTTTCACTTACCTGGGGCTTCTGCCAGCCCCCTGCAGCCTCCCTGTGCCTGCGCTGACTCTGAACGATCCTCCAGGTTCCCGCCACAGCTCAGTTTTGTTACCGCCAACTTGCAGGTCGATGGCCACTGCCCCTGTGCGTCCCTGGCCGCGCTCGTCCTCGTTCACGCTCCCGTTGCCAGGAACGCACAGTAGTACACAGTATGACAAAACCTCGCAGGATGCTCCCAGCGAGGGGAAAGTGAATAAGGACGTGCGTGGCCAGGGCCACACAGGTGCAGTGGACGGCGACTTGCAGTAACAAAACTGAGCTGTGGCGGGGGACCGGAAGATCATTCAGAGATGGTGCGGTGAAACTTTTTTGGGGGGACATTACAGGTTTCCTTCAACTTCATCCCAGTTAGTAGCAGATACCCCCTCCCCCATTATCTGTATGGCTGCTGTTGTTGTGAAACCCCTCCCACAGTTTGATATCAAGGCCATGGCCCGGACAGTTTGCGATCTGTAAATCTTGTGGCATTGTGGGAAATAAAGGCCGTTTCCAACTGCCAAGCAAGCAGTATCTCCCTCTATATATAGAACTCTCAGTAAGCAAACATTCCACAGAGATCATTTTGCAGGACTAAAAATGTCAGCGCCTGTGATAAATTTACGAATGCAAATCAGGGAAAGGAAAGATTTTACAGTGGGGACACATGATTTGTAAATGAATATCATTAAAAAAATGTATTTGTTACATTGTTTTCACTACAGTTCCTCTTTAAGCATTGGTTTACATGCTAGTGTGTATAGGAATTTACAAATTTCAGCCCAGAATGATCCCTTCGGTCTCAGCTCTGACATTACTAGACAGAGACAGACCCTAACAAAAAGCGGTGGGGCTTGGTGAAAGTGCCACACTGCTACATGTTTGAATAGTCTTTTGCCAGGTTGTTTATGGCAGGGTGGTATTTTTCATTACAGCAGTCTTAGGATGCCGCCGTGAATATGTATATAGATCCTGACATGGATTAAGTCTTGTAGTCTTTGTCTGTAGCACAGGATCACAAGCAGCACAATGAGGGAAAATCCCTGAATAGTCTTTAATAATACTACAACTAATAAACAATATAACAGAAAGAAAACCGAGAGCCCAATATAGAGTAGTATGTATTGGAATTGAGAGAAATGAACGTAACGTCTACACGATAAACTGACCACAACCTGAATAACCCACTAATTTAATCAATGTAAAATGGCTACTGGGATACAATTCAAGTCGAATATATCAATACAGTATATGATATAGTAGAAGTAGAATGAACGTAAGTAATAATAATACTCACAAACCAGGGTTACCGCTTAGGCAACCACTGTAAATGCAGGTGGGGGGATTAAGGCCTGTCCCCACTCAGGGCTAAGTCAAAAATTTTGCATTGCGGTGGCATCGCGGTCTAGCTGATTGTTTTCCTGTTTCTTTGTCTTCAATCAGTAAGACAGATGGAATAGACACCCCTCCACCCGGGGTGGACACGCCGTGCTAGGCGTACACTAGACACTTTGCTGTGTGATACTCCTCGTTATTGCCTGAGGAAGCAGGAATATACCTGTAAAACGTGTTGCTTTGTAGGAGTATGTGAATAAATTTGTTTTGATGAAAAATTGACAGCTTCATGTCTGCTTGGGGGAAGTGGGTCCACCACTACCTCCTTAGCAATGTTTCATAATTTTAGAATATTTTATCCTTTTGGCTCCTGTGTTCACCTTCTGTAATAAACAATATAGGGATAAATCAGTCTGTTAAAATTAAAACTACAAATACTGTATGAACTATACTTTGAAATTAGTGAGACCAAAACCAGCCAAATTAACCTGTAAACTGCCCTGGAACGAATTCCTATGAACTACATATGTGTATTAAAAATCAACAGCCCCCCTCACTGAAAGAGGTGAAACCTCAATATTTCAATACCATGACAAGTATAGGAATAGGTGGGTGTGAGACTCGCTGACTGACTAAACTGGCAAAACTTCTTGCAAGAGCCAAGCCTTCTGTACCTTCTCAGCCTGCTCACATTGGCTCATCAGCCAGTCAAGATACAGGTGAGATCCCATTGGAGGTTACAACATGATAAAAACTACCTAAGAAGAAAAAACTGGTTAATGAAAAAAGCTGTCCAAAAGCATGAAACAAAGGAGAAAATACTGTTTTTAGTAAACTTTAAAAGGAGGGTTCACGGTGTTAGTAAAAAAAATAAAAATACTAATCCACTTACCTGGGGCTTCCTCCAGCCAGTGGCAGGCAGTACGTGCCCTCGACGCCGCTCCGGAGGCTCCTGGTCTTCTCCGGTGGCTCACCTGACCTAGCCAGGCCGGCTTCCAGGTCGGGCTAATCGTGCTGACGTCATCGGACGTCCTCCAGGCTGTACTGTGCAGGCGAAGGCACGTTGGAGCGCACATGAAGCCCGACCTGGAAGCCGGCCTGGCCAGGTTGGGTGAGCCACCGGAGAAGACCGGGAGCCTCCAGAGCGGCGTCAAGGGCACGTACTGCCTGCCACGGGCTGGAGGAAGCCCCAGGTAAGTGGATTAGTATTTTTTTTTGTTTTACTTACACCGTGAACCCTCCCTTTAAATGCAGAATCTAAGCAAGAGGAAAATGTACTAAAACTTAAATTGTGATAGCAAATATCTCCTAAGGGATGCTATTAATTAAAATGTAGTCTACTAGAAGTGTCTAATTTCATTTGAGCATAACTCAAAATACTTTTTAAGGCAAAATGCAGATAAACTGTGGGTTTTCTTTCTTTTCTTTTGATGAATACTAGCTGTAATTGTTAATTTTAACATAGTTATTTTATTTTTCCTTTTCATTTCCACTGAATGATTCAGAAAAACCAGTACCCACCGAATGTAAGTATAAAATAAGTTTATTTTCTGCTGCATTTAAAACATTCTATCCATCTTGCAGGGCTGCTGACCAAAAAACAATTAGTAGTAGCACAAGTAAATTTGGGCATGGTTATACTTTCAGTGTAAATTTAAAGGTTACAGATTATTGTAGGCACAGCCTATACAATTAGGGCAATATGATTTTACACTTCTATAGTATAACAGCTAAATATGCCATTATAAAGCTATCAGCAGCTATAACTGTTTAACTATTTCAATGAATATATCATTACCTCCCTAGCGGTACTGGCAGATTCTCCGTCCAAACAAAACATGCTGTGAACAGTATAAACGTGCATACACAACAATACTCTCCTGCACTGTATACTAGACCCTTGCTTGACACATTTTGGCAAGTTACAGGGAAAAAAAAAATTTAAAAGTGTATTTTATGACTTTTTGCACAGAAATCCTGGGGAAATTGAACGCCAGGGAGGTTAAACTGGTTGTATATACTGTAATAACGAAAACCGCTATTTAGTGGTTACACATTATTATGGAATTGTAGCGTTAGTGGCCACCTAAAGACATAGATGCAGGGATGGTTAGTGTGAGACTATGATAAAATGATAAGTACAATATGAGAACAATTAACATTATCATACTATCCAGAATAGCTGCTAGTAGAGTATTGGTAATATTACTAATTACTGAGCAGCACTGTGGAAGATGATGGCACTATAAAAATACTAAATAATAATAATTACTGAAATACTACTATCGGCAATAGTTATGCCCAAATTTCCTTGCAGGTTTTTCTTAGCCCCAACATAGTCCTTAAAATCGGCTTGATTGACTGGTATAAAATCCAGATATGTTCCATCCTGCATACACTGATCACCATTACATTAGTGTTGCAGCAGTCATGTGGCGTTACATCAGGCCAGCAGTTGGGTCGGAGGTTGTATAGTTTTCAGTCTTTGGAAACACACAGGAGTTAAGGGAACTCTATTTAATGAAATAAGCTGCACATGTGGAGGTAAGGCAGCTTAGACAATCAGTTTGCATTCATATGAAAAAGGTGTGTGTTAAAAAAGGAGCAGACTTTGCAGATTATAGTAATTTAAAGTGGCCTTAACTCAGAACTTCCTCTCTGCTCTAAAAGATAATGATGATAACCTTTATAGAAAAAAACATTTCTTCCTTTCAATTTATAGAACTCCTACAGCGGAGCAGTGCTTTTCAGCGCTGCTTGATTCGGGCGCAGCCGGCGCCACCATAGACTATAATGGGAATCACATCTATAGCGGCGCTCAGTGAGTAACGTCGGCGCCGTCAGAAGATGGAGCCGAAGTTGCTTAAAAAACACAATTCAGCCTCCAGCAATCGCTGGAAGCTGAATTATATCATTCCCCCACTATCAATGGCGGCCTGGAGGGGGAATGGTAATTAACACGGCCCGGACATGTGCAGAAGCAAGATTAGCCATATACCGGCTGTATCCTGTCCCCAAGTCTACCGGCGCCGGTTTCAAATGTATGCCTACTACATCTTGCATTGTTTACTTCATGGGATTCCTGATTTACACCTGCAGATAAGGGGGAATCAGACTGTTCTTTGTAAACGCGCTTAGGCTTGGTTCCCATCTGCCGTTGGACCATGTGTGACCAGCGGGAGCAGACAGTGTAGTGTCTGCTGTGGTCCGTCTGGAGCTCAGGGCAGATATGTTACCATTGTAGGCTATATGGGGAACTGTTCTCTGCATGCCTGGGATTATCCATTGCAGACTGAAAATTGAGAATGACTCCTATTTACAAAAATAGGAGCCGTTCAGTGTCAGTTTTGCGATGAACGGGGAACAGACAAAAAAATGTCTATTCTCAGCTCAAGAGGGAACACAGCATTAGGGTGAATTTCTCCACAACTATATGTGTTTTCCTTGTCTGTTGTGCAAGAGTTTTGGTCCGCTTTAAGGGATATATTACAGAATATAGCCACTGCTAGAACATTGGTAAAATTACCAATATTCTATAGCAGTAATCCTTATCAATATTTTACTATGAACAAAGCTAACCTTACCCTCACACAGAACTTTCCCTCTACCGATGCCAAACCCCAAGACCCCCCTTGTGATGCCTAACCCCAAGACCCCCCTAGTGGTGTCTAACCCTAGCCACTCCCGATGGTGCATAACCCTAAGACCCTCCTGATGTTGCCTAATCATAAGACCTCCTAGTGGTGCCTAACTCTAACCCACCCCATACCTATGCCTAACACTACCTCCCCCACATAGTAACTTTCAGACATTGTTGCTAATTATGCAGCTGCAGGCACCACTGTCGGTGCACATCGATACTCACAGGAAATGAAGATTTAGTGTATTTACATGGCTTTATACTTTACATAATGAGTTTGATACCAGTGGCTGCAAGACAAGACAAACAATGGCAGCTAGAACCACACTGGCAGTAGGAATGACTGTGTCAGGAAGGGCAACATTTAATAGGGAAACAGGTAGATGTGTTGGAGGAATAAAGGTCCCCTGAGATTATTTTTCAGTCAACCATGCTTATCTGTTCTCTCAGGTAAAAATAAGGGGCTTGGTTTATACAAGTTTCCTTTCTTCCTACAAATGGCTGTTTTGTGAACAAGACCTCTAAAGGTCCGCACACACGCCGGACTGGAGGCAACGACGGGACCGTCGTCACCACCCGCTGGGTGGGCGTTCCAACGACAGTCCGGCGTGTGTACAGTCTGTGGGCGGACTGATACGGCTGTTTCTAAACGATCCGCCGGGCGGATCGCTCAGAAACAGCCATATCAGTCTGCAGACAGAGTGTACACACGCCGGACTGTCGCTGGAACGCCCACCCAGCGGGAGGTGACAACGGGCCCGTCATTGCCAGCAGTCCGGCGTGTGTACGGACCTTAAGGTTGCATAGTATTATTACCAAAGGCCTAATGCATTTTGTCTTCAATCTAGTGTGTTGGAAAATCACATAGTGATTATAAGATTGTGAGTGCCTGATGTGAAAGGAAGACCATCTAATGCTTTGGAGAAAACAAAGAAATCTGTGGGTCACCCAGTTCCATAGCAGGAGGCACACAATCCTCATATTTGCATTTAGGAACCATCTATCAGAGTTTATATGTGCAAAAACAAATGTTTGCAGCTCTGCTTCAAGTATTAAAATAGGCTCCCAAATAGTCTGAATATAATTTTTATTTTTTGCTAAATAATAATTCCTGATAGGAGGGTTTCGGTGATCCTTGTAGTGACCTTGTACCCAAGAATTCCTAGGTAAACGGAGAGACCAGGAGCCCCCAATGGTGTAGTATCCTCAATAGTATCCTCAATAAATGGGAAGTATATACAGCTATACTCGCAAGAGTGGGTTGCAGATCCCTGTAACCACCGTATAAGCCGGCGGAAAATAAACCGTCTTCCAGGTCCTGCCAGAAGCTGGATGGTTGCTCTCCTGAATTTGTAGTTTTTAAAGGAAAAAACTATTACCTTCAGGTTTATCTGGATACTCGAAAGGATAGAGATGCCCAAATGTAAAAATGTATAAAAACTTCTAATAGTTAAAATAAGAATGAGAGGTAATATCTTGCCTCTACTGGTGACAAAAAAAGATATTTATCCAAAACACAAAATAGACAACACGTTTCACGTGTACTAGCCCACTTTCTCAGGTCAATACAGTGCCTTGCAGCAAGGTGACTAGAATATGGGCACCTCTGATTAGTATCCAAATCATAATTCCAATTCTTCTGCCAAAACAGGTCGCATCTTCCCGCTCTGTAAATCACGTCAGCCATGTGATACCAACCAAGATGGCGGATGTCAGGAAAAGACAAAGCCATGCGATGCCAACCAAGATGGCGGATGTCAGGAAAAGACAAAGCCATGCGATGCCAACCAAGATGGAGGATGTCAGGAAAAGACCAAGCCATGCGATGCCAACCAAGATGGCGGATGTCAGGAAAAGACAAAGCCATGCGATGCCAACCAAGATGGCGGATGTCAGGAAAAGACAAAGCCATGCGATGCCAACCAAGATGGTGGATGTCAGGAAAAGAAAAAGCCAAATAAAAACTATAATTTCTTATTCGTGAAATAATACTGTCAAGTACATAATGCAAGATTAACAGTAACAATATGGCATTAAAAGTGTGGATTATGGTATTGAGGAATGGATTTGTCATGACCGAGGACTAATTTTGCTTAAAATGAAAGAGAGCAATTTATCTTTCTACATATATAGCTGCATCACTTGTATTGCCATGTAATTATTCTGCACTTTCACATTAGACACATTTTTTTATTAACACATTTGTTATATTGTTTAATTCAATCTTAAAGAATAACTGCACCCTTAGAGCAAATTATATCATGCAGGCTGTCACTGGAAATTCAGTTAATATTTCTGCCTCGTTAAAAATAAAATCTCTGCATTTGCCTTGCTTCTTTCCTGTGTTTTTGGGTGGTGATTTTCTCTCACACACATTCTCAAATTGCCCTGCCAGCATTTTTGTCTATTTCTGGCCCACAAGTACACACCAAGGAGGAGGCAACTTCAGCAAGCAGAAGGATCCGCCCAACAACAATATCATTACCAAACTACTTCCACTCCCAGGGCTACATACATTGCCATAGAATAATAGCACTGGATATTGAGTACCGACATTCCCCTACTTACAAACGACTTGAGTTCCAACGTTTCTAAGATTCAAAGTTGACTTCATGTACAGAATATATAGAACAGGTTTTTTTTAATTACATTTTTGTTGTTACATGTTGCAGTATTGATTAAACTGTTATAAGTAGTTTTAAACACTTTAACCACTTGAGGACCAGAGGTTTATAAACCTCCCCCCGCCGCTTTCCCACTGATGACCAGGCCATTTTTTACAATTCAGCACTTCACAAATGTAATGGTTAATTCCTCAGTCATACAGCTCAGCACCCAAATTAATTTACCCCCTTTTCTTCTCCCAAAAAGAGCTTTCTTTTGGTGGTATTTCATTGCAGCTGCTAGGTTTTTATTTTTTTAATAAACAAATTTCATTTTTTTTTTTTAAAGTACAGATAAGTTTATTGGCTTCCCCCTTAATTGGCCCTAGACTAAGATACATACACTACACTATACATACATGGCATATGGCTATGGCAGGGATTAGATAAAAAAAAATATTCTGTGCAGCGCTGCATAAGATGTCATATAAATATTTACCTAAATAAACAGCCTGCTAGCTCCGATCGCTGGCTGGCAGGCTGATCGCTGGAGTCTCCTGCTTGCAGTGACCGGAGAGCACGCTCGTGCGAGCTCCCATCAAATTTCACTCCTGGTGAGATGACGCCATATGGCAGCGCTGAGGAACAACAGATCCACTCTGCCGCCGCCAAAGTGTGTTCGGCGGTCGGCAAGAGATTAAAATCACATTGAAAACAAACGTTATATATACTACATTTTCTCCTGATTTTCTCCTATTTATTTTTCACAATTTGCCATTTTGTCATTTAAATACCTTTTAAACCAGCAAGGAAGAAAATACTCAGAATAGTTTTGACCATCCTTTCTCACCTACTTTTTGATGCTTTTTAAATTGCAAAGTGCTGTAAAATTATTTTAAAGAGAGGATGAAAAATTATCTCCTAGAAGAAAACTCAGGAGAAAAAGATAATTGCATAATGGCCATAGTCTAAATCCAGAGTTGTCCAAAAGTAAATTATTTATCCATGTTACGTCATGTTTAACACAGGACTCCACTTACAAACAAACTAATTCAACTTACAAACAATTTCCCAGAATGAAACCTGTTTTTAAGTAGAAGACTGTCAGTAGTTATATTGCTGTCCACGGCAAACGTTGTGTTTTCTGCCCTTCTCCTTGGCAACTACGGGCTGTTCCTTTTGCCTTCTTGTAGCCACTAACCTTCTGTCTTGCACCGTCAGAGTGGCAACTGCAATTGTATTCATATTTCCTACCCTTCCACTGACTTACTGCTCTGCTGATGCCACAGATATTCCCATTTACTACACTTTGCTGCAACTAATATGTAACTGCTAAGGTTGTTTATTCACCAATAGTCTGTCACAAATATATTAAATATATACAGCACTAAGGAGCCCTTATGCATTTCACTTTTTAATCTAAATTTTCTCCTATGACATCTCCTCTTTAAAATAACTTTTCACTACTTTGCATTTGAAAAGTACCAGAAAGTACTATCAAAATTATTTTCAGTATTTTCTTGCTTGCTGGTGGCTTAAAGAGTATTTTATTGATAGGAGCCCATGTGTAATGAACCTCTTCTCCTGAGTCTTCTCCTTAGTGATATTTTAACACCTTATCAATAAAATGACTTTTAAAACCTCAACAAGCAAGAAAATACTTAAAATAATTTTGATAGTACTTTTTCAAATGCAAAGTGCTGAAAAGTTATTTTAAAGAGAAGATGAAAAATGTAGGTCACTGGAGAAAACTTAGTTTAAAAGGTGAACTGCATAAGGGCCCGTTTATAGATTATTGCTCAATAAAACTACAGAAGCACCCTTACCTTTTAAGGACACTTTTTTTTTACCTAATCCAATCCAGATATTCTGGATAACTTATGATATCCTCGCTGGAAATCAGGCCCTCTAAGTTGTGTGTCTAAAATACAAAAGCAGCACTGAAGTAAATTCTTCCCTTCTAGAAGTAAAAAAATTTGCATTGCGGTGGCATCGCGGTCTAGCTGATTGTTTTCCCGTTTCTTTGTCTTGAATCAGTAAGACAGATGGAATAGAGCAATACAATGCCAGAATATGGTTTTCTTTTGCAAATATCGCAGACCTTGACTTCTCAGAGGTCATCCTCCATTTCAGCGCTGTGTGTGTATTATATAGACATAGCTTATTTTGTTTATCCAAAGCCTTTGCTTTGGGAATCTGTGAAAATTATTTTAATTTCACCAACTTGGAATTACTCTCCCTTATGCTGATTATTATCTACATAGTTACATAGTTTGGCTGAAAAAAAGACATTCGTCCATCTAGCACAACCAGAAAAAATATAAAAAAAACAAATAAATAAGAAAAATTGGTACATCACTATCCTGGGCACACCCAAATCCCAAATGATCTAGAGGAAAGTAAAATACTAGAACAACGCTTGGGCCAATTAGCCTCAACAATTCCTATCTAACTCAATGGCAATTAGATAAAATCCCTGGAAAAAATCCCAATTATAGCCGTGCATGTCCTTCACTGCAAAGTAACCATCCAAACCACTTTTAAATGCAGATATGGAATTCGCCATAACTACTATATGTAATAAGATATTCCACATTCATATTGTCAAAACACACACACACACACACACACACACACACACACACACACACACACACACACCTTAACCTTCTTTAGTACTATATTAGTATTATATTCTATCTCACCTCTAAATATAACATAATGATGTCAGCGCCTAATACTATATTTACCCAATTAAACTAAAGTACTCATCTATCTAGAAACAATGGTTCCAAAATACTCACTTCCAAGTCCAATGCAGAGGCTGAGGGGAAGGCTTATCCAATGTCTTTTGTCTTATCCAATGACTAATAAAGCAAAAAAAGCAAAAAATTAAATAGTGTGATACCTTTATTGTGATTATTTAATAATCAACAAAAAAACAACATTTCACTTTGATTCGCAATCAATTAAACATTTAGTCTGTTTGAGTCTCCAGTATAATGCTACATTCACAAAACCAAAAAAGTTTGACAAAAATCTTGTGAATTTGCTAGTTACAACTTTGTTCATCCCTAATGGCTAGGCCAGCAAGGCCAATAACAACCCACAACTCCCTCAGCTGTCTACTTCTTTAGGGCCCTTTGAGATGGGGGGGGGGGGGAGGCTGAAGGCTGTAAATTCACCACCTGTCAGCTGCTCCTGTGCACCGGCTGGGCAGCCCTCTATGGAGTTATATCTGCCGCCATGCAATTAGCAGTGTCTATTATCTCTCCAGGTTCCCACACTATTTAGTGCAGTTTCTCCACAGTGCCTTTTAGTGTATGTTCTCTATGGCAACAGCCTTTTATCATGTAACCCACCTCTGAGACGCTGGCTGGAAGCAATTTGGCTCTAGTTACCAACTGATTAAGTGTAAATGGGGCCTTCGTATGGGGGGTCATCTGGCTATCTAATCTATACTGAGGAGGTATCTAGCTATCTATACTGTGGAAATATCTGGCTACCCATCGAAGGCCCCATTTACACTTAATCAGTTGGTACGCATTTTTTCTTCTTCTCCATAGCAGTGCATTGTGAAAAATATGTCAGTTAAAACACATTAAGTGTGAAAGGTGCCATAGGAAAACATGGGCATTACTTTGAAAATCAGTTGTCCTTTCAGTTATAACTAAGAGCAACTGATGAAGTGTAAACGGGGCCTAAGGGGGAAGAGACATCTGGCTACGTGTAAAGGGGGTCATCTGGCTACCTATACTGAGGAGTGATCTGGCTATGCATAGTGGGGGGTGGGCACCTGGTTACCTATACTGGAGGAATATCTGGCTACTTATACTGGGGGTAATCTGACTACCTATACTAGGAGGGTGTCATCAGGCTACCTATATTGGGGTTCATTTGGCTAGTGGCTACCTTTAGTAGCTGGATATCTGACTACCTACACTGCAGGGACATCTGGTCACCTATACTGGGGGGGGGGGGGGGCAGCCACAAGGTGGCTGAGGTGGGGTGCCCTATATGTATTGCTCTGCTTGGGGCCCTGTGTGTCTTAATCCTGCTTTGCAAGGTACCATACAGTTTCTGTCATAAAGACATTACCAAACAGTTTGAAGCCCTTCGTGTATCAAAGAACAAGATTATTCACAAGTGGAAAACATTTGTTTATCTAGTCAGAATTGGACATCTCAGCAAATTCACTCTAGTCAGACCATGCTATGCTCAGAAAAATGTCAGAAAAACCCAAGAGCTACACTTCTTAGTCTAAAGACTTTAATCAGGGCTGTTTAATACTGAAACATGCAAATATAATTGCAGCGAGATTTTACAATGGGATTTCTCTATAATCACTTTTTGCAATTTGTACTGGAAGCTAGGAGCAGGACATGCATCGTGTATAGTCATAGTTTGGCTGGAAAAAAGACAACCCTTCTCTAGTATGAAAGGGTTCCTGTGATTTTAATCTGCTGATACCCTTGTATTTTGCAATTTGCATGCAACCCAAAACGTACAACAATACGCAACAAGTAATTTCTAGTTTAAATGTTAAGGTTCATGATGGTAAATTCGTGATAGTACATTTAGAAGAAAACTGTACAAATATGGCTTTAATGCTAGGCCCATTTTGAAGCAAGCAATTTGGATGCCCGCTCATGCAGGAATTTTAGACAACGCCATAGGCACCTATAGATACTGGAAGTATCGGCATTGAGCCGTAATTTGGGTGCCTGATAAATATCAGGTGCTGGTACAGCGCCGCTATATATCAGGCACCCACATTATGACGCGATGCCGATATTTCTATAGGCGCCTATGACGGCACCCAAGAACTTTTTTGCCTCATCAGGCAAAAAAAAAGGGGAGTATATAACAGCCTCACAGAGGTGCCTGGTGTATCCTAGACCCTATGCTGTTACCGTCTTTCCCCTAAAGTAAGACATCCTCTGATTATAAGACCTAGTTGAAATGTCATTCATTCTCTGAATATAAGGCATCCTCCGAATAGAAGACCTAGCCCCAAACCCACATTACATCCCCAGCTGCAGTACACATGATATCCCGCCCCCTAGACTGTCTCTCCGCTCCCCTGTTTTAAGTGTGTCCCCCCTCCCCCTTCCGACCCGTGTGGTCGCTCTGTCCCCGGTTACTAGAGGAAGAAGTGAGGACGTCGGCGATCTCCGGGCAGCATGGCTACAGTAAGACACGCTGGCTGCTGTTACATTTAACTTGCACGGGGAGCGGGGGACACAGACAAGGGGGCGGGACAGAGCGGCCACACGGATCGGAAGGGAGGGGGACACAATGCAGGGGAGCAGAGACACAGGCTAGGGGGCTGGACAGTGCGGCCACACGGGTCAGAAGGGAGACACTTAAAGGATACCCCAACTGACATGTGACATGATGAGATAGACATGTGTATGTACAGTGCATAGCACACAAATAACTAGGCTGTGTTCCTTTTTTTCTTAAATATCAGGTATGTAAGTGGCTGACTCAGTCCTGACTCAGACAGGAAGTGACGACAGTATGACCCTCACTGATAAGATTTTCCCCTTTTTATCTCTTTCTTGCTCTCAGAAGCTTATTTTCTGCTAGGAAAGTGTTTTATTGCTGGAATTTCTTATCAGCGTAGGTCACACTGTAGTCACTTCCTGTCTGAGTCAGGACTGAGTCAGCCACTTACATACCTGATATTTAACTCTTTCAGGCAGAGAAAGAAAAAAATGAACACAGCATAGTTATTTGTGTGCTAGGCACTGTACATACACATGTCTATCTCATCATGTCACATGTCACTTCGGGTATCCTTTAAAACAGAGGATCGGAGAGACAGTCTAGGAGGCTGGGCAGAGTGTTCACACAGGGGTCAGAAGTGGGGGGGGGGGACACTTAATACACAGGGAGAGGAGACACAGCTAAGGGGCTGGACAGAGCAGCCACGTTGAAAACAGAGGGGGACACCTAGGGGACATCTGCGGACACACAAGCGAAATAAGAGAGGACAGACTGCTTGATCCAATTAGATTGTAGTGGTAGATTACACTTTCAGTACAGCGGCTTCACACAGGCAGCCAGCGTGGGGACACATCGTGCGGTGCCGATCAGGCACTTGTCATGTCATCCTTGCACACAGCAGGTTTATCAACTGTGTGTAGGGATGACATGATAGGTGCCTGACTGGCACTGTGACATTACAATGAGCAGCAATAAGAGGCGGCCAGCATGGGACATATCATGCAGTGCCAATATAAGACATCACCTGAAAATAAGCCCTAGCACACTTTTTGGAGCAAAAATTAATATAAGACAGTGTCTTATTTTCGGGGAAACGTAGTATATACTCGCCTTTTTATTGCCAGATGAGGCAGGATCACGCCTGTGAAACGCTTTGCAACATTGTATTCGGAGTAAGTCAATATATTTGTCTTTCTTGAATTTGACAATCTATGTGTCTGCCTCCTTAGCCTTTTAAAACTTTTAGTGAATTTTATTCTTTTGGCGCCTCTGTACGCTGTATACTATACTAGTGTCCACCCCGGGCGGTGGGGTGTTTTACCCCCTTCTTTGTTCTGACCTACAGAGAGCGACTTCTTAATCCAGAGTGGGGACAGATCTAATCTCCATACCTGCATTTACAGTGCTTGCCTTGGAGGTAGCCCAGGTTTGGGAGTATTACTTATCTACTCTACGTTTATCAACCTATACCAGTACATACTACACTGTATTAGGCTCTCTGTGTCCCCTCCTTTCTAATGTTCACATGTAACGCGCTACATGTACCATTTTCTGAGCACTGAAGGTGTAGGGAATGGAAGGTATAGGGTAATCGCAAAGCACTTGAAAAATCTCTTTGTATAGCAACTTCCTAAGCGCTTTTATGAATAAATACATAGTATTTTTTCATTTCCAGCTACAAGAGTTCACTTCCTGACTGACGTCAGTAAGTGTAAAAGTTAGTCGCTAAGCAAAAACGCTTAGAAAAGCGCAGGGAAAAGCGCTTTTAAAATCACTAACCAAATCTCTCAGTGCTTGTGATAGTGCTGCCGATTTGGAATGTGAACAAGGCCTTATTATGATCTACTCACCAGGCACCACTTCCCCGTTGCCTGTAAAAAAAACAGAACATTGATTCATAACATGTATCAGTCGTTATTTGAAGCAAGCATTAAAGTAATATATCAGTATTTATTTACAAATTTGCTTAAAATGTCAATTTTTTATTTTGTAAATTTTGTTCGGTAAATTTCAGTGTCCTTATAATTATTAGTGATTAATCACCAGTTGAGTAAACATTTCAGACAGCCAAACTACTTGGAAGTGTCCCTGTATTACCTCAGGTTTCCGGAGGGAATTTTATATAAGTGTACTTGACTTTTTGTTAGCATGCATTTTAAAGATTTGAGATTTTAACTCATATTCCCTTTGAAGAAATTAATTAATGAAATTAATTACTTATTCGCTATACTTTCTTTAAGTCAACCCATAAGGTCCCGCACCTCTATATTTGATAGATTATTGTTTTGGTTTTTAGTTACCAAGGTACAGTACATCTACAGGTTCTTTTTTTCTTAGCACATTTCTTAACCTGCTCCCGACCTCCTCACACCGATGGGTGGTGGGAGCATGGCTCTTTGGGGTCCGCCTAACCCTTAATGGGGTCATCTCACTCCTCGCGAGATTAGCAAAGAGCAGGTGCTCGCTCAAGCTCACATGCCCTGCACTGCATGCAGCGGTGGATAAAGAACAGCCTGCCAGCTCCGATCACCGGCTGGCAGGCTGTTCTTTATCCATTATTAATTGTATTTATAAAGCGCCAACATATTACGCAGCGCTGGACAATAAATAGGGATACATACATTGCAACAAATGGTGACAGACACAGAGGTAGCAAACGGTTATACAACATAGCACAAGATTATACATGCAATCAGGGTATAAAATGCTTTTAAATGCATTATTTTACAAAAAAAAGAGCAGCAAAACCTGTGTACAGCGCTGCAGTCTAGTAGCAAACTGCTCACAAACACATCTAGTGTGTACGCTGCCAAAAGGAAACTTTAACTAAAAAAAAAAGTAAAAAAAAGAAAAAAGATTTTCACTTACCTGGGGCTTCTACCAGCTCTATGCAGCCGCCCTGTGCCCATAAAGTCCTGGAATGATCCTGCTGTGGCTTAGTTTAGATTTTGGCAACAGAGCCTGTGCAGCCCTGGCTACTGTGCCTGAATGATCCTGGCTGCATGCATCCTCGATCACAATCCCCCGCCAAGAGCGTCCGCGCGTGCGCAGTAGGAGTCTGCCTCCCCATTTTAGTTTGGTTACCAGAATGTTAACATTTATGACATGTATCAAATGTTCTGTCACTCCAGGGCCTTTGATAAGAAAGAATGACATATTACATTTGATGAAAAAAATAGTCTTTAGTGCTACTGGTAGTTAACAGTCTGCCGTGTGTCCAAAAAGCTAACTGATTATGTATATAGGTTATGAACTGTGACAAACAAAAGAATAGAATTTGGGGTGTTTGAGAGCTGAGGCCTATGTAATTTTTTTTGTGCCAAAGTGATAAAAACTGTAAAAAAATACAATTTTTAAAGTTCTGATACAATTTCAGTAAAACCGCATAAGTACAAATGTTACAAAATATGTATATCTGAGTAGGCCTGGGTCTCTAGTTTTCAGAATGGTGACATTTATGGCTTTTCTTGACTGTTTAGATGCTCCATGGGCTTTGCTAAGAAATATTGGCTGTATTACTTTTGGTGCAAAAAATGGCCTTGAAAAATAAATTGGTTCTGTTCATTATTAACAGTGTATTGCGTGGCCAAAAATGTATCCGATTATGTATATAGGATATCATGTTAACCGTGACAAGTAAGAGAATAGAATTTGGGGTGTTTGAGAGCTGAGGACTAAGTCATTCGAATTTTTTGTGCCGAAGTGAAAAAAAAAACTAAGAAAATTCCATTTTCAAATTTATGATGCCATTTCAGCAAAACCACATAAGTACAAATGTTACAAAATTTGTATATCTGAGTAGGCCTGGGTTTCTAGTTGACTGTTTAGTTGCTCCAAAGTCCAAAGAATGACTGTATTACTTTTGGTGCAAAAAATTACCTTGAAAAATCAATTGGTGCTGCTCATGGTTAACAGTGTATTGCGTGGCCAAAAAGCTATCTGATTATGTATATAGGGTATCATTTAATTGTGACATGCGAGAATAGAATTTGGGGTGTTTGAGATCGGAGGCCTATGTCATTTACATTTGGCAAATTAAATGAAAAGCAATACAATTGTTATTTTCATACACTCTGTACCAAAATAAAACACTTGTAAAAAACACCAAGAATGACAGAATTGAAAAGAGAATACATAAATAATTACCTTATGGACTCTGCTTTTTAAATATGTATGTCATGAGGGTGTACTACTCTTAATTTTTCTAATAAGGGCTTTTAATCGTTGGTAGTGTTCAAAGACAAAATGAAAACCACAACATAAAAAAATACACCTTTATTTCCAAATAATATATTGTCACCATACTTTGTTCTAGGGACATAATTTAAATATTTTGATAACCAGGACAAATATGTAAATAAAAGTGGGTTTTATGTACGGTAGCATTGTTTATTTTAAAACTATAGGCAATGGAATTGGAGAAATTGTGTATTTTTTTCATTTCCTTATTTTTCCCATTAATACATAGAAAGTAAAATGTATAGAAAGTAAAGTAAATACTGAAAACAAATATCACCCCCAAAAAGCCTAATTTGTGGCTAAAAACAAGGTATAGCTCATTTTGTTGTGATAAGTATTAAAAAAGTTATTGGCGAATGAAAGAGAGGAGTGCTGACAGTTGAAAATTGCTCCAGTCCGTTAGGGTAAAAACCCTTGGGGGTGAAGTGGTTAAAAGAAATAGGGATTTTAATTTAAAAAAAATATTAAATTTTTAGTGAAAAAAAAAAATCACAGCAGTAATGAGAGACCACCAAAAGAAAGCTCTATTAATGGCATGAAAAGTAGGTAGAATTCATTTGGGTGCTAAGTTGTATGATAGAGCAATAAATTGTTAAAATGGCGAAGTGCTGAACTGTAAAAAAAAATGGCCTGGTCACTAGGGGGGTATAAACCTCTGGTCCTCAAGAGATAAAACTTGACAGATTTTTTTCTTTGACAGATTTCTCTCATGAGAACACTACTAAGTACAGATAGAGATGACCCGAACTGTTCGCCTGGCGGGTAGTTCGCGCGAATTTTCACTGTTCGCATCCGCGGTGAGCACCGAACACATAGCGCATTCGACCTGCCTCCTATACCTCGTACTTGGGCTAAACTTTGACCCTCTACATCACAGTCAGCAGACACATGGCAGCCAATCAGGCTTCACTCACCCACAGACCCCTGCCCCCCCTATAAAAACATAGCAGCATCAGCCATGTTCTCAGGCTCTGTCTGCTGCTGTAGTTATGTTACCATAAAAGCTGGTGGACTCTTGAGGCCTTCCAAAAATGTGTGGCGATTGGGACACCGCAGTGGAAGATACCAGGCCGCAATTATTTTTATAAAAAGGCGATACCCAAACTGTACTGTGATGTTGAAAGGCAAGTGGTGTCATCTCTGGCAAAAAACGTTGGGCTAAGGGGTCCATCTGACCACGGATGCCTGGTCTGCAAAGCATGGTCAGGGCAGGTATATTACTTATACAGAACATTGGGTAAAGCTGGTGACCGTTGGCAAGCAGGGAGTGCGTGGCTATGCAACGGACCTGGTGGTGACACCTGCACAGCTTGCAGGCAGGCCTGCAGCCACCTCCCCGCCTTCTCCTACATCCTCTTTGCTGTCGTCCTCCTTCTCGGCTAAGTGCTACACTACTGCTGCGCTCTCCTCTCCAACTGCACACCCCCAGCTCCCCAATTCCGCATGCCAGGTACGACAGTGTCATGCCATCTTGGACATGTCTTGCTTCAAAGCCGAGTCACACCAGACTAGCACTCCTGGCCACTCTGAAGAAACAGAGATTGGTAACGTCGTGTGTGACAACGGAAGCAATCTCTTGTCGGCTTTGAGTTTGGGCAGGTTGACACATGTGCCCTGCATGGCACATGTGCTGAATCTTATAATCCAGCAATTTGTATGTAAAGTTCCCAGGCTTACAGGACGTCCTGAGGCATTTCTACACGGCCATGGCGCGCTTGTCCGATATTCAGCGGAAAAAGAACTTGCCAGTAAGACGCTTGATTTGCGATAGCCCGACTCACTGGTATTCAATGCTCCTCATGTTTAACTGCCTACTACAACAGGAGAAAGCCGTCAACGAGTATCTGTACAGCTACGGTGCTAGGGCAGGCTCTGGGGAGCTGGCCAGCTTCTTTCTGAGGTACTGGACACTCATGCAGAAGGCCTGAGTGAGTCACACTGAAGGCGCCGTCAGCGACCTGATCCCATACGCTTTCTTCCTGGAGCGTGCAGTGCGTAGAGTGGTGGATCAAGCTGTAGAAGAGTGTGAACAGGAAGAGGAGGAAGAGTTTTGGGAACCATCATCACCAGAACCAGATTTGTCGACAACACAGAGGAGGAGGAGGTGGAGTCATCATCTGGAGAAGAGGAGTCAGAGGGGGAAGGTGGCTTTGAAGAGCAGGTGAAAGAACAACCGCAGCAGGCATTGCAGTGAGCTTGTGCTGTTCGCCTTTCGGGTATCCGTGGTATTGTTCGTGGCTGGGGGGAGGAGGAGAACTTCTCTGATATCACTGACGAAGAGGAAGAGGAGATGCTAGGTCAGTATACAACCTTGTGCAGATGGGGTCTTTCATGCTGTCCAGCCTGTTGAGGGACCCCTTTATAAAAAAAACTCAAAGGGAATGACCTGTACTGGGTGGCAACGCTATTAGACCCTCGGTATAAGCACAAAGTGGCAGAGATGTTACCAAATTACCAGTAGACTGAAAGGATGCAGCACTTGCACCACAATTTGGCAAGTATGCTTTACAGTGAATTTAAGGGTGATGTCACAGCACAACGGAGAAAAGGTGCCAGTAATCCTCCTCCTCCCATGCCCACACAGGCAAGGACAGGATGCTCTAGCGGTCTGATGGTGATGTCAGACATGCGGACTTTCTTTGGTCCAATGCGTTGCCTCAGCCCTTCGAGATCAACCCTCCACGAACGCCTTGACCGTCAGGTAGGCGACTACCTGGCCTTTAGTCGGATATAGACACTCTGAGCAGCGATGAACCACTGGACTACTGGGTGCGCAGGCTTGACCTGTGGCCAGAGCTGTCACAATTTTCCATCCAACTTCTGGCTTGCCCCGCCTCAAGCCTCCTGTCAGAAAGAACCTTCAGCGCAGTAGGAGGCATTGTCACTGCCAAGAGAAGTTGCCTAGGTCATAAAAGTGTTTAGCACCTCACCTTTATCAAAACGAATGAGGCATAGATCCCGGAGGGATACTGCCTGCCCGAAGACTAAGTCTGATCCATTCTGATCACCATTAGATTTTTCTGGGGAATAATATTGTCCACTCCGCACTCCATCTTGGTACACCACAATCTTCTGTGGCAGTGTATGATTCACCTTGTAGTACTAGTGGAGAGCTGCCACAATGTACAGCTTCAAGCCATCCATAATATCCTGATGTGGAAGCTGAAAGATTACACAGAAGTAGCAGAGGGTCAGGCAAGAATTTATGTTGGGCCCACACAACAAAGCCTGTCACTGAACGGGAACTCCGGCCAGCATCATGCGAGATCCATTCCGATCACCATCACATTTTTCCGGGGAATAATACATCGTCAGACAACTTAGACCATACCATAAGGTGCAAAGCAAGGTTTTATTGTGAGCAGTGTATAATATAATGCAAATAAGATGCAACCACATGCACAGCAAGCTATATACAGACAACCAGGGAATGCAATGACAATAATGCAAATATGATGCAACCATATGTGAACGGAATATATACAGTGAAGCTTCCACAACCAGACAAACAGTGTGCACACATACAATTAACCCCTGACTAGCTGATTAACTATACACAAGCAAATGTACACATGATATATATAGATAGATAGATAGATAGATAGATAGATAGATAGATAGATAGATAGATAGATAGATAGATAGATCCATCCATATATATATATATATATATATATATATATATATATATATATATATATATATATATATATATATATATATACACACACACACACACACAATAGCGATGTCACATGGGGAGCAAGCAAAGGCAGGTCAATACACGTATCAGAGTCAGCAACGGTAATTCAGATATAGCAAGGTACAAAGGAATGAGCAGAGGCAAAGTCAGGACTAGCAAGGTTCAGCAACAGGTAATCAGATCAAGGAACAGGTTACAAGAAACAGGACTCAGGTACAGGAGTGACCAGGAACTCAGACTTACAGAGATCGACGTTCTGGCAATAGCTTGGAAGAAGAGGCAGTCTTAAATAGAAGCAAGATGCAGCTGGTGGTAATTAAGCAAAGTCCCATAGAGGCCTCTGCAGGACAGACAAAGAACTGCAGTTCCTTGGTACAGGCAGCATACAGCCACCTGCTGGTGGAAGGTGGAACTTCAGGGCTGCTAAATGTTCACAGAGCCCTCTGCTGGTGGCACAGTGAAAGTACAAAGTTCTCCAAGTAAAAGCTGCCACCAGCAGGCAGGAGAAGGCAATGCATAATTCCTAACAACACCTTTTTATGAGTGAAACAAGCCTAAGGCCTCTTTTACACTATATGCTGAAAAACCGGTTTTTAATTTTCCCTAGCAGTGCATTGTGAAAAAGCTTTCTGGTAAAATCGGTATAGTGTGAACTGTGCCATAGGAAAACATGCACATTACTTTGAAAATCAGTTGTCCTTTCAGTAATAACCGAGAGTCCGGAGTTGCTAAGAACTGCACCCTCCTGAGAATCCTGAACTGTTTAATGTGAAGGAGTGTTCCTGCAAAAACTTTTGGTAGGGGGAGGAAAAGAAAGAACAATAGGAAGAAGGAAGGTGATGATATTGCTGCAAGAGTTGAGTACTGGGTCCTATACTTTAGCCAAACATGGCTGCTACATAACGTTGTCACGAAAAAGCATACGGTCCTATGACCATGTGCTAAAACTTAATGTGCAGTTTTCTTTTTGACATGTATTTGTATGTGGACTTATGCACTTATATATCAGCTTCCATAAGTATTACATTCCTTATTCTTCATATCCGACTGTCAATATTGCATATTAATCGGAGTGGCAACTTAATGGTATGGAGTAATAACATGAGACTATAGATATTTACAATGCCGCCTGGAACAAATTTCCAACACCCCCGTCATAGCTATTTTCTCTACATCTTCATAACTGGCGAAATGAACACCAGAGGACATACGCCTTAGCACTTTCCTTACAGGGCTGCCTCCCATGCGTGCTGTCAGCGGAAGCCCTTGCACTTAACTACAGTCTTGCTTGATGGTATAAGTGATCCCTTGATTGCTCTCCCAAAAAGGGGGCGACAGGTGGCAGGTTCACGCTGAATGTCATCCCCTCATATTGTTTTACTTCATATTTATGCTGGAGGGAGCCGCAGGGTGGCTATGGGGATGGAGAACAGCTGGGACGCGGAAGTGCCCAGCTTGGGTTACTGGTCACACATCGTGAGAAGCCCCATTGAGTCCATGATGCGACGTATGTTGTTTATAGCTATTAGGCTATTAAGAAAACATTAGATAAACATTTGGATCGGTTAGTGGCAGGGGAGAACCGTGCGTAGGTGATGATTTCTCGACGGGTTGATGGCTCTTTCTCCCATGTAGGTTGCACATGCGGATCTGTTACCAGATTCTGGGGCAGATCCTGTTTTTGTGTTACTTCAATGTGAAGACTTTGTTTGTTTGGTTTTTTGGTAAAGTTCATGTTTTATTCGAGGTAGAGACCTCTGTGGGTGTGATGTGTCCTTGCACTGCTCAATATTCTGCTATAGTGTGGCTCTTGTGAAAGTGATTTCCATCACCGCCAGGTCATTAAATATCCCAGAAAAGAGAAGGATTCTCCTTAGCGATAGGAAAAAACAAAAAGCCCATATAGTCCTCATCCAGGAGACACATTTTAAGGGTATTAACCCACCTAAACTGAGCAAAAAGGAATTCCCCATTGTTTATGCCAGTAACTCCCCAGATAGCAAAACAAAGGACACCGCAATACTATTTAATAAAAGTATTGCCTTTACTGAAGTGGGAATTTGTTAGGACCCGAATGGAAGAATTACGCTGGTTAAATGTGTGATTATGGACCATAAATTCACCATTGGGTCAGTTTATGTCCCCAATTCTGACCAGGATAAATGTATTCTAAGGTTCCTAACAGAATTGGACACATTTGCAGAGGGCAGTGTCATCCTGGGTGGGGACTTTAACGTGGCCTTGAATCCGTCCCAGACACTTCTCTAAATAGATCCTCCCTGTCCTATGCTAAATTAAATAGAATCAAGAAGGCATTACACGAAAAGCAGTTGGTGGATGCTTGGAAATTGACACATCCTACGGTAAAGGACTATTCCTATTATTCGTCGGTACATAATATGTACTCGAGACTGGACTACGCCCTGATCTCGCATAACCTTCTCTCAGAGCATACGCAATCTGAAATCGGTACTACCAGGTATTCCGATCACGCTCCTGTAGCATTAATGCTGTCCTGCACACCAAAGAGAAGTACACCTTTCACATGGCGAATTAATGTGTCACTACTCCAAGACTCCTGCTGCTCGGAGAAAATTGAACAACAAATAAGGGAGTATTTCAGAGAGAACAAAGGCGATGTAAGACAATCGATTGTCTGGGAAACACTTAAATGTGTTCTAAGACGGTACCTTATTAAATGGAGTACTAAAGTGAAGAGGGAAAAAGAGGAAGCTATAAAGAGGCTTCTGGGAGAGATGCAGCAGCTAGAAACCAGACATAAGCAAACATTGTCAGATGACGCCCTACTACCCCTGTTGGAGGCCAGGAAAAAGCTAAATGTAATCCTACAAATCAATGCGAAAGTCGCAGCAAGCAGATGTCAAAACACATTCTTTATGTATGGGAACAAACCGGGGAAACTTTTGGCGCGTGCGCTCAAACAGCAACAACAGAGAACATATGTGTCACAAGTAGTGGGCGCAAAAGGACAAAAATATCAGAAATGAGTCCATCGCCAAAAGCTTTCAGGAGTTTTACACTGAACTATATAACCTCACAAATCCAGAGGGGGAAAATAGGCGGGAGGGAACCATCTCTGCTATCTCACAGTATCTTGAGCAAGCTAACATGCCCAAATTATCTGAAGAGATGGTTAAAGAGATGGAGACTCCTTACTCCATAACAGAAATCATACAAGTAATTTCAGGGATTAAGTCAGGCAAGGCACCATGCCCAGGCGGGTACCCCGTTGAATAATATAAGAAATATAAAGGGATACTAGCACCTCACCTATGCAAACTTTTTAATGATTTGGCAGATCCAGAAAAGTTGGAGAGTCTACCTAAGCAGACATTGGAGTCGCATGTCACAGTGATTGCAAAACCCAATAAGGACACTGCTGCTTGCGGGAGTTACCGGCCAATATCCCTCCTGGATTTAAAGATCTTTTCTAAAATTATTACTAACAGGTTGGCAGAGAACATAGGGCACCTAATTCATTGGGACCAAGTGGGGTTCATACCAAACAGAGAGGCACGGGACAACACCATACTACAGACGCTGAGAAAGCCTTCGACCGGGTGAGCTGGAGGTGGATCAGAGCGGTGTTGCAGAACATGAATTTGGGATCTAAGATGATGACCTGCATAGACACCTTGTACTCTCACCCTGCTACGAGAATAAAAGTCAATGGGTCACTGTCTGATCTGGTTAAAATAGGCAACGACACGCGTCAGGGATGTTCCCTGTCTCCCTTAATATTCACATTAGCACTGGAACCATTCCTGTGCCAGATACATGAAAATAAAGATGACCTGCTATTCTTTTTGACGTGCCCTGTGATAACCTTACCTAACCTGATGTCTGCATTTGATAGATTTGGCAAACTTTCATTCTTCAAAATTAACTATGAGAAGTGTGAGGCGCATAATTCTGGTTTGCAAGAGGAAATAAAGCTCGAGAAAAATGTACTCTTTAAGTGGAAATCTCAAAATATTAAATATCTAGGTACACTTAGCTCGGATTCTCTTCCTTATGTTTATACACACAACTTCCCTCCTATGCTAACAACCCTAATAGCGGATTTAAAAAAATGGGACCTGCCGCACTTTTCCTGGCTTGGCATCCAAGACTTCCCAGTCCCAATCTCTCAGGCCTTCCTACAACAAGCACAACCCACTTTCAACCAGTACATATGGAGGAAGAAACCTCCTAGAATTAGATTAACTATAATGTACAGATTTAAACAGGAAGGGGGGGGGGGGGGGGGGGGGTGGCTGTACCAAATGTAGTTTGCTATTCCTACTCTGCAGTTCTCACCAGAGCAGTTGACTGGGGAAGACACAGCCACTATAAACAGTGGACGGGTATTGAGCAGTCTCTTACGGGACGTAAATTATCCAACTTACTATGGTCCGTCAACACTCCCACTGTGCCCCTGAATGTACCGCCTTTAACAATGCGTACCTTGCAGGTTTTTCTCAAGTTGAGACATCTGCCTGATTTCTCACCGTGGCCCTCTCCATTGCTCCCAGTAGTTGACAACTCCAACCTACACCCACATTGCGGAGTTCAGGCGTGGAGAGCTTGGGAGAATGTTAAGAATCTGACCCGGTTTATTATTTTCTGCACGTTATTATGCTCCTGACGAAATCTGTTTAAGATGAAACATGTCGAGCACTGTTAGCACTGTATATAATATGTATAGCACTCCCTAAACCCTGTATATAACTCCTCAGCTGCATTGTAACTTCTTTGTGTGAGCAAGGTGATTGTCCGCTATTGAAACAACAGGCTGGCAGAATCAAGCATATCAGCCAGCCTAAGTTGCTACCTGCCTGCCTCCATTGCTGCAGGTTTGAACACCTTTATGCTCTGCACAACCTTGGTAATTTATCATAAACAACTGTATACTGCAACCCAGTGTTCTAGGGCTAGCCACACCCCACAGCGTGTGCAGCCAGACATACAGCTGCCTGCACATTTACTGCCACACTTTTGAGTGTACTGTGTGTGGGGGGGGGGGGAGGGATAGGCAAAGACACCCGTCTGGGCAAACAGTCACAATATCAGGTTATTTTTATTGCATTTTTTTTATAATCATTATGTAGTCTGTGCAGACACACAAATAAACAAGTAGTCGAGATTTGTGACACTCTTTTCAGTACTTTTTAGGAAGTTTGAGCCAGTTTTGACTCCCGTGTTGTATAAGAATCTGACCCTCGCAGATTTCTCGAAACGAGGCAAATGGTTAACTTTGACAGAACTACAAAGTAGATTTGATAATACAGATTTGGACTGGTGGGGTTACTTCCAGTTAAGATATCTGGTGAGGAGACTGTGGGTGAACCCTTTCAAGTGAGACAACAGACAGAGTTTCAGAAGCTGTGCCAAGGTTCAGACCCGATTAAGACTCTCTCTAAAATCTACTCTATGCTTGTTATGTCCTATGGGCAGGACACACCTTTCTTTGATAAGTCGGAAGGTGAACTGGGGCAGACATTCTCCATGGGGCAGAGAAACAGAATTTGCATATTTGCCCATAAGACATCACAATCAGTTAGAATTCAAGAAGTGAATTATAAAATTCTCTCATGGTGGTACTATACCCCCCAGAGACTGCACAATATCTTTCCTAATGTTGACGAGAGATGCTGGAGATGTAAAGCTGATACAGGCTCTCTAGTTAACCTACTATGGTCATGCCCAAAGGTGAAGGGATTTAGGGAGATGATAGAAAGACTCATAAAACATATTACTAGTAGAGAGGCACCATTCTCGCCAGAGTTTTATTTGCTACATCATAACAATTGGTCCACTAAGGCCTATAAAAATTTTTTTTTAAAAATAAACCGGTGGTACGACACTTATTGAACACTGCCAAGTGCGTCCTAGTACGCAAATGGAGAAACTCACAGCACCCTTCCTCTACGGAACTAGTGAACGAAATTGATTATATTCGACGTATGGAGGACTTGACACATGCAGCCCTTCTCAGAACAGAAGCCTGCAATAAAACATGGGCCTTTTGGGGCTTCTTTAGGATCTCAGAAGATTTTAACAAAGTCCTAGAGGGAACATAACTTACCCCATAGGAAACTACATTCCCCCTGTGGGTTGATGACTAATAACAATTTCAGAACTTAGGAGCATACTGTACATGGATGTTGGGAGGGGCGCGTCACACCTACTTTGTTTAAGACCGCTACAATAACTAATAAATTCTCTTTTTACATACCTCAATAGCATAGTGGCGGTTGTTCCTTATAAATTAATGTTACAGTTCTAAGATTCTCAAAACCGTATTAGTATGTTATTTTGGCTTTTGATGTTAAATGCTAGGGCACGAGACACTGTGTACAACATTTTTGAGTATTATATATATTTATGCATTGTTCGTGAACTTTAAGTATCACTTGGTTATGTTCTATTTGAAAGTACTATTCATGCCTGCGTGCACAGAAAATGTTAATTCATTTATGCTCTTTTGACAAGCAATATTGTATCGTGGCATTTACAAAAAAAAAAAAAAGAAAATGGTACAGGCAGCACTTTGCTGAGCGGATGGGAAACGAACCGCTCCGATGAGAACACTCTCATAGGGAATCATTGCATAAGCTTTTTAAGGCTATTTTCAAAATCGTCGGTGCTTGAAAATTACGCAAAAACAACCTAGGTGTGAACAAGCCCTAAGAGTTTGCAGGGCATACTTGGTGTTTGCGTCAGGGGGTTGTAAAGCCAAACAAGAACAAAAGAGACAATCTCCCTGGGAGAGTACTGTGGCGTGCAGCTGATGGCTAGGATCTCGACACCAAGGGTACAGCCCTTGCTAAGGATGGTGGTGTTGGTGCACCAGGCGGTGTTGATAAGGAAGCATATGCCACCACCTCACTTTTTTCCAGGAGAAGGCATAATCTTGGTCAGCACGGAGAAGGTTGTAGCCTGGAACTTGTAGAGAGTTATTGGGGATGATGGCGTTCAGACAGGTCTCACTGAAGCAGAGAACTGGGGTGTACTGGTGTTGTTTCATCAAAAATTAAAAAAGGCAATTTAAAGCAAATGTTAAAGAGACACTGAAGCGAAAAAAAAATTATGATATTATGATTTGTATGTGTAGTACAGCTAAGAAATAAAACATTAAGATCAGATACATCAGTCTAATTGTTTCCAGTACAGGAAGAGTTAAGAAACTCCACTTGTTATCTCTATGCAAAAAAGCCATTCATTTCTACGACTTTCAAAAGTCGTGGAGAGGGCTGTTATCTGACTTTTATTATCTCAACTGTTTACTTTTTCTCTGCCAGAGGAGAGGCCATTAGTTCACAGACTGCTCTGAAAGAATCATTTTGAATGCTGAGTGTTGTGTAATCTGCACATATTATAGAATGATGCAATGTTAGAAAAAACACCATATACTTGAAAATAAAAATATGAGAATATTTTCTTTGCTGCTAATCTTCTAGTAATTATTCACAGTACACAACCAATTCATTATATCATATTTTTTTTCCGCTTCAGTGTCTCTTTAAAGGGAAGGTTCAGGGAGTGGGAAAAAAAATAAAAATCCATATCCACTTACCTGGGGCTTCCTCCAGCCCGTGGCAGGCAGGAGGTGCCCTCGCCGCCGCTTCGCAGGCTCCCGGTGGCCGACCCGACCTGGCCAGGCTGGCTGCCAGGTCGGGCTCTTCTGCGCTCCAACGATGGGCTCTTCTGCGTTCCACGCGGGTGCGCTGACGTCATCGGACGAGAGCCCGGAGGACGTCCGATGACGTCAGCACGCCCCCGTGAGGTGCAGATTGGAGTGCAGAAGAGGAGACGACCCGGAGCGGCGGCGAGTGCACCTCCTGCCTGCCACGGGCTGGAGGAAGCGCCAGGTAAGTGGATATGGATTTTTATTTTTTTTTCCCACTCCCTGAAGGCACTTCAAAGCAAATGTGAACTGAATATAACCTGATGAGATAAGAAATTCCACATATAGTCCTAATCCTAAATAGGAATTTCCTGGAAGTTAAAAATCTAAGTTTAACCACTTCAGCCTGCAAGTTGTTTTCACCTTAAAGGGAAGATTAAGTGACATGGAACATGATGAAATAAACATGCGTATGTACAGTGCCAAGCACACAAATATACTGTGATGCTTTCTTTCTCGGCCTGAAAGAGTTAATATTCTACTATGCAACTGACAGTTTTTCTCCAGTCGGGGCCCTATAGTACTTCACTGATAAGGAATAAAAGCCATAAAAAGGTCAATAGTTCATATATTTGAGCACTCAGGGACAGACTGTTAATTGGCTTACAGCAATCACAGGGTCAGGAGCAAATGAAATCAGCGCATGTCTGGCTCACAGAGCTCTGCTGTCATACTGACAGCAGGGCGAGTGGGCTACAGCAGCAGGAGAGTGGCACGATCAGCGGTAGAGTACTGCGCATTAATTGGAATCTTTAAGCCCTACACGATACGATTCGATTACGATTCAATTTACGATCCGATTAAATCTGACATGTCCGATCGGGATTCGATTCAATTTGATTTGCCATTGCAAAACAATGGCAAATCGAATTGAATCAAATCGAATCCCGATCGGACATGTCGGATTTAATCGGATCGTATATAGAATCGTATTGTGTAGATTGGGTTTTAACAAATCTTGATCAATTTTGTAGCACATCCAATAAAATGGGTTATTGCACATGGTGGAAATTCTATGTGACTGATCTAAAAAAAACTGTTTAAAAAGAAAAGTGTGGAAAAAAAAAAACTTATCATGGGTACCTATAAGATATTGTGGTTAAACATTCTAAATGTAGCACACTAACAGGAGCTGGGTACTGCAGTTTGTTGAATGGCCTCTTGATAGGTTTTGGGGCTACATATTAAAGCAGAATGAAACCCAGCATTTCTAATAAATTATTTACAACAAATTATATACAACCAGCATTTTTTTTTTACTAGAACAGCATTCAAATGGTTACACACGGGACTTGAAAGTTCAGTGCAGAGAAATCTGGGCGCATCCCAAGTTGTAGATAAGGTATCTTGTGTTTAATTGTATCAAGTGAGGAATGTAAATAAACACTTCTCCAACACTGCCGGGTCCCATGAACAAAGTCAGACAATTTAGAAAGCATTTCTGCTTGTTAAAACATGAATAAAGCAGTTATAAATAAAATGCAAAGGTCAGCTTTCAGAGCACTTATGCACCAAAGCAAATATGATAACTGTATGGCATATAAAAAGTAGGAAAACAAGTTTTTATTGAATATTATGTTGCGGTTTTTTACCGCTTTAAAGCAGAATGAAACCCAGCATTTCTACTTTTCTCTAATAGATTACCGGTATTTACAGCATATTATATACAACCAGCATTTTTTTTACTAAAACAGCATTCAAAGGGTTAACACAGGCCTTAAGCTCCCCTGCAGGAAAAGCTGGACAAATCGGAAGTTGTAGATAATGTTATCTTGTGTTTAATTGTATCAAGTGAGGAATGTAAACAAACCCTTCTCTGACACTGCCGGGTCTCCTAAAGACAGAGAGACAATCAGAAAGCATTTATGCTTAAGTTAGACGATGAATAAAGCAGTTTTGAATAAAATGCAGTCAGCTCTCAGAGGAAAAAAAGTGTACTTTGGGAACTTATAATTTCTAACTGAATAATAATACTTATGCACAAAAGCAAATATGATAACTGTATGGCATATAAAAAGTAAGAAAACATGTTTTTATTGAATATTATGTCAGGGTTTTATACCGCTTTAATAGAAAGCTTGGAGCCCCTTGTAAAACTCAAACTGGGGTCCCAAGCTCCTAAATAAATAGGGTCTGCCCGTCCATTACCTCAAAATGTGTCCAGACCCTCTTGTTGAAACACTTGTTTCTGTCACATCAGAGCAGATCTGGGTTTTCATTTACTTTGGAGGGATCCAGTTTTATCTTCTACACGGTTTTGATAGCTTCACCTGCTTATTATCTCTTGCCAGTTATCAGCTTGTATTTATCTGAGCTAGGGGTAGTTCGTCCACCATTTTATTAAGCCCCAGATATATTTAGAAGTTTGTAGTGCATTCTATAAGCGTTTCATATACGTGTCACTTTTCATCCATGGATAAATCACTCTTTACCAAGGATGTCTAGTATCTTTTTTGACAGCTGTTTTTTTTTTTTACAGCTGTTGACATTGCTCTGGCTCCCCTCTCTTTTGTCATCTTCTCTTTACTTCTGCAACCATGAAATATTCTAATTTCTCAGCTCAGACATACCCTCCTCAGCTTCCCTGGAATGGAACCCCCATCACATACAAATCCTATCCTTATCTCTCTCTGCTTACCACTTCACCTTGCTGCTGGGCACATATCACCCAATCTAGGGCCCTCTCCCAGACCTCATTCCCCTCTAGTAATTACTACACCGCACTGACCATCTTCACTTTCTCTTACCAACTAACATCTCTAACCTGACTAGCCTAATTAACATTGTATTACCTTTTAAACAAATAAACTTATTTTATTTTTATTTTTGTAAACCGCCCTCCCTCCCACTGCCAGCCTATGACTGCGATCAGCTGTCATAGGCATCAGTCTATGAGAGTCAATCGCTTGTCTCCCTCAGGGGGGACAGCCATGTCACATGGCTGTCCCCAGTACAGCACTGCCTTAGATCGCAGCGCTGTAGTGTTATTAGATGCGGATCGCCGCAGGGCCGGATTTACTAGAAGGCACTGTAGGCATGTGCCTACAGGTGCCTGATGATGAAAAAGCATCTCACTCCCCTGCCCTAGTGCCTCCCGCCCTCCTTCTCTATGCAGAGTCCCGAACAGAGTGTAAATGAGATGTTACTCACTCAGCTCTTTGCATTCCTCTGACAAGATCTCCTTTCAGTTATTGGCACCACTAGCTGCTTGATACTGAGGGTACCTCTGACCACATAATGCTAAGGGACACCTGTAGCTACCATGCGCAGTGGCCCGGCGGCAAAACCGAAAGTAACTGGTGGTGGGAGAACGGTGACTCGTCGAGGAGCGGCGCGGGACAGGACGGCTGCTGGGGGCTTGGGGATGCCCCGGGTAAGTGAAACAATGTGTTTATTTTCGATTTACAGTTCCACTTTAATGATATTGTCAATAACCATATTTTATTATTTCTGCTTATAACAAAAAAATCTGAAAATAGTTTAGAACACTCAAAACGATAATATGTATAATTGTTATAATTTTATAATAATAATCGGAACATTTGTTGTTAAAGTGGAACTGTAGATAGAAAATAAACACATTGTTTCACATACCTGGGGCTTCCCCAAGCCCCCAGCAGCTGTTCTGTCCCGCGCCGGTCCTGCCCGAGCCTCCGTTCTCCCGCTGTATAACCTTTGATCAGTTCTTCATGTGATAGTAAAATATGAAAATATAATTTATAACAATAAAAATACATAATAGCTTTAGTAAAATATTACCAACATTTTACTACAACTAAACCTAACCCTACTCTCACACAGAACCCTCCGTCTACCTATCCCTAATGCTTAGACCACCCTGGTGGTGCCTAACCCCAAGGCCCACCCCGGTAGTGCCTAACCTCAAGATCCACCTGTGGTGCCTAACCCCAAAACCACCACCCCTGGTGGTGAAAACTCTAAGCCCCCCCCCCCCCCCCCTCTCCCCAGTGGTGCCTATACCTTAAAACTCCCATATCGTTTATCAAATTATTTTTTAAATCGATACGTTTAGTTATTTGAAAAGTATTTGTATTTTTCATAGAATATCGTTCTGGTAAGTATGTTTGTAAACGTTATTATTCAATGGGCGCCCATTGTAAAGGCATTATTCACCGGGCGCCCAAATTTCTCGCTGGAGGCCCATCAAACGATATTTAACGTGAGAGTCAATGGCGGCGCCCTTTTTGTCCACTTGCCTCATGCGCCCAAATTTCCTGCTTCCATGAAATAATTGCCCATTGCTCTTCATATACTTGTGATCTGATAAGCTATATACAGTACTGTATGGTGCAGCAGGGACATCTAGTGGTGGATTATTAAAATGCATGCTCAATGCTGTTGGCTTGTTTGGTTTAATTCTCTTTCTGTTTCTAGAACGTTTTAGTTTATAAGGAGTTATATTATCATACTTTTATATTTTCTATCCATACATATTGGTTTTGCATCCAGTTACAGTGTAGGGAAGGGAGCTGTAAGAATCTGATGTTTGGGGACGGGGAAAGTGTGGGTCGTTTTCAGTAAGGCTGGGGGCACACTTGTGGAGGAAAAATCATTACAAGGCTTGGACCAACTAATCTTTACAGGAAAAAAATTCCTTCCCAACTCAAGGTGGAGTAAAAGGTCATACACAAGTTAGCATGCAAGGCTTGGGTCAAACAAAGGGAGGAAAGATATAGACAGATCGATGAATAATAAGGGAGGTATGGTAGATAAACAACATGACACTGCAGGAAGGAGAAACAGAAACGGAAATTATGGCAGAGATTAAATTACATAATGATAGTCTCGCCACACTAAATTGGTGTGATATTTTGAGTTTGTTCACGTTCCCCACATGACTGGAATTGGAACCAGAAAGGAAAAGCAATTAGCCCCACAGATTGCTATAAGCATGGAATGGCGAGGCAGGAGCTGTGCCATGACTCTAAATATGACAGATGCAGGGGGTGAGGAATACATGGATGGCATAACAGAGGTGTAGTTTAAAAACAGCATAATACTTCAAGGAGGAGCAATACAAAGCCAAAACATGGTAACAACAAATGCAGTGGAGGTCATAAAAAACTCGTTAAAAAGATCCCCCCCCCCCCCCATATTGGTTTGCCATGCCTCCTCATTACATGTCTGTTCCCTGCCCTCTGCACCCACCATGCTTACTGGCACAGAATACCTCATGTATAAGGCATATATTGCTCTGCTGCCTGCTAAACTCTTCCTACCAGAGCTTTTCTCCTATGTAGGAATACCATCATTACTTACTGCCTCTTTGCTCAACCAGATTAGGGCTCTAAAAATCATTTAAGAACATCATAATTTACACTGCAAATCCCCCACATCATTATTCATCAATCTTATTTATCCTACCTTACCAGCCTGATGTGAGCCACGCCGTAACCAACAGGCATATATTTGGTAATATTTGCACATTACATAACAAATGGGTGCTTGTTTGGGCACATTTGTAATGTGTAAGCAATGAGGTGTAGTTTTCTGAGGAAGGAAAGGTTGCAGACAGATCAAAGGGATTGAGACAGGAAATAGAGATAAGTGCCTGTGAGAAAAAGATTGTGGTAATAGGGAGAGGGGGGACAAAGTGTGGGGGTGATATAACAAAGAGGAAAGCAAACAAGGTGGTGGTGGTGAGGAGAGAGAAAAGTGTTAGGAGAGAGGGTGAGAGCTATGGTAATTCTCTAAGCAGTACTACATTCGTTAAGTCAAAAAAACGCTGATTTTAACCGAACATCTAATTCTCTAAGCATGTTACTGCATGAAAAAGTAAAAATACTGTCCAGTGAGGTAAATTACCGACTTGTGAGGTAAAATCCTCCTTAAACATCAGTAAATGGCCTTGATTCATAAGAGGCTGTGCAATAAAAAAATCTGGATGTTAAAATACCACATTCGGTATTTAAAGAGACACTGAAGCGAAAAAAAAAATATGATATAGTGAATTGGTTGTGTACTATGAATAATTACTAGAAGATTAGCAGCAAAGAAAATATTCTCGTATTTTTATTTTCAGGTATACAGTGTTTTTTCTAACAATGCATCATTCTATAATATGTGCAGATTACACAACACTCAGCATTCAAAATTATTCTTTCAGAGCAGTCTGTGAACTAATGACCTCTCCTCTGCCAGAGGAAAAGTAATTAGTTCACTTACAGTTGAGATAATAAAAGTCAGAAAACAGCCCTCTCCACAACTTTGAAAGTCGGTAGAGCTTATGGCTTTTTTGCATAGAGATAACAACTAGAGTTTCTTAACTCTTCCTGTACTGGAAACAATTAGACTGATATATCTGATCTTAATGTTTTATTTCTTAGCTCTACTACACATACAAATCATAATATCATCATTTTTTTTTCGCTTCAGTGTCTCTTTAAGACTACTTCCACATTGGGATGTTGCGGTTTGATGCAACGTTAAAGTCCCAACGCAAACTAACAACGCAACGCGACCAAAAAGTCGCAAAGCAGTGTTACCAATACATACAGCAAATACAGTACAAAATACAGGCAATGAAGAGTATGTCGCCAAGTTTTACTGAGCATGTGCAAACAGTCTCACGCAGCTAAAAACGTGTATAACGCACAGCATGCGGCACTTTCATTTAACGTGTAGCGTTAGACACCAACGCAACGTCTGCCCTGTGAACAGGGCATTGATTTTTCATTGCTGTGAGTTATGCTGTGTTACATGTTGTTTTAACGTGCGACTTTAACGTCGCACTGTGAAAGCGGCCTTAGACTTTTGTGTGCTAATTCATAAAAATGTTCACAGGTGCGGTAGAAGTGCAGTAATTTACCGAAACCCATTGACAAAGTTGGTGTTTGTTTTGTTACAAGCTGCTCTGTGCAGTGACGACTTTACAGTAGTAACAGGCATCACCACATCCCTTTAGAACATGTTTGTTTTACTGCCTCTGCTCACTCTGAATCTATTAGTCTTTGTTAACATTCTATTTAATTGCCACAGCTTAGAAATTCCAGGAGACATTACACACGCCATGCTTAGGTTATTTCCCCACTAGTTCCTCCGCATCTTAAAACAGTATCCTGACTTCCGGTTCCGGCGCCGCGATGAGAGGAGGCTAGTGCCAGAGCTCCGCTCCGTGATTGTATGCCAGCCAAGCCTAAAGCCTGCGAAAGTGCCCGTTTCGCTTTGGAAGAGGCAGGGGGTCACACAAAAGAGCTCCGCAACAAAACCAGAAGCGCTATGGAGAAATATCTCACCCGCAAAGACGACAGCCGGGGAGACGCTGAGCCGGAAGGCAAGATGGCGCCGAAGAGCAGATCCAGAACAGGCGCAGGGGAGAAGTCCCCCCCGCCGTCTCAGACATCAGAAGGGGCAGAGGATCAAGCCCAACAGGACTGGGATTCTGAAAATGAAGAAGGGGAAAACGGGGGTGAGTCCGGATTAAACTATGACAAGATAGCAGCAGCGGTGGTTAGACAACTAAGGCCTGACCTGGAGTCCATGATTAAGGGGGCCGTGCAACAAACCTTAAAAAAAGTGCACAAAGAGCTGCAGGCCCATAACCAGCGCCTGACTTGTGTAGAACAACGCATATCTGACATTGAGGACGATAGCGCCAGCCAAGCAACAAAGCTAGACAAGGTCCTCGCCGAGAATAAGGAAATGCACGATAAAATACAAGACCTGGAGAACCGCTCGAGGCGCAGTAATTTGCGGCTGGTAGGCCTCCCAGAGTCATTTGCTGCAGGCACGCTCCACAAGTTATGTTCAGAGGAGATACCGCAGCTCTTAGGACTCCCCTCACCTTGTAAAGTGGAAAGAGCACATAGGGTGGGCCCCCCCAAGGAGATTAAGCGTAATACGAAGCCAAGAGTGATCATGATAAAGTACTTAGATTACGCAGACAAAGCGGCCATACTGCGTGCTTACAGGCAGAGTGAACAGCAGCTAGAATATCAAGGCACAGCTCTGAGGCTGTTCAATGATTTCTCTCTAGAAGTTTCAAAGCTGAGACAGAAATTTAATGCGGCATGTAGCGAATGCATACAAAGGCAATGGAAGTTCACCCTGATGTATTCAGCCATCTTGAAAGTCACAGATAACGTGGGTGCTACCCACATACTGAAAACTCCCCAGGAGGCAGAGACTTTATTCCTGGCTAAAGACACGGCGGTTATCGCCGCGAAGAGACCATCACCACGACCTGAGGATTCGGGATGAGCAGACAAGAAACCAAAAGACGGGCACTGACCACCCATTCTAAAATCTGCATCCTTGCAAAGGTGGACCGATGGAACACTACAGATATTCGTAAGACTCTAAATACTTAATACGCAAAACATATCAAGCAGACGATAACTAATACAAATTTGGCTGTTCAAATGCTTATATGCATGCCAAGCTAAACAGTTTTAGGAGCCGTGACTCTGTCCCTGGCCATTTCCTTCTAGGGAAGAAGTGGAGTCACACTACAGGCCTACTAATGGTGAACTGGAGGAAGTCCAGGAACCAGGCTTCTCCTGGTACAGCTGTGTAAAGTATATAATGATTTTCAATGTATACAGGGGTTTGTTGGGGAAGGGGTTAATGTTTTGGGCAGGGTTTTGTCACTGTTTCTCTGATAGTATGAATCCACATAAATTTGATATGCATGAGTTGAACGATGTCCATCTCTTCCAATCGTCATGACAATTAAAATTTGTACTTGGAATGTAAAAGGGCTCAGGACACCACGCAAACGCTCAATGGTGCTCCGCCACCTTAAAAAGTTACAAGCGGAAGTGGCACTCTTACAAGAGACGCACCTCACTCAAGAGCATTACAAATTTCTCAAAAGGTACTGGGTGGGTCAAATATATGGTTCTCCAGCCAGTGGGAGGAAAGCAGGAGTTATTATCCTGATACATAAAAATTTGAAATTCGATATGGAAGAGATGAGACATGACGATGAGGGGCGATGGGTATCGATAAGGGGCAAGCTAAACAGGGAAAGTGTGCAGATTGTAAACATATATGGACCAAATGAAGACAATAAAAGATGCTTATTAGAAGTACAGGGCTTGCTCATGGCCTCTCCCATTGCCAGTTGGGTAGTAGGAGGGGACTTTAACACAATAATGGACGCCAGTGAGGATAGAACCCTAAATAACAAATTAACCTCCCTATATCAAAAGAAAATTGAAAACCTAAGTTCCTTTGCGAAGGAGACGCAACTCATAGACATGTGGAGGCTTCTGCATCCATATGAAAGACAATACTCCTTCTACTCGAGTCCCCATGACATGTGGGCACGCCTGGACTTTATTCTGGTGTCAGCTCAAATTGCCAACAGAATAAAATCAACAGAAATTATGGACATGGTAATATCAGACCACAGCCCGGTCCGGCTAGAGATGGGTGAAATCATACAAAGGGGGTCAGATATCCTTTGGAGGTTCCCTACGCATCTATATGGGGATGAAAGTTTTGCAGCAATGCTAAACCAATGGTGGTTAGAATATAGCGAGGACAATAAATCACACATGTCAGACCCAGTTTTGTTTTGGGAGGCTGCAAAGCCGGTCCTGAGAGGCAGAATCATGGGATATGTAGGGGGCAAGAGAAAACAGACGCAGGAGAAGTATAGCGAAGCAGTGGAAAAAGTCAGAAAGGCACTCAAACTTTATCAGGAAAATCCAATCCCCAGTAACCGCCAGGAATGGCTCAAAGCCAAAGCAGAAACAGACAGGTGGCTGAAAGCCAAGGAAGACTTAGCAAGCACATTTAATGACATAAAATTCCGCAGATACGGAAATAAAACAGGCAAGCTTCTTAGCAACATCACCAAAGGGGACCGCCCCCAGACCCATATATCTGCCATAAAAGATACAAACGGTTGCATATTAACTGACCCACGCAGCATAAACACTTGCCTGCAGCACTTCTATGCTGATCTATACGCAGACATACCCGACACAAAAGACGCCAACAAAACTGACGATATATTAAAAGATATCCCTCTGCCATCCTTATCAGAATCAGACCTAGAATACCTTAATGCTGACATTTCGCTAGAAGAAATCAAAGACACAATCAATTAGCAAACCATAAATCCCCGGGCCCAGATGGCCTCTCGGCTGAATTCTTTAAACTACTATGCACAGAACTACCCCAAACCCTACAGTCAGTATTTAACACAATAATCAAAACGGGAATACTACCCCCAACGTCACAGACGGCCTATATCAAGTTACTCCCCAAACAGGGCACAGATTTACTTCTCCCGAAGGCTTACAGACCCATTTCCCTGATGAATCAGGATATTAAAATCTTGAACAAGATCATGGCTAAAAGATTGGCGGAACTCATGTATAAATTAGTTAGCCCCTCACAGTCAGGCTTTATTCGGCATAGGTCAGCAACTATGAACATCAGGAAGGTACTGGCAGTCCTGGACTTTGCGCGGTCATACCCGGCCACATGCCGAAATCATGCTATACTACTATTAGATGCTGAGAAAGCTTTTGATAATGTGCGCTGGGTGTGGCTGCGGAAAGTCCTGGAGAAAATGAACTTTTCAGGATCCTTTGTAAATTTAATAAAGGCCATGCATACTAACCCCAAAGCACACATTTACACGCCAGGTTTTATCTCACCCAGCTTCCCTCTAACCAAAGGCACACGTCAGGGGTGCCCCCTTTCACCCCTCCTTTTCGACCTAGCACTGGAACCAATATTAAGGGCGCTAAATAAGCATATCAGGGGCATACAAGTGGGAAGTAAAACAGTTAATCAAGCTGCTTTTGCCGATGACATTTTATTGTTCATGGCCAATCCGAAAGAAGACCTTCCCAAAGTCTTTAACCTGCTACACCACATAGGCCAACAAAGTGGGTTCAGGGTAAATAAGAGCAAGAGCGAGCTGCTACTGCTGACCAATGGTAATGACTCTATTCCAGAAGCTCAAAAACAGGGATTAGCAATCAAATCTCAGGTCAAGTACCTGGGTATTAAGTTAACAAGAGACCCTAACTCCCTTTACACCCTCAATTACACACCCCTGTTCCACAGCATTAAACAACAATTACAGAGGTGGGCAAGCCTGCCACTAAACCTTATGGGAAGGGCGGCTGTCATAAAGAGCGTGATATTTGGAAGACTGTTATATCCTCTACAAACTATTCCTCTTCTCTTGAAACATAAGGACATTCAGGAAATGGATAAAGTATATACAAAATTCCTATGGGCAGGCCGTAAGCCCCGAATAGCCATAGCCAAACTAAAACTACCCAAAGAATGGGCAGGGGTGAGCCTTCCAAACATACGCTTATATAACCTAGCCTGCCTCTTCCGCCATGTACGGGACTGGGTAATGAACACTAACATCTACTCAAATACACAACTAGAAGAGGCTCTACTTGAGCCTTGGACCACAATGGCAATCCTCCACACACCCTATAAACACCTCCCGACCAGACTCAAACACAGTAGGACAATAATCGATACATGGGCAACGTGGAAGGCGGTTAGGAAGCTTTTCAATAAATCATATCACTTGTCTAAATACATGCCTTTGTGGGGGCACCCAGCCTTCCCAGCCAGCATAGCACACAGTGGTTTCCTGGATTGGGAAAGAAGGGGGATAAATAAACTGGGGAATGTGTGGTCATTCAAGAAAAACGGTTGGTACTCCTTCCAAGAGATAAGAACGCTATATGGGGTCCCTAAACAACACTTTCTCTATTATGCGCAATTAAAATCTTTTGTCCAGTCCCAAACCTCCGATCTTCCATCCATTATGAAGGCAGACTCCTTCGATCGCTTCCTTCAGCCACAGGGGGGACCAAAGACACTGGCAGAAATCCACCACAGTCTCCAATCCATAAATCTCGAATCGTTAGCAAAAAACAATTTCAAGGCATGGCACAAAGACATTGAGGTAGAGGATCTGGGGATGGCAATCATAGAAGGGAACAGAGTGGTTAGATCACTGGTATTAAGTGAAACCTGGAGAGAATCACACTATAAATTAATCCACCGGGCAAAATATGCCTTTGACATTAAGTATAAATCCCCACCGCCCCATTATAAGCCCGAGTGCCCTAAGTGCTCAACCGCAAATGCTAACTTGTTCCATTGTATGTGGACCTGTGATAAGATAAAGTGTTACTGGAACAGGGTCAAAACTTATATAAAAAAGGTGTGTAATGTGGACATAGAACTATCTCCCCAGCTGTGCTTGTTTCATCATGTCCCCGTTGTACAAACACCAGCCAGTGAAGGAAAAACCAAGCCAATGTCAAGATTGGCCCATCTCATACTAATTGCAGCAAAGAAAGTCATATATAACAAATGGATATACTCTAGTGCTCCTACAACCTGGGACCTTAAAGAAGAACTGCTACATCTCTTCAACCTAGATAATCTGGAGACAAAACAGCACAAAGAAAGAGCCACCAAAAAACTTTTTGCAGTATGGGAAAGGTTCATCACGGCCACCTTCACGCAGCAGGAAATAAGAGACATTATGGAGCCGTACAAATACACGACTTGGTATGCGATAAGAGACTTACAGGGAGACCTGAGGAAACTCAAAGTATGATTCAAATACCTGCATAAATGTCTTTTGTGTTCTTTCCAGACCCACAACGGTATGATCACAACTGATAGCTCAAAGGACGAATGTTTTATGTCATGTAGCAAACTTTATACATGCAGAGAAATAGTACCAAGGGTGGGGGGAGGAAGGGTGGGTCAATTTCTTCATGTTAGGGGGGGGAGTTTCTTAAGGGTTTTTATGTTCTCAGGGGGTCTCAGGGAGGTTTCCGCCGGGAAGGCAACAGACTAAACCATTGGTTACATGCACTGGACATGATATATAATTGTATGTAATATCCTGAAAACTAGCATGTATGTGACCAATATTATGTAAAAAAACATTGTAAGCTTCTTGGAAACCTATGAAACCAAATAAAACATTGTTTTAAAAAAAAAAAAAAACAGTATCCTAAACGGTTAAACAGCCGAAGGGCTCCAGGGAAAACCGCTTTTGTTCCATTTTCTCTGCTCGCTGCCTGGGCGGTAGAAAAGCTTGTTCCACCCTAGGAGCCTGCGCAATCTATCAATATCCGAACAGTGGGACTTGCAGGCGACCAGGGCTGTGGAGTCGGGACAAAAATCTTCCGACTCCAACTCCGACTCCTCAGTTTATGAAACCACAACTCCGACTCCAACTCCGGGTACCCAAAATGGCTCCGACTCCTCGACTCTGACTCCTTAGTCTAATATTTAACAGGGCTGTGGATATTGTACAAAAATCATCCGACTCCCGACGTTTATGAAGTAAACGACTCAGACTCCAACTCCGGGTGCCCAAAATTGCCCCGACTCCGACTCCACAGCCCTGCAGGCGACATGGGCTGTTTCTATTAGCTGTGCTCCTGTCAGCCATAGCTTATTCCTCTCTGCTTGTGTGAGTCACGGCTGGCTTCCCACAGTCTCCACACTGATTTTTCCACACCAGAGATATCGGTAATGTTTCGGATTTTTACTGCATGTTGTAGTCTCTATGAATTGACATTTCCTGACATATGTTGAGGTATTTATTGCACAAGTCGGTAATTTACCTCACTGCTCAGTAATTTCAGCTTTTCATGCGGTAACAGCCTTTATGAATTGACATTTTCCTAAGTGCTCGGTAAAGTCAGCTGTTTTCTGCATTACCGTATGTGGTAATTAAGTAAAAATTCTTTTTTAAGACCAGACCCGAGCTGTCGGTAACTACATCTCAGCCATGCGGTAAACTATAAAAAGCAAAGGAGCCAGCCAATAGTTGGAGCCATCTTGTCTGATTCCTCACACCATTGGTGCCGATGCACTCCTGGGCGGGAAATCTGTAGGTAAATAAACAGTCCAGGCAACCTGTTTGATTAACAGCTAGACAGCCAGTGGGAGAGAGAAGGGGGAGAGGGTTGCCGTTCTTACCTCATTGATCTTGGTTGATAAGGCTGCGCTGGTAGTAGGGAATCGCTGCAGAGTAAAGACCATGGCTGCTGAAAATATTCTGGGATGAGTGCGGGGGCTGCCTCCTGCCACCCGCTGTGATGTCCCTTCACATCCACGTGTGAGCAGCTCTAACTCCGCTGTGTGGCCTTTACCCTGCTACGATCCCTGACAAAGAGCACAGCCTCATCAGCCAGGATCATGGAGGTGAGAATGGCAACACTCTCCCTCACTTTCTGAATAGATTGTTTGGTAATGCTGACAACAGCTGATTTTACCAAACATCTTATCAAATGTCAATTCACTAAGGCCGCTACCTCATGGCAAGCTGAAATCCCCAAACAGTGAGGTAAATGATCAACTTGCAGTAAATACCTCAAGAAATATCAAGAAATGTAAATTCACAAAGATTGTAGCATGAAGTGAAACCAATTGAGATGTTCAGTGTTTATCTCCAGCTTACAACTGTTGATAACTAACAATCAGCATTCGTTAAAATGTTACAGGCAAAGGAGCCTGCCAGAAGTCACCCCCGTCCTACTACTCCCTCCATTGGTGCCGATATACTGCCAGGCAGGACAAGTTTCTCTCCCCCAAGTAGCAGTGAAGAAAGCAGGCACAAGAAGTGGTCTCCTCTGCAGCTCTGTATAGGTTAACCCTTTAGACTCCTGCTCCGAGATGCAACTCCTGAGTCCTGAGATCACCCAAGCATGGTGTGTCTTATGTTTATTGAAAGTTAATCTAAACTTAGGCTATTAAAAAAAATGTTAAGACAGAAACACAGATTCAAGGGGTCTAAAATATGGCATGCAGATGTAAAGGGATGCCGGGGAACCTCTATTGCAATGCTTTCATAGCACAAAAGTGGGAGAATATCAATGCAGCAGAACACAGCTTTCTACTTTAACCTACTCCACAGCTGGTGAGACTTCTGCTGTTTACTCAACAGATATACGTGAATTGAAGCCATGTTTTTTGGTAAATGACCAATCTTTTACTGAATGTGTAAAGATCGTAGTGAATTTGGGGGGGAGGGGGTAGTCTAAAATACCCCAAAAACCCAATGCGGTATGTTACCGACCTATTTTTTTTTTTACTGAACAGCCCTGCGTGAAATTGAGCCCTATGGATGGACACATATGGTGGTAGACGTACACTGCACACATGCAGGCATGGTGGATGTGTGTGTGTGGTGACAGTGTCCTGCATATATTGATCAATGCTTTGCTTATGAATTGGATAATACAGTCCCGGATGCAAGTCATTTTCCATTATACCGTATATGGTTTTAACTTAAAAAGAACCCAAGATGGGTTTTAAGAATGCTATTAGGACACAGAGGCTGGTTCTGCATACTATCTCCAGCCTCTGGGTCTGTACTGTGCCCCCCACTCTGCTGTCCCCAAGAAAATAAAATAAAAAAACAATGTGCTAGTGACATGCACCGTGTCGCTAGCAAGCTGTTTACAATTGTGCTGCCTGTCACTGCTGCTCCCCCGCCTCCTCTATAGCGTGGCTTCACGCCCGCGTCCCTTCCCTCATTGCCTCCATAAGCTGATTGGAGGGAAGGGACGCAGGCGGGGAGCGGCGATACAGAGGAGGCAGGGGAGCAGCGGTGACAGGCAGCATAATTGTAAACAGCCTGCTAGCGACACGGTGCATGTCACTAGCACGGCAGTTTTTTTTCTGGGGGACAGCGGAGCGCAGGGGGGGCACAGTACAGACACAGAGGCTAGTGATAGTATGCAGAACCAGCCTTTGTGTCCTTAAAGCATTCTTAAAGGGGAACTGAAGTAAGAGGTATACGGAGGCTGCCATATTTATTTCCTTTTAATCAATACCAGTAGCCTGGCAGCCCTGCTGGTCTATTTCTCTGCAGTAGTATCTGAATAACAACAGAAACAAGCATGCAGCTAGTCTTGTCAGATCTGACTTTAAAGTCTGAAACACCTGATCTGCTGCATGCTTGTTCAGGGGCTATGGCTAATAGTATTAGAGGCAGAGGATTAGTAGGGCTGCCACGCAACTGGTATTGGTAAAAAAAATGGCAGCCTCCATATACCTCTTACTTCAGTTCCCCTTTAACATGTGATAAGCCCTTGCATATTGGGTCTTAGGAACTGGTAAGCTTTGTTGCTTATTCTGGTGTGGTGGTAGAGGATCAACTACCTGCGCTGAAGCAGAATTAGATGTGTGGAAAAGTTTGTCTCTAAAAACTGGGCTTTGGCTACAGACTTTTCACTTTTATTATTTTTTTATTTTTGTTGGATTGATATTTTTTGTGTTTAAATACCGATAATGTGAAGTCTGGAACCCACTAGCAACACTTTTCTAAGCACCAGTGATTTGAAAAGCTCTTGGTAAAGTAATGCTATGGGAGATTTTTTGAGGGAAAAAAAAAAATGTAAAATCACATCCCTCAAGTGGGATCACACACATAGCATTACATTTGCAAGAGCTTTTCAAATCACAAACGTTAAGAAAAGCGCTGGTAGTGGGTCTCGGGCCTTACTGATATTCTACTATTGCTTTCCCACCCCCTATTCTCACACTAATCCTTCACTAACATTTTAGGGCCAGTTTCCACTTGTGCCGCACACGTTAGTGAGACGCGCGGTGGCACTTCCGGGTGTGCGGGATCGCAGGCGAAGCCCAGAAGCGGATTCACAGCCTCCCGCGCAAAAACTGTGGGCGGTGTCGGCCGAATCGCTAGCACAAGCGTTTCGACCGGCGGCACCATAGTTTCCTATGGCAGAGTTTCCCCGTGCGATTTGTGTGCGGGGAAACTGTGGATTCGGAGCGGAAACCGCTCCAATGGAAATTGCGATTTGCGTCGCCGGCTGCAGGCTAATTAATCAGGAAGCAGCTGCTCGCGCGAGCGGCTGCTTCCTGTCAATTCACGGCGGGGGGCTCCGTGAATAGCCTGCGGGCCGCCGATCGCGGCTCGCAGGCTAAATGTAAACACAAGCGGAAATAATCCGCTTTGTTTACATTTGTACAACGCTGCTAACAGTAGCAGCGTTGTACCAGATCAGCGATCCCCGGCCAAACAGCGGCCGGGGATCGCTGTCACATGACAGGCAGGAGCCTGTTAGAGACTGCACAGGACAGATCCGTTCCTGTGCAGCCTCCGATCTCCGGAGAAGGGAGGGAGGAGAGGGGGAATCCTGCGGTGGAGGGGGCTTTGAGGTGCCCCCCCCTGCCAGCCACACACAGGCAGGAGCGATCAGACCCCCCCAGCACATCATCCCCCTAGTGGGGAAAAAAGGGGGGCGATCTGGTCGCTCTGCCTGGTGTTTGATCTGTGTTGGGGGCTGTAGAGCCCACCCAGCACAGATCAGCGAAAACAGCGCTGGTCCGTAAGGGGGGGGGGGGGGGGGGGGGGTAAAGGCTGGGTCATCAAGTGGTTAAGGTAACCAGATCCGCCGGATAGGTAAAAACCAGCGTTATCAGCTGAACGCCTGACTGTACACATGCCCGATTTGACGTCCAACCGGTCGTTTGGAAAACTCTGACGTGTGTATGAGCCTTAAAGGGACTCCGAGCAGTGCAGAAACTATGGAAAGATGCACATCATTTTAAAGCTCTCTTTCTCCTCTTTCTAATGATATATAAACCGTCACCCTACGCCTTTTAGTTTTCGCTATTTTCGCGATTGAAATTGCCGCGGCCACGATTTCGATCGCGAAAATAGAGAAAACTAAAAGGCGTAGGGCAACGATTTAGGTGTCGTCGGAAAGAGGAGAAAGAGAGCTTTAAAATTATATCCATCTTTCCATAGTTATATTGTATTACACAGGGCGACTTTTTGTCAAAGTCAGCAGCTGCATTCAGCAGAATGGAGCTGCTGACAATGGGGAAAGTGTCGTCCTGTGTAATACAAGTAACTATGGAAAGATGGATATCATTTTAAAGCTCTCTTTCTCCTCTTTCTGCTGACACCTAAATCGTTGCCCTACGCCTTTTAGTTTTCTCTATTTTCGCGATCGAAATCGTGGCCGCGGCAATTTCAATCGCGAAAATAGCGAAAACTAAATGAAGTAGGGTGGTGGTTTATATATAATTGGAAAGAGGAGAAAGAGAGCTTTAAAATGATATGCATCTTTCCATAGTTTTTGCACTGCTCGGAGTCCCTTTAACATCCCCTCCCCACCTACACCTCACACTAATGAACCTCCATCCGGCACCCACACTCCATCGATCTCCAGCAGCTCTACCTTGGAGAGATCTCGAAAGCCAATAAAGCCACTCAAAACCCTTCAGGCAGGAAATCCCTACAACCCTCATACGCCGCACACAGTATAAACGAGCAACCACTCTAGTTCCAGCATTATACAACACCCAGCTCTGGCAGCTGCACCCTGGCAAGATCCCAAGCACCAATAAAGCCACTTAAAATCCCCCTTAGGCCCCCTGCAAATCAGATTTGCGATTCCCTTTTTCCCTGGATGCTATAAAAAGAAAAATGCAGAAAAAAACGCAGCATGCAGTACTCAGTGGCGGCGCTACACTGGGGCTTACCCAGGCTTGAGCCCCAGCTGACAAGCTGTCAGCCCCTGCAAAAGCCCCCCTCCGCAGGGTTGGCAAGCAGCAGGAGGGCTGGAAGCGGAGAGAAGAGGAAGTCGTGTAGACAGCGGCGAAGAAGGGGGTCGTCAGCCGCTGATATCTAAGGGGGGAGCGAGGCAGAGAGTGGGAGCCCCAAGGTGAGGGAAGGGGGGGGGGGGGGAGACGGCCCTCTTCTCCGCCGCTGTCCACACGGCTTCCTCTTCTCTCTGCTTCCGCCCCTCCTGGGGACACCTATACACCTGGTTATTGGTAAGTCCTACCTACCTATACTGGGGACAACTATACACCTGGCTACATATACTGGGCAGATATACCCCTGGCTACATATACTGGGCACATATGCCCCTGGCTACATATACTGGGCACATATACCCCTGGCTACATATACTGGGCACATATACCCCTGGCTACATATACTGGGCACATATACCCCTGGCTACATACACTGGAGACATATACCTCTGACTACATACACTGGGCACATATACCCCTGGCTACATATACTGGGCACATATACCCCTGGCTGCATATACTGGGTACATATACCCCTGGCTACATATACTGGGCACATATACCCCTGGCTATATATACTGGGCACATATACCCCTGCCTACATATACTGGGACATATACCCCTGGGGACAACTATACACCTGGCTACATATACTGGGCACATATACCCCTGCCTACATATACTGGGACATATACCCCTGGCTACATATACTGGGCACATATACCCCTGGCTACATATACTGGGCACATATACCCCTGGCTACATATACTGGGGACATCTATATCATTACATGCATTTACTGGTCAAAGGCTGTCTGTAATTATGTGCATTAACTGGTAAAACACTGTCTCTCATTACATGCATTTTGTGATGAAACGCTGTCTCTCATTACGTGCATTTACTGGTGAAAGGCTGTCTCTTATGTGCATTTAGTGGTGAAAGACTGTCTCTCATTACGTGCATTTACTGGTTAAAGGCTGTCTCTTATGTGCATTTAGTGGTGAAACGCTGTCTCTCATTACATGCATTTACTGATGAAAGGCTGTCTCTCATTATGTGCATTTACTGGTTAAAGGCTGTCTCTTATGTGCATTTAGTGGTGAAACAATGTCTCTCATTACGTGCATTTACTGGTGAAAAGCTGTCTCTTATGTGCATTTACTGGTGAAAGGCTGTCTCTCATTACATGCATTTACTAGGGAAAGGCTGTCTCTTATGTGCATTTAGTGAGGAAACGATGTCTCTCATTACGTGCATTTACTGGTGAAAGGCTGTCTCTCATTACATGCATTTACTGGTGAAAGGCTGTCTCTCATTACATGCATTTACTGGTGAAAGGCTGTCTCTTATGTGCATTTAGTGGGGAAACGCTGTCTCTCATTATGTGTATTTACTGGTAAAAGGCTGTCTCTTATGTGTATTTAGTGGGGAAACGCTGCCTCTCATTATGTGCATTTACTGGTGAAACACTGTCTCTCATTACATGAATTTACTATTGAAAGGCTGTCTCTCATTACATGCATTTACTGGTGAAAGGCTGTCTGTCATTACGTGCATTTATTATTGAAAGGCTGTCTGTCATTACGTGCATTTACTTCATATTCTTTTTTTATGTAACTACATTAGCTGGTACAACTACATTACAGTTAGCCCCGCCCACATGATGTCATGACCACACCCACTCCTGTTGCCCCCCCCTTGAGCCCCGCCAGCCAGCCATTGTGCCCCTTTTGAGCCCCCCCAAAATTCTGAAGCTGGAGCCGCCGCTGGCAGTGGCGGCGCCACACTGGGGCTTACCCAGGCTTCAGCCCCAGCTGGCGACCTATCAGCCCCACCTAAAGCCCCCCCAGCGGGCACTGCAAGTTCCTATTTTGCTGTTTACACAGACAGGCAAAATAAGGAGGAGGAGGACTCTCTAGAGGAGGGCCTGGCTGACTGACAGTGATCAGTCTCCGCTCCGGCCCGCCCGGGTCATAGATGCTGGCAGACACGCAGAGCAGCCCGCAAGGGTACGTTCATGGTGGGCTGCTGGCGTATACATTTGTGTCACGTGACGACGTCTGGCGTCACGTGACACGTGCAGCGCGCTCGCCTCGTCGCCCAGGCAGCTTCAGTTGCCGCCAACGGCCGAATAGGGAGCAGGCCTGCGTTACTGTGAGTGACTGGCTGCCAGCCAGAGCCAGCACTCACACCCCCCACGGACAGCACAGCAGACAGGCAGCATGCATAAAAGTCCGAGCCTCCAACTCTCCAAGGACTCGGTATAGTCGGACTGGAGGCAGCTCAGCAGCAGCAGCAGCAGCAGGAGGATTGGAGACTGAAGGTGGGTGGACAGCTGGCAATTTTTTTTCGCACCAGCCAGGCCAGAGGTGCCCTGGGGCCCCCAGCCCACCACCACCAACCAGGCCTGAGCTGCCCTGGGGGACCCCCAGCCTACCACCACCAGCCTGGCCTGAGCTTCCCTAGGGCCCCTACCCCACCACCATCCAGGCCTGAGCTCCCCAAGCCCACCACCACCAACCAGGCCTAAGCTGCCCTGGGGGCCCCCAGCCCGCCACCACCACCATCCAGGCCTGAGCTGCCCTGGGGCCCCCAGCCCACCACCACCAACCAGGCCTGAGCTGCCCTGGGGGGCCCCCAGCCCACCACCACCACCAGTCAGGCCTGAGCTGCCCTAGGGCCCCCAGCTCACCACCACCATCCAGGCCTGTGACCTTCAGCTCAGCCCACCAACAGTCAAGCCTGAGCTGCCCTGGGGCCCCCCATCCCACCACCACCAGCCAGGCCTTAGCTGCCCTGGGGCCCCCAGCCCACCACCACCAGCCTGGCTACATATACTGGGGACAGCTATACACCTGGCTACCTATGCTGGGGACACTGTCTGTCTGTCATTATGTGCATTTACTGGTGAAAAGTTGTCTCTTATGTGCATTTACTGGGGAAATGCTGTCTGTCATTATGTGCATGAACTGGTGAAAAGTTGTCTCTTATGTGCATTTACTGGGGAAATGCAGTCTGTCATTACATGCATTAACTGGTGAAAAGTTGTCTCTTATGTGCATTTACTGGGGAAACGCTGTCTGTCATTATGTGCATTTACTGGTGAAAAGTTGTCTCTTATGTGCATTTACTGGGGAAATGCTGTCTGTCATTATGTGCATGAACTGGTGAAAAGTTGTCTCTTATGTGCATTTACTGGGGAAATGCAGTCTGTCATTACATGCATTAACTGGTGAAAAGTTGTCTCTTATGTGCATTTACTGGGGAAACGCTGTCTGTCATTATGTGCATTTACTGGTGAAAAGTTGTCTCTTATGTGCATTTACTGGGGAAATGCTGTCTGTCTCTTATGTGCATTTACTGCGGAAATGCAGTCTGTCATTACGTGCATGAACTGGTGAAAAGTTGTCTCTTATGTGCATTTACTGGGGAAATGCTGTCTGTCTCTTATGTGCATTTACTGGGGAAATGCTGTCTGTCATTATGTGCATTTACTGGTGAAAAGTTGTCTCTTATGTGCATTTACTGCGGAAATGCAGTCTGTCATTACGTGCATTTACTGGTGAAAAGTTGTCTCTTATGTGCATTTACTGGGGAAACGCTGTCTGTCATTATGTGCATTTACTGGTGAAAAGCTGACTCTTATGTGCATTTACTGGTGAAAGGCTATCTGTCATTATGTGCATTTACTGGTGAAAAGCTGACTCTTATGTGCATTTACTGGTGAAAGGCTATCTGTCATTATGTGCGTTTACTTCATTTTTTTAATGTAACTACGTTAGCTGGTACAACTACATTACAGTTAGCCCCGCCCACATGACGTCATGACCACGCCCAATTTTTCGCCGCGCTGCGCGCGGCACAAGTTGACACCCCCCCCCCGCCAAGCCCAGCCTGCCAGCCCTTGTGCCCCCTTTGAGCCCCCCCAAAAATCTGAAGCTGGAGCCGCCACTGGCCGCTGGCAGTACTGATTAAAATTGGAAAATAGATTAAAAATCAGAATCGTATGCAGTGTGCAAAAGGCTAAGGGCCCGTTCAGATCAAAAATGTGGATGGCCATGCGTGCGGAACGCGTACGAACGCACACCATCCGCGTTTGTGTGCATTGCGTGGCTGATCCCATCACTGAAAAGTGAATGGGACAGCCGCGCGTTTTGACAAAATCTGCGTGCAGCATGCGTTCCCGGACCGCACAGGTCCGGAACACATGCAGTGTGAACATCAGACAGTGCACTCTATGCACTGTCTGATGTCGTGCGTGTCGGCCTCCTGCACGCGTTTCCAAAACGCGGCTGGAAACGCGTGCAGTCTGAACGGGCCCTAAGACCGACAATCCCCTTCCAGGCACTTGGCTTCAGTATAGCCAAGTGCCCACATTTCAGGGCAATTGCAGGTCATTAAACTCTGACCATGGGGCTCATCGTTATAGTGCTAGCCATATAGATGAATAGGTGGCTGTGTTCCAAACCAGATTTTTTTCCAGCTGTTTCAGCTGGCCCGCAAAGCAATATGCTGCTTACAGGGTTGCTTACCACTGTGACAGGGTGAAAAATGTCAAATGCTTTTCTGCACACTTGACCAAAACTCTTCTGTGAGCCAATGGTTACTACATTTTAGCATACCTCCCAACTTTTTGAGATGAGAAAAAGGTACAATTAAGCCCCACCCCTAGTCACACATACCATAAAGATTTCATGAGAAAAATAGGTTGATTTATAATTCAAACCACACTGGTCCTTTTTATCCTGGTTGATTTTCCTTCGTATTAACATTTTAAAATTAATAATATATCAATTTAAAGGATGGGAATAAAGTTTAGAGTCAAACACATTGTTAGTAGAGAAATTATACATTTACATAGAAAGTGGGACAGGGCTCCCAAAGTAGGACTGTCCCTCCAAAAGAGGGACAGTTGGGAGCTATGTTTTAGCAATAGTAGCATGCCCATAAAAAAAAAATACAAATTCTACTGAGCGTGTGCAAAAGCTGCAGCTGTCTGGTGCACTACAGCTCCCAGCTCCAGTGCAAAATGGATCGATTCTCGAGCAGCTACTGAAGACCAACACAGAATCACCTCAGGCCACGGACAATGAAAAAGCCGTAGTTTTAGTTTGCCTTTATGTAGCCGAACTCGGGTGCACCCCTCTCCCTGTATAGTTAGCTAGATGTCCCCTCAGTATAGGGTAGGCAGTTCCCCCCCAGGCCGAAGCAGGTTATAAAAGAAAAAAATGGCACCGAGGGCGTCACGCATGAGCGCCGCTGCCTGTGCATTCCCTAAACTCAAGTCGTTCGTTCAGCGTTTCATCTTTATGGCTGCTGCTGAGGCTTGTCTCATCATGTGACTCCCAGCACGTAGTGTTGTCCGGATCATGAACGATTCGGATCTTTGATCCGAATCTATTTTATGAGTCGATCATCCGAATCATCAAAATGAACGATTAGGATCGCAAAAGGGGCGGGGCCAGGAGCGACACGCCCCCTCTCAGCGGGCAGCGGGGTCCTGGAAGCAGGGATCGCTCTGTTGGATGGGAGCCAGCCTTGCAGGGAGACACGTAGATGAGAGAGAGGGGACATGGGTGCCACTGCCAGATATGTGTAGAGCACACATACTGGCTGCAACGTGCTGCTCATTATAGGCTGGCTGTTCCATAGTGCTGCACAGTGAACACATTGGAAGCTTTTGGCTCAGCACAGCTCAGTAACTTTGCAGACAGTGTGATTGAAAGGCAATATAATCCTCCTGCACTCGGCACTAAACAGCTGCACTTATCTTCTGGGAATGCTTTCTTTCACTGTGCGACCTTTTCTTTCAAAGTGTACAGCTGAACATATAGGTGAAATATATGTAAAGCATAAATGTGGGTATTATGTGCAAACATTTCTGCTCTCTGCTCGTCCCTCCTCCCTTCTCTGTCCACTCCCTGCCCTCTGTCCATCTTCTCCCCTTCTCTGTGTGTCCACCCCCCTCTCCTTCTCCTGTCCACAGACCTGTCCTGCTGTTCATTTCACCCCCGAATGCTTCCGGTAGTAAAATGATCCGAGATTCGGATCAAAGATCCGGATCTCTTCAATGATCCGATTCGAATCATCCGGATCATTGAAAAGATCCGAACTTCCCATCACGAATCAACAGGTCACATGACGAGACGAGAGAAGCTGGCTGCAGCTATAGAGACCTGACGCTAAGCGGCGCTGAGGAGGAAGCTGAACGGCGCGGGAACTTGAAGAGGTGAGACCCTTTCCGCTCCGTTCGTAACTCTGCACCCCGGGAACGGAGCATGCATGGCACTGTGATCACACTACTGTATCCTGATACGCGTAACATCTGCTAGATGGCTAGCACTGCTTACGTGTGCCAATAACGTTGCGCCCTCATCCTGCTAGCTGTCACTTTAGTGCAAACCTCAAACAAAAGCTCTTATCTCACTGACAGAATGGGTACTGCCGATCACCCCCTCATGTGACCTGTCATGTAAACATGGCTTCCAACTGTCCCTCTTTTTGAGGGAAAGTCCCTCTTAGGAGCTCTGTCCCTCTTTCCTCCTCACTTGTCCCTCTTTCAGGAATTTATTCCTCTTTCTATGTAAATATATATATTTATTTACTAAATAATGTGTTAGATTGAATCTAAATTGTATTCCCATCCTTTAAATTGATATAATACTAACTTTAAATTGTTAATATGAAGGAAAATGAACCAGGATAGAAACGACCAGTGTGGTTTGAATTATAAAACAACATATTTTTCTTATGAAATATTTATGGTATGTGTGACTAGGAGTGTGATGGGGGCGTGATCAGGGGCATGGCTTAAGTGTCCCTCTTTCTCATCTCAAAAAGTTGGGAGTTATGTGTAAATATACATTTCATTTGCATCAGTTCGTGGAGCTGGGAGGCTGCTTGTTGCACTTGTTGATTAGGAGGATTGTTAAACCTCTCATTATTATATTTAGTATTTAAATAGCACCAACATCTTCCACAGCGCTGTATACAGTATAATATATTTTCTTGTCACTGACTGTGCCTCAGAGTGGGCTCATAATCTAATCCCTGCCTACCATATCAGAGCCTGACATGACAGATTAACAAACGTCTTATTAAAGTTCTTTCACACTGTGCGCTTGATTCACTAAAGTGTGATGACTGCTATCACAGCAGTTATCACGCGAGCTGCAGCGTGCAAAGGTTTGCATGTGGTCATGTGGTCATGTGGTCATGAGCCCTTATCACGTGAAACACACGTAATTGCGCGCAAACCTTCGCTTATAACGCAAAGTAACGCTGTTTGCACGCTGCAGCTTGCGTGATAACTGCTGTGATAGCAGTTGTCACATTTTAGTGAATCAAGCCCTGTGTCTATTGCATTGCGGCACAAGTATAATTGCAGTGAAATAATTCAGTGGCGCCTTCACACTGTCATGGTGGAGGTGGGGCGTGACAAATTTTATGCAGTCCATCAGGCAAGGTGGCCAGTTCTGGGTGTGGTCCAAGCCTAAAGGTGGCCATACACTTATAGATTTGTAGCAGATTTGCAGATGCCTGTCAAGTTTAATCTGACAGGAATCTATTTGATGTGTGCTACACACTAGGAACAGATTTCCAATAGATTTCAGAAGGAAATCTATTGAAAATCTATCTAAATGCAGTATTGGACCATTAGATCCAATGCAACTCTATGGGCCATCGATCTGCTGCCAGCAGCAGATCGACCTAGATTTTCCATCCTGTCAGATCAAATCAATTGAAATCGGCCACAAATCGATCGATTAGATTTGATAGAATCGATTTCTGATCGATCGGTTCTATAGAATCAATTGATCAATCGATGGCTGAAATCGGCCAGTGTATGGGCCCCTTTTGTCTACGGACTGTATGGTGCAGTGTGACTACATCACCCTTAGGTTGTGATCCTATATTTCAGGATGCGCAAAGCAACAAGGAAAAGTCACATTGCTCATTATGCATGCTGTGCAAATGCATACAGTGAAGCATACAGTACATACTAAGTATGCTGCACTGCTACTTTTAACACACATTGTATGGAGTAACACACCATATGCATTGTGCTATACCAATAGATTTGTCGCACTAACGTGCAACTGTGAGTGTACAATTTTTCTCATGCAAAGCACTGGAACATGTCGCTGTGAACTTAGCCTCATAGGACAACTGAAGTGAGAGTGATATGGAGGCTGCCATATTTATTCCCTTTTAAACAATGTAAATTGCCTTGTTGTCTTGCTGGTCCCCTGCCCCTTACTTTTAGTCAGAGACCCTGAACAAGCTTGCAGATCAGATGTTGGGTGCGTTTGACGCATGCTTTTTTCAGGTGTGGGATTCAGACACTATTGACACATGAAAGATCAGCAGGATGCCATGCAACTGGTATTGTTCAAAATGAAATAAATATTGCAGCTTCCATATTTCTCTCACGTCACTTGTCCTTTAATGCAGCAAAATTTCAGCGTTTGCAACACCACATTTGTTAGCATTTGGCATGTAGCAGGGTTACCCAGCAGCACAAAGTGCCATGCTGCTTCTGAGCATGGCCATGGGCACACTCAGAGGTTATTCAATACCTAGTTAATATTGTATTGAAGTTTGTGCATTTTTTTATTTGTAGTTGGAATATAATTGGCAATGGATGAACCTTCCACAACTTACATACCAGATGCATCTGATCATACATGTCTGGACTCCCCAGATCCTCAGAACAATATATCTGTTAAACAAGTAAGTAGCATAAGGCAAACCTGCAACCTGCATAAGGAAAAGTCAGATCAAATACTTCCTGTTTTGCTCCGGACCACTGCTGCTGTATAGGACCCTGTGAACATATGCAGCCGTGCTCCCTTCCATGAACAAGCATGGCCACACTGTGCGGATGCATTGATGACCTGCTCATCAGGTAGCCGCTCATGCAAGGGCGGAAAAAAACATGCCTGAGCAGCTGTGTGCTACCGCGTGAGCTGTCTTGCGTCTGCACAGTGCAGCTGAACTTGTACATGCACAGGATCGTGGCTATGCTGGGACCCAGTGTTGGATCGGTGAGCTCAAGGGGGATGCAGGAAAATAGAGATAATTGTATGTGCAGAAGCAGTGGTAAATAGAACTGTCCCGGTGCCTCAAGTTCTTAAGTTCTTATTTTAAACTCTGCTCAGCAGCCATTTCAGTGTGACATAAAATCTGGTTCATTCAACTTACAACAGTAAAAAAAAAATGCAATAGCATTTATGTTTTTCAGCACTCTTAGGATGAAGGATTGCGTTTTACAATCCTTACAATGGAATAAGTTAAAAAAAAAAAAAAAAAAAAGAAAACAGGTATTCTGCTCTGTTTTTCATTGTTTCCCAACCTCAAGGCCCACCAACAGTGCATGTTTTGTGAAAATCCACAGAGGTAGTTAATCAGCACCACTGAAACACTATGTACCACACCTGTGAATAGGTGTAGTTTCCTGCAAAACGTAACTGTTAGTGGACTTTGGAGGACAGGGTTAAGAAGGACTGGCTTACATCTCTTAACACATGTGTTGTCATTACTGAATTCTATTCAGAGCTAGACATAGGCATCAGGTTGTCATTATCACTGATAGTGAAAGCCTGGGATAATACACCTGTATGTCTTTAACTAGATCTATGCACCAGTCCAAACAGCTCTGTAGAGATGAGCTTAAAGTGAACCTAAAGGCAACAAAAAAATTAGATTAACTCACCTGGAGCTTCCCTCAAGGCCTTCTGGCCGCAATAGCAGCATAGGGGGCGATATACAGGCTGGGAATGCGAACAGTCACTCGCGTTCCCATGCCTGTCGGCCGGTGACGGCCAGACCAGAAGTGTTCGCCGGCGGGACCTGGGACATCGGAGCGGAGCTGCGAGGGCACCGATCGTCTGCAGGGGGCTGAGGGAAGCCCCAGGTGAGTTAATCTCATTTTTTTTTTTGTTGCCTTTAGGTTCACTTTAAAGTGGTCTAACACCCAGCATTTCAAGTTTGCTTTATAAGATTGCTTACAGCTTAGAAACTATTATGCCAGATTTTTTTTTTTAGCAGAAATTCACTGAATGGGTTAAACACGACATTTTAGTGTTGTACTTAGCTAGAAATCCGCCTTGGTGCTGAGATTTAGATACAAATGTATCTATTTACAATGTAAATAAACAAACACCTCTCTGAGAGAGCACAGAGGGCTTCCCAGACAGGCTTTTCAGAGGTCTATTTGCATTCCAAACAAAGATACATTTGTATCTAAACCTCAGCATGGATGCTGATTTCTAGCTAAATGCAAAACTAAAATGTCATGTTTAACCCATTCAGTGAATTTCTGCTTAAAATAAAATCTGGCATAATAGTTTCTAAGCTGTAAGCAATCTTTTAAAGCAAAGTTGAAATGCTGGGTGTTAGACCGCTTTAACTGAGACCTAAAGTGAAAAGGATATTGAGGCCGAGGCGGCAATAGCGAGACACAGAGGCATGTCGTTGTGGAAAGGACATGCCTCTGTGTACTCTTAAGATTTAAAATACCCACATTGGGTTCTTTTTAAGGAGAAGAAAGGATCTGGGGTCTTATAGCGCCTTCCCGGTCCTGCGTTTCCCCACAAGCTTCCCCATTAGTCTATGACCCTTCGGTCATAGACTTCTCTCTTGCAGGTTTGGCTGGCTTTGGAAGTCTTTGGAAGCACTCGGGCTTCCGAAGACGGGCCGGTCCATACTGTGCACTCGCGAGTGCCTTCTCTCCTGCTTCTGAAGACTGCCGAAGTCTGCCCCGGCTGGCGGGAGGTTCAAACGGAGGAGCCTGCGGGGAAGGAGGACACCATGAGGAGAACGGAAGGCTCTACAGGACCCAGAGCTTTCCTTAGGAGAGTATCTGCTTTTTTATATTTATTCTCACTTCAGACTTAATTTAAGAATATTTAGCACATTACATATATATTACACTGACCACCTGTTCAAATACACCATACCTGGATAGTTTCTCAGCTTGGTACAGTATTGTTCACATTTTTCCTTTACATCTCCCCATAAATCATCAGCAAAATATATGATGCTGAGAGTGCTGCAGGGAAGGACAGGGGCAGAAATGATCACCCCCTCCTCTTGATAAACAATATTGACTAAACACTGAGATATTCGTGTAACTTAAAAACACCTACATACATGTTCTATTTCATGATCCTGAGAATTTCCTTGGTGAGTCATTTATCTAGTTGATTTCACATATTAAAACAATCACCTTGTTTTCTTCATATTCTGGCCTTCGGGGCAGCAACTTGACAAGACCTCCAGGCAAATTTCAGATTTAAGATCCTGACTAACAAAGACACTATGCTAGTGATCTAAATAAAATGCATACTTTGCAGGGTACAAAAAAAAATATTAAATAAACGTTGGCACCATTAAAGGGTCAACATAATTTATAAACCATTGCAAAATACTTCTTGAAGATTTACAAAGGAGGATAAAATTCTCGTGTTGTAACTGGAGTTGAGATGTTTGACATGCATTTTAAGGGGTTTTCTACTTTTGCGAACCTGGAAAACACCTTAATCGGAAGAGTAATGACCATCAGTTATGCTTCAATAGAAAAAGGAGAAACAGAGAGCCCACAATAGTGTAGTATGTTTCACGTAATGAGTAGTCCTCTAAGGAGGGTAAATAATTCTCACAAACAAGGGTTACCACTCAGGCAACCACTGAAAAGGCAGCTGGGGAGATTAGACTTGATTGCACTCAGGTTAAGTCGTCGCTGTCTGTAGATAGGAAAATTTGGGGATAAAACCCCTCCACCAAGGGTGGATTAGAATATATACTGTAAATTTGCACAGAGGCACCAATAAGAATAAAATAGGCTAAACGCTGTTTGATAAGGAAGGTAGTGTTGGACTTACCTCCCCAAAAGTAGACCAGATTCTGTTGATTTGGTCAACAATTTGCTTTACTTGAATGCTCTACAATGCAATGCGTTTCACAGGTACACTCCTGTCTCACCAGGCAGATATCTGAACAACTGAGAGGCACAAACACATTTCTGGCTAAGCACATACAGCTGTAAAATTAAATATTTTAACATTATTCTGGTAGAAAAACATAATATGCTCATATTGATACTATTATCTTTATACTGTTCAAACCTACAGCTATGGTTCAAGGCCTGACTGGTAAATTGGTGCCCATTGGGAATGGCTGAAGTTTGGACTGTTATATGTACATGGAAAGAATGCATCATTGATGTTGAAAGGACATTATAACACTTGTTTATAGACATCTTTTTTAAAGGACAACTGAAGTGAATGTGATATGGAGGCTGCCATATTTGTTTAATTTCAAATACAAGTTACTTGGCAGTCCTGCTGACCCTGTGGCTTTAAAGGGAACCTAAACTGAGGGGAATATAGATATTTCCTCTTAAACAATACCAGTTGCAGTAATGCTGATCTCTTTAGCTGCAGCAGTGGCTGAATCACACAGCTGAAACAAGCATGCAGCTAATTTAGTCTGACTTCAGTCAGAGCATCTGATCTGCATGCTTGTTGAGGGGCTGTGGCTAAAAGTATTAGACACACAGGATTAGCAGGAGAGTCAGACAACTAGTATTATTTTAAAAGGAAAAATCCATATCTTTCTCAGTTTATGTTCCCTTTAATCCTTTTAGCCACATACCCTGAACAAGCATGCAAATCAGATGTTTCTGACAAGATTAGCCTCATGCTTGTTTCATGTATGTGATTCAGACACTTCTGATGCATGAAAGATCAGCAGGATTCCAGGAAACTTGTATTGTTTAAAATGAAATAAATATGGCAGCCTTCATATCTCTCTCAGTCCAGTTGTCCTTTAAACTGCATTAGGTACAAGGGAAGGCTGGGCGCTGGTGACAAATTTTGCTTATGTGGTTGGCAATCATTTCCTAATCAGTTATTTAACACTGTTTTAGGTGACTGGGCATATTTACCCCATTGTTCTCCAAACCGTAACCATTCCCCCATACAACACTCATAAGCTTGAAGCTCAACAAAACCTAAAACAAGCAAACTCTCAAATGTATTTTGCAATCTAACTATTCAAAATAATTTAATTGTGTAGCTTTGCTTGCTTAAAACTTACAATTGCACTATGCGTGCAGACGTACCAGTATTAGCATATTGTTGTCGTAAAGTTGTAGACCACAAGAGGTAGGTGTTGAACAGGTCCCACCTTCTTAGGAAAATAATTTCTACTGTGCAGCAGCAGCAGCATTTGATTCGTCCATTTAAAGCCACATAAGTTTACATCAAGCTGATTAATCATCTCATTGACCATTATTGTAGACTAGGCCTAAGGCCCGTTTAAAAATGGGCGCTAGGCTGTGTCTGCGACCCTGCACTGCCTCTCTCCCTCTACCTCATTAGCGCTCACACACACGCCCACCCCCCTCCTGGGCCCGTCCTTCCCTGCTCTGGAGCAAGAGCCGCGCATCATTCTCCGAGCTCTCAGCAGTGTCTCTGCGTCTTTGCACGTGCGCACAACTAAAAAACCAGGGCTGTGGAGTCGGAGTCGTGGAGTCGGGCAATTTTGGGTGCCTGGAGTCGGAGTCGGGATAAAATGCACCGACTCCGACTCCTAATGAATTTGTAACTGTAAATAAAATAGAAAATATGATAAAATGTTCTATTTCTCAGATAATAGTCATTAAAAATAATGTATATATACAGTATATATACAGTAATAGCTGTGCTTAGTCCACAAAAATGAAATAAACCAATCAAAATTAGTTACTTGTGCTGCTTCAATAAAGCAGTCCCCGTATTTTTAAGGTCAGATATACATATCTGATTGTGACTGTATATATGATGTGTACACAGGAATCTCTTATATATACTAAATAACATCTATGCTGTAAGAATAAAGCCTGATGTGTAGCTGTGTCACTAATAGAGATGGTCAACGAGATGGAAATAAATCTGCATTGATGCTGATTTATGCAAATGTATGCACTCCCTTTGCTGATGAAATCAAATAATGTGATATGTTATTAAAATTTGGTTTGGTGACTACAAATTAAAGGGTAACTGAGACGGATGAAAAGTAAAGTTTTATACATACCTGGGGCTTCCTCCAGCCCCCTTCAGGCTAATCAGTCCCTCGCTGTCCTCCACCACCCGGATCTTCTGATATGAGTCCTGGTAATTCAGCCAGTCAGCGCTGTCCGGCCGCATGCCGCTCCCACAGCCAGGAACATTCTGCACCTGCGCAATAGTGCTGCACGGGTGTAGTATGCTCCTGGCGGCGGAGTGTGTGAATGCGCACTACGCCCAACTGGCTCAAGTACCTGGACTCATAGCAGAAGATCCAGGTGGTGGAGGAGGACAACGAGGGACTGATTATCCTGAAGGCGGCTGGAGGAAGCCCCAGGTATGTATAAAACTTTAATTTCATCTGTCTCAGGTTTACTTTGTTACACAGTAGTACTATACTCTACATATGAACTCCCCACAGAGCTGCAGGGAATCCACTGAGAATGCTGTGCACATTGAATACAAAGGTGTTGTCTGTTTACAATCTCCTCATTCCCCTGCAGAGTACCTGCACATCATTCTTACATGTACCCACACTTACATTGCCTAGGGCCTGATAGATGTTCTTTGTTCCGGTCTGTACCTTTTAAAAGTACTCTTACCAAGGACTAGTTTTAGTCTAAAGGGAATAAATATAGTAGTCTACATATCCTTCTCACTTCAGTTGTCTTGTAAAATTCCTAAGCGTTGGCAGTAAAGAGACGAATTTCATGTTACATACTTTTAATCAACAAAACTGTAATATGCAAATTAGAGGAGTCGGAGTCGGAGTCGGTGGAATCCTAAACTGAGGAGTCGGAGTCGGTGTATTTTTGGACCGACTCCACAGCCCTGTAAAAAACGCACACACAGGGACATGGGACACAAAGACACTATTATTATATATGCTAATTATTATATAGGATGCTGCCACAGGTAGCACTGACAAGCTTGGGGGGAGAGATGAGCAAGCCTGCCCGTATAACAGTTGTGGATAATCACATATAATTGGATAATCATATTTTATTGGAGCTGTTGTAGCGATGTGGATTTGTTTTTAATACTTATAACTGACATATCATCGGGTGACAATTATCCACCATGCGTTTGTAGCTTTACCACTCAAATTTGATCACACTTTGATGATGGTAACAATACATAGATTGCATCACCAGTAAAAAAAATCTGTGTATCATATGCAGTTTTATTAATCCACATCGTACTGAAATGGGAGTTAACAAATGAGATGTTTTTATATTAACATTACTGAACTGAACCTGTGTTCATGTCTTCTTAAAGTGATTCTGTATCACAAGGAATATGGAACCTGCCATATTTATTCCCTTTTAAACAACAACCAGTTGCCTGACTGCCCCACTGATTGCTTTCTGGCTTCAGCGGTGTCTGAATCACAAACCTGAAGCAAGGACAAAACTAATGCAATCATACCATGATCACCTAATCTGTGTACTCATGCTGAGTGTGTAGCTTAAGGGGCCCATACACTGGTCAATTTCAGCCATTGATCAATTGATCGATTCTATAGAATCGATCAGAAATCGATTCAAATTCCCCATTCAATCGATTTGCACCCGATTTCAATGGATTTGATCTGACCGGATGGAAAATATAGGTCAATCTGCTGCTGGCAGCAGATCAATGGCCTATAGAGTTGCATTGGATCTAATGGTCCAATAATGCATTTAGATCGATTTCCAATAAATTTCATTCTGAAATCTATTGGAAATCTGTCCCTATTGTGTGGCACACATCAGATAGATTCCTGTCAGATTGGACTCGACAGGCATCTGCCAGAAATCTGATGGTCGAATCTGCTGCAAATCTATAAGTGTATAGGCCACCTTTAACCTATCCGTTCCAGAAGATCAGCAGGACGCCCAGGCAACTGCCACAGTTTATATGGGAAAAAATTAAAAGGCTTTCATATTACTCTCGCTTTAGGGTTTCTTTAAAGGGAACCTAAAATGAGATGTATAGAGTCTGCTTTACTTTATTTTTTTTCCTTTAACCACTTAAAGACAACTGGATCTATATATATATATATATATATATATATATATATATATATATATATATATATATATATATATATATATATATATATTATACACGTCCAGTGAAGTTGTGGAAAGTGCACCACCAGTTTGATACTAAATGAGGCACATGTAGTATCATTTTAACCTTGACGAGTTGTAGAATACATTTTGGTGTGTCTTAAAGCTTGGACCTACATTGCATTAAAATAGGTAGAGTCAAGCTCAATCAAAGCATAACAAGTCATTTTCAAACTTATGATCACTTGCGAAAGTTTTAGCAAAACCACAAGAGATATGTATGGTAACATTTTACCTGTTATAAGTTGTAGAACAGAGTTTAAAGAATTTTAGGGTTGGGGCCCATGTCTTGAATTTTCACTAACTGAATCAAAAGCAATTCAATTTTAACATATTCTGTACCAAAATAAAAGACTTGTAAAATGAAAACAAAGTGACAGAATATAAAAGAAAAAAAACATAGTATTACCTTAGTACCTTGGCTTTTTATATATGAAAAAAGACACCTTTATTTCCAAATACAATATTGTCACCATGACCATACACTGTACTAGGAACATAATTTAAATGTTGTAATAACCAGGATGGATAAGCAAACACAATTTGTGGGTTTAACTTATAGTTAGCACTGTTTATTGTAAAGCTATAATGGATGTAAATGGAGAAATAGTGTGTTTTTAAAATTTTTCCCCTTATTTTTCTAAACAAAATTATCACGCACACTAAAACCCTAATTTGTCATGAAAAAAAACTATATGGATCATTTAGGTGTGATAAGTAGTAATAAAGTTATGAATGGGAACAGCACTGATATGTGAAAATTGCTCTTATCCTGAAGTGGTTAAACTATACTGAATGCCTGGCTGTCCTGCTGATCCTTGGCTTCAGTAGTGTCTGAATCACACACCTGAAACAAGAATGCCAATTCGAAAAGAAACGCACTCACATCAGTGGATATGCTGGTGCTGGGCTCCTAGGCTGCTCAACAGTATACTTCCGATGAAGGAGTCCGTACACAGACTTTCAGGAGCAACCAACGTGAAGTTTATTGTCCCATCACATACATGCACAACAAATGTCTGACCTGCATAGGCCACAATCGTTTTGTGGCCACAAAGGGTCCCCTTTGTCAAGGCAGATAGCAGAAAGACAAGTATTTGATGGGACAATAAACTTCACGTTGGTTGCTCCTGAAAGTCTGTGTGCGGATTCTTTCATCGGAAGTATAAATCTTGACATTTTTGTCAGAAACATCTGATCTGCATGCTTGTTCTGGGTCTATGGCTTAAAGTATTAGAGGCATATGATCAGCAGAACAACCAGGCAACTGGTATTGTTTAAAAGGAAATGAAAATGCCCACCTCCATATCCTTCTCACTTCAGGTTCTCTTTCAACAAACACTGACAAATATCTGTGATGATTAGATATATCGGTATGATATTTTTTTGCTTTGTGTTTTCTAGTCCATGAGTGCCAGTCTTAGAGATCGTCTAAGGAAAATGCGAAGATCTTTTAGTTCACCATGTTCGGTAGCCAAACGTCTGAAAGTGGACTGTGAAGAGAGTGAAGAGAGTGAGAGTCTATCCCAGTGTGCTGGAGATCCGTCACCTGCAGAGAAAGCTCAGGGGAGCACTGTAAGCCTAGCACAGGCCTGCACCTCTACATCAAATGCCAACAGTTCAGAGCCTCCAGTTGAAGTCTCCAGTCCAACCACCCCTAGTTATGCCAGCCAGCAAGACCTGCTTCAGGAGAAAAGGAGATTGCTAAAGCAAGTTGAAGATAAAGAAGAGGTTCTAAGGAGGCTGAAAATGGTTAAATTGTATAGATCGAAGGTAATATGTACAAGCTGATGCATACAATAATGTGATAAACAATTTAATTGCAGCCACCCAATAAATAGTGTAACGGCTATCTATAATACATTTTTGGCTGCACTTCTATTAACTGCTACTCAAGCGGATTCACAGGGTTTATGCATAAAAGTGCTTACTACAACTTTCACTATTAACCCTGTGCACTGGTTCAATCCCTCAGTTTCTTTTTAACCACGCAGGATAAGCATGTGAACACTGCTTATCCAAACACACTTACATAAGAAGGTGAGAAGGCATGTTAGTCCATCCAAAAAGCAGAGACAGCGCATCAGCGAGAGTTCCGGCCTTCCAGATCATCTCAGCCAATCTCTGCATAACGCTATAGTTACCCCTCCTTATCCCTCCCACTCTGTCGTGTGTTGCTCAATAGACCCCACCCTCCATGTTAATGTGTTGCTAGCCTGCAGGCTGAACAGCATCAGAACTCAAACTGTTGCCCGAGGTATTGATTGCCGATCCCTGCCAGGCAACACTAATTGCATTTGTGTACCTAGCTTTAGTTATCAGGCCTTCGAATCATGCACACAGAAGTCTCACTGGTCAGCCATGCTGAATCAATCTAATTCCACCTCAGATTTCTATGAATGAAGAATGGGAATGAAAGTGAACCACAGAAGGTAGTGCACTTAGTTACTCCGAGCATCCCCATTTCTGTTAAAAAAAATACTGCACTGCTGAAAGGGCCATTGGGCATCTAATAAGCTTGGCCTTTTTCCTTGTTTCAGAGAAACACCCAGTGTTCTAAAATGTTTGCCTTATCTGTAGTAAATTGTTCGATTGACATACAGTATGTAGAGTAGGCCATAAAAGCCTATGATGATTTGATCACCTGGTATGTCTGGGTTTTATATGCAAGTATGTTGTTTTAACAGAACAATCTGATGGAGCTGCAGTCTTTAATAGAGAAGTGGAGGAAAAGCAGCCAGCTGATGATCTTTGAACTACAAAACGCTTTAAACACGGAGAATACAAAAGTAAGCTTAACACATCTGATAGACAGCTATGGACTGGATGGGAAGTTACTGCACTACAACCGAACAGAAGAAGACTTTGATGAGCCATGACCTATCCATTCAGGAGAGGAGGCAGGAAACTGAGCACAGATGCTGAAGGACTGGTCCTGGTTGATTTCAGAATCAGAAATAGGTTTATTCGCCAAGCACGATTGGGTCATGCCCTTAATTGGGTTTGGTCCTATGATTTTCTTGTGCTGTTCGATTACTCGGCAGATGCTGTCCATCTCTGTTTTCTCTACAGTTCGTTAATTGGTCATTCCAACCAATGCTGTGGAATGTCGAATAGCTATCTATCGGAATGCTTCATACAAGGGGCAATCTAGAGTTTTGTGTAATCTTAATTCTACAGAGCACTTTTTTGTTTTTGCTCGCTTTACCAACATGGTTTCTCAGTTAATAAATTGATGGGCCTCAGCAGCAAGAGGGTTGCCCTATTGCCTGGACTGTTCTAGATCACACATTAAAAGAGCTGTTTTCAGCTTTTAACATGCTTCAGATTGGGATATAATGGGTCCCATACATGCATTAGAGAGCAGAGTATAAATGGCAATGGACGCCACCACCTCTGAGTCACCAAGGATTCAAATTACATCACTGGTGTAAACATCATTAAGCGATATAGGCTGAAAAGGAGTTTCAATGACAATCGTCAGAGGTGGGATTTTGTCATTTTTAACCATTCCTATTGATTGCCTGAAACTTGCATGCTCACAGGTAAGTAACAAAAACTTTCAAAATTAGTAAAGGTAGGTTTAGGAGGGATTACTCTCAAGGTTTTGGGGTGTATTTGAATAAGATAGGTTAGAGTTAGGGGAACATATTGATTAGAATATGGTTGATAATAGATTGGGTGATGTGTTTTGTCACAGCAATTTTACTATTAGTAGCGCAGGGGGAGCACCAGCCATTAATCCATTGCCATGGTGCTAATGGGTTAATGGCCGGTAAAATTGCCATTCGCATGGCAACTTTACAGTACTTTAGAGCCCTATATCTCATGCTACAGCAATGGTAATGTATTGTTGGATTTTTGTAATAGCTGGCATTTTTAGCAATTGGAGACCGATCCATGTGGCCTCTGATCATGTGATACCCATGATCACTGCAATTGTCTACTCTCCGAGGTTCTAATGCTGGGTACACACTATGAGATTTTCTGGTCGATTTACTGTCAGATCGATTATTTCCAACATGTTCGATTTGCTTTCCGATCGGTTTCAGAGCATTTTCCGATCGATTTCCTATTAAAGTGCACGGAAATCGATCGGAAAATGCTCGGAAATCGATCGAAAAGCAAATCGGACATGTTGGAAATAATCGATCTGACAGTTAATCGACCAGAAAATCTCATAGTGTGTACCTAGCATAAGGGAAAGTTAGTAGTTCAGTAGGGTAGGGATGAGGTTTGGCTAGGCAGGGGTGTCGGGGAATGTCTGCAGGAACCTCTGAACTTAGATATCCAAAGACAGCACACCTATCCCAATTCTCCCAGTGCCTATTCCATACATATTCACCTGTAGAACTTAAAAACAAAAAAAAAAAACATTTGTGTAATTTACATTCCTGAGGACCCTTAGTAGAGGGTAAGAACGCCATAGGGAACCTTTCATGGGTGAATTCTGCGACACAATAGTTCAACCTACACTCCCTTGGTATATGCCTGATTTAATCAGTGGAGTACTCAAGCCAAATTTTCAGGGTGATTGACTGTGCCCCCTTTAATATCTATAGACAGTATTGTATGGCTGGCACTTCCTTAGTTTTCATAATCCGTAAGACCACCGCAGCATCAAGTGATATTTCACTTTAAGAGGCTGCAGCCTTCAGATCACACATCACTTGATAGCGAGTGCAACAGCAGATGCCACGGTGGTCTTACTACAGCTTGTTGTTGATGCTTTGACAGACTTGTTTTGTTCTGAAGAAGGGTCCTGCACATCCCGAAACGACTGACTGCATTCATAAAAATGGTGATTGCGGTGAGAGGAGAAACTCACCATTCAGTTCTGCAGAGTAAGCAATGATGTGTAAAGTGAATATTTCACATGTTTGGGTAGGCTGATCCCTTTGTTATTTTCATACATGTTTAATTACATTTAAAGAGAACCTTGGCTCAAAAAAAAAAAAGTTTCACTTACCTGGGGCATCTACCAGCCCCCTGCAGCCATCCTGTGTCCTCGCAGTCACTCGTGGCTCTTCCGGTCCCCCGCCACCAGCTAGTTTCCTTTTTGCTGACTCAGTCATACCTTTGCACACATTCTCGCTGGTGCAGGAAGCAATCGCAGACATTAACACATACATTTTTACGCGTTACAGGTGTAATGCATAAAAATGTACGATAGCACCAGCGGGGATGCGTGCAAAGGTACACGTGGTGGCCCGCCGACTGAGTCAGCAAAAACAAATTTAGCTGGAGGTGGGGGACCGGAGGAGCCTGAGGGCACAGGAGGGCTGCAGGGGGCTGGTAGATGCCCCAGGTAAGGGAAACTCTTTAAGAGTTAAGGTTCCCTTTTTGGATTTAAAGTTTTATATATAGAGAATGTTGTAATTTATAATTTGAATTACTGAAATGAAGAGGTTGGTAACGGTAAATAAAAATAAAAAAGGTTTAATAAAAGTTTGTGAAATATTATATTTTGATAAAGTTTAATTGACAAGGATCCTGTTGATTAGACTTATGTCTGAGGTTATTTAATTAGTGAAAGTAATCTCCCATTTGGAAATATTAGAAGGTGAACCAGGGTTGTATGGGGATATGGTTTTGCTTCCAGTCTAGTACAAGAATCTTTGTCATCATTTCTCTGTCTTAAAAGTTGTTATGCCACTCCAACCCCCCATGGTAACAGGAGATACTGTCTCCCCCACAAGGTAGCTAGCCATCTGGCTTCTATTATTGAGGGTTGGAGGATGGGAAATTCCTTTGCCAGCACTGGACAAAGCAGCCTGTTTAACTCTTTCAAACCTTGAATAGGAGTTACCCAAGAATTCTAACAAGAATGTATTTGTACAATAACTATAGCATCTTTAGAATAGTGAGTTATATGTAAGAACATATATATAGTTAGTAATGAGTAGATAGTTTATAATGAGTACATTTGTTTAGTATAAGCTTATATGTGTTAGCAAATAGAACTAAGTATCATTTGAATCAACCAATCAGAAGGCAGCTTGGAATCTGAGACGTCAGAACTTCGGGTTGTTATTTAAATAAGGAGAAGGGGGGTTGAGCGAGCACACACACGCTGGTCATTCTTAGATGGACTTTGGACTGAGCACACACACCTAAGTCCTACTATTCTCACAAACATTTCAAGACAAAGAAACTTTATTTAATTCTTATTTTATTTAAGATCTTTAATAACTCTTTTATTTTACTTAGAAGACTTGTACTATGGACTTTGTATATTTATAAGCTGAAACAATAAACCTCATTAAAAGGTGATTTTTGTTCAACGCCTATCTCTGACTGGAGAACAAAGACATTTGCTGGAAAAATTCACAAAAGCTTCTATTTAACATAGTGGCGAGCCAACAAAGGACTTGGAAAACAATATTTTCACTTTCATCACGGGGGAAGATTGATATTTGGAAGAATTTTTATTCAATTTTTTTTGAACTTTGATTTTGGCGGGAAAAAATCTTCCTATCTCTGAAAGTGTTGGAAGTTTTCCAAGAGAATCTACAGAGGCTTAAAGTGACGGTTTTCCAGAGGCCATCGACTAGAGTCTGATAAGTATGGATTTTATTAATTTTTCCGCAGAGAAGAGTAATTTGGTGTTTAAGGATTTAGGGACATGTACTAAAGATTCTGAGTTGTGGATTTCTATGTATAGCCAATGCATGGCTGCTAATGAAGAAATAGATTCTTCTAGATTTACTTTGTGTAAGATTAAAAAGAAAACGAAAAATGTAATGAAGTTAGTACAGATGTTTAATTCTTTAATTATTGGTGAGGCAAAGGAGTCACAAGTTACAACAGACGTGCAATCTGCATCTCAGATTTGTACGGTTCAGCAAAAGTCAGAGGGCTGTCCAAACTGCGACATTTTAGCAGCATATTTAGAAGAATTGGAGAAGCAATTAGAATTTAGGACACAGCAAATGCTAGAAATGCAGAGAAAAAATATTTCTGTGGTTACTAAATCTGGCACAATTACAGACCCATCAGTTTCTCCATTAAGGGCTCCACCTAGTGGTTGTCCTAGTAAACAGCATGTATTTCCAGATCCATTGACATGTGTTGAGGGTGATAGCAGCCTGAATGCTGAACATAAAGAGGATGAAGATGAAGAAGAAGAAGCACTTACTCCCAGGCAATTAATTAAAAAAGAAATGCTAGATAGAGCTAGAAAATTAAAATTAAAAATACATGATCAGTTGATGAAGATATTTAAGATGCTTCCACCTTTTAATAAAAGTTTGGATGCCGTTGAATTGATCACAATATTTGAGGATTTCACGGACCGTTTTAATTTATCTCAATTACAGAAAAACACTTTGTTCCGTTTGTGGTTACCTAGTCACATGAGTAAACGGTTAGAACCAAGTGTTATTTTATCAGCTGGAGGTGATGAAAGACACCACACTGAGGATGATAGACTAAGACAGTTATTAAAGTTTATGACAGGAGATGACGTTCCAAATTTGGATTTGTTAGAGTCATTAAAGGCGACTCTTGAAACTGATCCTTTTGAATTCAAACAGAAATTCTTAAAGATATATAACATGCTGTTTACAGTAGAGGATGAGTCAGATTCAGCTTTAAGGAAAGCTTTTGTTAAGAAATTTCAGTATTTAGACCCTATCTCAGCTACTATCGCGGTAGAAAAAGAGAATCTGAATCAAATAGCTGCGTTTATTGACAAAATTCGCAGGCAGATCAGAACTAAGAATATCAAAGCTAAAATTTCTGCTAATAAAAATGTTGAAATGCAGGGAGGAGATTTGGGTAAGGTCTCTTTTACAAAACCAGCTGATGCTGCCCCCTGCAGGAATGAGAAGGAGAAGCAGTCATACCAAAGATCTCCAATGGTTTGTTATTATTGCAATAAGCCTGGACACATTAAATGGAAATGTTATAGATTTTTGAATGATGTGCAAATGCGGAAGAACTTTGGCAAAGAAAATGGATTGGTCAATTTTCAATCCAAACCTTCTGCACCAGCTGCAGAGGTAGAAGTTCAGACATCTTCACCATATGCACCTCTGATCAAACAGTTACATGAAATCAAGATCAGCTATGATGGTAATGATGATCATGACAGGTTTCAGTCAGTGGGGCTGTTAAAAACTCCGTGACTAGCAGAGGTTAAACCGATTAGGAATTTGGAATTTGTAGCACCTTTATTTTTAGACAATTGTGGGAGACCATTTGTAAAAGCCATTTTAGAGGGAGAGGAATTTTTATTTTTGCTAGACACAGGCGCTCAGATCAGTGTCACAACAAAAGATTTGCCATTACAGCCTGGGGCAAATACATGCGCAGTTGTGGGCTTTGATGGGAAGACAGGTAACAGAGCTACTTTGTGCAAAAATGTGTCTTTTGAAATTCCAGGTTATGTGCAGACTGAAATTGATATTTGGCATTATAAAGGGGCGGAGTCGATAATTGGTTCAAATGAAATGACGAAAAGAGGCTGGGTTTTGGACCTGGGCAATGCAGTAATTTGGAAAGATTCTATCAACCGTAAACCTGTGTTGCTAGACCCTAACGATTTCCATGAAGTGAGTAGCATTTGCATGACAGAAGTCAAAACCACCTGTCGTAAATGGCCTGAGGTGGATGACAATCCAAGTTTGACAGCTGTCATACAAAGGTATCCTCAGTTATGGGCTCAGTTTCGAAGTGAAGTGGGGACAATGAAAGATGTTGTAGTGAATATTGAGGGCAGAGATCCTCCCCCTCAAAAGCAGTACAAATTGCCGCCAGATGCGATTGAACCGATCGGGAAACTAATTAAAGATCTATTAGATCAAGGCGTTATAAGAAAGGCAAATTCTGTATGTAATTTTCCGGTTTGGAGTATTGTCAAGCGCGATCAAACGTATAGATTTCTGTTGGACTTACGTATGCTTAATAAATATACTCCAAACATTACGACGATAGTTTCGAGCACGCCTGATGTCATGTCAAAATTGTCAGCTAATGCCAAATACTTTTCAAGTCTGGACATAGCCAATGGATACTTCTCCATTAAATTGGCAAGAAGTTGTCAATACAAATTCGCTTTTAGTTACAACAACGAACAATTTGTATTTACACGTCTGCCTCAAGGTTTTCATTCTTCAAGTTCAATTTTCTGTCAAGCGATGACAAAGGTTTTGTCAAAATTTTCGAGGCCAGATTGTATTATATCCTACATCGATGATATTTTACTTTTTAGTGAGACAGAGAGTGAGCATTTGCAACTGCTAGATGAATTGTTCATGATTTTGTCAGAAGCAGGTCTGAAATTAAATACCAGCAAGGTAAAACTTTTGAAAACTGAAGTGGAATTCTTGGGAGTGAAAATAGCCCATGGTGTAAGACAGCCATTGCAGGAAAGGGTTAAAGCAGTCATGTCACTTCCCATTCCAACCAATCACAAAGCACTGAGACAATTCCTTGGTCTTGTAAATTACTCGCGAGAATTCATAGAAGGCTTTGCTGAAAAAGCAGCGGTTTTGTATGAATTGTTGCAAGGAGAAAGTAAAGATTGTTTTGGCCCATGGGAAGATCGACACATGCAGGCATTTGAAAATTTGAAAAAGGCTTTGCAAAATGCACCAGCACTAGCAACAATTGATAAGTCACCAGAGGCTAGTTTTGCTATTCAAGTGCATGTTTCAGATGTGTCCATATCAGTGGTTCTTTTACAAAAACAAAGTGGAAACTGGAGAATATTGGGATATTTCTCTAGACTGTTGACACCTGTGGAAAAAGGATTTGATGTTTGTGTCAGACATCTGCTAGGAGTTTATTATGCAGTGAAAGCAACTGAACATATTGTGGGATTTAATAACATCATTTTGCAGACTCCCCATTCTACTTTGAAACTTTTGCTAGAGAGGAATTTGCCAGGCGTGACTAACCAAAGATTCAATCAGTGGTTATTAGCTTTGTCGACAAAACAAATCCAGGTAGATCACAATGCTAAGTACATTCTTCCTCAACTTATGGATTATCAAGGGCAAGAACATGTATGTCCTTGTGAGGGTTCAGAAACTTTTCCTTCTCTCTTCCGGCGGGAGGAGCAAAGGTCTGATGAACCAGTGTTTGTAGATGGTTCTCGACATCAAGTTGATGGGAAGTATTGTACAGGCTATGCGATCTGGTATCCTAAGAGAGGTTATGCGATCCAGCATAAATTACCTGGTCATTACTCAGCACAAAGAGCAGAATTGCAAGCTGTCAAAACAGTGCTGGAATTGGATGAAAAGGAGAATAAGAATCCTTTAGTGATTTACACTGATTGTTCTTGGTTGACACGTTCATTGCTAGATTATTTGCCAATCTGGAAGAGAAGAGGTTTTGTAGATTCATCTAACAAGGCTCTTGTGTATAAAGACATGTTACAATCGATTATCGAGATTGCAGAAAGAAATCCTTTAGCTTATGCGATTATAAAGGTTCCCGCTCACAGGAAAGATGATAGTGAGTTGTCTGAAGGTAATAATTTGGCAGATATGTTGGCCAAAGAAGCAGCAATGAGAGGCGTAGAGATAGAACAGGAAAAGTCTAAATTGATTGTCGCAGCTGTCAGGAAAGATGATGATGTCACAAAGGTATCTTTTGCAGCAGAGCAGGCTAAAGATCCTTCTTTAGTGGTTCAGATGACAGATCCTAAATCTCCTTTTGTTTGCAAGGATCAAATGTTGTTTTACGAATTGAGAGGAATTCTGTATCCAGTAATTCCCAAACATTTACAAGTGGAATTTGTTAAATTCAATCATAGTAGTTTGGGACATTTGGGCCAGGAAAAGTTGCTAGAAGTTTTGAAGGAGAAGTTCTATTGGGAGAAAATGGAAGAAACAGTGCAGAATGTAGTTCAATCATGTTTGATTTGTGCACAGATAAATCCCAGGCCAAAGGGACAGAAACCACCTCTGCAGAGAACTCCACCTGCAGATGGTCCTTGGTCTACATTGCAAATTGATTTTATAGGTCCATTGCCTATGGGTAAACAAGGTTTGAGATATGCATTGGTAGTGGTTGATGTTTTTTCAAAATGGGTAGAAGTTATTCCCTTGAGAAAAGATGATGCATTGAGTACGGCTAGGGCTCTAGTCAGTCATGTGTTTGCAACATGGGGAATTCCACAAAATTTATCCAGTGATAGAGGTACACATTTTACAGGAAAAGTGATGCAAGCAATGTGTAATATCATGGGAATTAAGCAACAATTCCATGTGCCTTATCACCCACAGTCAGCAGGCATTGTGGAAAGGATGAATAGGACAATTAAACAAAGAATTGCTAAAATGCTAATGGAAAAAGGAAATACTTGGGTAGATGCCATTCCTTTTGTTTTGATGGGTATTAGGAGCACTCCTAATGCAACTACTAAATACACTCCTTTTGAATTGATGACAGGAAGGAAAATGCCACTTTTGTTTCCTCAGGAGCCAAGATTGTCTACTCCACAGAGGGAGGCTATAGAAAAAACTAAATGGTTACAGTTGTTGCAGGAAAATTTGAATGCAATTTTGCCACATGCTGCATCTCATATGCAGAAAATGGTGCCACCTCATAATTCAAAATTTGTGAAAGGGGCATTAGTGATGGTCAAAATGTTTAAAAAACCAGGACCATGGCACAGTAATTGGGAAGGTCCTTTTGAAATTATTGATACATTGGGCCAAGTGATGATTAAAATTAAGAGACCTCAGATCTCTGCTAAAAATATTCGTAGGCAGCAGGAAATGTGGGTTCATGTAGATCAATGCAAATTGTATGTTACAAAATAATGATGCTGCATTTGTTTTGCAGGTATCATGTCTGGGCATAAATCCAAATGGAAGAAGATTAATCCAAAGAATGGATTAAAGGGGGATGCCTTGAAAGACAAAGCAACAGACGTTTTCTTGGTGTTTATTTTTTATGTGACTTTGATGACTTCGGTGATCCATTGTTTGACAGTGACAGTGCAAGCTGAAGAAACAAACTTAAACTCTGAAGTTTCGATGAAGGAAAAGACACTATCCAGAGGAAAAGGCTATTCTTATGAAGAGTTTTTTAAAGAAAGCACTGTAGATACCACAAATGACATTGTAGGATGTTTTTGCCTAGGGTCAGATAATGATTGTTGTTTACAATTGTTTTTCCAACATAACACAAATATAGGTGTCCAAGCAGTGATAGAATCTAGAAATGTATTCACTAAATTGACAGGACAATATATCCATAATGAAATAACAGGAAATATGAATTGTAGTTTAACTGAATTTAATTTCTGGTATGTACAAATCAAGGGCAATGACTCAGCAGTTTGGTCTGGAAATTTTACTAAAGGAACTGGAAGTGAGTATATGAAAGGGGAAAATGGGGAAAAGGATGTTTTATTGTCCGAAGGTGTAATGGTATTCTTATTTCCTGATAGTAATGCCATTAAAAGTGATGCTGAAGGAGATATTAATAGATTTTGGAGATTTCAAATATCCAGAGGAGAGGTAGTAGCAAATATAAAAGTTAATTTGACCGTGACAAATATAGAGTATCCAGAGATTAAAGTTATGCCACGTTCTTTAGAAATCAGAGAAGGATATAAGGATATACAATTGATATGCAATACTAGTGTATTGTTACCTCCAAATGCAACTTTAACATGGAGTAAAAATAATGAATTTCTAGGAAATTTTTATAAGGGTAATATCCATGTGATTAATCAAGGTGCTAAAGGTAGTGTAAAATGGATAAATTCTAAATTGGTTTATTCTTTAAATGAAGTGGCTATGGAGGATAATGGAACCTATAAATGTTGTATTAGTTTACAAGGATTTCCTACTAAATGTGATATGACTCAAATCACAGTAAAATCTCCTGAAAGGACCATTTGTAATGATAAAAAATTCTACAAGGCAAGTCCTTTTCAATTCAATCATTTCCAGACCAAGCCACTGTTAAGAGAAGGTAGATTTGTGATAATTGTTTGGAAGTTTAATATTTCAAGTTGGAAAATTTCCACAAGATATCCAATATGCCAAAATTATCTTGCAAATTCGATACATGGAATGGAACAATGGTTTGAAAATAGTTTTGAAACTTTCCCTAGGAACAAACGAGGTATTCTAGAAGGTATTTTAGGAGGCGCAGGAACCATTGGTGCCATAACTAACAGCTTGGATGTAAAAACTTTGAAATATGATTTGGAAACAGTGGGTTTGTTAGGAGGTAAAGGATTAAAGGTGCAAAGGAATATAAACCAATTGATGGAGCATATGATAATACAAACTGCATCTGTATTAGGTTCTTCTGTATCACATTTGCAAGATATAGCTTTAATGTTGATTGATAGTGAACAGAAATCACAGTTGGCAAGGATATGTTTGGAAACCCAAACTGAATATTCAACAAATTTTAAAATTATAGCACAGGCTTTCCAAGGAGGAATAACACCTCTAGGAATACTACGAAATTTACCTAAGAAATATAAATATGCGTTAAATCATATAGATTTGTGGATTAATAAATGGTACGGATGCAATCAGTATGAATGCATTAGTACATCGATGATACCAATAGCGGGGAAAGAACAAATTTTAGTGCCTGTGACTATATTAGGGGTTCCAGTGAGTAATGCACAATTATTGTATTATCAAATGTTTTATAATGATTTTGCCATGGATGAAAACAGTGATAATGTTGATCAATTAGATTTATCATCGTGTTTGCATTTTCAATCAAAGGTTATTTGTTTGCCTAATCAGGGAAAATCTATTTATCATTCATGTTATCACAATCAGAGTCTGTGTACTGCAAGGATTGAAAGGGTTAACACTCACACTGATCTAATCACACACGTGGAACAAAGAAAGATATGTTTTCAAGTAATGTCCAGTGAAGAAATGGTTAAAGGGCATTTTAAATCGTGTGTTCATTCAGAGAAGTTAGTTAGAGGTTTGTACTGTGTAGAAGGGGACATAAATGCAGTTAGTTTAAATGATCTAAGAATTAATATCACATCTTTGATATCTGAAGATGTTGATAGTCTCCCTATACAATATAATGTCTCACAAATAAATGAATTTCCCTGGGATAAATGGACACAAGAAATAATTAAAGACAAAGGATTGTTGTTAACCCTGACTAAAGAGTTGCATGCGGCAGAAATTAAATTTAACCATCAGCAAGGAATATTGGAAAATGTAGAACATGATTTTATCACATTTTCTAGTACGTCTTTTTGGAATAGTTTAAAAAAATCGATAAGAACTTTAGGGAATACTTCAGTGTTATCAGCTGCAGGAAATTTATTATTACATCCTATATTCCTTTTGTTTATTATAATAATATTTTGTATTATATGTCAAATACTTTTAGCATTTAGAATTAGGAAATTTTATAGACTAATCAAAATAGAAATTAGGGAAATGGAATTGTATATCAGAACTATAATTCAAAGGAAATTAAGACAATTGATTAATGTGGACGGAGATCTTGTAGATAGAGGAGCTTTGCCAAATCTTCATAGACCAGTATGAATGGATACGAATGTGACGTGAATGGGAATTATGTATGATTTTAAAATATTATAATATTTTCAAGGGGGAGATATGAAATATTATATTTTGATAAAGTTTAATTGACAAGGATCCTGTTGATTAGACTTATGTCTGAGGTTATTTAATTAGTGAAAGTAATCTCCCATTTGGAAATATTAGAAGGTGAACCAGGGTTGTATGGGGATATGGTTTTGCTTCCAGTCTAGTACAAGAATCTTTGTCATCATTTCTCTGTCTTAAAAGTTGTTATGCCACTCCAACCCCCCATGGTAACAGGAGATACTGTCTCCCCCACAAGGTAGCTAGCCATCTGGCTTCTATTATTGAGGGTTGGAGGATGGGAAATTCCTTTGCCAGCACTGGACAAAGCAGCCTGTTTAACTCTTTCAAACCTTGAATAGGAGTTACCCAAGAATTCTAACAAGAATGTATTTGTACAATAACTATAGCATCTTTAGAATAGTGAGTTATATGTAAGAACATATATATAGTTAGTAATGAGTAGATAGTTTATAATGAGTACATTTGTTTAGTATAAGCTTATATGTGTTAGCAAATAGAACTAAGTATCATTTGAATCAACCAATCAGAAGGCAGCTTGGAATCTGAGACGTCAGAACTTCGGGTTGTTATTTAAATAAGGAGAAGGGGGGTTGAGCGAGCACACACACGCTGGTCATTCTTAGATGGACTTTGGACTGAGCACACACACCTAAGTCCTACTATTCTCACAAACATTTCAAGACAAAGAAACTTTATTTAATTCTTATTTTATTTAAGATCTTTAATAACTCTTTTATTTTACTTAGAAGACTTGTACTATGGACTTTGTATATTTATAAGCTGAAACAATAAACCTCATTAAAAGGTGATTTTTGTTCAACGCCTATCTCTGACTGGAGAACAAAGACATTTGCTGGAAAAATTCACAAAAGCTTCTATTTAACAGTTTGGTTTTTTGGTTTTTTTAGAATTAGAGTTGAAAATTGACACCTACTGCTTTGAAAAAAAATAAAAGGACATCAGTTACCCAATTCCAAGTTGATGCAGGTTTAATGCAGGTAATTTTGGTCACAACCACCCAATTAACTCACTGCAATCGGCTGTACATCAAATATGGCAGAACAGGAAATGCTATTTTTAGAAAACCATAATAAAAAGCAAAGAACGTACACAAAATTACACTGCTCCATAAGATCCCTTTCCATGTTTAAACTTTGTGTTTGAAGCCCATGCAAACTGAACTGTTAAAATGCTAACTTGTTCCAGACTATATACTGCTTTCCTCCACAAATTGTTTCAAAAAGTTCAGGAAGGTAAGACCTTACCTTCGTAGTACTAGTGGCTGGTCCTCTTTATAGCCAGGACTGTAAAGCCCAATCTACACAATACGATTCTTTGTGCGATTAGATTACGATTCTATTTACGATGCGATTAAATCTGACATGTCCGGGATTCGATTCAATTCTATTTGCCATTGCAAAAAAATGGCAAATCGAATTCCGATCGGACATGTCGGATTTAATCGAATCGTAAATAGAATCGTAATCGAATAGCACAAAGAATCGCATCGTGTAGATGGGGCTTAACACTCCTTCACATCTTAGTGTGTTAGTCATTGCATATATATAATGTGGTCAAGAGTTGCTGCGTTCTATGCGGCAAAGATGGAACCTCATCTTCCCTATGTACAGAGAAGAGCTGCTATGGGACCTGAGCACACTTTTTTTTTAGGATTTAAGATCTTTTCAAAATTGCCTAAAAAACTTGGTTTAGCTGGAACAAAGAAGGGAAAGAAAAAAAAAAATAGCACTCAAGCAAGTCTTAAAGAGAGCCCGAGGTGGGCTCATAAAATGGTAAAATAAATAAATTAAAAAAAAAAAAGCTACCTCATCCGGGGGCCTGAGCGGGTCATGTAGCCGTGAAAACCACCGCACCCCGCCGCTCCTGTGGGCTGCACTAGCCCACTTTCGTTGTCTCTGGGTCCTGACGCTGGAATGAGAGTCTCTCATTAAAGGATACCCGAACTGACATGTGACATAATGAGATAGACATGTGTATGTACAGTGCCTAGCACACAAATAACTATGCTGTGTCTTTTTTTTCTTTCTTTGCCTGGAAGAGTTAAATATCAGGTATGCAAGTGGCTGACTCAGACAGGAAGTGACTACAGTGTGACCTTCACTGATAAGAAATTCCAACTATAAAACACTTTCCTAACAGAAAATGGCTTCCAAGAGCAAGAAAGAGGTAAACAAGGGGAATTTCTTACCAGTGAGGGTCACACTGTAGTCACTTCCTGTCTTAGTCAGGACTGAGTCAGCCACTTACATACCTGATATTTAACTCTTTCAGGCAGAGAAAGCAAAAAAAGGAACACAGCATCGTGTGCTAGGCACTGTGCATACACATGTCTATCTCATCATGTCACTTCGGGTATCCTTTAAGAACGTGCAGGGAGGCGGGAGAGAGAGAGCTGCCCAATGGCAGCTCTGGAAACCCTGTAGGAACGCCACTGGCAGGTGTTCTGAACAGGGAATCCCTCTCCCTCTGTGTTTACCTCCGAAATAGCGACAAATATTGTTACTAATCTTGGGGGGGGGGGGGGGAGGGGGGCTATATTGCGGCAGTGAGAGGGCAGAGAACGACTGTGGGGGGACACGGGCATGTCATGAGGCAAAGTATATGCCTCTGTGTCCCATCTGACTTCCCCCCCCCCCCCCAAAGAACCACCTCGGGTTCCTCTTAAAGGACCACTATCATGAAAAGTTGTAAAATTTAACAAGTCAACATATACAAATAAGATGTATGCTTCTTCCAGAGCAAATTGAGCCATAAATTCCTTTTCTCCTATGTTGCTGGCACTTGCAGTAGGTAGTAGAAATATGACAGAACCGACATTTTTTGGACTAGCCCATCTCTTCATGGGGGATTCTCAGCAAGGTTTTTATTCTTTATTAAAAGACATACCCTGTAAAGGATTTATACAATGATGCTGCCCAGCCTCCCTGCTCGCTACACACTATTTTGGCAGTTGGACCGCGCAAATGCCATTCACTAAATGCTTTTCAAAATAAAGAAAACCCAGAGAATTCCCCACGAGGAGGTGCGCTAGTCCAAAACTTGTCTGTTTTGCCAGATCTCTACTACCTACTGTGACAGCAACATAGCAGAAAAGCAATTTATAGCTCATTTGACTCTGGAAGAAACATACTTCTTATTTGTATGCGTTTACGTGTATTTTGAATTTTACGATTTTCATGATAGTGGTCCTTTTAAGATGGTTTGTTTGACATTGGACAGTCAAGGCACCTATACACAAATAAAAAAACAAGCTCTGCTACTGAGTGCCCACACAGGGTTAACTTGGAGGGAAAGCTGACACTCCGCTTTCTACAATTTTTAGACATCAGCTTTGTTTATAAAAGTTCCTCCAGTCATTAGTGGCTAATGTTGGGAGATAGACCGCTTATTAAAAATAAGCTGACTGTGGAGCAGTGACCTCTAGTGGTTAAAAAAGGCCAATTCTATGAAAAACAAACAAACAAACACAGAACATTTATATCGTGCTTTTTTTTCTCCTGGCGGACTCAAAGCGCCAGAGCTGCAGCCACTAGGACGCGCTGTATGGGCAGTAGCAGTGTTAGGGAGTCTTGCCCAAGGTCTCCTACTGAATAGGTGCTGGCTTATGAACAGGCAGAGCCGAGATTCGAACCCAGGTCTCCTGTGTCAGAGGCAGAGCCCTTAACCGTTACACTATCCAGCCACAAAAGGTTGCTAGCAGGCTGTAAAAGGTTGCACACACAAGCGTTATGCTAGGTACACACTATGAGATTTTCTGGCAGATTTACTGTCAGATCAATTATTTCCAACATATCCGATCTGATTTACGATCGTTTTCTGATTTACGATCGTTTTTTAGAAGTGAAAGGAAAACAATTAGAAGTCAGATGGGATATGTTGGAAATAATTTGATCTACCAGTAAATCTCATAGTGTGTACCTAGTATTAGTGTTTGCTTTAAAGGGAGCCCAAGGCGAAAAGGGATATGAAGGCCGCCATATTAATTGCCTTTTAAACAATACCAGTTGCCATGCTGTCCTCCTGCTCTTGTGTCTGTAATACTTTTAGCCATAGACCCTGGACAAGCATATGCAGGTACTCAGACTCAGCTGACAGGTTTTACTGGAATAGCCATATGTTTGTTCCAGGGTTTTGACTCAAACACTACGTATCCCAGAAGATCAACAGGACTGCCAGGCAACTGGCATTGTTTAGAAGGAAATACATATGACATATTATATATCCATATCACGCTTACCTCAGTTGTCCTTTACAGAGACCTTGTAGTGATAGTGATATGAAAGTTTCTTTTTAAACAACACCTGCCTTGCTGCTGATCTTTTGGCTTTAGTGGTGTCTGAACCACACCTCTAAAACAACCATGCAATTAGTGTGGTCATACTTGACTCACAGCAGCTGATCTACCAATTAATTATATGTCATTGGTTAAAAGAAGATCAGCAGTACTGCCAGACAATATGCAGTGTTTGAAAGGATATAAATATGGCAACATCCATATCCTACTCACTACAGGGTCACTTTAAATGAACCCCTTAATGCTAGGAAAGTTCTGTGAACCTGAGCTCACACTTTGAAGAATCCCCAAGTTTCACCCAGCTATGAACTCTGGCATTCCTCGGCCATACCACCGTGCCTAGCTCTATCAGGCTCCCTGCACACTGCATGCGATTCCGGTTCTGATTTTTGTTTTTTACATGCGACTCCGGGAAAATCGGAATTGCAAATCGGAAATGGAATCGGAATCGCAAATCGGATTTGCAGTGTGCAGGGAGCCTCAGTGGAAATAGCCAATGTGCCATCTCCCATGTCTTTTAGATGTGGATTTTGCTCTTTTTTGATCTTTCATAGTTCCCCATCGTCAAAATACCAGTGCTGTTCCCCTGAGCATACAGAATAAAGGATTGGAGTTTACTTGTACCAAGAGGAAAGAAGAACTATCAGTTTATACCTCCTGGAAATCCTGAAAGAGTCTTTTTTTTACCTTTGTAGAACAACCAGAAAAAATAAAGCAAAGCTGTTAAGACAACGGTGTTTAAATTCAAAATGTCCACTTGAATGTGGGAATGATGGGATAGATTCACATATTTTTCAGTAAGAAAAGAGCCCTTGAGCAAATAGTTTTCTTTAGACCTTTAAGAAAAAATATCAAGTTTAAACGAGAGCTTTGCATTTTATCTCCAGGCAAATACTTCCCAATGTGTAATCACATTTTTCTTACATTTCGTGTACTAATATTTTACATTTTTGTAATCTTTCAACAATTTTTTCATTTTTTTTTTCTGATTGTAAATAAAACCCTCCACTGGACTCCGGTATCCTGTCATGGGTCAGCCAAGTGCGCAGGTCTCCCTGTGACTAAGAAATTGATGCACTAAATTGGGGAAATGCATGGCAATTTTATCATTACCCCTGCTGATAGCGTAGCGCGAGACTTATTGGGGGAATCATGTTATATAAGTAGCGCAAGCACTGCTAGGGAAACGCGCGCTACAGTGTGTTTACACCAGCAACATTCAGGCATGCCAATCTTACCACAGGTTCCATGAGACCCACACTTCTTCCAAACACCTATCTAGGCTAAAGCCTCCTGTACAAATAGGAAGCATAACGCCCGGTAGGGATCGAGACTCGATCCCTCAGGAAACATTACAGGGCTAAAGCTGTACAGACGCATCACTAGCCTGGAGGCTACCGATGCATTCTGTCGCTTTTTTGAGCAGAGAAGGAACGTTACACGGCGGGCAGGGTGGGTGAGTGGGGAGAACAATGCTCTATGCCAACATTCAAGCCAAGTCGATATGGCTGAGGTATACTGTAGAAGGTCACTGTAAACATGCTACATTCTAGGTAGAGGTGGTAGTTTTTGGTCACTTCGGCAGAGTTTCATCTTCTTCCCTAACTCTGCGTCTGTCCCCAAGGTACCCCTTTTCAATGCCTAACCAAAACCCTTTCATCTTTCCTCTTTCCCTTTTTTAAAGTGGAGCTGTCAGCCATACTATCTCAGAAAAACAAACAAACACATATATAAGTAGATAAATACTTCCTCTACTTACATATATATTGCATGAGGACATTTTGATTTTAAGTGGTCTGAAACTCTGACATAACATTCAATAAAAATGTGTTTTCCAACTTTTTTATCACTCACACAGTTATCATATTTGCTTTTGTGCATAAGTAAGGCCCGGTTCACATTAGCGGTCGCCGTCCGGAATCGCCGTGCCGGAGCCGGACCGCATGCAGAACGGACGGAACGGACGCACGGCATAGCAATGAAAGCCTATGCGTCCGTTCACATGCGTCCGTTTCGTCCAGATCCGGACTCCGGCATAAGACCCAACATGCGCTATTTTTTGGTCCGGCTCCTCCGGCAGCCGTATCCGGAGCGGAGCCGGACTGCACCATCCGGCCAATACAAACCAATGAGAACCGGAGAGCGCACAACACACTGGCTAAAAATCCGGATGTTCTACCCCACTTCCTATGCGTATTGAAGCGGCGATTTTGGATGGGGACACATGGGCAAGCATTTTGGAGTGGATGCGTATTGAAGCGGCGATTTTGGATGGGGACACATGGGCAAGCATTTTGGAGTGGAGCAGCAGTGATTTTAAACGTGCTGGAGATGTTGGCAGTATGTCGGAGGTGGAGGTGAGTGCTAAACAGCGGAGGGCCTGATTCCACAGGTCCACCTTCTGCTGACCTCCCAGACCCCAACATTTTTATTCCTTTTCTACTATCTTTTGCCAAACGGATCCGGATCGCATCCTGATGAACACCTGATGCAAACTGACCTGATCGGATCCGGATCAGAACCGTACGGTTCCGGTCAGGGGAGGACTGGGACCTTTTGGCCTGGGGGGAAAACAGAAACTAGAGGCCCGTTTCACGGCATCCCCAGCCCAAAGCCATATCTTTCTTGTTCCCTCGATGCCATGCAGCTCACAGTCACACACACAATTTAACATTGGCCTGCTATCCCAGGCAGTTTGAAGTGTACCAGAGACGACAAGTAAAGATTTTTTACTTAACCGGGGCTTCCTCCAGCTCCATAAGGTTTTTAGAGTTCCTCGCTGTCCTCCCATGGTGTACTGTTCAGCAATCAGCCCCAGTAACTGGTTCAGTCGCGGCGGTCGGGGTCTTCTGTGCAGTTACAGTGGCTGATTACAGCTGATCGGAGGCACGCGGGAGGACGGCGAGGGACTCAAACGTGTTTATGGGGCAGGAATCCCCGGGTAAGTAAAAAAAATCTTTGTGCCGCCTCTGGTTATCTTTAAAGCAGGGCAGTAGTCTTCGTAATTTTGGGTACCTGATAGTGGCATAGCTATGAACCACAGTGCAAGTTTTACGTTAGGCCCCCACAAGCACTCTATACATAACAAATGATACGTCACACTAAAACCTGCCAAGGACAATCACAGAGGTGCAAGAAGGGGACGGGGAACAGTTTGTTAATGACTATAACTCAAAGCATCTATAGAAGTGATTATTACCAGCACAGGACCAATAGAGAGCTAATACTGCAGTTGAGGGAGGGCTCCTCTGGCCCAGGAGCAGTCGCAACCTCTGCACCCCCCATTGCTACACCACTGGTACCTGGAGTCGGTGGTTTCATAAACTGAGGAGTCTGATGATTTTTGTACCAACCCCACAGCCCTCGTTTAAAGGAAACCTGAGGTGTTTATTAGTGGTGTATTTATACTTAACCTGGTGCTTCCACCATGGGGCATGAGGTGCATGGGCTCCCTCGCCATCTCTCCAGCTGATCCGTTCTCTTGTTATTGTCGCTGGTAGTCTGGCCATTCACTTTTAGGCAAGCTCTTCTGCACATGCACAGCGGCGAGCACACTCCTGTTGCAGCAGAAAGCATTCCGTGCCTGCGCAGGTGTACATCGCTGCACTGAAAAGCACAGCTGGCAGTGACTGCCCAGATTCACGGCAGGGATAACGAGAGAATGGAGAGGCCGTGGAGACCATAAACGAGCCCATGGACTTCATAGGGTTGGAGGAAGCCCCAGGTTACGTATAAAAACACCACTAATTAACTTGTCCCCCACTCACTGCTACTACCTACCTGGCCACCCGGGGCATCAATCGAAAAAAAGAGCAAGGAGAAATTTGGGTGCCCAGTAATGCCAATAGTAAAATATTGGTATTTAATAGCATAATTTTGCCATTAATGTGTCAAATATAGGAGTTAAATACTGATGATATTTTACTATGGCTAAAGGTGCCCATACAGGCTACAATAAAAAACAATTGGGGAAAAATCTGTATATTCGATGTAACGGATAAGTCAAACAAAAGGATCTATTCGAAACTGATGTATTTGAAAAAAAATATATATATATTGTACCATGTATGGGCACCATAAGCCTATTCTCACGCAGAACCCTCCCCCTGAAGCCTAACCCTAATCACCCCTCCACAAACTACCTACCTGATGCCTAACCCTAAGACAATTACTACCTGATACCTAACCCCAACCCACCGCACAAACTACCTACATGAAGCCTAACCCCCCTTGCACAAACTACCTGCCTGATGTCTAACCCCATCCCTCTCCCCTCACAGACTACCTGCCACCTAACCCTAAACCCCTCCTCACAAACTTCCTTCCTGATGACTAACACACACACACACACACTTTCTCCACACAAATTACCTGTCTGTGGCTGATGCCTAACCTTAAAGGAGTCATCAGGGAAAAAGTCTAAAATAAGTGGTACTTACCGGGGGCTTCCTCCAGCTCCAAGCTCCCAGAACGTCCCTCGCCGCAACTCTGCCCGCAGCCATTCACCGCAGGTCCGTCCCGGTCCCTGGCGATGACGTCAGAGCGACCTCCAGGTCGCTCTGTACTGCGCCTGCGCGAGCGCCGCTGTGAATCACCGCCATGTGGGGCGGAGCGGACTGCTCAGTACTACTGCGCCTGTGCAGTCTGCTCCGGCCCATGTGACGGCGATTGACAGCGCCGCTCGCACAGGCGCAGTACAGAGCGACCTGGAGGTCGCTCTGACGTCATCGCCGGGGACCGGGACGGACCTGCTGTGAGCGGCTGCGAGCAGAGTTGCGGCGAGGGACATGCTGGGAGCATGGGGCTGGAGGAAGCCCCCGGTAAGTACCACTTATTCTAGACTTTTTCCCCGATGACTCCTTTAAACAGCGCACACACACAGCTGATGCCTAACCTTCCCCCCCACCCCCCCCCCCTCCTTCTCACCCATACAAAAACTACTGGTTGACACCTAACTGCCTGCCTTGGTGCCTCCCCCTCCCCTGTGGCCAATCACACCACCAGAAAAAAACATTCCCTTGGGCTGGCCCGGATCAGAACTGCATTATGTGGGGGTGGCAACATCAACAAGTACACAATCAAAATTTATAAAAAAAAACCTCCTCTGGCGAGTGGCGACCTGGACCCGACCTGATCCCTCTGAGTCCGACTCCAACTCCAATCAGCCCAGCAGAAGGCTCCCTCTGACAGCCAGGCTTCTCCTCAGCAGATAAGTGAGCTGAGCTGGAATGGCTGAGGCTCCAGGCGGGGCCCGGGGGGCGGAGTCAAGTGAGGTGAAGTCCCGACTCCTAACTCCCGGCCAAATAGCGTGAACACGCTCACGCTGCCTGCACGCAGCCACGCACCAGGGCACACACGCCACGGCCAGGCCGCCTCAGCCCAGCCCCGATTGGATACTTGAATTACAAGGGGAGGAATTAGGATGGGGAGGCAGACTGGATCGCGTGCAAGCCGTGCAACTTTATTCATCAGCCTCTGCTCCGCGGAGCCTCCGCCCACACAGTAAGTCTGGCTGACTATTACAGGGGGTGGGCTGGCTTAGTGAGTGCCTGTGGTAATTGGTAAACATCGCGCGAGGCTGCGTGCGTACAGCTCGCTACTGTAGTCACTGCGGTCTGCACAACTGTCCTGTGTCCGTACGCCGGCCCTAAGGACTTGGTATTTGAACGGCCCGGGGGGCAATTGCCTCCCGTCCCCCCGGGTCAGTCCGCGCCTGGTTCCGGTCCGGATCCGGTCAGGTCATCCGGTCCGTTTGGCAGAGAACCGCAAGTGTGAACGGGGCCTTATATTGTCTGTTTACAACTTACAAGTTTCCAAAGTGTAGTTTATCTTGCCCTGAAAGCTGTCATTGCATTTTATTCCAACTGTTTTTTATTATATATAATCTTCTAATGAGCTGTTCTGAACTGTGTGTGTGTGCCTGAAGCAGAGAGAGCTTCACAGAGAGCTAATTTTCAGTTGTTACACTGTGTTTACACTCAATGTAGCAACATTGAAATGTAAACAATGATACTGTTATATCCAATCTGGATGCTGATTTGAAGCTGAATAGCAGGACAAAGTGGTTTGTTTAAACTTTTCACCTCGAAGGGTTTTTCCTCTTAAAAAACCAGAGCAATTTTTACCCGTTAGCGCTCCTTCCATTCATTCACCTATAACTATATTATACTACTTATCACAACGAAACAATCTATATCTTGTTTTTTTCGCCACTGATTAGGCTTTCTTTGGGGGGTACTTTTTGCTAAGAATTATTTTATTCTAATTGAAAAAATTCATTATTTCTCAGTTTTCGGCCATTATAGTTTAAAAATAAAACATGGAACCGTAATTAAAATCCACACATTTTATTTGCCCATTTGTATCGGTTATTGCAACGTTTAAATTTTTTCCCTAGTACAATGTATGGCGCCAATATTTTATTTGAAAATAAAGGTGCATTTTTGTAAGTTTTGCATCCATCCCTAATTACTAGCCCATAATTTATAAAGTAATTGTAGTACACAGTTTTTGTTTACATATTCAAAAAGTTCAGTCCCTAAGGTAACTATTTATGTATTTAAAAAATAAATAAATAAATAAAAACTGGTAACTTTAGAAGAGTGTGGGAGGTCAGGGGATAATGAAAAAAAAAAAGGTAACTAGGGATGATAAACTGAAAAAAAAAGGGTGGATGTAATATTACAATTTGGCCACAAGATGTCCTCAGTGGCGACTTCAGCTCCGTACTGTTAGTACGGAAACGGAAGCACTACGTGCACGGGATTCATGAATGGCAGAGTCGTCTGAATAGACGCTGCAGCCATTCACAGGGGGACTTAGATCAATGAATGCGATTTGTTTTCCCATTGTAACGATTGTGGAACTTTCTCCATGATCAGCGCACAACGCGTGCGCTGACACGGCGGAAATCCTCCACAAGCGTATATTTGAGGACACCCAGGCTAGGTGCTATGCACCCGCATAGGGCAATTCCCTCCGGCAGATGGCGCTGTGGAGTGCAGGCGAACACAGTCGCTGCACAGCCATAGATGCCAGACGGGAATTGTACAAATCCAGGACAAGGTACGATCAGGCAGGGCTGGATAGCCCACAAGAAACAGAGCAAAGGTGCAGAACCAATGTGTGTCCACCAAACTAGTCGCCACCCAGCGACGGAGAACACACAACGGCGGAAACGAAGTGGGAATGCAATCGCAAGAATGGCGATTGCCGACAGAGACACAAGACTGAGCAAAACAGGGCACGAGGGTAGCAAAGGCACAGCAAATAATACAATGAGGAGATACGGAAAATAACAAACGCTAGCTAACCGCGAACACCGCACTTATTCGCAACAGTGCACGCGGTTATGCGCGGTCTCCACGTGATAAGCACAATAGAGACAAGCACGCCTAACTAACCATTAACAGACAAACATGAAACAGAGGACGCGAGCGCTTGCTTAACGGTACCTCACCGAGCATCCAGCAAGCGTAGCAGACAAGACAGACACACGAAAACAGGGACAAGCGAGAGATAGGATCCATAGCACTAGCGAAAAGTGGATAGCGCGATCCCAGGAGACAGAACAGAAGGATCCACAGCGCTAGCGAAAAGTGGCTAGCGCGATCCCAGGAGACAGAACAGAAGGATCCACAGCGCTAGCGAAAAGTGGCTAGCGCGATCCAAAGAGACAGATCAGAAGAGATAGCTGGTAGCAACCGCTGCACCAGCTATACTCCAAGAACAGAGATCAGAACCATTTCCTGTCGACCGCGGTTGGGACAGGACAATGGCAACAGAAAAAACAAACAGATAATACAACCTGACTGGGCTAGAAGGGGAGCCTAAAGCAACCCCCAGGAATTAACTATACTAGATAGCAATGGCTGACACTTCAGCAGTGTCCATCAGGAACAGACCATGGAAGGGAAATGACCAGCAAAGCCTTCTGGGAAACATAAAGCTCTTATAGTGCCAGTCATCAAAGAAGGCAGGTAGGGGATTTGCATAACGAATGTATGCAAATTCCCCAGCAAGAGAACAGACCAGAAACTTGCAATGGAAAGACAGGTCTCTGTTCCAGAGACCTGCAGCCCACAGACTAGAGGAATGGACAAACAGCTGTCTGCCTGTGCAGCCAGCTGAGCGGATCATCACACCCATTCATTGATCTAGCGACGGGCGATCGGTGGTAATGAGCAGTGGTACCAAGCACGGGGGATGCGGCAGGAAGGACGTAGTACCTATGCCCCTGCACAGAGTGGTGGCATTTTGCAGGGGCGTAGTTACTTGTCCCGTGGAGGGGAAATGGTTAAAGGGACTCTGACCAGTAAATAAAAACAAAATCTGAACTTATCTGGGGCTTTCGCTAGCCCACCGTGGGTCGGGAGGTCCCTCGGCGTCCTTCTGGCTCATCTCCCAGGCCCTGCTCAGAAAGGGCTCCCGGCGACACCGGGACCGAGTGTCGGGCTCCCTCTTCCGGAAAGATGCGCAATTAAACCGTGCATGCGCAGTACTGTCACGCGGGCCGTCGTGATGACACGAGGCAGCCGTCGTGGTGACGACTGACGTCATCTTTCAGAAGAGGGAGCCTGACACTTGGCCCCGGTGTCGCCGGGAGTTATTTCTGAGCAGGGCCTGGGAGAGGAGCCAGAAGGACGCAGAGGGACCTCCCGACCTAAGGTGGGCTGGAGAAAGCCCCAGGTAAGTTCAGATTTTGTTTTTATTTACTGCTCGGAGTCCCTTCAGCCGTTTAAGTGATGATCTGCTCTTTTTTCTGGGATAGTAGCTTTAAAGCTGTAAGGAATCTTTTAGAGCAAAGTAGAAATGCTGACTTTCAGACCACATGAAGAGATTTTTCTATAGTATAAAAAAAAAAAGAGAGAAAATCTGTTGTCTGTGTCTATCTTAAAGCCAAATCTTGACATAATTTCCTCCCTTACTCTGTCTGTGTATCATTGCCTGCCCCCCTCCCAGTCTTCAGACACTCCCACCCAGGTCTACAGTAGAAAATAGATTGAGAAATATTGGCCAGAGAGGAACAGAGGTGTGGGAGAGGAAAACAGGAGGGGCAGAGGCTTCAGCCAATCAGGCTGCGTTAAAGGAAACCAGATCTGAGGGAAAAAAATGTATACATACTGTACCTGGGGCTTCCTCCAGCCCCATGAGCTTGGATCACTCCCACGCCGCCGTCCGCAGTCTTCTCAGTCTTCTGTACCAGGTCCCGTTACTTCCTCCACTCGCGGCCAGTCTGACGCAAGTGAAGTGTGCTATTTACATATCTCCAGCAGCCACCAGAGAGATATGTAGAGGGCGCACTTCCCTTGCGCAGACTAACCGCGACTGGAGGAAGTAACGGGACTTGTTACAGAAGACGGAGAAGACTGAGGATGGTGGTTTTTGCCTCAGCTCTCGCACACTTTGTCTGAGGGGAGAGTAAAGAAAGAAAAAAAAAAAAAAAGAAAACCCAGTATGCCCTGCAACTTCCTTTGTGTGGCAGATGTACCACATAAGAGCCAGGAAAACTGGGGAATTATATTTTATGGAGAAGAAAAATAAGGGTGATTTTTAACATTTGTATTGCCTGGTTAGCATCCTTATGGCTACGTTTCCACTTGTGCGTTGCGATTTCGCTGCGAATAGAACGCATGCGAAATCGCATCGCAATGCGAATTCGCATGCGTATAACCATGCGAATTCGCATGCGTTTTGCGAAATGCGATTTTGACTATGGGTGCTGCCCTTATATGCAAATTTTGCCTGTGAGCTGCAAAGAGGAAGTTGTCACAGCAGGATGTAGTATTCTGTTGTAAAATTTGCATATAAGGGCTTCCTTCCTGTTGTGCCATGTGGGTTTTGTGAAGGAGAAGTGATCGTTGGTGTCGTGATAGTGACGATGTTTTTTTGTGATGCTGAGGAGATGTTGTTGCTCAGTATGCTGGGCAATATGGTGACCACTATGCAGAGGATGCGTAGGAGGAGGATTACTCCACGGAGGCGACACCGCTTTTGGGTGCATCCATTAGTGGTGGAGAGGCCTATAAAGGGCCAGTTTAATGTGTTGTATGGGGATCTGCGTAGTCACCCCGTGAAATTTTTTAATTACACACGGATGACTACAACCTCGTAAGTATATCTTTCATTTTTGTGATGTAGAGCTTTGTGTTGTATGGTTGATGTATGAAGTGTATGTTTTCTAAATGTTTGTGCTTTCCTTGTTTAGTTTTGATTACCTGCTTGAGCTTCTGGGAGAGGATCTGCGTAGGGAGGATACGTGGTTTCGTTCTGCCGTCATACCGGAGGAGAGACTGCTGTTGACTCTGAGGTAAGAAGCGCACATTTTGTGTCCAACTGAACTATCTAATGTTGTAACCAGTATGTGCTGTGTAATGAATTATTTTGCCAAGTGTCGCAAGGTGGCCAGGTATGAGGGAAAGCAATGGCTAAACTGGGGAGTCTGGGTATCAAGAAAGAAAATCAGACATGAGATAATATTTCACATATTTCAATTATACATGGGGCTTCCTGCAGCTCCAGAAACCCTCATCGGTGCCAAGATCCGGCCCTCAGCTTCCTCCGTTTGCCATTGCTGGTCCCATCTTACCAGGGCGCGTGGCCAGACTACAACAGTGAAGTGAGAACAAAACACACTGACAAGATATGCAGTTGTGAAAGTTTACTATCACCTTTTCAAAGTGAAATAATCAGTAGTTCAAAGTGCACATGTTTTATTCAACAAAATGTCTGGCATGTAGTCCAACATGGACAGCCAAAGTGAAACTTACTTAGTGCAAACAAAAAGCTATTGCATAACATTTATCAGGTCAAATGTTGGCTCAATTTGGCCCTTAATGTATTACTCATTGCCATCAAAATCGTACAACAGGCGAGTCATGGACATTGGAGCAGGTTGAGAGGCGGAAGGTTCACTGTGCCTTTCTAATGGGCGTAATGAACGATGCTCACATGAGAGAGTTTCATTCCAATTGTACATTGGATTCACCTCTGGCCTTGAACGTGGGGGAGGCAATGTGGTATATGTCTGTGTTTGCTCTGTCAAAAACTGTTGGGATGCTGAATTAGGAGGGCCCATGGTGTTTGTATACCCATAACCCTGTTGGTAATTCCCCTGCTTGTGTAATTCACGCCCACAAACAGATCCCTCTGTGCTGGACCCCCCTACAGTACCTAATTTTCCCTCATTGTCCTGCCTGGTTTTACGCTGATACTTTTCAATAACTTGAATTAATTCTACATGAACACTGGAATAGTAACGTGGATGCACGTCATCCAGGTAGGGCTTTAGTGAAGTGAGTATTTTTAAGGGTACACTTTCTTCATAAGCAATTTGGCGGTCACGGGTGCTTTTGAGATAATCTAAAATGTCCTTGTATGTTGTAGAGAGGTGTGCAACTTCTTCCGTATCTTCATCTCGTGTTGATGTGACTCGTCGCTGGGTAGTAGCTCTAGTGGAGCGTTCTCGGCGTCTGGAAGCTGTCGAGCTAGTAGTTGCACTTCCAGAATAGGATGCCCTCTCTGTGCCATCATCAGCATTGTCAGAGTTGCTAGCAACACTGCTGTTGCTGTCAAGGTCAGCGTTTTGTGAATCCCCAAAACTATCTTCCGTTCTGTTGAATATAAGTAGACATACCCAAATTGGTTTAGTTAAAGTGACGACGTCATGGTGTGGAAAAGGCTACACATAGTACACAACCGACAACATAACATACCTTCGTGCCTCATAGCATGGTCTAAGGAAGGACATCATTTGGAAGTGTTTGTAGCTTGGTGTCGGTATAGACCCACTTCCGCTGCGCTCCAACTTTTTGAGTTTGGTTAGTTCTTTCTTGTAGGTGTCGCGCACCGAACGCCATTTGTTCATGTAGTACTTAACTGCAATTGAAATAAGAATACCAATTATTTTTTTCTGTTTTCTTATAGGTTTTTGGCAACAGGACAATCATTTGCATCATTGCACTTTTCTTATCGCCTGGGGAAGAGCACTATATCCTACATCGTGAAGGAAACATGTATGCTCATATGGCAGAAACTACATCAAACATATATGCCTGTTCCTGACCGACAAATGTGGGAGGAGGTAGCGGGAAAGTTTTGGGCAAAATGTCGCTTTCCTAATTGTATTGGCGCGGTCGATGGGAAACATGTTAGACTTGTAATGCCACCCCACACTGGTAGCCACTATTTCAATTACAAGAAATATTTCTCGATAGTTCTAATGGCGGTGGCAGATTCGGAATACAACTTTCTGTACATTGATGTGGGCTCATATGGAAGTGCCAGTGACTCCCAAATCTTCCGCAACACCAACCTGTACTACAGAATGGAGAATGGCATGCTGGATTTACCGCCACCTACACCGTGGCCTAGAACCACTAATGAATCTTTTCCATATACATTTGTTGGAGACGAGGCGTTTGCTCTTTCCAGACATATGATGCGCCCCTACTCTTCGAAGAATCTAGATGAGCGCAAATCCTATTTCAACTACAGATTGAGCATGTGTAGGCAGAAGGTTGAATGCAGTTTTGGAATTTTAACTAACAAATGGAGGGTGCTTCATACACCAATCAACCTAAAAGTGGACACTGCTGTGGCTGTGGTAAAAGCCACATGCATACTGCACAACTTCATTCTAAAAAGTGAAGGACTTTCAGCAGAGGATGAGCAAGGACCATCTTCTCAACCGCTAACTGGCATAAGTTGGTCTGGAGGACGAGATACTAACGAGGCCATAAGAAACCGTGACAAAATGTCATATTACTTTGGAAGTCGGGCGGGCGAATTGTAATGACACAAATATGCCCTATAATGTATGCCACCAATAAAAAAATGAAAAGCTCAATTTGTATAGCATTTATAATTGCCTCTGAAAAAACATTGTATTCATCCATGATTTGGGGACGTTTTGGTGGCACTCATTTGTTGTAATTGCAGGTACCAGTGCTGTGCTACAAAAAAACCTTGCAGAGTTCTAAACCACTACAGGCGAATAACATCAATGTACCGTACATCCTTACACTTACACTTACACGAACACTTACACATTTACACATCCTCCTATTTTTGGTCAGGAAATTACATTAGGGTGGGGGGGACATCTGGCTCTACATCCATAGGTGTTTGCGATAAGAAAGGGGGTGGTAATGGTGAAATTTAATCAAAACGACACTTCATTCGAAAATAAAGTGGAGTTTTACTAACGTAGGCCATATACCAGGCCCCTGCAGCCATCCTGTGTTTTCACGGGACCCTCATGGCTTCTCTGGTCCCCTTCTGCCAGCTAATTTACTTATTATCCGACTTGGAGTTGGCCAGACCACATGCCTATCGTTTGCAAGCATTCCTGGTGCTGCAGGAAGCTATAGCACACACCAACAAGTCCATTATTAGGTAGCAGAAGGGGACAGCGGCGTAGCTAAGGAGCTGTGGGGCCCGATGCAAGTTTTACAATGGGGCCCCCCATGCACTCTATACATAACAATTGATATGATGCGCCAAATCCTGCCAATGGAAACTACAGTGTCAGAGGTGCAAGAAGGGGATGGGGAACAGTTTATTAATGATTACCACTATTCAAAGTATCTATAGAAGTGATTATTATGAGCACAGGACCAATAGAGAGCTAATAATACTGCAGTTGAGGGAGAACTCTTTGGGGCCCCTCTGGCCCAAGGGCCCCGATGCGGTCGCTACCTCTGCACCCCCTATTGCTACGGCCCTGGAAGGGGACCCCAGCAGCCATGAGGGTACTGTGAAAACACGGGATGGCTAAAGTGCCTGGTAAAAGGAACAAACACTTTTTTCTATGAAGAAGATTCCCTTTGAGGTGGACTATAATAATTGTACAATGGTTTATTTGTAAAGTAGGTATACTGGGCGAGGGGTTGATAATTGGGACACATCTGGGTAATTACATGATGAAAAACAATGCACATGCACTCACCTTCATGTTTTTTATCTGCTGCAGATAACTGGTCCCAGTCTGCTGTAAATTCTTTGGATATTTTCTGCCAGGTCCTCCTTATGAGGGCTTTATCTTTATACCCTGGTAGGGTTTTGTCGAAAATAAAGGGGTGCTGCTGCACCAGGGCCACAAGCTTCTCTATGGAGTATTCCATTATTGCTGTGTGGCTGCCTGCCCATTAGCAATAAAGATTGTGCAGGAAACAGGAAGCAGAACACACAGGATAGAAAAAAAAAAAAAAAACTTTATTTCTAGCGTTTTTCTGTGCGAAATCGCATGCGATTTCGCTTACATGCTTGCATGCGAAACCGCATGCGAATCTCCTATCAAATACATTACGCGCGATTCGCATGCGATTCGCATGCATTCCTCAGGCAGGCGAAATCTGCAGGGTGTTCCGTGCAGATTTTCACCGCACAATAAAACGCTCCCGCAGACGCTCAAGTGGAAACAGGCCCATTCAGTTACATGGCATATGCGAATCCGCATACGCAAGACGCATGCGGATTCGCGATAGTGGAAACGGGGCCTCAGGCAGGCGAAATCTGCAGGGTGTTCCGTGCAGATTTTCACCGCACAATAAAACGCTCCCGCAGACGCTCAAGTGGAAACAGGCCCATTCAGTTACATGGCATATGCGAATCCGCATACGCAAGACGCATGCGGATTCGCGATAGTGGAAACGGGGCCTTTTTCTTGTTTACCAGATTAAAATAAAGAATTGATTTTTGATTTTATGTCCGACAGTTACTCAAAACCAAAACCCTTTCATCTCTTCTATCTCCCGAAAGGAGTACACTTAACCCCTTTACTACATGATGCCTAATCCTAATTATGACCTTTCAAACATGCAAACACTGGTGCACACCCTTTACTGAAGGTATGATGATGATGATGTTATCCATCCATTGGCGATGGGTTAGCTCTCTCCATGCTGTCCGATCTTGTACCATTTCTGCCAGTTGCCTTAAGCTCAATCCTGTGTCCGCTTTGATGGTGTCAAGCCAACAAGTTCTCTTTGCCACTGATCAGTCCTAGCATTAGGTCTTTCTCTAAGGAATTTGATCGCATCACGTGGCCGAAATTTGTGAGTCTGAGTCTGGTGATCTTGCCTTCCAGTGACATGTCTGGTCTTATACGTTCCAATACTTCTTTGTTTGTCATCCTTGCTGTCCATGGAAAGCGAAGCAACTGTCGCCGGCACCACAACGGTTTTTCTTCTGTCTGCTTTTCTTAGGGTCCAACATACATGGTTATGGGGAAAACAATGGCATGAACCAGTCTACATTTGATCTTAATGCTAATGTCTTTGCTTTTCCATACTAGGTTCATGCTTACCATTGCATTTCTGCTGAGGGTTATGCAATGTTTTATTTCATGACTACAATCACCATTTCGATCGATCTGAGAGCCAAGGAAGATGAATTCCTGCACACACAATCTATTCACTGTCAACTGCTATCTTGATATTGCCATCATCTACTGTTGTCGTGATCTTGTCTTTTTGATATTCAGGAAGAGGGCCAAACTTTGCACTTTCATCTTTGATTCAATTAATCAGATTCTGCAGGCCATCCGCCATTTCTGAGAGAAGAGTTATCATACAGCATACTGAAGGTTATTGATGTTCCGTCCACCAATTTTCACACCAATTTCTGTTTCTTCAAGAGCCAATTTTCTCGTGATCACTTTGGCGTAAAGATTGAACAGGAAGGAGGATAGGATACAACCTTGCCTCACATCTTTACCAATTTTTAACCAATCAGTGTCTCCATAGGGTGTTCGCAGTGTGGCTTATTGGCTGTCATATAGTTACCTTATCAGCTTAACCAGATGAGTTAGCACGCCCAGTTCGCCTATGGCTTTCCACAGCTTATCATGTTTGACACAATCAAAGGCTTTTTTATAGTCGATAAAGCACATATAGACATTCTTCTGATATTCATGGGATTTCACCAAGATCCATTGAAGATTCGCAATATGATCCCAAGTGCCACGACCTCTTCTAAAACCTTCCTGATCATCAGGTAACTCTCTGTCAATGACTGGATTGAGGCGTTGATGTATGATCTTAAGAAGCATTTAAGGTATACTTTCAATAAATGTGGCTAAGAACATAACTAACCACCACATACCCCCCTCCTCCCCAATACCCTAGTGAGTATGGCCAGCATAACCCCAATCTTCCACTCCTTATGAAGTGCAAGTGCCACTCCATGCCATAGTGTGACTACCTTTCCCCTTCCTCCTCATAACAAATGTGCCCACTATTAACTGTTCCCCCACATTTAAAAAGTAAAAAAAATAAAAGCATTAAAGTGCTGCCACATTCCTCCCTCTGTAACCAGTGCTGTCACCCACCAACCCCCCCCCCCCCCCCCCATTTAATTATGGAGATAAGCAGAAGAGCAGATTCGTAATAGATAATTCATTTGCATTCCTGCAAGGACAAGTAAGTATTTTTGAATGTCAAAGCTTAGCTTGGCAGAATAGTATCTAATTATATAAGTTCACTTAAACTTGTTTCATTACATAAACCATTCTACTGGTGCTCAGTTGCAGCACTGAAACAGAGTTGGGCAAAGCAGATAAGAGTCCTGTTAGCTGCTTGTTGCAGTATTGGGTCTCTACTGCTCATGGCCAGATTTATACTTTTTGTGCCCCAAAGTATGTTGGGGCTCACCTTTCCTGTGCAGTAGTGCCCCTCCCATTCCACGTGCAGCCCCCACTTCCACTTATAGTCTAGCCCCTCTCTTTCATGAACAGCTCCCTTGGGCCTCAGTTTCCCTTTATTCATTTGTTGCCCTCCATTTGCAGCCTCCTCTTTAATGTTTAGGTACTCTATTGGGCTGCAGGGCCCAAGGCCTGGGCCTTTTTTGCCTTTCCAGAAATCTGGCCCTGTTCCTGCTCTGTTAATTGAGAGGGCTGATTATGTATTGCATAGCACCACATGGCACAATATACACATATGGGAACAATCCCTATTGCCAATTATCATTCGAGTAGCTGTACTCAGTGTACTGTATGTACCTCCAGTCTGCACTACACTTGAGATCCTATTTAACAACCTTCTTATGGTCACGATAATTGTCCATTCGAAAGTGAATTTTCAGTGCCTAGGGCTGTGTGTAAATGTAAATACTATTTCTTAATCCTAATGAAAGATGGTATAAGGCTTTTACTGTCTGGCTATATTTTGGCTATAAACACAGAGATCACTTTATTTGGAGCCTGAAAGCTCTGAAAGAACTTGTGTAAACTTGTGTGCATATTATTAAAATCAGCATCTCAGAGTGTTAAATTCTGATGTCTTTCAAGTGCTCTTGTTAGAAAAGATTTACTAAAGGAGAAGTGAAGTGGACCTTTTTTCACTATAAATACATAAAAATATGGTAGAGCACTAGACTAAGGTTATGGTAGGGATTAGATTGTG